>NC_069500.1:433979880-435179880 GCF_027579735.1 Bombina bombina
CATGGTTTACATTTAGTAGGCATGCGATTCATAGCCTTATCCACCCATTACCATTTCTGATCAAAAGAACCATAAAATACAGGACATACGAGTGGTTTTGATGAATAAAAGCACTGAAGGGGGATGCAAATAAGAAGTGAAGAAATGGCATGTCTTGTCTTTGGCCCTGCATCCTCAGAAAAGGTATGCTGATCAATCCCATCTTCACAGATTGCTGTCCTGCCCTGTAATACCAAGGACACCATGGAAATGAGAGAACTCAAAGCTTTCACCAACATTACTGTGTGCATAGCAAGGAGATGTCTCCATAATCCAGATCCTGGCTGACATCCAGTTAGTCTCACAGCATTTGGAGGGGGTATAAAATTCGTACCTGTCCTTTCCCCCTACAAAAACAGTATCCTGTATAGTTCAGAGAAACTAGATTTTTCTTTTGTGTGTGTGTGGAAAATTATGTTTTAGAATGACCAAAAATGATAGGGCTTTCTCAATCACCATCCAGAAATCACACAGCCCCTATTGAAATGATAGATGATTTTGAGCTGCAGCCATTTCTCTATCTATATATATATATATATATATCTCAGTTATATCCTCTGAATACAGAGGGATTGTTATGAAGGCTTCAACAGTTTTAGAAATTGTGCAGAAAGAACTGCAGCTCCATATACTTTTTACATGTAACCATGATGATGTCATGATGTGACAGACTGGCTTCTTTTAAGGGTTTCATCCCCAGAGCAACAAAGGGGCTTCCTGCAGCTTCATAGTCGATAAATTACAAAAAAAAAAATAATTATTGAGAAAGCAAAAGAGAAAGTGAGGGGGAAAAAATGGCCAGTAGCCAGTCCCTCATAGCCGGCACAGACAGAAGAGTGTTGGAATAAACACACCAAAGGCCACCAGGATGGGGAACATGAGGCTGCTGTTGTCAGCTGCATATGGGTTGGGGGTGCGAGGACCAGACTGCACACGGTTCCTGTTGCTCTGCTTTTTTATACTAGGGGAGCCCTCCTCCTCTTCCTCTTCTTCCTCCTCCTCTTTTTTTTCAAGGCCAGGATGAGGCTGCAGCTTTGGAACCTCTAATTCAGGGGGAGAAAAAGCAGCATTAAAGAAAAACAAATTGTAATAGTTCAAACACTAGGATTATTGCCATTAAAGGAATATTTTCTCCAATGAATTTAAAAAACTATGTTTTAAGCATATTAAACTAAACATTTTACACCAAGATATAAGACTTAAGTGTGCAATGTGATCTATTAGTATTATTAGACGACTATTATTGGCTAGTACTTGCTCCTAGGAGTTTATAAGTATGGGACTAAAACAGTCTAGGTTTCTTTCTCCCTGAATAAATACAACTAGCACACGCACAATAGTGTTTTTAACCTTGCTGTCTATTAAGCTCTAAATTGTTGTTTTTTTAAAGAAGACTGGTGACATACATTATCTGTTCATTCAATTATTGATTGCTAACTCTACACTGTACAGTTATCCAACACAAATTACATAAAAGTACAAATGTGAACTCACCGTCTAAGGTTCCCTTCATGAGATATAACGCACATACTTTAGGGTTATCATAATATCCCTGGGCAAAAGAAAAAAAAAAGTTGAACAAAGTGTTAAAAAAGTCTGAGCTCATAGTGGCTATTTATTTTTGTATATGTACTCAACACTTTAAGCAGTACACATTGACATTTAATAGCCTCTCAAACCAGTCTTGCAGAGCTACTCACTTTTGGAGTGAAAAACATTTTTCTTTCATGAATCAGATAAAGTGTAACATTTTAGAAAACCATAATAATTTAAATCAATTGTAAATTGAATTTGCTCTCTTTCATCTCTCTGTTGAAAAACAGATAGGTAGGCTCAGAAGCATGCACAAGTCTAGAACACTATAGCAGCAGTTTGGCAATAATGATTTTATCAATGTTATACCTTTACAAGAGCACTAGATGGCAGCAGTGCTTTCACAAGCTGCTGATAAGCAGCGCTCCAGACACGTGCTTGCTGCCTACCCAAGTATGTTCCTCACCAAATAATACCAAACAAAAGAAGCAAGTTTGATGATAAACATTAACTGAACAATTCTTCCAAATAGTGTCCTCTGACTCACAAAAGAAAAATGTCGAGTTTTATGTCCCTTTAAACATACTTCTCTATTAGTTTGTTCCCTTCTTGTACTTGCATCAACCGGTCATGCCAGGGAAACAGACAAGAAATATGCAAAAAATGAACACGACAGATTTGTTTGAATAAAGATGTATATGCATTCATATTACCTCTGGATATGCACTGGATTTGAAAAATGTATGCAATCATTTATGCAAATCAGCACCCCTGTTCAATATTCTAACAGTTTCAGTTTTAATGCGAGACAGGGAGGGGGAAAAAAATTGAGCCAAAACAAATGCTTTAGGAAAAATAAAATGTGCCATGAATTCTGAAAAGTAAATAATTTCCCTAAACACCTGTCACTCAAAGGGTTAAAGAAGAGGGGGGGCTGAGTGGTTAGACAATAGGACATGGGCCAAGCACATAGGGGGCCCCCCTGGTGTGCTGCTTATGAGGAAGCAAGAGGCAGCAGGCAGGCAAATGTTAGTATGGGACAGCTGTGCTAGTGCTTGTAAACTTGAGTGGGCAGCACTGGAGTGGGTGACCTGTGCATGGATAGGAAGAAGATGTTGCTCTGAAGGATCGGCAGTGTGGGATCTGGCCCTTGATGGTAGGTGCCCTGTCCCTGGAGTTTGGGGTCCCAGTTGGGAGAGAGGCAGACAGGCGATGGGCTGAGGGAGGGGAATAGAGGGCAGGGTGGGGAATGCTTTCCCTAATTTTTGCCTGGGGGCCCTGGTCTCAGTCAACCACTGGGTAAAAGCTTATGAGTGGGCGTTATCTAGATTCAGTCCATCAGCCTTAAGACCTACACTAACGGAGTATTTATAAAACTGCAGGTAGACAAGTTCACATGCAGAGAACCTGCTCACCTGCAATCATCACTTGTGATAAACCATCGCTTGGCAAAAATCACATGAGAGCCAGGTCTGGCAGAGAAAAAAAAAGCAGGAACTGTTTCTTAAATTTGTGATTGTAGGATCACTTGATAAATGTTCTTGTAAATGTTAAATTGTCTTACTGTAAATTAAGAAATTTAGTGTGAGGGCAACACTAGTCGGTGTAAAAAAAAAAAACACTTGATTTTTTAGAAATGCAAAAAAACGAATTTCTTACTCGTCTGCTATCATTCTTCATCAGTCACAGACTAATAGACTTTTTCATCCCTGTATGAATGAATTGTGTGTGTATATATGACGAAAACATTGTGTAAAAGCACTATAACAAATTTACATATCTAAAATAGGCAAGGCGACATTTAACCATAGAAATCTTCAGCATAGTTTTGGTAAAATACACGCAGATGAGATTCACGACTCTGTTTATGCACCTTGGTTAAAATTATGAGATTTATTTAAAAGCAGATCAGATAACAAAAGTGAAACATCAGAAATCACTCCAAGACAGCTATTTAATTCATAAAGGGACAATAAACACCTTAAAGGGACACTCAGGTCAAATAAAACTTATTCAGAAAGAGCATGCAGTTTTAAACAACTTCACTTCCATTTAATTACTTCATAATTTACTTCCATTAACAAATGTGCAGTCTTGTTATATTTACACTTTTGGAGTCACCAGCTCCTATTGCGCATGTGCAAGAATTCACAGAATATATGTATATGCATCTGTGATTGGCTGATGGCTGTCACATGCTAAAGGGAGAGTGAAAATAGACATAACTGAAATTTGTCAGGAAAAAAAAAATTCTACTACTCATTTGAAGTTTAGACTAGGTGCTATTGTATTGTATTGTTATCGTGTATGTGTTGATAATGCAAATCTACTGTATTTACTGGTCCTTTAAGATTTTAATAAAAAAGGTTTAGCCATGCATGGTATAACAACTTTGCAATATACTTTCATTATTTATTTTGTCACCTTTTCATGTAGTTTAGCTCTGAAAAAATGTATTTTCTAATTCTCAAAACTCTGCACTGCAAACTTCTAAAAGCTTAACCTGCTATATATCCCCAATATTCCCTAAATTGACTTTAGCAGATAAGAACTGCAATGCACTTTATATACTAATATACCTGTGTCTGCAGCTGACAAGGCTAGAGCCAAGCCTAGATTGGCTCCTCCAAAAGAGGAAAGTGGTAGGTGGTGTTTGACTAGTGAAAAACAATTGCTGCAAACAAGATATTTAAAAAAAAAAAGGTTTAGATTTGGCTGATTTGTTATTCTGTAGCAAGGGCAACAGAAATGTCTTGTAATTACAAGGTGTTTGCTGTCCCTTTAATAGAAACACATTAGGCCAAAAGGAAGCTTTCAGGTTTGTTACATATAAAACACACTAGTATTATTATTATTAGTTATTTGTAGAGCGCCAACAGATTCCGCAGCGCTATAAACAAAGGGGGAGTACAACAAAACAATTATAGGGATCAATTGGGTAGAGGGCCCTGCCAAGAGTTGCACTGTTGTAGTCGGCTCTTAAGAAGGTGATCTACAAACAGCTGGACTCTTAAGCTTACATGCTAAGGGGGTTCAGAGGATAGCAATGGAGGAGTGGAACTGGTATAAAAGTAAGGTTAGCATAGGTTGTATGCATCCCTGAACAGTAGAGTCTTTAGGGAGCGCTTGAAGCTTTCAAAACTAGGGGAGAGAGTCTTGTGGGGCGAGGCAGAGAGTTCCACAAGATGGGAGCCAGTCTGGAGAACTCCTGTAAACGGGAGTGCGATTAGGTAACCAGAGAGGAGAGTAGGAGGTCATGAGCAGAGAGAAAGGGACGGGAGGGAGAGTATCTGGAGACAAGGTCTGAGATATGGGGGGGAGCAGTGCAGTTGAGGGCTTTGTATGTCAGAGTGAGAATTTTGTGTTTGATCCTAGAGGAAGCCAGTGAAGGGATTGGCAGAGAGGTGCAGCAGATGAAGAACGACATGTAAGGAAGATGAGTCTGGCAGAGGTATTCATTATGGATTGTAAAGGAGCTAAACGACAGGTGGGGAGACCAGAGAGGACAGAGTTGCAGTAATCGAGGCGGGAAAGAATGAGAGAGTGGATTAAAATCTTAGTTGTGTCTTGTGTAAGGTAGTGTCTAATTTTAGAGATATTTTTAAAGGTGGAAGCGGCAGGCTTGAGCCAAGGACTGAAAAAAAAGATATGGAAGAAGGGGGGAAAATGAGCTCAGTTTTGGAGAGATTTAGCTTGAGGTAGTGAGAGGAAATGCATGAAGAGATGTGAGAAAGACAGTTAGTGACACAGGTTAGCAAGCAAGGTGATAGGTCTGGTGCAGAGAAGTAGATTTGGGTGTCGTTGACATACAAATTATATTGGAAACCGTGGGACTTTATTAGGGAACCTAGTGATGACGTGTAGATTGAGAATAGAAGAGGACAGAGGACAGAGCGGTACACCGACAGAAAGTGGCGACAGGGCAGAGGAGGCCCCAGAGAAAGCTATACTAAAGGTACGGTTTGACAGGTAGGTAGAGAACCACAAAAGGGCAGTGTCACAGATGGAGAGTAAGAGTAGCGAAGTTTATAAAGATAAAATTATACATAGCAAAACTCTGCACTGCAAACTTCTAAAAGCTTAACCTGCAAAATAAAGCAAATATTTTAAGAATCGATTCCAGTTTACACTAACGGTCACTGGCTCTCATCTCATATGTCCGCTCACTACCTAAATCTCTCCAAAACTGAGATCCTTATATTCCCACCTTCTTCCAAAATCTCCACCCCCCATTTCTCTATAAATGTAAATTCCATTATTACCCCTACCCCACATGCCCGATGTCTTGGGGTCACAGTTGACTCAGATATTTCTTTCACTCCTCACATTCAGTCCTTGGCTAAAGCCTGCCGCTTCCACCTTAAAAACAGCTCTAAAATTGGATATTTCCTTACACAAGGCACAACTAAGATTTAAATCCACTCTCTCATCCTTTCCTGCCTCGACTACTGCAGCTCTGTCCTCCCTAGCTAGCTGCTGCTGCCTATAGCTCCTTTACAATCCATAAAGAATGCCTCTACCAGGCTCGTCTTCCTTACATGTCACTTCATCTGCTGCACCTATCTGCCAATCCCTTCACTGGCTTCCTCTTGCCTTCAGGATTAAACACAAAATTCTCACTCTGACACACAAAGCCCTCAACTGCACTGCTCCCCCCTATATCTCAGACCTTGTCTCCAGATACTCTCCCTCCTATCCCCTTCACTCTGCTCACAGCCGCCTCCTCTCGTTACCTCTTCACATTCCTGTTTACAGGACTTCTCCAGACTGGCTCCCAGCTTGTGGAACTCTCTACCTCGCTCCACAAGACTCTACCCCAGTTATGAAAGCTTCAAGCGTTCCCTAAAGACTCTACTATTTAGGGATGCATACAACCTACACTAACCTTCCTAACTCCATTGCTATCCCCTTGAACCACTTAGCATGTAAGCCTATGAGCCCAGCTGTTTGTAGATCATCTTCATAAGAGCCGACTACAACAGTCAACTCTCAGTAGGTCCCTCTACCCATTTGATCACTAGAAATGTTATCTTGTATACCACCTATTTTTTTATATTTCTGTTGGCGCTCTACAAATACCCAACAACATGAGGAAATGATTATAAATTACAAGGTTATAATGTTTTGAGCATGCAGTAAAGGGTTACATTTACCTTCACAAACTCTACACTGAGTTTTCCAGTGAAAGTGGACACTTCCCCTTGCACACTGAGCTTCCCTTTTCTGATGCTTATGGGAATAATCTCATCATGGGCTGTGCTGTGTCCCACTCGATCAAATATATCAAGGTCCTTCACAACAGCATGGCCATTCACACGCACATCAAACACCTGAGGAAGGGATAAAGCTGAAATATGAGTTGGTGGCTCGGGTTTCACAATCATGTAAAGATACAAATTCCCCATATGCTCAGCTCCCACGGGATACAAATGGATTGTCATAGTTTGCGGAAGCTCTGAAAGCGACAACTGACACTCACCTTCTGCTGAGACTGTGCAAAATACACCTCAGCAAATTTGAGCACAAGTACATATTCTCCCTCCTCCCTAATGGGAATATCATAACCAAAACTGTCTTCATTGTAGCGTTCTGTCTGGTACAATATCTGGTCCTCTGGATTTGCACGCAAGATGGGCAGCTTCACACCGTAATCAGATGCTGTACAACAAAGAAGAAGCCATTCATAAATCCCCCATGCAATATGAAAACTGTAAATTACTTCAATGCAGGGACAGCATGTGTTAGTATAATGACATAATACAACTCAATGAAGAGTTTTTAGAATGGAAAATTGTGTCAGTGACTACCATGGCAATAGATTTTGCCACACCATGTATATAAGTTCTCAGGAACAGCAGCTGCACCCTGGCACTAGTACGTGTCACTCTGATAGGATCACTAGATGCAAATTTAGATAGCTTCATTCCATATTACTTAGTTTGTAACATTTCCTGTAACATACAGACAGGGGATGTTGCAGGACTCTCAAGCTGCAAAAGAGCTAATTACCAGACTCTACTGCTTGCTTCAGACAGGCCTATAGCTTGCCCTCAGCCTAGCAGTCTCTTACCCCCGGCTGCTGGCTCTCCATTCAGGTTTCGCCCACTCACCTCTTCCCACTCTACCCTCCAGCGGATCCTTCCGGTAATGGATACCATGCACGTCCACATGTGCCTCGCCTCCAGCATTCACAGCCCATATAACTTTATCTGCCAGGCCTGCTCCCTCTGCGGCTAGCGCCCCCAGCACAGTAAATAGCAGGGCGACTAATGGGCCCAGAACAGTCCGAACACCTTGCATCTCTGCGAGCTGACTAAAAGACTACGGAGCAGGAAAGTGCTACAGTCTTCCACTGCTCCTCTCACCGGCCCCGGGCGGATTCCCCGCGCTCCGGCATCACCAACCTGCACATTTCATTCACTCTCCCCGAGGCCTCAACCAAAATTGACACGCACATTACACAACCAATCACTGCACGCCCTTCAGAACGGTGTTCCTGTCCCATTCCCGATTGGCTAAGACACACTGGTAGTGGGTGGCACTATGAATAATAGATTTACGTATCAGCCAATAAGTCTCTGACATTGGCGAAGGTGTTATCAGGTAGTGAGGGTTGGTTGATTGTGCGAAACCGGTTGAACTGGTTGACAGGACGCGGAAGTTTCTAAAGTTTCCATCTTATTGCGTTACTGCAGCTCAGTCTCTTAGAGTATAATAAAGACAGCATCTGTATAGCACAGATACACTCTTATATGACGATAGAGATCAAACGAGTACCCAAAACATACTTTGTGCCACGCTGCAATGTCAACCAATCAGGGAGCTCCAGCTCGTACTCATGCACAGCATTATGGGAGAGAACCGCCTCGAAATGATGGTGACATTGGGAAAGACTGTCACCCTGGCAACGGCATAGAACACTTTTTAAGACTACATATACTACCGGGGTTTGCTCTAGGCACTAGGCAGAGGAAAACTATTAGTTCCTCATAAACTCAGCATTATGTAGCGTGTGCATTTCTTATAGCCCTCCTTATATAAAAGTCAATATGGTAACGATTTAAAGAGCTAAACAATATTGTATATATTCTCATAGAAGAACAGAAAGCAGCGCGAGACCTGTGTTTTTCATTATTTAAAAAATACAACTCAGAAACAAATCATCATTTACGTTTAATTTTTATGAACATTTGGGTAATTTCTTATTCTAGCATATTTTTATTAGGAGCATTTAGTGACTATATTGCGCTAAAATAAGAAATTACCAACATTTGTTTTATTTTTGTGCAAATTTGACAGTAAAGTAAAAATTAAACGTTCATGATTCAAATAGAGCACACAATTTAAATAACTTACCAATTTACATCTATTATCAGATTTGTTCTCTTTTTGTTCTTAGTTGAAGACTACAGGGAGTGCAGAATTATTAGGCAAGTTGTATTTTTGACGATTAATTTTATTATTGAACAACAACCATGTTCTCAATGAACCCAAAAAACTCATTAATATCAAAGCTGAATAGTTTTGCAAGTAGTTTTTAGTTTGTTTTTAGTTATAGCTATTTTAGGGGGATATCTGTGTGTGCAGGTGACTATTACTGTGCATAATTATTAGGCAACTTAACAAAAAACAAATATATACCCATTTCAATTATTTATTTTTACCAGTGAAACCAATATAACATCTCAACATTCACAAATATACATTTCTGACATTCAAAAACAAAACAAAAACAAATCAGTGACCAATATAGCCACCTTTCTTTGCAAGGACACTCAAAAGCCTGCCATCCATGGATTCTGTCAGTGTTTTGATCTGTTCACCATCAACATTGCGTGCAGCAGCAACCACAGCCTCCCAGACACTGTTCAGAGAGGTGTACTGTTTTCCCTCCTTGTAAATCTCACATTTGATGATGGACCACAGGTTCTCAATGGGGTTCAGATCAGGTGAACAAGGAGGCCATGTCATTAGATTTTTTTCTTTTATACCCTTTCTTGCCAGCCACGCTGTGGAGTACTTGGACGCGTGTGATGGAGCATTGTCCTGCATGAAAATCATGTTTTTCTTGAAGGATGCAGACTTCTTCCTGTACCACTGCTTGAAGAAGGTGTCTTCCAGAAACTGGCAGTAGGACTGGGAGTTGAGCTTGACTCCATCCTCAACCCGAAAAGGCCCCACAAGCTCATCTTTGATGATACCAGCCCAAACCAGTACTCCACCTCCACCTTGCTGGCGTCTGAGTCGGACTGGAGCTCTCTGCCCTTTACCAATCCAGCCACGGGCCCATCCATCTGGCCCATCAAGACTCACTCTCATTTCATCAGTCCATAAAACCTTAGAAAAATCAGTCTTGAGATATTTCTTGGCCCAGTCTTGACGTTTCAGCTTGTGTGTCTTGTTCAGTGGTGGTCGTCTTTCAGCCTTTCTTACCTTGGCCATGTCTCTGAGTATTGCACACCTTGTGCTTTTGGGCACTCCAGTAATGTTGCAGCTCTGAAATATGGCCAAACTGGTGGCAAGTGGCATCTTGGCAGCTGCACGTTTGACTTTTCTCAGTTCATGGGCAGTTATTTTGCGCCTTGGTTTTTCCACACGCTTCTTGCGACCCTGTTGACTATTTTGAATGAAACGCTTGATTGTTCGATGATCACGCTTCAGAAGCTTTGCAATTTTAAGAGTGCTGCATCCCTCTGCAAGATATCTCACTATTTTTTACTTTTCTGAGCCTGTCAAGTCCTTCTTTTGACCCATTTTGCCAAAGGAAAGGAAGTTGCCTAATAATTATGCACACCTGATATAGGGTGTTGATGTCATTAGACCACACCCCTTCTCATTACAGAGATGCACATCACCTAATATGCTTAATTGGTAGTAGGCTTTCGAGCCTATACAGCTTGGAGTAAGACAACATGCATAAAGAGGATGATGTGGTCAAAATACTCATTTGCCTAATAATTCTGCACTCCCTGTATTACCAACATGTTACACAGCTCTGTAATATTAAAGGGACACTGAACCAAAATTTGTTCTTTCGTGATTCAGATAGAGCATGCAATTTTAAGCAACTTTCAAATTTACTTCTATTATCAATTTTTCTTTGTTCTCTTGCTATCTTTATTTGAAAAAGAAGGCATCTCAGCTAAGGAGCCAGCAAATTTTTGGTTCAGAACCATGGACAGCACTTGTTTATTGGTGCTGCCCAATCAGCAAGGACAACCCAGGTTGTTCACAAAAAATGGGCCGGCATCTAAACTTACATTCTTGCTTTTCAAATAAACATACCAAGAGAATGAATAAAATTTGAAAATAGGAGTAAATTAGAAAGTTGCTTAAAATTGCATGCTCTATCTGAATCACAAAATAAACATTTGGGGTTCAGTGTCCCTTTAACCCCTTCCTGCTGGCTTGGGACTCATTTGTCTACATTGGAACAAAATTCAGATGAAAACGTATGAGTAAAAATTAAAATCAAGTGATTGTTCATGTGATCGTGTGATTTCAATGATGGGATCGAGTCTTGGGGGAGTGCCTATGACGCTAGGAGTGCCCCTTAGCCCGCAACCCCATATAGGAAGCGGCTATTGTTTCAGGACAGCCAAAAGGCTAGGATGTTCCATGCCACCCTAATCTGGCGCTAAAGCTCAGTGTAGTTGGGACGGCAAGGAACATCCTAACAGCGGGAAGGGATTAAGCATACAGTTATGGAGTACCATAATCAGAATACATTTACATAAATCATAATTGACTCACTTTAAGCTTACATAAAATTATCAACAGGACAGGTAAGCTTACATTCTAAAGGTAGTTGAGGGAAAGGGAAACATAAGTAGTAGAGACATCTAAACGTAAATTGTACACATCCTTGAACATATATGTTTTTAAGAAACACTTGCAGATCTAGAAAAGTCTTGCAGACGAGAGTGTGAGGAAGTAATGAGAGATTAGGAGAGAAATAGGTGGTCTTGGGTAGAGCTGAGGAGGAGAGTTATTTTTATTATTATTATACTTTATTTATAAAGCGCCAACATATTCCACAGCGCTGTCCATGGGTACAATTCATTTAGATAAAACTATGTTATAAAACTTGTAAGAGACAAGACACAATTTTACAAACACATACAGGAGGAATTAAGGACCCTATTCCTGTGGGAATTTACAATCTAGAAGGGTAGGAGGTTGAGAAGTAGGAGGTGAGGACTGCAAAATTGAGAAAGATGTTAATGCAGAGTTAGATGAGGGAAATGTTAGGTAAATGAAATTAATTTATTATTGAGTTGGGTGGTAGGCTTCTCTGAACAAAAAAGTCTTCAGGGAGCATTTATAAGAAGAAAGATTAGGGGACAGCCTGGCAGGACGAGGGAGAGTGTTCCAGAGGGTAGGTGCTGCACGACAGAAGTCCTAAAGTCTAGCATGGGAAGATGTGTGTCAGGGTATCTGTGAGTATCATTTAATAAACTACAGATGTATTGTAGCATCTAATATTTCATTTAGCTAATACCTACTATGAATTGATTTAGCTGCATTGCGAACAAACACTGGAATAGGTAATATCAACCCCTCTCTTTTGCTCTAAACTACAGACTTGTAGAACAAAAGAAATATAGACAGGACTTCTAAAGAAAAACAAACATTGGTCCCAAATTATAAGAGATAATGTCACATCTAAAGGGCCTTTGATCATGGTCTCAGAAGAGAGATAAATTCTAAAGAATTATTGCTGGATAGCCTTCCCAGATTGAAATCTCTAAATTAATTTAACCAAAGAAATTCATTACTTAGATCACAGGAACCCCTGAAAGGAACAGACAGTCCATCTCCAAGAAAAAGGGAATATACACACTTACTCAGAGGATACAGCTGTTCTCATCTAAGTGTTAAATTGTCCCTGCTGAGATCTGATACACATTCTCAGTTGAGAAGGCATCTGAAATCAAGTTACCTACAGCACATGAGAAACGAGATCTCAGATAAAGATATTGTGTCTAAATCCGCATAATAATTTAAAATACACAGATCATATTTAAAACATCTATATCTATATATACATATATGTATATATATGATATATATGGAGAGAGAAAGATCTGAAAATTATACTATGTTAAATATATATATCTGTTGTATTGAATAAGAACTGCATTGGTATATATAAATATTGACCCATTTATTTAAAGATAAACACATTTTCTTTGTTTTACAGAAATCTAGTGAAAATTACAAGGGAAAACTGATGTGAAAATGAGATTTCTTAACAAGATGTCCTATGAATATTGATCATAAACACAAATCTATGCACTCAAAAATGATTAGAAACGTGAAATGTGCTGTATTTATTTAAGATGCAATACAATACCAGGATGTTGAATGCTATGATTCTGTGAAGAAGGATGGTTAACAGTGAGCTGCTTATTAATATGATTACTAGAAGTATATTCATATTTAATATTAAAATAATCAGAAAGAATGACACTATAGGGTCTCATATATGTTGGCCAGATAAGTTTATTAATACTGAAAATTATAGTAAATAAAATAAACATTTTATAGGTCAGATAATTGAACTGCAGCAATATTTGATGGAGACTGCATCATCTGTGATTGTCTGCTGCCCCCTAGGGGATTAAAAATGGTATGCCAGCCAAATGGATTTACTACTAGAACACATGCAAATCCAAATGAACCAATGAGAGGGACAAGCTCTGAGTGCCAATGGAAAGACAGCTCCGTTAAGGGCCTATCGAATTTATCACCAATGATTAGATTAAAAAGGGGTGGGGTTATATTGCGTGATATAAATTAAGGCAAGAGAAAGAAAAGGTGCTCTGCTGCTGAATTTTTGACTGACAAACTGTTGCCTTGAAATCCAGTCTCTGACGTGCAAATCTGGGCCTAACTATTATCCATCTTGCAAAAATTTACCTCTTTTAATTTATGAGGTGATATTGGACCTATCGGAGAAAACATTAAACATTAATTTAGTTATCTGGATAAAGTATAAGAAACTGTTAAGTGTATTTAATATTTTAAATGAAAGACTATAGTTAGATTACAGTTAGTAATTTTAAAAGGGCACACTTTGTATTTTATGCTTATATCCATAGTCCTGTGTAGTCTTAGCTAGTCACATAAATTGGCTGTTTGCATTAATAATAATATATACAATTTCTGGTGTTTTCAATTGAAGTTAGATAGAATCATTTGTGGGCTAAATAACTTAATTATACTTGTCTGAAATTTATCTTAAATCTATTGAAATCCAGTAAGATTTGGGTGAAGTATCTTGATATATTGTTTATCTAAACACTGTGAAGTTTGCGGTCCATATTGTGATATTTTAATGCAACTCTGATTTCGGAGATTATTGTGAATAAGGTAATTTGTAAAGGTATATTTTTATGATCTTTGTATAGAATATTACAACAGCATAAGTGTGGATCATTTGATTCATAATCTGGTTTTCTATAAATATAATTCAATGTGTTTATAACTTTAACTAATATAAAGAATTTAGGAATAAAATATTGCTTTTATTTGTTTCGTATATGCATTTTATTGGGGGTTTGTTTTAAAGAATAATTATTAAATAAATTGTATTATAACCCGGCCATATAATGACATATTATTTGGAGGTGCTGCTGTAGATGATGATTATTAATCACATTGATATATTTGTTGTAAATAGAAATTATTAAAAAAAAAAAATAAATACATTTCCAAAATTAATCTAAAAAAAATAATTATATTTTTGTGATTAAATATTTCAAAATTAATATTAATTTCTTGAAATATTATTAAAATCATTTTTTAAAAAAAATTGATTAAAAAATATTTTTTCATGTTTCAAAATTAATATTGATATTTTGAAAATATATATTTTTTTCTCTTGTTGGTCAAAATTGTATTAGCGTTTTAATTTAACTAAATACTAAGCCAATATAATAATGTCTGTTACTAGAAGTGAATCTATTTATTCTATACATAGTGCTGAAATATGTTCCCCAAAATCGCCCTTTAGTCAGGCAGAAATGCTTAAAACAGAAGCCATTTCTCACCTTAAAAATAAATTAAATATTAAGGAAGAATGGGGGCGCTTACATTAAGATGCTAAAGACTAAGGCCAAAAATATTGCAAATTATATATTGTGCGGCGAAAGCGAAATATTTCAAGGGCTGTTAAAATTGGGCCAACCTCAAAAGCGAGGGAAACGCAACAAAATAATTTTCAAAACTTGGGGCCTGCTCCTCTATGTGAGCGATGAAATGTACAATAAAATTAAAGTACAAAATTCACAATTGGAGCAACTGAGGGGTGAAAATTATTCCTTAAGGTTAGATGGGGAAGAGGCAGAACGAGTCCAGGATAAAATTGATGAGTTTGCCCAAAACATGGCCACCTTACAAAAATATAACCAAAGTTTAGTAGCTCAGATAGAAGATTTGCATAAGGATCGTTAAATGGTTTAAAAAGGCTGTATCATCATAATGAAAACCCCTCTATTAGCAATGAGGATAATGCAGATAATTCTAACTCCCTTAAGGAATACATCAGAAATGAACTGCAGAAATTTAGGGAAGAATTTAAACAAAGGAACCCTATTGGGTCACAAATTCATTTCCCGAATAGACAGTCACCTCATGTTATAAATTCAGGGAACTGCTATACCTCAGCTGAGGAGGGGGAGGGCATCTCTAGTAGTGAGTCAGAGGGCGGAGCTAGCTACCCAAATAGCCCACATAGTACTAATGTACGTAGGGGGTCTCCCCATAGTAAATATGGGGCAGATAGGGGGCACTCCAGCCCCAAAAATAAGGTCCCTAGGAAAGCCCAAGATACGTCTAATAAGGTATATGACACCCCTAAAATAATTACTTTCTTAAAAGATGCAGTACCTAAATTTTCCAAAAACGGAACCACTTCTATAATTGACCACTTAGAGGCCTTTGAAAATGCTTTATCTATAATGAATGTTACTAGTAAGCGGTCAAAAATTGAATTTCTGCCCTGGGTATTTGAGGTTAAACATCACAAATTCTTTGCTTCACTAAAGCATATGAATATTCATTCCTGGAATGAAACGCAAAATCATGGCAAAAAGGAATTTGGGAAATATCGCACCAAAATTGCAGCAAAAATAGCTGTATACAGTTTAAAATGTGGCACAAATCAAAGCCCTATAGAATTCCTTTCTGTACTGAAAATTGGGTACAGAATGGCCGAAGACTACCCCATATTTGAAAGCTCAGAATTTGTAAATTTATTTTTCGAAAGCATTACCCGCGCACATCAAAATTAATTTAGCTAGAGATTTTGATAAGCACTGTTCATTGGACTGACTGATCAAAGAGAGTACAAAGTTATACTCAATTCAGCAGTTCGGTGAACAGGGAATTAAAAGGGATCCAAAACCCAGTCCCAAAATTGTGGCAGAAACTAGGGTGTTACCTAGCCCCTTCAATTTGAGGTCTAACAAGAAAACTTATGTGGAAGTGACCAGAGAAAACAGGCCTTCCCCACAAAGTTTTAACTCTGCCCCTCCCCATCATGGGCTGCGGTGCAGAGAGAATATACTCAAAATGGGGGGCATACCCAGGTAAATAATCATCCCCAAAGAGATGAATACTCACAAGGTAATCAATATCCCTCTAAAAATAAATATCATAAGTGGCAAAAATACTCTCAGGATAACCAGACATCCCAAGTAAATAGTGCTCCCCAAGATATTAATGCTGAATGAGTTGAACCCCAAAGACAAGCAGGTCAAAATAGTAACAATAGCTATGATTCTGAGGGATCCAAAAGATCCAGGAATCGGTCCATGGGTAAAAATGGCTTGTCGTTCAAGTGGGCCAACTCAGTATGCAAATAAGTCAATTATGTACACAATTTACTAATATGAGTCAAGCTTTGGCGGCTCAGAACTCTAATAATCCCTTTTTAGGGGTACAGCCAGTGGCCAGCAGTGTGCCACAGGCACAGTCATAGATACTGCAGTATTACCTGAAAGAGAGGGGAGAGATATACCAAATAAAATGATAAATGTCAATAATGATACTAATCATGTTCTCTCCCTACACACCAGGAACAAATCTCTTCCTTTGCAGTATTCTCTTAACCTTATTTCCACAGATGCAGTACACAGGAACCCGGCCAGCCCTATTACAGAGGGATGGACTGATAAGAATTAAGTTTCTTCTGCATTAGGTAACATAGCGGATTCCGGTAACTCGTGGCTAAGCCCACAGATGTGTAATCATACCAATTTTATGTGTGAAATGGTAGAAACTGCAGGGAGACATTATATATTAGCTGAGCTCCAGGATTCAGTCTCCAACCCTATCATGGGATTAATTGATACTGGATCTCAGGCAACTATTTTATCCAACAAGAAAAGGTTAGTAATTGCGCTGAACTGAATGGAATCAACCCTCTCCTAAAAACACAGCTTCCTCTATGCTGTGTTAAAAGTGTTTAAACAAAGATGCACGGGGGTATTAAGAGGGCGCTTAAAAAGCTAAAGATTCTCAAGAATTGCGTATAATAACAATATCAAACAATATATATATATATATTATAAACAAAATTTATTTTATTTTAATATTTGACTGTTATATCAATAAAAATCATTAAAAATCAGGATGTCTCCCTTAGAAATGCATATATAAAAGAGAATATTTTCTCACTAAAATACATTATATATAAAAAACCTTTGTACTATTACCATATGATGATTACTGGATCCTTAAATATTTTTAAAAAACATAGAGAGAAAAATGCTGAAAACGCGGAAAATAACACACTGATAAAAATGTGTTTAGAAAAAATGTGTTGGAAAGAACAACCACCTTTGTATATATTACATCCAAATTTTAAGATAGTAGTGTTACACACAGGTCTCTAAACAGAGAATATTCTCAAGTGGTAAGTAGTATCTGTAGTTGGTGATCTGGATAATATCACAATATAGTCTTTTTTTAGGCAATAGTATACAGTCTTTTTTGTATCTTACTCGTGTACCTTAGTTTGTCGTGGAATCAGATATAATCCATTTTCCTTCTATTACACCTGCGCTGTGCAGACTTATTTCTTTTATGCTGCTGCAATGTTAGGCTTCCAATTGGCCGCTCACCATCATGTGACTTGTTTCCCTTTTGTCACAGACTGTTGCAAATAGTAACTGACTAGATTCCCATACACAGCATAGATAAAATAGTATTACCTCATTTGTAGTGCTTGCTCTTAGTGTTAGAGACATGCAAGCTGTCACATCAGTTCCAAGATGGTATTTATCAATGTTAGATGCTGGTCACAATATAACCCGGGTTATGTAGATTGTATAAGTTGATTCTCTTCCACAAAACTTCGTGGTTTAGATAGGGTCCTTCATGTGGTTTTCCTTACCACTGTTGTAAAAATTACTGCCTCTAAAACGTTTCACCCATTTCTGGGCTTTTTCTAGATAAGTTTTAGGCAGGAAGGTGGTGTTTTTAAAGACCTACTGTTCTGTTATTGGTCCAATGTAAATTGCTTCTTATTGGTCCAATGTAAATGGCTGATTCCCATACTACAAGCGTAATATGTAATGACTTGGAAAAGTTCATTCATAAAAAAAGGCAGATAACTTTACAATTGATCTAATGTGAAAGAAATTGGGCATGAACTATCTAAAGATAGATATGTATGTATTTATATATGTCTATATATGTGTACATATGTATTTATGTATTTATATCTGTATTTACAGACGTATATACACATATAAACACATAAATACATATTTATACATACATAGACATATACTGTATATGTGCATTGTAGCCTTTGCAGTTAAAGGATTAGTCTAGTCAAAATTAAACTTACATGATTCAGATAGAGCATGCAATTTTAAGCAACTTTCTAATTTACTCCTATTATCATTTTTTTCTCCGTTCTCTTGCTATCTTTATTTGAAAAAACAGAAATGTAAGCATAGGAGCCGGACCATTTTTAGTTCAGCACCTGGGTAGCACTTTCTGATTGGTGCTTAAATTTAGCCACCAATCAGCAAGTGCTACCCAGGTGCTGAACTAAAAATGTGATGGCTACTAAGCTTACATTCAAATAAAGATAGCAATAGAACAAAGAGAACAAAGACACATTGATAATAGGACTAAATTAGAAAGTTACTTAAAATTGCATGCTCTATCTGAATCATGAAAGTTTAATTTTGACTAGACTATTCCTTTAAGTACAGGAAAACATGAAAAAACATATTTATGCAATATTCATATTTACTGGGAATATAAAGCAGCCCTGGAAACATTTTAAGACCATCCCTATTTTCAGTTGAGTCTGTAGAATACACCTGCCACAGCTGTCTCAAGGAAATTGCTGGGATATGCCTCCCCCCAATATTTTTAAGAATTATATTAGTTTTAATAAGAAAAATGCCATATTGTTGTTGTATAGGCACAATACAACCCAATTTCATGCAGGACTCCCTTTCACAATGTGAACATGATTATCCATAGTGTGATTTGTATAAGACTTTCAAAACTGTCTCACAGCGTGACTTGGCTAGACACTAGAAACCATTTCAATGAGGGGCTACTAAAATGGTACATGATCTAAGAAAAAAAGTTACAAGTAAATATTTTGTGATTTCATAAGTATATCTCGGAGGAGAAGAGAGCTGATACAGCTAAATTGTAGCAGGCCAGCCCCAGTTGCTGCAGCCCACCGGGAAATCTTCTGGTATCCTGGTAGGTCAATCCAACGTGGTTTATCTGTATATATATATATATATATATATATATATATATATATATATATATATATATATATATATATATATACTGTATATATATAATCATAATAGTTATCTATATATATTGTAAAAAATGTATTTCTGAATAAATAGAACATATTCTGCTATGTGCAGAAAATGTAAATGTAAAATATTAATATTTTCATGGTGGGTTAGCACACGTGAGAATATGCGATTGGGTTTCCACTTTATTTTCTGCTTTGACTTCTATTGGGAAATAGGTTATTGCATGTGCTCGTCGGGTTAGCGATACTTTTTACTTTCAACTTGTAATACCAGTGCAACACGACGCATGCAAAAAGTTTACTTCTCGCGCAATGAGTGCTCTAGCAAAAGCACTAAATAGCCCTCCACTTATAATCTGGCCATATATTTTTTATTTGAATCACAAAAGAAAAATTTTGCATTTCCACAGTTTTTTCCTGTTTCAGCGTCCCCAGAGGAACTTAGATTCCTGATCTATTAAACCATAATCTGTTGCGCAAAGCCCATGACGTATTCTCCTTGAAAAGTGTACATGAAAATGCGATTATTTCATATTGCAAGAATAGTTTCTTAATGGAATATGTTCTATTTATTTCTAAATAAATATCTCTCTATATATGTGTTGATTTTTGGACTGATATATCTATTTTTAGCGAGTTTTGTATATAAATATATATATATGTCTAGATATCTCTATAGATCTATATGCGAATATTTCTTTGAAAATCCCTCTGAGATATTGTTTAATGTGCATAAGATTATAATGTGAAATATTATCATTATCTCCATTGTTAAACATATCTCTATACATATAAATCCATGCTTCTCTAAGTATGTGTATGTATGTCAATGTAAAATCCCTGTGTCGATTTTTCTTTTCTAACACCCGAGATCTTGCATCTTTGAGCCCTTATAACTTTTTTTATTTTTTTTTATTTTAAAGACAAGCTTTATTGAGTATTTATATATACACGTTAAGCATACAGCGGAAATAAAACATTACAAAAACATATTGTATGAGTATACACAAATGTTAACAAAACTGTGTCATTTTAGTGGTACAGTCAGCTGCGTTTTGTTTTTATTTATTTATTTATTTGTTTTTTCCTTCCATCTGTGGATGCATTTTATAATAAACATCTATACTCAAAAAGCCTGTTGTATTTTTTAACTTTTCTAATACTCTCCTCTTTCTTCATTATACTCAAATAACATCATTGATTACATGTAACTGTGTGTCTAAAGAACATTAAAAAAAAAAAAAAAAAAAAAAAAAAAAAAAAGAGAGTGGAAAGGGAGGGGAAGGTTCAGGGGGAGTTTCATAAGTGGAGGGGGGGGAGAAGGGATAAGGGGGGGGGAGGGAAGCTTGGTGGTGAGTCCCTGTTTTAGCGTCTTTAAAATCTATCTCGGTCACAGACCAGTACCCCTCCATGTGGCCAGCATCATCTCATGTGTGGTGTTGTATTTTATGAACACACCTAACTTTAATATCAGACTGTTATTTCCATGGACATTATTGAATAATGAAATGCTAAGGGACATTTGTCTATACAAAGGGTTAAATGCACACTGACCTACAGTTCCAGTTCAGAGGTGACAAGACAAGTGGAAACCAGTTGCAGATCTGATGTAAACAATAGATCAGAAGGATACCACAGGATTCACTAAGACATTTTACAACCCTTACAAACATTTTAGCATTTCAGCACAGATGGTGTACAAGGCCCTGATTTTATCTCAGTTCCTATCACCAACAGCATAAGGACGTCACATTCTACCCCCCTGATCTAATGATGTCATCTGGTCTCTGAAGAATTTATAGAGTGTGGGCTGGGCTGTGAGAAAGAATGAATGACTATATAAGTTAGTTGCCATTGTAGGCTAAGCAAGCTCTCTCTTCTCACTCACCTCTCCCCTTCCATCTCTCCCTTTCCCCTTTTCCAACTTCCCCTTTCCTTCCCTTACATTAGTTAGCAACTTGTTTCTATGTAAATACTTATTTTCTGTATAATAAAAGAAATACTTTCATCAAGCAGCGTCCTGATTTCCTAAGCTAAAGGTAATATTAGTGTGGAAATAGTAACTAAAAAGTTAGCAGATTCTACATGTGGTTATCTGGTTGATTTTAAAATAGTGGGATCTTTCTAATATAAGCAACTCGTCAACCTCGTGCACCCATTCATCGAGGGTTGGGACAACTCCCAACTTCCATCTCTTAGGTATTAATTTTTTTGCTCCCGTGAGCATTAATAGCATTAGCGCTCGTGTGTGAGATGTTTTGACTATGGGCAGTTGGAATAGGAGGGTCGCTTCTGGGGTGTTTGGGACGGTGATTTGCAGTTTGTCTGACGTGTGGTTGAGCACTCTGTGCCAATAGTCTTTTATTTTTGGGCACTCCCACCATATATGCAGAAGCGTGCCATGTTCTCCGCAGTCTCTCCAGCACAAAGGGCTAGCCGACTGGAAGCATTTGTGTACCCTTACTGGGGTCAAATACCATCTACTGGCGAGTTTTAAATGAATTTCCTGTACATTGGCTGAGATGGAAGAGCGTTTAGTTAAGTTAAAGGATTTAAGCCAAGTGTCTTCATCAATGTCTTTGCCAAGATCTTTGCACCAAGCCCTTGTGTAAGATGGGAGATCGGACCCCGACGGGGTTGTTATGAGCTTATATATCAGTGAGATCAAATGTCTAGGTGATTTGCTTTTTGTACATAGTGTTTCAAAAGGTGTTAAAGTTCTCATGAAGTTCTCTCTGTTTTTATGATGTGCAAGGTAGTGCTGAAATTGGTTATATCTTAGCCAAGAGTGAAAGATCGCTCCATATTTCTCTGCCATTTCTTGTTGGGGAAGTAGCTTTCCATCTGTTACAGCAAAGTGTAATGAGCCATCACGAAGGTTATAGGCCCTGCTCATTTGTGTACCCAGATGAGAATATGGGAGATCCGGGTTTTCTATGATAGGTAGAAGGGGTGAGTGTTTAGTTGAGATATGTGTATTGGTGTTAATTGTTTTGTCCCAGATTCTAAGGGTTTCTGCTATAATAGTGTATTTGCTTGTGGTTTTCGGGCGTTTCGTGTGTGAGATGAATGCTAGTGTTCCCACATTGTTAAGGTTAAGGATACGGCCCTCCAGTCTGACCCATGCTTTGTTTGTGGAATTATGGGCCCATTCTACTATTCTCTGCAGGAATTTTGCCTGCCTATATGAAGCCAGGTCCGGGAAGCCCAAACCGCCTCTGTCTCTGGGCATGTATAGGGTTTTTCTTGGGACTCGGGGTTTAATATTATTCCATATGAATTGTTCTAATAATTTTTGGAGTTGCGGGATAAAGTCTTTAGTGACAGGGATCGGGAGTGTTTGTAGTATGTAAAGTATACGTGGGAGAATGTTCATTTTTATGATTCCAATTTTGCCTAGCCACGAGAGAGGCTTATTCTTCCATGAGGAGAGATCTCTGGCTATTTCATTTTTCAGTTTGAGGTAATTAATCTTAAAGAGGTCTCTGGGATCTTTAGGGATGAGGATCCCTAGGTATTTTATGTGGGAGACTGCTATTGTTATTTGGTGCGTTTCACAGAGATTTTGTAGTTGTTCCTGTGAGGTTGTTATGTTAAGGATTTCAGATTTTGTGATATTGAGATGAAAGTTAGAGAGGGATCCGTAGATCTCCAACTCCTCCAGATGTTTTGGGATGGACGTTTCAGTGTTGGTGAGGGTGTATAGAATATCATCAGCATATAGTGCTTGTTTGTATTCAGTATCTTTTATTGTAATGCCGGAGATATTGGGGTTATTACAAATCTTCTGTGCCAACGCTTCGATTGATATGGCGAACAGAAGTGGGGAGAGAGGGCATCCCTGTCTTGTCCCGTTTGAGATATTAAAGGTGTCTGATAGAGTTCCATTAACCCTTACTCTCGCGTTCGGGTCAGAGTACAAGGAGAACACGATGTTTGTAAAAGCGTTCCCAAAGTTCATAGCCTTCAACACCCGACGCAGGAAGAGCCAATCAACGCGGTCGAAGGCCTTCTCTGCGTCGGTTGAGAAAAGCACCAAAGGCACCTTCTCATTACGCGCATGTTCTACAAGTTGTAGAATTTTACAGGTGTTGTCTCTTGCTTCCCTGCCAGGGACGAATCCCACCTGGTCTGTGGAAACAAGGTTAGGCAAATATTTGTTAAGACGTAATGATAATATTTTAGCCAGGATCTTAATATCAGTGTTTAGCAATGATATAGGTCTAAAATGTTCAGGCGCAGTGTGAGGTTTGCCCGGTTTGGGAATTACCGATATATAAGCCTCAATCATAGTGCGGGGGAGTTGTGGTTCTTTGATTAAGCTGTTAAACATCTGTAGCATTTTAGGTGCTAGGGTATTAAAACAGATTTTATAATATTTCATGGTGAACCTGTCTGGGCCTGGGCTCTTGCCATTTGGGAGATCTTTAATCGCTAAAGATTGTTTGTCTTGGGATATAGGCATGTCAAGCGTGTCAGCTTCCTCTTTTGACAAAGAAGGCAGATTTAGGGATGTCAGGTAAGCATCTACAGCCTCTTGCCTGTTTGTGAATTGTGTTTGCGTGTCTGCCTTCCTATTTATGTTGTATAGTGTTTTATAATAATGATTAAATGTGTTAGCTATTTGTTTATTGCTATTTACCTTAGTACCCTCCTTGTCAGTGATACTGTATATATGTGCTCGAAGCTGTTGCCTACGAATGGTACGGGCCAGCAGTTTCCCAGGTTTATTTCCATTTTCGTGGAAATGTTGTTTGACTAATTTCAATCTGCTCTGATAGGCATCTGCGAGGTGCTGATTGAGTTCGGATCTAGCGCGGTGTAGTTGTTGTTTGACCTCACTGTCTGCTGTGTTTTGTTTATGTTTTGTTTCTAAGGTTGTAACTGTATCTAAAAGCGATTTGTGTTTTGTCCTGTACTGCTTGCGCAATCTAGCCGTGTGTTTGAGAAATTCCCCTCGCATTACGCACTTGTGTGCATCCCACATAATAGACAGTGAGGTTTGATGTGGAGTATTGTGCGAAAAGTAATCATTTAGAGATTTTTGTAATTCGGTTTTAATTGGGGGCTTGTCCAGAAGGGTATCATCCATCCTCCAAATATAGGATGTTGGAGGTAGATCTGGCCAGTAGATTTCTGCAGAGACTGGCGCATGGTCTGACCAGGTAATATGACCAATTTTGCATTCTCCTATCATATCTAGGCCTATCGAGTCTGTAAATATGTAATCTATGCGCGAGTATTTTGCGCAGGGGGGCGAGTAGAAAGTAAAGTCCTTGGACGTTGGGTGTGCTATGCGCCACGTATCATGTAGGAGCAGGTCATTAAGCGTTGCCTTTACTGATTTGAGTATTTTTTTGCGTACGCTAGATGTGCCATTGGAAGTGTCTTGCTGTGGGTCTAGAGGTACATTTAAGTCTCCCGCTACAAACACTGGGCCTTTCACAACGTCCAATAGGGACTTGGTGAATCTTTTTAGAAATATGTGTTGGTTGCTGTTTGGTGCATATATTGAAGCCATCGTGATTGGGTGTTCGTATAATGTGCCTGTCAGAATTATAAAACGCCCATCTGGGT
This sequence comes from Bombina bombina, assembly GCF_027579735.1. Classification (NCBI taxonomy): domain Eukaryota; kingdom Metazoa; phylum Chordata; class Amphibia; order Anura; family Bombinatoridae; genus Bombina; species Bombina bombina. The sequence goes on from NC_069500.1 coordinate 434,004,842, forward strand.
CTTTCTCCGTGTGCGTGTTTTTGAATGGGATTGAGTGATGGATCAGGATACCGACTCCACATTTTTTTGTGGGGCCTGATGCAAGGTAAGCTGTGGGGTATTGTGTATTGTTCCATTTGGGCTCTTTGCCTTTTTGAAAATGTGTTTCCTGCAGGAATAGGATGTGACTGTGTATGTTATTTAAATTTTCGAAAAGCTATAGACCTCTTCCCGGGGTTGTTTAAGCCCTTAGCATTTATTGTGGTGAAGTTAAGGGTATGGGTTTGAAATTTGCTGTTGTGTGTGTTCATCTTGTTAGGTCAGAGCTTTCCAAACTTTTCATGTTGGTGACACACTTTTTAGACCTACATCATTTCGTGATACAGTAATTCAGTTGTACTAGCAAACAGGAGGTTAAATGAACTTGTTTTAAGAGATACGGACACATACATAAATTATATAATAACGAAATGTATTTACAAGTAACAGTATGTATGTGCAAGAATTAAAAAAAAGTTTAATAACACCAATAGTTACTTACTAGTTTAATGGGATGAGGTTGATGGGATGCACACAGTTTCTAAATACAGTATATGATGGAATATAAGATAAAGACACTCACATTTCATTATCAAGCAGCTATCCCACTCACTGACCACACGTGCAGTCATTAGCCGATTGAGGAGACTACAAGTGCAGTCAGGAGCCAATTTGCCATCAAAGCCGCCAATTGCAATAGTTTCAGTTCCCGCTGAGCTGCGCCAATAGGTTAAGATGATCTGTGACCCACTAGGTATCAATCATGTGTCAACCATGTGATATGCGCAAAGTCGGAAACCAAATTTTTTTTTTAAATAAAAAAATACATTTGTGCTGAAGCAGGGACACACCTACACACTGCTGCCGACACACTAATGTGTCACGACACACAGTTTGGAAAGCACTGTGTTAGGTGTAGTGGGGAGGTGAGGGGGGGAAGAAGATGGAAGGGTAAAAGGTTTCAGGAAAAAAAAAAAAAAAAACACTCTCTTATTGAGGTGTAATAAAAAACACGTTCAGTTTATTCGCCTGACACACTAGACGAATAATTAATGCAAAATATATTGATAGTTTTTTGTGAATGCTGTAATCCAATTAGAGTGTAAACAATGCAACATTAAATATAAGTAACAATTAAAATTGGTAAGAAAAATAATAAACAACAATAAACTTGGTAGTAACTTAGAGGGTGGTAATCCATGAGTGTACGCAACTTGTTGATAAATATCAATTTCCAAGACCCCTAAGAGGTGGTCCTGGTTCTTTGTGTGGCTCATTAGGCCTGACCCTTGAATGAGGGTGTAGCTCTACTCTTGTAGGCCTAGGTGGGGGGATTCTGGTAAGTTAAGTATTGGCCATCATCCGGAGAGCCTGTATGATTTTTTACGTTAAATTAAGCATTTTGGTGGCTCTCTAAACGTGGCCTGAAGGCACTACACTTTTAGTTTGCAGATTATATTTACTAATCTATATGTGGTGCCTTTATTCTGTACATAGATTTATACATTTTAGTCAACAATACTCGTTATAGTTTGGACTAGGTGGGCGATAGAGACAAGTTACAGAGACAACTTATCAGGGTATTGTTAATGCTCTTCTCTGTCCTTCGCTTAGTGACTCTAGTTGATTTAACCGTAAGGTGTCATCAGCTAGACTAATTAATTAGTATTGTGGGAGGATTATATATTGTCTAGTTGTATGATTTAGGTGTTGTCTGTGCTTGCAGATTGCCTTTCCTAACATTTGACTAGACATGGGACAGGCCTGAGGTTTCTAGTATATAGCCTACAACCTTGTGGTGTGTGAATAATTGAAAAAAATGCAACATCTAACAAGGCTTTATCAAATTTATCATTTGTGAAACAATCCCTATTAGGGTAAGAAATTGTTATTCAACAGGAGAAATGTCGGTCCTGTATCTGGTGTCTCCCGCAGTTCACTATAGCATATTATTTAACCTAGTTAAAACAATTCACAACACACAGAACAACACCTATTGGGGTAAGACATTATTATTCAGCAGGAGAATAGTCAGCTCTGTATCTAATATCTCCCATAGTGGGTAGATTCTTAGTAAGGGATCTGTATGCTGTAAAGCAAAGTCTCTGCTATCTCTCACAATGAGGTGGGCTGATTGGGCCTTCTCCTGGACAGTATTTTTAGGACTCTGTCCGTCTGAATTGAATGTCCAGGGCCAAAGGCTCGCAGCCTGCAGATCGCCAAGTCATTGATGATTCAAGTTAATCCTCAGCATGATCAGATGATGTGGGTCTAGGTACTTCTGCCGGCCTGTCCTCCTGGTTGCCCCGATGGCGGAGTGATGTGGTTGCTCCGTCAATGTCTGCTAGGAATGCTTGTAAGTCTGAGCCTGGTCTGTATGTCACAGACTTGTTGCCTTGGGTAGTTATTATCGAAACTGGGAATCCCCAACGGTACTGAATCTGGCGGTTTCTTAGTTGTTCTGTTACATGAGCCAGTTCACAACGCTTCTGTAAAGTAGTTGGTGACAAATCTGAGAACAGTTGTAGCTCGGTTCCAGCATGTTGAATAGATTTTTTGGACCGTGCACAACGCATAAGTTCTTCTTTATCCTTATAGTTAAGGAATTTTATGATAATGTCCCGTGGGGGAGCTTTAGGGGGGGTCTAGGCCTCAGGGCCCTGTGTGCTCGTTCTAATTCAATCTCTGGTGAAGATGGTGTACCTTTTAATGTTCGGAACAGGCTTTGTAGATATCCTTCAATAGCTGGGGGGTGAACGGATTCAGGGACTCCTCTTACCCTTATGTTATTTCGGCGCCCCCTGTTATCTAAGTCCTCCAGTTTATCTGATAATATCTGAATAGTTGCTTCGTGGTCTTGCAATTTTGCGGAGTTCGCATGTACTCTGGCATCTGTAGTGACCTGCGCCTCCTCCACTGCAACAACCCTACCCTCCAGTGAGTTAATGTCCTTACGTAGGTCTTGAAATAAATTTCGCATTTCGTGCATTACATTTTTTATATCCTCTTTTGAGGACAGCTGCAGGAGATCCTTTTTGGTAACATTTGTATACAGCTGTGCTTCTTCAGAGGCTTGCTGCTCAGGGGTTTTAGAGTTTATCGCTTCCATGCTTTCTTTATCTGTTGTCACGTGATGGTCAATTGGTTTTAGGTATCTATTCAAAGGTTTTAATGTGTTTTTCTTTTCTGATTTTTGTTGTTTTTTTATTAGGCATTCCTCACCATGAAAGGGCAAAACTGAGGAGACTAGGGGTAATGCTTATGGTGTGGGAAGTGTGTTAGGCCCCAGGGAGGTAATGTTAACTCAGGGGGCCCTTTGATATAACTTGTTCAAACTTTGCTAGGTGGTTAGTGGCCTTTGCTGCTAATCGCTATTTCCATGCTGATTGTCCCACTTCTTCTTACTTCAGCTGTCTGCTAGCTTTTAACAGTCTCCCTCTGTATAGCACTGATCTCCTTGCCCACATTTCTCTATGCTTGCAATTGTGTGTGTTAAAGCTTCACTGCATATCAGTAGGCCTCCCCCACTGCCAACCGCATGGTGTTATAAGGTTGATAGCCCAGCTTAGAGTGTGCTATGGATGTCTCTTTTCTTTTTTTTTTGTGTCACTTTGCCCAAGTACCGTGCCTCCTGTTTGCTTATAGGTGGTGTGTGTGATTTAAGCCAGACTCACCACAGTGTGCCGCCGCTTGTGAAGTGTCCTTCTCTTCCGTTCTGAGTACACCGCACTCGTGATCACGCCGCCATTCGGGACCTCCTCTCCTTGTCGCTCTTTAAGGTATGTTGCTTGTGTTAATTCGCTCTCCTGTCCCCTTTGTAGCGTCCGGTGTGTTTGCGCTTTGCGAGTGCGGTGTCCGTGGTCAGTTATATTCCGGGAGGTGCCGGCTGAGTCTCACTTATCTGGAGCTGGTTTTTAGCCTCAGGCGTTTGGGGTATTGTGCTCGCTGGGTTGTTTTAACCACCTAGGTTGCTGTGTGTTATACCCTAGGCTTAGGATGGTGTTCTTTAAGGTCTAATTAGCCATTTTATTTAATTGCTGTACCTCTAGGACTTGGAGCCGTTCTAAAATGCGGCCATTCGCCTGCGTGGCCAAGCTCCGCCCCCCAGCCCTTATAACTTTTGTGTGCAATATTTTTTTAAAACAATTTTTATTAGACGGTGTTAATATGAGTGTAACTGTATTTTGTAATGTATTTTTTTAAGTGTTTTGTGAAACTTTTATGTTGCTGAAAACTGTTGACTGCAGCTGTTGAGCGCGGAAAGGATTGTTGCATAAAAGGCAATTGCGCATGCACAATCGCGATTTTTCAAGACTTGTAATATCTGCACAATGGAAATTGATTGCGAAAAGATCATATCGCACACGGAAAACTCATATCGCATCACTTGTAATCTTGCCCTAAATGGGATAAGTTGGGTAGTTTTGTGTTGTGAAGCAGGTACTGGTGATAAAGAGGGTACTAGTGCTTTTCTGTTTAGTAGGTACAAAAATAATCTGAATTGGAGCTGAAAAAAACAATGTATTGATTCTCAGTGTGTATGTAACTATGCGTTTGGGAGTGACGTTGAGAATGATATAGAGCTATGTTTAGTCTCATTGTTTAAAGAATGAGTCTAAACATAGCTCGAAAAGGAAGAAGGAAATGCCCAAAATATTAACAACAATTAAGACATATTATTCAAAGCAAATCATACAGTTCCGTAGACTGGATTTATTCTTAAAGGAACAGTAAATACATTAGATTTGCATAATAAACAAATGCATGATAAAAAGTCAGTGCAATAAAAGGGGCGGACCCGCAAAGTGCTGGTGAGTGGCGATGTGTCTCCTATAGGATATAATGGGGAGCGCTACGCCAGCGAAATATAACAGACATAGCCATTTGTAGGCACCTTCTGTGGGCAGGGGGAGTATTTGAAGTGTTCCTACACAGAGCAGACAGTGTCCGAACACTTCTAATAATGCCTGTGTGACCTTACTTTCCCTAAACCTACACTAACCGCCTCACACTCTAAAGTCTCACTACCCTACACTGCACATATATACCTCTTATCATTGGCTTACCGATGTGCTCAGCTAGCTCCCAGTAGTGTATTGCTACTCCTTCAATAAAGGATAACAAGAGAAGGAAGCAAAATTGATAATAGAGGTTATTTGGAAAATTGTTTAATTGTATGCTCTATCTAAATCACAAAAGAAAAATGTTGGGTTTCCTGTCCGTTTAAGCATGTATTAACACTGCTAGAATAATAACTTTTAACAGGAACATACAGCAGTGGGTATTAGCAGTGAAATTTGTAGGAACGTTGTACTGTATTTTCCCACCTTTAATGTGTTCCTAATAATCCATTTTACCTGCCAGGGTGTTTTAAATAGTTTACAAATGGTTACTTTACCTTTATTTCATTATTTAAAATTTTGCCTGTTAAACTCAACACCTATACTGAAAATATGAAAATATTCTCTAAATAAAAACTATTTAAACAAGAATCAGCAGCAGCTCATTGGGGTGTGTAAGTGACCTATACTAAAATGTTAATTTTTCATTGCTCACTCTAAGGCAGTAATTTGCAACCTTTTTTTTGCCGTGGCACACTTTTTTACATTAAAAAATCCTGTGGCACACCACCATCCCAAAATTTTACAAAATCACACATTGTAGCCTAATACAGGATATATATATAGTATATATATATATATATATATATATATATATATATATATATATATATATATATATATATATACATACATACACACACACTGTACTGTGCTGTCATGCCATGCCTCCTACAAACTATACATAACATATTAACATTCATTCACAAACTCCCCCGCACTGTTGTCAGTCTGCCGTGGCACACCTGAGGATCTCTCACGGCACACTGGTTGAAAAACACTTCTCTGAGGGCCCAATGTTCAGAGCATTGTTATAATAATGCTATGCTGTACAATGAGATTGTGATATTAGAAGTAAGCCTTTTCTGTACAGTTGGAACTTACAGTTTTGCTTGTCTGTAGTGACTGAATAAATAAAAATAAATTGCGTCTTGGGGTCAGAAAGTCTCCAAAACTACAATCCAACGTGACCTACATCACCACAAGTTGTTTGGAAGGGTTTAAAGAAAAAAAGCCTCCACTCTCATCCAAAAAACCCTCAAGCATCTTCAGTTTACCAGACACTACTTCAGATTGGATTGGGTTCTATGGTCAGATTAAACCAAAATAGAGCTTTTTGGCAATAAACACCAGAGGTGGGTTTGGTGCATACAGTGGTAGCCATATGGAAAAGTATCTCATGCCCTCAGTTAAATATGGAGGTGGCTCTTTAATGTTCTGGGGTTGTTTTTCTGCCAGAGGACCTGGACATTTTTTTAGGGTACATGGTATCATGGACTCTATCAAATATCAACAGATATTAAATGAACACCTTACTGCCACTGCAAGAAAGCTTAAAATGGGCTGTAATTGGATCTTCCAGCAGGACAATTATCCAAAACATACATAAAAATCAACACAAAAATGGTTTACTAACCACAAAATCAAGGTCTTGCCATGGCCATCCCAGTCCCCTGACTTGAACCCCATAGAAAACCTGTGGGGTGAACTGAAGAAGAGTCCACTAGCGTCAACCTCAATATTTGAAGGAGCTGGAGAGATTCTGTATGGAGGAATGGTCTCAGATCCCTTGCCATTTATTCTCCAACCTCATCAGGTATTATAGGAGAAGACTCAGAGCTGTTATCATGGCAAAGGGAGGTAGCACAAAGTATTGACTAAAATGGTGCCAATAATTGTGCCACATATATTTAACAAAGATTTTTTTTTTTTTGATAAACCTGTGTTGTGTTTGCAATTGTTTGATATCCATGAGAACAGAGTATTTGTGTGTATTTTTTCAACAAATATCAAAATATTAAACAATAAAGACAATTTTCACAGCCTTCTTTGCTCATATTTACCAAGGGGGACAATAATAGTAGAGGGTCTTGTACAACAAAAAAATTTCAGATACATTTTATATTCTGCAGCTGGTATAAGTCACTGGAACTACATTAAAGGGACATGAATCCCAAACTTTTTCTTTCATGATTCAGATAAATAAATGCACATGTCTGGAGCACTACATGACAGGAAATAGGGCTGCCATCTAGTGCTCTTGCTAATGTATAACTGTTTCAAACCTTCTGCCATATAGTGTGGCAGACACTTGCAAATTCCAGAATTAGTTTTCTTGTTTTTTTAACTATGTATAACAGGAAAATGAAGAAAATTTGATAATAGAAGTATATTGGAAAGTTCTTTAAAATTGTATATTCTCTCTGAATCATGAATGAAAAATGTTGGGTTTTATGTCCCTTTAATTTTAACCATTTAACTGCTAAGCAATATCCCACCTGGGTGCTAAGCTGATTTGAGGATTTTTTATTTTTTTATTTATTTTTTAAATATATATATATATTTTTAACTTTTTTTCAGATCCCAAATACTTATACCGTTGGAAAGGTTAGACGATTACGTTTCCAATGGTGGGTCTTGGGGGTCTGTAGCTGCTTAGATGCCTGAGATACAGGCTTCTACGCAGCATGCCCCCTTTCCCTATACTTGTCATTGTAATTTTCCAATAAAGTTACTCCGTGATGTCATCACGTAATTGCACGTGATGTCACCACGCAAAACGTGAAGCCCCGGCCGGGGTAGGAGCAGGTGGGAGCCCCCAGATCTCCCTCAAGGTGGCTCTGAGCCGTCGTTAGCACCTGACTGAGACAATTTGTGATGGGTCAGAGCTGTTGTTAACACTCAAGGGGTTAAGAGAAACCAATGTTACAATACAATGTCCCTTTAAAAAACACTAAAATATATGTGCAAAAGTATCAGCAGTTACAAGATTAACCCATTTACAACAATGCTGATTGAATTCACTTGGGTGTTTCCCTTTAATATATTAGTAATGTGGCTAAAACCAGCCAGAATGACTGCTTTTTTTAAATTAATGCAAACTACTTGTGTTTGGCAGCTTGATGCATTGGGAGATATGTTTAGTGAGGTACGTACAGAATGAAATCTCTGCTGCTGACAACGTCCCATCTGCTTCCTGACTGCACACGCTTCATTTACATATTGTGATTAATAATCCACATTAATCTACCACACTTCAAAACGGCTCAGATCAACTTGTATAGTGTGACCTCATTCCAGTGACAGAGAAAGAGGGGGAGAGAGGAGGGGGGGGGGGGAGACTGCAAGCAGTAAAAATAGAGAGATTAGAGACATATACTGTATCTGTTTCTCACTAAATATAACTGTGATTCCACTGCCTTTATACAGAAATTGAATGCTATCATTACTTTTTTCATTACGAGTATTTGGTTAATAATGAATCCTTTGGAATATGAAAACTGAAAGAAAGCAAAATGGTACAATAACTGTTGCTAATTTATTTTTATCATTTTTTAATATATATTTTTATTTTTTAGCATATTATTATATGTTAGGGGGTCTATTTATTATGGTGCGAGCGGACATGATCCAATATAGCGGATCGTGTCTTTAGACCGCTGTTTCATAACCTCTGTTTTACGGTGCATCAAGTTCTATACAGAGCTTGATAAATATGTCCCTAGATCTTTAAAACACAGCATAAAATGGAGTTTAAGGATGCCAATAAGTGAACAAATCTCAATACCTGAACTACAAATTTACTTCTACTAATGCAGGGATATCCATAAAATTCAGGTTTGCCCCTAAGCAGCTATATGGTGAGCTAGACATTATTCAGCCTACCAGAATCACTGCGTAGTGTAATTGGGGTAGCTTAAAGTATATTATATTAAACGTATTGTGCAATAGAGCTGGTGCAGTTCTAGTTGTTTTTGTTTTTTTAAATATTTTTTATTGCATTTGAATACATACAGAGCAAAAAATAAATACATAAAAGAATTAAAAAAAAAAAAATAGGAAAGAAGAAAAAATAAAGAAGTACACTTTTGTATCCTTAGTGATGAACAAAGACAATAAAATACTCTCTAACACAATATATTACTTTATGGGGCCGAATTATTAAGCTCCAAAAGAAGCTTGATGCCCCTGTTCCTGCGCGAGCCTTCAGGCTCGCTGGAAACAGTAGTTATAAAGCAGCGGTCTAAAGACCGCTGCTCCATAACTTGTCCGCTGCCTCTAAGGCTGCGGTCTTCAATCCTCCCGATCCTATACGATTGGGCTGATTGACACCCCCTGCTAGCAGCTGAGTGGGCGTGAATCTGCAGGGGTTGGCATTGCACAAGCAGTTCACCAGAACTGCTTGTGCAGTGATAAATGCTGACAGAATATGCTGACGGCATTTATCGATGTGCGGCGGACATGATACGCTACATTGTATCATGTCCGTCCGCACTTTAGTAAATTGGCCCCAATATCTTCTTTTCGGTTGTTGCTTTGTCTCTTCATTGTATCTGTTCACAGTCCAAATTTCTTACAATTTACTTTACATTACAATTAATGAGATTAAAAAAAGATTAATTATACCTATGTGTGGTCAATTTTACAGTATTTCAACATACATTACTACTAAAAATTGTTGTGTATTTCTTATGAATGGAGAGAGAGGAAAAAAAATCCTCTATCCCTTTTTTTAAAATAAATAATTAAACATGACATTCCATGATGTCATAATACATAAGGGACTTGTAACTACATAATGAAACAAAGTAATATATACCCCTGAATCAAAGCCTTATTGTATTGACAGTAGGCAAAAGTCACCTTTAGGTGAAATAAGTAAAATACTTAGATATCCAAAATATTAGCGGCAAGGTCAGCTGAGATATTAATTTACTATAACCTCTATTATGGGTTAAACAGGGAGACACTAAGTAAAATATACATTGTATCAGGACAAAGCTGTTACTATGACAAATATAAAAGATCATCTCTTCCTGGGGTTATCACAGCTAAGTATAGGAAACTAAATCAGAGCAACTGACCACATACTTTAGAAAAAGGGCAAGTAACTCTCCTAATCTTTAGTAAACCAGGAAAAATAATAAATATCCTCATATTTCAGGATAAACTGAACTCTGTAAAACATAAATTAGTGTAATTGTTATACTGACTTTAAAAGGGCAACAAATGGATGGGAAAAAGGTGTCTAGGGATTCATATTTTAAGGCCATTAAGCATGTGAATCATTCAATTGTTTTTGGCTTTATTTTTTATTTTAGGAAGTCCTGTGAAAAGCAAAATCCCGGGACTATTAGGGACAAGTACCTCTAGGACATTACTCATTATAGCAGTTACTTCATCCCAAAATTTCCCTCTGCAACCCCACTAAATGTGGACAATGGTACCCGGTTTATCACAACCACTCCAAACACCTGCCGGTGGTATTAGGGTATTATATTTTCTGTAATCTCGTCAAGAATTTATAGTTTGTTTCCTGTACTCTGGCCCGACATGGAGAAAGATTTGGTTACTACAAATATCACATGACATTCTTTCTGATGTAATAGCAGAGCCTAATTAATGGTTTTGTCAAGATTGTCAAGTGAGCTGGTGTTTAGAAGAATGTGTTTCTATAAATTGTTTTACTTTTGTGTTAGCTAACCAGTTTGGAAAGAGCCCATGAACCAACCCATCAAGTTCTGTGTAGTCTTTTAATCTGTTCTGATGTAGAACATAATTGAAGACTCCTTTTTATAAAGGGAATGATAATAAGGGTATTGTTTTATTGTGTTGTGTTGGGATGGCAGGTTTATGCTTATGGGGTATTAAAGGTAACATCTAAGTTGAGATGTTGGTAGATGTACCTATTATTTTGTCCCAGACTGTGAAAAATTCTTTAAAAATTGGTAAAGTGTTATGGATCTATACTTCATGGGCAACCAGGCTAATAGGCCTGCATTCCCTACACGGAGGATAGATCTGTCTAGTCTGACACAGTTTTTATCTTGGCCATTTGTACACCAGTCTACCAATCTATGTAAAAAAGTAGCCTGCATGTATTTAGCAATGTCAGGGACTCCCATACCCCCTTTTTATTTCAAGAGATATAAAGTGGTTCTGCTTACTCAGGGTTTGATTCCATTCCAGATGAACTGCTCTTGGTGTCCCTGTAATTTTTGAATAAGGTTATGTTGTAATGCAATTGGTAAAGTTTGTAAAATGTACAAAATCCTTGCCATTATGTTAATTTTAATAACTCCTATTCTCCCCATCCAGGTTATGACTTATTGTGTTTTCGATAAGTTTATAATTAGCCTCAAATAAAATTTGTTAATTTGGGGAAAGGTATATTCCAAGGTATTTCATTTTTTTAGATTGTAAGTAAAGGGGGCACTGTTTCATAACTTGGGCTAAAGTCTTTTGAGGTGTTGATATAATTAAAATGTTGGATTTCTCGGGTTAAATTGGAAGTTAGAAACTTTACTGTAAACTTGAAATATCTGTAAAACTTTCGGAGGTGAGATTTGTCTGGGTTAGTAGCACGTCATCAGCATACATTGCCAATTTGTATCCTAAGTCATCAATTTTTATCCCTGTAATTTGTGGTTCATTACATATTCTATGGGAGAGTGTCTCTATAGATAATGCAAAAAGTATCAGAGATAGGGAGCAGCCCTGCTTGGTGCAATTGGAGATTTGGAAATTATCTGAAAGTAATCTGTTTACCTTAATCTTAGCAGAAGGGGAATCATATAATGTAAAATGATGATAGTAAATTTGTTGCTGAATTTCATGTGGGCCAATGTTTTTCTAAGAAAAGACCAATTCACTCTATCAAAGGCCTTTTCGACATCTGTGGAGACTAATGCTGTGGGACTCTAGTTATGTTGTGCTTATGAGATGAGCTGCAAAGTTGCAGCTATTTTTCTATAGGCTATCCCTGTTGTATATACTAGGTTACAATATTATTTATTATTATCTCAGCAGTAACCTCCAATTATGTTGATACGTCTCAGGAGTGTCCTCTGACTTGTATTGTAATTATGAATATTAATAATTAATAGTGGTATAAAACTATTGTCAGCGATATCTACAATTAATATAGCAGAACTTTGTCAGTACACTTCAGTAAGATATTAAGTCTCTGCAGTATACTCCAAAATATCACTACTGAGATATCTATAAATTTGACAACAATATTATTACTAAAAATGTATATTGAATCCTTTGTTCTGGTTAGTTATCTTTATAGACACCTTGAATTATATTTATGTAGAGAATAGAAATGAATTAAAACCAAATGTATCTGTCTAGTTGTTATAACTTTCTATACACCTCAAACCACAAAATATTATATTTATTTACTTGATTCCTAATGAATCGCTTATGAAAATCACACCTGAATTATACCAGGCCAATTTGTAAATAGCCAGCAACCTTGGCTTAATACCACAATATGGGTTACAAACTTACTATGCTTAATTTACAACAACTAGAGAAGTTTATATATAATTTGTAAGAGATTTCCCAATAGTAAGCCTGACTTAGAGATATGAAATACCCAAACCTTTTTATGCCAATTAATCTGGCCTGAAACAACCTCTTATTTAGCCACAATAAAACAAATTCTAAAATATATCACAATAGCTACAAATAACTTAATACATATTAATGCCTGACCCTCTTCTCAACAACAATTGACTTAGCGCTAGAATATTTATTTCTAGATCACGCAAGACTATGAAACATACATTTAAAATGCAAAATACCCTTTTAAATCATTGGCTACAATTAAACTACAGCAATAGCTTTAGAGAACCTTGTTTTAAATATGAAATATACTTAACAATCGCTTATACTTTACAAAATAACCAATTTATGAGAGTTTCAGCTTTTGCCAATATTCTGTCGGTCATAAGTGAAGGAATATTCCACTATTTGCCAGGGCACAGATCACAAAATTTTCTTCTTATCCACAAGAAAGGGTTCCAAAAATAAATGTCAGAGAAAATACTAGCCCCAAATCTGTGTATTTTTCTCTTAGTCAAGTGAGTCTGATCCTGTTTCTTTATCAAGTGATAAGCCACTCCTTTACTTCTAATCATTCCAAACAGAAATTGGTTTACGCCCTTAATCGAAGCTTGTCTCTAATTGGTTATTTGGAAACGCCTTTCTGAACAACCAAATATCTTGGCTGCAATACCAGTTTTATTCCATCGGGGGCAGCAGACATAGAAAAACAGTTTCATTATCAAATACTGCTAACATCTTAATATATATATTCTTATATATTTTGAAATGTAATTTCCGAATTAAAATACTGCCGAATTTACCGAATAAATCCGAATTAGTTCGGATTTATTCGGTAAATTCGGATGGCCATGGATTACACTAGTATTATACAGTATATTAGGTTATATCACTCTGCTATGGGTTACACCTAATATACAGTACATAATACTAGTCTAATCCCACCTAACACTTACCGAAATTCCGAATTTCCAAACCGAATCCAGCCGAATTTCTTCGAATCCGAAACGAATCCGAACCGAATCGATTCAAAATTTTCCAAATTCTAATCGATCCAAACCGAAATTCAAAAAATTCCGAATCGATCCGAACCGAACCGAATTTTGTCGCCATGCACATATCTATTAGAAACCTCATCTTCACACCAGGTTCTTCCCTGTAAAATGGAGAATTGGGAATAAGAAATGCTGACAAGAGGGGTTCGGTGGTAGTGATGTCTAGATCTCAATTTGTCACAGAAGCAGAAAGACAGTTGTCTAATGAAAAGTACTATCAAAAATTGAGTGGTGACCCTACCCCTAGGTTTAAACGGGAACTTGCTCAAATCCTTGATGATGGCAGAGAACTAGGTATTTTGGATGAGCCTACCTGTGATTTCCTCCAGGTGGATAATCCGGTGATGCCAATATTTAACCATCTACCTAAGGTTCACAAATCCCTGGAGGGAGTCACAGGTAGACCTATTGTAAGTGGTATAGAGTCCCTTTTGGAGAGAACATCTCAATGGTTAGACAGTATTTTACAACCATTAGTGGGTGGCCTTACAAGCTTTATTCAAGATACAACCCATGTACTAAACCTGATGAAGGATTTATACTGGGAACAACATGACTTGTGGCTCACAATAGATGTTAAGGCCCTCTACACTTCTATACCTCATGATAGGGGCTTGGAATTATGTCCTGAGGATCGTCAAGTTTCTATTATCACACAATTATTTTGCCTTCGGGGGTCTTTCTATCTCCAGAGATGCAGGACGGCTATGGGCGCAAAATTTGCACCCTCTTTTGCCAACCTCTTTATGGGGTGGTGGGAGCTGTCCCGCATCTATGGAGATGGAACCCCCAGTTTTACAAATGCTACATAGATTATCTGCTCCTGGTGTGGAGAGGTACAGAAGAATTGGCGAAAGAATTTGTGGATTGGTTAAACATCAATGATATAGGGTTGGAGTTCACTTTTGAGATTAATTTCTTGGACTTAACCCTAAAAAGTACACCAAATGTAGGAATTGAGACTGAGGTGTATAGGAAACCTATTACAGGCAACACCCTTCTCCATGCCAGGAACAGTAATCCCAAACAGGTCTTTAGGTCAGTGGCCAAGGGACAGTTCACTAGACTAAAAAGAAATTGTAGCAATGAATTACAATATGAGGTCCATGCAAATCAATTATCGGATTGCTTATTAAGCAGGGGTTATAAGTGATAAGAAATGGTTAAGATCAGATAAGAGGTAGCCACAATTGATAGACACATGTTGTTAATGAAATCTGAGCCCAATAATGAAAAGAACAGAGGTAACTTCTTTGTAACTGATTACAGTATGCAGTATCATAAAATGTGTCAAATTGTACAGAAAAACTTTAGACTATTGGCAGCAGACGATGCACTAGTGGAGACAGTGCAAAAGGGTTGTAAATGCTATTTTAGGAAAGGAGTATCAATGGGCAACATTCTGGCACCCACTCAACTGAAAACGTTGCAAATGGATGACACAAAGCTTCTGGCTAAGGTTCAAAGGTGTGTATAAATGCAGCAACCCTACATGTATAGCTTGTGAACATTTAACAGTTGGGGAAGGCTTTAAGAGTGAGGTCACGAACAGGACTTAGAAACACAACAGGTGTATGAACTGCAGAAGCAGATATACAATATACCTAGCAGGTTGTGTGGACTGTCATCTCCAATATGTAGGAATGACGTCAAGAGAGACACGTATACGTATGAGAGAACACCTCTCTGATATTAAGGCCGGTGTCTTGACCACCCCCCTCATTTCAATAGAGTCCATAATAAAAAATCGACCAGCTTTAAATGGACCATTATAGAAACAGTTAATGTCAATCGAAGAGGGGGAGATAGAGACCATGCACTGGCCAAGAGGGAGGTGTTCTGGATATTTCATTTACAGACTAGATATCCGACTGGACTAAATTCGTCCTATGATCTCATTAATTTTTGGAATTGAATTGTATTAGATGTTTGGGAATAGTATATAGTATAATATATTATGTCATATCACTTCAGAGCCCAGACCTAGTGTAATTGTTTAGATCAAGGAGGGGTACAATAGAGGATATATCAATTGCTAGATGTCCATTGTATGAGTTAGATAGGACTGAAGAAAGAGACATCATGAGTATTAGGTCAAGGGGGTAACTATTGGCTTTTTGTTTTCAATCGTGGCCAAAACAACAGGATTTGTGATTGCATTGTAACTAAAGTGCACTTAATACACAGACAAATAATGTTAACACTTCAATATTCATTGAAGTAAATTTTACTACTTGTTCTTGTAATATAAGGGTAATACTGGGTCCACCTGTGGTATGACAGGGAGGACCATATGTGCATGGATTATATCAGGTTGGTATTAGCATATTTTGAAGTGTGAAATGAAACCTATATTGCATTTATCAACTTTTGTGTATTAATAATGTGCAATAAATTATATGTAATTTGCTAAACATGCTAAAAATGCAGATAAGATAAAAGATAAAAAATAGATAAAAAAAATGCAAAGAATTTATTAAGTAAACCAATGATGTAATTTTGTTGCATATATGTGTTACAGTACCATTTGTTAGCCATGTATGTTGCACCATATCGTACAGAGTGTTACACAATTGCATTATTATCATGTATTATCTAAGTAATAACGTAATGTTTACTTAGTATTGCTGTTAACAGCTAGGTAGATAAGCCAGCAATGAAGCAGATGTTTTTTTATCCATTTAATAAGCCCAATAGTGTGAGGGATGCTAGAGAGCTATGAGTACGGCGTTTATGCCGAAACGCGTAAGCTTTGTACACTAAGGTCATGTTTTGTTTCTGTACATGTAACCGTTTTTAGAAGGATCAATAAAGAAATAAGAAATTTTAACTACAGCTCCGTACTTTGTGTTTTACTCTTCCCTGTAAGGTTTATTAGATTCCTGGAAAACAACTAAAAACTTATTTATTTTGAAACAAATGTGCAATATAAATGTGATCAACATCTCTAATACTGTTCTTAGTCCAGAAGAATACCAAGTCCTAAGTATGGGTCTGGGATTTGTCCCTACCAATAGGTTTAATCTGTTCCAGATGATAGTTGATGTCAATAAACTAGTAAGGGACCTGACATTGAAAAAATTCTTCTGGTCAAAGCAACCAAACCAGGTTTTTGATCACATATGTGACTCCAGCCCTCCAAGTACCTTGTCTAATATTTATGATCTAGTAGACTTTAAGGAAGCCTGCGATTATTTAAACCTTCAAGATTTAGCTATTGGAACCCCCTAGACAAGTCTTTATTAAAATTGTCACATGTAGGCTTTAGGCCCAAATCTGTTTTTTATCCAAAGAAAAAAAGGAGACCCTTTCTTGAGGCTTTTCACAACAGGATTGAAGAGGACTTTATCCTCTTATCTGCTAACAGCAGACAACCCAACCCTAATCTGACTCATGCACAGACATTAGCTCTTGATACCCTTAGAAAGAGGGATACAATAGTGATCAAACAGTCAGATAAGGGTGGTAATGTGGTGGTGCAAGATAAATCAGCCTACATGCAGGAAGCCCATAGGCAATTGAGTGACATTGAAGTATATCTAAAATTGAGACACAATCCTACAGAGATATTTAAGAAGGAACTTCTGTCCCTATTGGATGACAGTTTTGCAGAAGGGATCCTGGACCAGGAAACAGTGGACTTCTTATTTGTTCCAAACCCTATTACCCCAATCTTCCATCACCTCCCCAAGGTCTATAAGTCCTTGGAGGAGGTGAAGGGTAGGCCAATTGTGGTGGGTATAGGTTCCCTTTTTGAAAATATGTCATGTTGGATTGAATCATTACTCCAGCCTTATAAACTTCCTTCTTATCTTAGGGACACAAAGCACCTTCTTAAATGCCTCCAACAGACTCCCTGGGAGGATGCTTTTGAATGGCTCATTGATGATGTGGTATGGCTCTGCCATTCCACACTCCAGTGGTCTGGTAGCCATTACCTATATCCTAGATACTCTTAGTAATTACAATGATGTACTAAAGGGTTTTATTGTACGGTCATTAGATTTTCTTCTCACACATAATTTATTTTACTTTGCAGGGGATTTCTATCTCCAAAGGTGTGGTACGTCTATGGGGGCTAAATTTACCCCAGCCTACGCCAACCTGTTCATGGGTTGGTGGGAGGCGACCCACATCTTTGGAGATGGAAATCCATATAAGGATAACATCCAAATATACAAGCGGTATATTGATGACCTCCTGTTCATATGGACAGGAGGTCAACAGGAGTCAATTGACTTTGTTGGCTACCTAAATACAAATAATGTTAATTTGCAATTTACATACACTCATCAGGTTTCTTCTGCACCTTATTTAGATCTTTTATTGATAGGTGATGTGGAGACGAACAGTATCAGGACTACCCTTTATTGTAAACCCATAGCCTCCAATGCCATACTCCATGCCCGTAGCAACCACCCCAGGCATACCGGATTTGGTGTGGCTAAGGGGCAATTCATTCGTATTAAGAGGAATTGCATGAATGACAGTGACTATGGGCTTAGTTTGACTAAATTGTCAAAATTATTAAGACCCATCTCCTAATCCTAACTGCAGAGGATAGTTTAAAATACATAGTGGCAGATGGTTGCAACTATGTTTCAAGGAGAGGATATACTCTGGGAAATGTTCTGTCTCCCAGTATGCTCCGCTCTAATCCCAGAAACAGAAACAGTTGGTTGGAAGTCAAGGACCACTTTAAATGCTACTTTGGGAATTGTATTTCTTGTGGACACTCAATATAGTCCAAACAGTTTCAATCATATGTTACCCAGAGGGTATATGTCATTAATACCCATACCAACTGTCTCTCCACTTTTGTCATCTACATGATTGGTTGTATCCAATGTAAGAGACAGTATGTGGGGTGTACCACAAGGGAGGCACATAGTAGGATTAGGGAGCATCTAAAGAACATTGAAAATGGTATAGAATGCTCTGACTTAGTCAGGCACTTTATCCATATCCATGACAGAGATGTTACTGTTGATGTTTAAGTGGTTAGTAATTGATCAAATTCGACCCCTGATTCATGGAGGAGACAGATGAGTAAACTTCTATACAAAGAAGCCTTATGGATCTTTAACTTAAAGACCAGGAGACCGAATGGATTCAACATTGATGGCGATGTTATAATTTTTTTAGTTAAAGTGCATCAATGTTACATCCATCAGTTGTTACTATGTATTTTCTGGCCCCTTTATGCTTTTTGGAGCTATTATAGTAATTGGTATGTACATATACCTGTTCATGAGGATGATTCCTTCTTATGTTTATTGCTCTATCTCTGGTTTATAATGTTGAGGTCCTGCTAATGCCCTCATATTTTCCCTTCTAATAATGTTTTGTTTGACATATTTATGTCTAAATCTGTCTTAGAGTTATTTACTATATGTTACATATATACACATGACATTTATTTACATTTATTTACATACATATTCTATTTGACTATTGGGTTTAGTTCAGTGCCATCTGTTTAATATGATTCATTTAATTTATGTATTATTTTTTGATACTTCGTTACATATGTTCAGTGTTTTAATGCAGTGAGTATGTCCCTTTAAGACTGCAGCATGTCCTTTTTCTCACTTGGGTGAAGGGGACACATTTACTATGTCCATGAATAAGGCAGTTCCCTGCCAAAATGCGTAGGACTTTTTTTGTATTTCTATGCTATGTGCATAGTCAATATGCTGCTGTTTTTATCCCTTGGATTTTATTGATTCTCCAAAATAAAGTATTTTTCTACACTTTGAGGATCGCCGGAGTCTTTTGATTCACACTCTTTTATAAAACCCTGGTATATTAAATATTTCTGCAGATTGCAGGCGATATGTATTTTAAAATGAATTTCTAAGTTACAATATAAACATGTGTTTGTAAGTGTACTTTAACATGTTTCTGCTAGCCAGCATAATGTCTATTAGGCCTTCAAAGGAATCCTCCTCTTTATACCATACAAGTGTTAATTTCTCCACCTCTGAGATTCAGCTAGCTTTAAAAGGTCACTACAGACTGAGCGACTGCTGTCCTTGCATGGGTAATTATCTATTTCGGATCTTTGTAGGCAGGAAACTCTATATATGGGCGTTCAGATCTGAGGGTGCCATGTGATAAAATTACTTTGAAGGCAATTCCTTTGATGAATTGGGACAAAGGTTTGCAATGCGTCCTTGACAACAAGAAGGGGGGTTATGTTACCCAGCTCAGACCATTTAATAGAGAGAACTGTAACTTACAGTTATAAAACTGATACAAACAGCTTCATATATAAATGAATTATTTGGTCTTATCATATATATATATATATATATATATATATATATATATATATATAATTTAATAACACTCACAGATATCCTGACATAAATCCCCCTTCCAATTTTAATATATGTAGGACACATGTATTTGAATTGGCTTAAAGTCAGTGGTACTTGGTAAGTGTACTGACAGTATGCATCATAGACAGTATTATTGTGAAGAGAGTCTGTTATTTTTCAATCCTCACATTTATGCTCGTTAGCTAGGAATCTTTAAACTACAATTTTTCTTTACTGCATTTGGGGATATGACACTTCATTCTCCTTCTATGACTTGTAGTTGGCATCTAGGATGGCATGCTCACAACTGGTTAATATGGACCCATTTATCCATAAAGGTATCATTTTTAGGTATCCTAATTTTATAGGCAACTGGAAATATTTTGTCAGTAATGACAAAAGGACCCTTCCATGATGGAAGAAATTTCTTCTCCTTAACCTGATCTCTTCCAAAGTTATAAAGATAAACTTCATCATTGATTTCATATTCCTTTTTGGAAGTTTTGACATCATTATAGGTTTTAGCGGCTGTTGCGGACTTCTCTATGTTTCTTTAAGAAAATGCAAAAGCATATTGCAAATGCTTTCTTAAGTTCTCCACATATTGATGTGCAGTAGCGGCATTTATTAAGTTCTGGTCTGATGTACGGTACAGTAAATGTTGAGGTAGAACCATTCTTCTACCTTTTATCAATTCAAAAGGTGATATCTTAGTAGCACTACTTGGAGTTGCTCTTAATGCCATTAGGACTAGAGGTAATTTTACATTCCAGTCTTTACCTGTTTCACTCACAAACCTTTTGAGGATTTTCACAAGGGACTGGTTGTAACGCTCTACACCACCGCTAGAGGCAGCTCTATAAGCAATATGGAGCTTTCTTTTAACTCCTAGAATTTTCCATATCTTGGTCATCACTTTGCTAGTGAAGTGGGTCCCCCGATCGGATTCAATTAGCTGAGGTAACCAAATCTGGAAAACACGTGGTTGATGAGCAATGTTACGCATGTTTCAGCACTATTATTAGGTGCATTGATGCACTCTACCCATTTAGTGAACAGACATGTCACTGTCAATATGTATCTGTTACCTTTAGGTAACCTAGTTACTGGAACAAAAAAAATCATGCCTTTTCTTTTCCATGTTGGCAGGTATTCAACAAAACTGTCACGTACATAATTTGAGTCAGTAATGATCACAAATTCCTGAATACCTTGTTCAATAGCCATTTCAATGGTTTTTAGAACAGCAGTTAGTTCTGCAACTTGAATGGATCTTGGTCCAATGTTGAAACCTACAGAAATATTTGGGAATCCATTTGCCCAAGTTATACAAATGCCAGCGAATAATCTGTGCTCATTATTAATAGTGGCATGGTAAGAAAAACCATCAACATATACCCAAGGTAATGTTTAACAATGTTCCTCATTGTATATTTTATATAGGGAAAGCAATTGTTCCTCCAGGAAATCATCTTCTAATAACTCTTCCCCATGATCCTTAGCAGTACAGTCATGGAGCTCGGCAAGCCCCTGTGCGACTGGATTCTTTTGTTTTGCTTATAGCAAATTTCTAAATGCCAGCCTTGTAAGGAAAGAGTCCAAGCTGTTATGCGGGTATTGGACAGGTTCCCATCTCTTATTCTTTCACTTTGCAGATATAGCAAAGGCTGGTGGGCCGTTTCTACAATAATTTTCTCACCCTGTATATAGCTGCGGAAATTTTGTAGAGCCCATACATTAGATAAGAGGGCTTTTTCACAATCACTAAATTTCATTTCTACTGGGGATAAAGTTTTGCTTGCATAATCAATGACTTTGCTTAAATTATCGTGTTTTTGGTATAAAACAGCACTCATGCTTATATCTGTGTAACCTGTTTATAGGTAGAAAGGTTTACCACCTTCAGGGTAAGCTACAGGGTGCTTGGGTGAGTTTTCTCTTCAGTTCTCTTATAGCTGTTTCTTGAGTCTCACTCTAGTGCCATATCACATCCTTCTTTAGAAGAAGTAGCAGTAGTTTAGCTAATTCTGCATAATTATCAATACATTTGCGAAAATAATTTGTCATACCCAGGAATGATCTTAATTTCTTTAAGTTAGTTGGGTTATTAGAATTTATTATAGCTTCCACCTTTTTCCTCTTTGGATTTAACCCTTCAGAAGTAACTTCATGTCCCAAGAAGTTTACACAAGTGCAGCATCATTGAGCTTTTTGTAGGGATAATTTGACACCTGCCCTTTTAAGTTGGCTGAGGACATGTTTAAGTTCTGTGATGTGTTTTTCAAAGTCTGTGCTTTTGATCAAAACATCATCAGCATAGGATAACGTCCCCCTTTCCAGTGCATCAGGCATAGCCTTATGCATGAATACAGCAAATTCATGTCCTGAATTTATGTATCAAAACGGAATTCTTTGGAATGCATATTGGACCTTTTGGAACGAGAATGCGAGCTTATACTGGTCCTCCTCATGTACCTTTATGGTCTAATATCCCTGTGCACAGTCAATGGCAATGAATATTTTGGATCCCTGCATCTGCGCTAGGCACTGGTCAATATATGGCACATGCCAGCCAGACATGTACACTCCTTTGTTAAGCTGTCTTAAGTCAGCACACAAATGCCATTGTCCATTAAGCTAAAGAACACCTAGAATAGGATTCTTCCAACCTAGAGGTGAGATCCCCTTGATTATAATTTACATTGCCCCCATGATTCTGTGTATTGGGGTATTCTTGCTCTTTGATCGGCTGATCAAATACTAGGGAGGCTTCTTCAATTTTACATATGCCTTCCTCTGAGCTGAAGGGATAAATAGACTGAATTGTAAATAATCCCTCTGGCATAGATGCAAAAGATTGTTCTATTAACTGTTCTTCAGTTAAATATCCTTCAGGTATTATCCCAATTAAATTATTCTGGAATCCAAAAGTGTAGTAACTGGATTCTAGAGCATATCCTATGGTAGTTCCTTTGGACAAGGGGATATCTTTTGGGGTCATTGTATGCACAATAACATGTATTGGAATAGTTGCAATATTTACCATAGGAGTATGGGTCATTGTTAGACCCAGATTTTGCATTCTATGGGAGATGCATATTAGTCTTTCAGAAGTTTTTAATATCTGACCCCTTTTTACCTGTAAGAATAAGAGGAATTTATCAGCCCCAGCGAGGATCATATCACCAGACACCTGCATATTCACAGCATATGGCAATTGCTGGTTTGATTTCAGGGCCACATTTTCATCCTGAAATACTTCAGGGTCCCCCTTTAACCTGCTCCAGAGGGGAAGGTTAATTAAATCTATTTGTAATGCATATCTATATAAAAGGTCGTTGCCAATATATATTTGATCATGTGGAGTATTTAAAACTAAAAACAGGTGCTTTGCTGATTTTACCTATGGAGATAGATAATAAACACTTAGCTGTGATGTTATAGCTTTCACACTTGTCATCCAGGTCATGGACCAAGAGATCCTGGGGAGAAAGATATTTAATCACTTTAGGTTCAGCGATCTGTGCTAATAAGCCTTTGCTTATGTACCTAGCTTCCTGTTTTAAGTCTAATTTAGCATACTTGGTTTTTCCAAGGTCATTCACCTGTATAGGGATGAATAGATCATCCTTAACTCCCTCAATTTCTGCAAGGAATTGAGCTGATCACCCCCTTTAAAGGATTTAGGATCCCCCTTGTGGAGAGATATGGTTAATACATCGCCGTCTAGGGGAATATTGGCTATCTTCCCAGGCAAAATGTTAATGGTATTACTATCAGAACCACTTAGGGGAGTCTGATCATCTATTTGAAGGACCGTTTTTTCAGGTGCAGAGCTATTTCTGAAATTAATCTCCACAGCATCTGGCTTTTCTTCCACCACGTGACAGTTATGTCTGGTGTGAGGCATGCTGGACCGCTCATAATTAATAGGTCTTTTAACTTGCAACCAAATAATATTATTTATACAATCAATTACGGAACTTAATCGCTTAAGAAAGTCGATACCAATGATTAAACGATCCGTTGGCAGATCCACTATAATGACAGGGTATCTTATTACCCTGTTGCCCAGCTTTATCTTTAACCATGTTGTACCCCAAACTTTGAGGGATTCACCCCAACACCTATTAGTGAACCATCAAACTCCTTTAGTTTAGGTTTGTAGGGTGTTAGCTCATTTAGCTGTGTGTAGTACCTGTGGGATAAAATAGTTGCCTGAGATCCAGTATCAATTAATCCCATGATAGGGTTGGAAACTGAATCCTGGAGCTCAGCTAATACATAATATCTCCCTGCAGTTTTATACCATTTCACACATAAAATTTGCATGTTTACCCATTTGTGGGCTTCGCCACGTTTTACCTGTATTAACCACTTTACCTGATGCAGAAGAATTTCTACTCTTACCGGTCACTTCCTCTATAATTGGGATGACGGGGTTCCTGTGTACTGCATCTGTGGGAATAAGGTTTAGGGACAACTGCAAAGGAATAGATTTGTTAGAACTTCCATGCTGAGGCTGCCTATCATCACATCTAGGCTGTCCGTTTCTTGGCTGTAGGGAGAGAATTTGATTAGTATCATTTTTAACATTCATTTATTTCTCTCCCCTCAGATAATATCTGAGTATTTATAACTGTGCCTGTGGCCCACTGTTGACCACTGGCTGTACCCCCAAAAAAGTATTATTCGGTTGCTGAGCCATAAAAGCTTACCCATATTAGCAAATTGTTTGCTTAACCGATTTAACTGAGTACTAAGCTGATCTACTTGATTGTACAAGTTACCTCTACCCCTGGGCCTATATCTTGATGCCCCATAGTAGTGATTCCTGGACCATTGGGTCCCCTCAGAATCAGGGCCGCTGTTTCTATCCTGACGTTGCTGCCCTTGGGGTTCAGCTTGTCGTGTGTTACTTTTTTAAGGTGCACTATTTAACTGGGGTGACTGGTTATCCTGAGAATATCTGCGCCACTTATTGTATCTACCTCTACGGGGATACCTATTGCCTTGTGGGTATTCTTCTTTTTGGGGATACCTATATATCTGGTCATGCCCCCCATTTTGGGTATATTCCCTCTGCGCCTCAGCCCTTGGTGGGGCAGACTCAAAACTATGTGGGTTAGGCCTGTTTTCTCTAGCCACTTCTGCATAAGTCTTCTTTTTGGACTCTAAATTGAGGGGGCTAGGTGACACCCTAGTTTCGGCCACTACTTTAGGGTTGTGCTTTTTCTCTCTTTTATCCCCATGGTCATTGGTTTGCTGTATGGCATATAATTTTGTACTTTCCCTAATCAGCCAATCTAAGGAACAGTTATCATCAAAATCTCTAGCCAGATTTATTTTGATGTGTGAGGGTAGTGCTTCATAAAGTAAGTTCACAAATTCTGAGCTTTCAAATTTGGGGCAGTTCTCTGCCATACTGTATGCACTTTTTAGTGCAGAAAGGAATTCTATTGGGCTTTGATTCGTGCCAGGCTTCAAATTGTATATGGCCGCTTTCGCAGCTGTTGATGTGCAATATGGCCCGAATTCAATTTTGCACTGCTTTACTTCGCTTCAAGAATTAAAATTCATATCTTTTAGGGAAGCAAAGAATTTGTGATGCTGAGGCTCAAATACCCATGGCAGAAATTAAATTTTAGACTTCCCATCATTTATATTTAATACAGCTAGAGCATTTTCATAAGCCTCTAAATGACCATACACTTTACTTTACATCTTGAGTTCTCCTAGTGACCTTATTCTTAGGGTTGGAGCACTCCCAATCTGCCCTTTCACTATGGGGAGATCCCTTACGCATATTAGCAATATCTGGGCTATCTGGGTAACAGGCTCTGCCCTCTGACTCACTATAATAACTGCCCTCTTCCTTTGAATTATATAAATTTCCTGAATTTAAAACATTTGGTGAATGCCTATGTGGGAAGTTTACCTCTGACACAATCGTAGTCCTTTGTTTAAACTCTGCAGTTCATTTCTCATAAATTCTTTTAGGGTTTCTATAATCTCTTTATTATTTTCATTATTTTCATTGTTAATAGAGGGGGGTGTATTATTGCGATATTGTCTCTTTAGTTCACTTAACTCTTTGTGGCTCTCCGTGAGTTGTTTTTTTAAACTTTCTATTTGGGCTACTAATTTTTGGCTATGCTTTTGGAAGGTGGCCATGTTCTGGGCAAGTGTAACAATCTCATTTTGGGCTATTTTTACATTTTAATCACATTTGCGGGATAAGTGAATTTTATCTTCTAGCTACCGTAATTGCAATTCCTTTTCTATAAGGTGAGTGGACATTTCGTCATTAATGCATATTACAAACGGCCAGGATTTGAGTATTAGCTCATCCCGTTTTTTTGAAATTTTGCATTGATTAATTTTTAATAATTCCTGGAATAATTCACTTTTTTCAATCCACATTCTATTACCAATAGCAATATTTTTGGCCTTAGTGGTAAGCATATCAATATAATAATTTAAATCACCCAAAATATTAAATCTATTTTTAATGTGGCTGATAGCGTCTATTTTAAGGGAATCAGCCTTAGTAAGGGGTAATTTTTGGGGACACATATCAATATTGGTTAGAGATTCAATTGATTCACTTCTAGTAACAGACATAATTATTTTGGCTTAGTATTTAGTTAACTTAAATCGCCAATACAATTTTAAAAAATAAAGATATGTTTTTTTGTTGAGAATATTACTATTTAATAATTTCTATTTACTATCAAATATGTTATATCAATGTGATAAAGATAATAATCTATCAGCAGTGCCTCCAATAAATTTTGTATATACTAGGTTAAAATATTATTTTTTATTATCTCAGCAGTAACCTCCAATTATGTTGATACGTCTCAGGAGTGTCCTCCAACGTGTTACGTATTGTAATTATGAATATTAATAATTAATAGCAGTATAAAACTATTGTCAGCGATATCTACAACAAATATAGCAAAACTTTGTCAGTACACTTCGGTAAGATATTAAGTCTCTGCAGTATACTCCAAAATATCACTACTGAGATATCTATTAATTTGACAACAATATTATTATTAAAAATTAATATTTAAGGGGGCGGAGCCTAGCCACACTGGAAGATGGCTGCACCTCACTAGAGCTCTGATAACCTAAGTGCTCAAATTACAAGTTATGTGCAACAACCTATAGTTTTTAATTAATTTTTTATTTCCGTTTTTATTATTTAATTCAAACAAAAGTGCCTCATCCACATTAAGAGTGTGCTGCTTCAGCCGTTTACGGCGTAACTTTGACTGAGCTATATACCCCATGGGTTGAGATCAGTCCACCAGCTTAATTAGCCGTCAGCAATAAAGAGAGCGGAGGACCTGGGGCGAGTCCGGACCTGTCCAGCCACCCACTGCACACCAGCAGAAGGGCCAAGGGGAAGCAAACTGTCATCCTCCGCAAAAGCTGGAGACCCAGACCGGGCCTGAACACGTTGCCACATAGCACTTGCATAGAAGACAACAGGACCAACATCTCTTCCACCCTGCTCACCAGCCAACATACCTCAATCAATCATTCCAGCAGGAGAAGCTGACCGGGAGTGGGCTCGTTGACCAGAGCAGAGACAGGCCTTGAGGGGAGGAGCCAGTGCTGCAATAACATCTGCGCCATTGCCGGAGGCGAGTAGTACACTGCAGAACGGGAGATCTGGGACTTGCCTATAGCAGTGTGCTGGAACACAACCAGGGTCCCTTGGGGTGAGAGCAGCAATAACCTGCTGACAGTCGGAGCACACAGGGAAGCAGAGGGGCCCGGGAGACAAGATCTGCAGTAGGGGGTGGGCTTGCGGTCAGGAGAGGCACAAAAATAAAACTTTCAATTCCGCAGAGGGAGATCCCTGATGGCCCAAGCCATGGTGCGGTTGAAACATTATAACACCGCTCTATGTAATATCTAAAAAAGACCGGTTGGTAAAAAAAATCCTTGTTTTATTGTCTTCAAAATTTAAAACATGGCACACAAGTTTAAAATCATGGCACAGACATGGGTACAGACTAGTCTGATGCATTTCGGCCCCAGATGGCCTTAATCATAGACACTAATTGTCATTAACAGCTGAGGGGCTATATACCCCTCCTTGAATACTGATTTTCTATCTGTGCTCTCCCTCATTTTTCCTATATCAAAATATTGGATAAAGCACTAACTATGCTTAAATTATATATGTGAATACAAATAAATTCCCAATTTATTAAATCTAATGTAGTGTTTATATATATTCTAAGCATACATCACTATATTGCCATTGACCCTAAAGTAACTATTTAATGAAACAATGGCTATGTTAGAGGCTTTTAGAAAATCCGCCCTCATATTCTGGCATTCTTCATATGCAACAATGGGGATGCCACCAAATAAATAAATGAATGGTAGATATCATCTACTACAGAGCTACTATTGTTAGCTACTGGTATTATGTAGTTCCACAATATGCATAGAAATGTGCGATTTGTTATGCGTATTATTAATGCCAATAAACCTTGAGGCTAAACTTGATCCTCAGATCTGTGTACCATCTATACAGCCCCTCTATAAGGAGTTGTTGGTTTAAAGAAAATGGCATTATAAATACTCACTTAATTATGTTGGTTTGAATAGACTACCACCATCAGCCCAAATGTGACCTAAAAAGCTAAATATGTATAATATATTCTATATATCTGTTTCCCTATATATACAGTTAGTTAAGATTAGAATACGCTATACTAAACTACAATAGATAAAAAAACTTATTTATTATCTATTCACATATGTCCAAACCCACAGTGTGTACTGTACTTTTTAGCTTGAGTATTTTAGCCATAGAGTTTTACTAGGAATTGGAATTGTATAAAGAAGGTGAGGCAACTATTGCCAATAATTAATTAGATCCCCCTCAATATTCATACCATGTGGCCTACGTGTATGTAGTTTGAAGATCGAGAATGCCTCCTTTTTATACAATTCTGTAATCCTACTTCCACCCCTTGGTTTTGTCGTGATCAAATCTATGATCATCCAGGTAAATGTCTTGATGTTTCCGTCATGCTCATAAATAAAGTGTTTTGATGCACCTGTCACTGTCCTTCCTCTCTCTATGTCATTTAGGTGTTCACGTATCCTAACACGGGTCTCCCATGTTGTGCACCCTACATATTGTTTCTCGCAGGATGTACAACTTATGGTATAAACTGCATACTCAGAATGGCCATTTGTACAAAAATTACAATCAAATACCCGTTGTGTGTAGATCGACTGAAACACTTTACTGGTGGTTGTGTGACTACATGCTATACAGCTATGTAACCCACACTTATAATGACCCTTGCAGCTCAACCAGCTGCTCTGTTTCTTAGGTTTTTTCAACGCACTGGGCAAAACTAAATTCCCTATTGTAAAGTTCCTCTTGGAGACAAAGCAACATCCTTTGTCTACTACACTCTTGAGTGCTTGATCTGCTTTCAAAATGGGCAAATTTCTCTTTATAATATCACATACTTCCATATATTAATTAGAGTAAGTAGTAATAAAGGAAATCTCACTAGTCTGTTTATTACCATTGGTCTTTCTGTTCTTTTTAGGTTTTAGTAAATCAACCCTAGGAATGTTCTGAACCTCAAAATAAGCCTTTCTAATAGGCCCATCAGTATAGCCTTGTGCTTTAGGTTTGTTCCATAATACCCTGCTCTCTGCCATGAACTCTTCCTCCTTTGAGCAGTTCCGCTTTATCCTTATGAACTGACCCTTCGCTACACCATAGTTAATGTGGTGAGGGTGGCAGCTCCTGGCATGAAGCAGGGCATTTGCGGTAATAGGTTTAACATACAATGATGAGTTAATTCTTTTGCCTTCTCTGTCTCCCTCTAGTTCCACATCTAGATAGGCTATCTTGTCACTGTTAAATGCATAGGTGAACTGTAAACCCCCCCTATTATGATTTAAATATTCCACAAATTGCTGACATTCAATTTCAGTTCCTGACCATACCAATAGAAGGTCATCTATGTATCGCTTGTAAGCGATAACTGAATCTCTATAAGGATTGGTGTCTGCATAGACGTGAGACAGCTCCCACTATCCCATATAGATGTTGGCAAATGCCGGGGCAAATTTTGCCCCCATAGCTGTCCCACGTCTCTCCGCATATAAAAAACTCCATCAAATTCAAAATAATTGTGTGTCAATAAAAAAAGCAAGGTTCTTAATGTAAAGGCTTTCAGATTGTCATCATAACTGCTAAAGCTGTTCAGCATAAAATCTACAGCTTCCAGCCCTTCCTTATGCGGTATGGCCGAATATAAGCCTACCACGTCTATAGTGAGCCAACTGTAGGGATCCTGCCAAATAAATTCCTCAGTCAAATTGAGTAGATGTTTAGTATCTTTTAGAAAGGAGGGTAGTTTCCAGACAATGGGCTGCAGCAGGGATTCAATCCAGTTTGAAAGGTTCTTAAAAAGGGAACTTACACCCGACACTGTAGGACACCCCTTGACATCCTCTATAGACTTATGGTCCTTAGGTAAATGATGGAAGATTGGTGTTACAGGTTCCTCCACCATTAAATATTCTAAGGTCACTGGATCAATAAATCCCAGCTCCAGCCCATCGTCTAACAAATCCCTCAATTCTCTCCCATACATCAACGTTGGATTTCTGGGGAGTACAGCATAGACATCTTTATCCTTTAGTTGTATGAGTGCCTCTTGGATATAGGAGGACCTATCCATTACAACTATGGAACCTCCTTTATCTGAGTTTTTAATCACTATATCCTCTCTATCTTTATGTTTCTTAAGACCATCCTTCTGTTTAATAGTGAGGTTTTCCCTGTGAGTATTACCCTCTGACTTAAGCTTCACTAGGTCCTCCTCTACTCTTTTGTGGAATTGTTCTAATACCTGATCTCTGCTATGTATAGGGTAAAATGCTGATTTCGGCTTATAGCCTGTATGTGAACATTTGATATTAACTGGTTCATTACTATCTCGTTCCATTTGATACAATGTTAAAAAATCAATTGCGTCATTAACATGAAAATGATTGTGTTCTACTGTTCTTTCTTCCTGATTTAGTGTTTGTGTGCTCTCTTGCTCTAAACTATATGTAGAGAAATATTTTTTCAATGTTAAATTCCGAACGAATTTATTAACATCTACTAATGTTTCAAACACATCAAAGTCAGTAGATGGGACATAGTTTAACCCAAGTTTCAAAACTTCTAGTTCAGAATCACTCAGTGAGACTGTAGAGAGATTAATAATCTTTAGACTTTGTATTTGTTCTGTCTGCCTCTCCTTAGTGTGTATTGTTCCCTCTGGTTCAAGGGCTGCTGTTCCCCCTGGGCTGTTTGGGTTATGAATGCCCCTCCTCTGCCCCCTCCTCCCTGCCCGGCCCCTTCCTCGTGAAAAACCTGTTGCTGTTCTATATGCATAACCTGCTTGGTTTTGTTCTCACTGTCTAAGGCTCTAACATATCTATTTTTGTATGTTTGTTTAAAATTTTGTTTAAGTATGCCCCCATTGGCAGTGGTAGGTAAGGAATAGGATTGGGCAATGGACTGTGAGCCTATCATAGTCCCATCATCAGAGTCATTTGTGGGCCCAGCCTCATAAGATGAGGGGCCACTGGTTAAAAAATCCACAAAATCCTGGACTTCCACTTAATCATTAGACTCAGGGTCAGTATCTGAAAAAGTCACTTGTTTCTTTGTTGGCAGGTGTTGTTGACTTGTTAACTCCCCTCTTCTCTGTTTCCTTTGTTGTCTATTCCTTTGTCGTCTATTCCTTCTGTTCTGTTGTGTCCTATTCTGATAAACCCTATTATTAGTATAGTCCTCTGAGTCCCTTGTGAATTTTCGAAACTTAAGTTTATCTATATCCCTCTTCATGTTATCAACTGTTTGTCTAAGCAGATTATCAAGCTTCTCATAGTGACTATGATCCACAAACTGGTTCAGATCCTTTTGTATGACCTGTATATGCTGCCTAGCCTCTAATAATTTTTGTTCTTTGTGTCTGATAATTAGGTACATAAGCCTGATTGAACACTCCGTAAGTATATCATTCCATTCCAATAAGAAGGTGTCATCAATTACCAAAAATGTTTGCCTCTTCTTTAATCTTAGGCCTCGTGGTATCATTCTGATATCCACATATTTTTTCAAAGACCTTTTGTCCCACCATATTTGGTATTCCTTTATCAAGGCCCTCTCCATTAATAGAAACACCTCAGAAATGTCCTTTATTTCTTTATCTGGATTGAATGTATCCTTAAGTGTAGATCTACTTTTATCCAAATCCTTTAGGGATAATAATGAGTAAAAATTGCTAGTGGCCATGCTTATGACAATTCTCTTATTCTCCCACTTCTCTGTTGTATTTTAAGTGAAGTAATCATCTTATACTAAGCTTTTTATCAAGCTAAAAGGTTCTAATCAATAGTCCCACAGAATCCGTGTTAGTAAATTCTTGCTAGGACAGTGTATCATATATATAAGTAAGATACAGTTTGTTACATGCACCAATGCAATAATTCATTCAATTCAAGAGATTAGTAATCAGCCAAAGATGAAAAAAATAATAAGAATGACTATTATTGCCTTACCGCTCTCGGTGACACCCTCTATCTTCCTACCCAGTGCAATCCTCAGTCTAGCACCATTACCTTAGGGCTTATCTCCCTTCTTCTCCCGGCGTATGGCGATACAGGCTCTCAGCAGCCCATGTATCAGGGCTAGTTGGACTCTCTCACCGCTCCGATGCCCACCCCTGCTCCCACTTTGCACACCCACTCTATGGCGTCTGACGTCATCCGATCCTCCGGCCAGGTGACTTTCTCTCCGCTAGTAAGGTGCGTAGTTGCTCCTGTCGCTCCACCGCAAGTGTATGGATTATGCTGGGGGTGTCACTGGTCTTGGCGGTTCACTGTAGGACTGGCCCAGAACCTCCACAAGCCTTCAAGGAAAAACAATTCCCAATCCAGTCGGCACTCTCCAATGCCGCAAAGTACATAATATCCAAAAAAGATCGGTTGGTAAAAAAATCCTTGTTTTATTGTCTTCAAAATTTAAAACATGGCACACAAGTTTAAAATCATGGCACAGACATGGCTACAGACTAGTCTGGCGCGTTTTGGCCCCAGATGGCCTTAATCATAGACACTAATTGTCATTAACAGCTGAGGGGCTATATACCCCTCCTTGAATACTGATTGGCTATCTGTGCTCTCACTCATTTTTCCCTATATCAAAATATTGGATAAAGCACTACCTATTGTTAAATGACATGTGAATACAAATAAATTCCCAATTTATCAAATCTAATGTAGTGTTTATATATATTCTAAGTATACATCACTATTTAGCCATTGACCCTAAAGTAACTATTTAATGAAACAATGGCTATGTTAGAGGCTTTTATGCCTCTATGCCCACAGTCAATGAACATATATGCACGCAGGCTGTGAAAACAGCATACCGGGCACAATTAACCCTCAGTTAGGAGTGCATGTATAAAGGAGAGCAGAGAGGGGAAATAAGGGGTACAAAAGGAATAAACACACATTAAGCTGAACTGAACCAGCAAGTCCAAAATAAGCATAAGCCGAGAACTAGGCCACAGACTGGGCTAACCTCATAATATAAACTGGTCCATCCAAAAGCAGTGTGTCGCAAAACAGATAAAGGTCTCACCTCTCAGAGGCACCACACCCCGTGTAAGCACCGGAACGCAACCCTCACTGCAACAGTGGGATGCCTCATATAAGGGGCTTTCACCTGCAGAGACAAGTGCCCTGATCCCACCTACCCAAGTATACTGCACCCCACCCTCGGGCACCCCATCAGAATAAAATGTATCCTTATATACACCAGTGCCACCTGGCATGTCCAGCAAAAGTACACAAAGGCAAACAAAAGGTTCACAACCATCCCTCATGGAAAGCTATTTGCTCCCTCCTGAGGCTGCATCATGTGCTCCTAAAGACCAGCAAGAAGGGAGAAATAAAGCAACCACAGCACAAATCCACAAATTGGATCCAATGCAAAGCAACTATGTCACTAAGCAGGACATCAGGCATCTCTCATCGAAAGTAGACATCAAAGAAGCAATGGTGGACGTCAAGCTTATGTTTTCAGAGCTCAAAAAAGATATAAAAGCAGTAGACCATAGAGTTATCATGGTTGAAGAAAAACAAGAAAAAATTTGCTCAGAACTACAACACCAGGCAAGCTTTCTACAATCACAGGAGGTAGTAGTACAAAACCTTACTGAGCGCATTGAAGACTTGGAAAACAGGAGCAGGAGGAACAACTTAAGATTCCGAGGTATCCCTGAGTCCGTGAGCCCATCTGAACTGCATAAGTACATACAAGACCTCATCAGATATGTAAAGAATTTGCCTACAGCTGCAAATGTTCATATTGAGAGAGCACCTAGAGTGCTCCGTCCTAAACCACCCAGTAGGGCACCGCCCCGGGACGTGGTAATCAAGCTCTTATCCTATAAGGACAAAGAAGATATCCTCAAAAATGGAAGACTAAGGCATCCACTGATGTATGATAGAGCAGAAATCCAAGTCTTCACAGATCTCTGCCCCGCAACGCTCCAGAAGAGGAGAGACCTGAGGTACATCACCACCGTCCTCAAGGACCAGCAAATCTCTTACCGTTGGGGAATCCCGACGAGTATCATAGCAAGAAAAGACAACAACACTGCAGTCTTCAAAAATGCCATGGATCTGCCTAACTTCAATCAAGTACTGGGTACAAAGACTCAGCCTCCTCAACTATTACCCAGCGACAGAGGTGACCCACCAGAGGTCGCACCTCCTGCAGAGGAGAACGTCCTCAGCTGAATGAATAACAGACACTTAGCGCTGACAATCCTGAACACTAGGTTTTTTTTTTATTCTGGATGGCACAGAGACTCTGAATGGACACAGTGACCTTTGCACTAAGAAACTCAGAGGCCTTAACAGATAAGTTGAAATGATTCATTTTATATGTTGTTAACCACTGTTATACTAATTAAGTAGTTTATAAAGTTCAAATGTTATAACTTTCCATATGTAAGACCAATACCTTACACACAATACATGAGACAGCAACACGATGAGGCCAGAAACACTAGGACACACACAGATTCACTAGACACTTTTAACCATCCAAACCCTCACCCACAAAGTCAGTCGTTTAGTGCAGACACAGGACTTGGCGGACAAAACGCCAATAGGAATTAGCTGACACACATGCTTATTTAACTACCTACACAAAGCTTACTTGCCCTATGAATAAGCCCTCACATACAGCATTCGATCAAAGGCTCCCAGGACAAGGAATAGAATATTTAGTAAAGGCCCTAACAGTATGAATATCAAATCTGTACATAAGACCAGTGGACCAAAATGAACAGAATGCACCCACAGGGACTGGGACCCTCCCATTCTAGCTCACTTGTCTACATTCAGCTTTTCACTTACTCGCTGAGTAAATGGCCAACACTAAATCAACGGAGAGCATACCTACCAGCCACTAAAGCACGACTTATAGACATAGATAGCTTTCAACTGTATCCCTTTGGTTGGGGCAGCCAAGGTGGTAAAACACTTAAGGCACAATGGACACAGGGAGGGACCTAGCTAAATAAGAGGACCCCGACACAGAGCACAACACATGTAGGGCATAAACCCCAAAGGAAAACGCAAAGGCACTTTCTTCTTCTTTTTTTTTTTTAAATATTATTTATGTATTCTTTTTATTATTATGCAGCTTCCGTATTTTATGTTGCACAAACTAAAAGGAACAGTTGTTCAAATGACAACAAATAGTAGCACTAGGTTTACTACCCTTGATTGCATTTATTGCTATTGCTGAGTGTTGATTTAATGTTGCGTTACTAGTTCATAGAAACCTAAAATATACTGTATATTAATTGTTTCAAAACTGTGAATACACGCTTCAAACAAGCAGTATTCTTTCTCTCCCTAACACTCCCATCAAACTTCATACTATCTTATCCTAACCTTTGAATCTTCCCCCATTTCTAATACCCCTCCTCATCTCCATTCACTCCCTCCTCTGATCCCGAAACCCTTTTACCTCTTCACTTCTCCTTCCCCCCTTTTTTTTTCTCATCCTTCTCCACACCCCCCATCAGAGCGTGCCAATGGCTCCATTACATAGCCGTCTTAGGAGCCTCCTGGTGGACTTAATCACCATTAACGCTAAGGGCCTTAACAGCCCTGGATAGCGTTCAATGGTAACAAGGGACCTAGCCAGAATGGGAGGTGACATAATATTAATACAGGAGACCCACTTCTCAAGGTTTCATGAACCAAAATGGTACAATCGCTACTTCCCCACCGCATATTTTGCATCAGGGCCGACAAAAAAAAACGGAGTGGGAATTTTGTTTAGCAACAGAATACCCTTTCAACTGTCCCAGATAGAAAGAGATCCAGACAGGAGGTTTCTGATATTAACAGGCACGTTATACAACAGACCGATCATACTGACAAACCTGTATGCTCATAACCACTCCCAATCCGCCTTCTTTAAGAAAGTAGCTCATAAGCTATTGGAATTGATGGCAGCCATAACATTTCTTAGAGGGGACTTTAACATCCCACTAGACCCACCCATGGACACCTCAGATGGCGTCTCCACCAGCGCTCCTGCTAAGATAATAAAAAATGTGACCAATCACCTTAGAGAATTAGCGCTATATGATATTTGGAGAGTGTTCAACCCTGCCACTAAAAATTACACATTCTTCTCGTACCCACACAGGAAGTACTCTAGAATAGATTACCTCTTCACTGACACCACAGTACTTACTGTAACCACCAGCTCAGACATCAAGCCGATCACCTGGTTAGATCATGCCCCAGTGCGCTGCTCAATTAAATGGCCCAATACCCCGGTTACGCCCTATATATGGAAACTGGACGATTCCCTGCTTGACAACCCTATCATCAAATCAGACATAGCCAAAACACTAACAGAATACTTTTGACTTAAACACAACAGACTCCTTACAACGAACCACTATATGGGAAGCACATAAATGTGTCACAAGAGTTCAACTAATAAAACACAAAGCAATACTCACAAAACAGCATAAAGAGCATTACCAGAAACTCATACAACAAGTGACAGAAAGAGAGGTAGTTCACAAACAGAATCCAAGAGATGAGACTTTGCAGACAGTGCTTGCTCAGGCCAGGACCGACCTGTTGCATTTCCTACAGGACGAACATCAGAGACAGGCCCTGGTATTAAGGCAACAATTTTTCGATTGGCAGTTAAGGCCGGGAAATTATATAACCCAAAAAAGCTCAAAGTGTATGTTCACACATTGGTCGATAGTCAGGGGAAAGCTAGGGCGGACGGAGCATCTATAGCAAAGCAAACATATTCAAGGAGTACTACAGCTCCCTTTATAACTTGCAGACACCAGCACAAGCGCAGGCGATCGGAGATGTTTAAGACCCCGGGCTAAACAATAATATTGCAGCACAGCAATACATGGAGGAACTTGACATACCTCAGTTCCTCAAGGAAGACTCTGAATTCCTAGAGTCTCCTTTCATGAGGGAAGAGGTCCTACGGCAATCAAGGATTTGCCAGCCAGAAAGAGCCCGGGACCGGATGGGTTCAGCCTCAAATACTACAAAACCTACGCAGACATTTTAATACCAAATATCTTATCTATTCTCCATCAACTTCCGGAATCCCCCACCCTCCCAAGCACTATGCTCGAGGCACACATTGTTGTAATCCCGAAGACAGATAAACCTGCTTACAGGCTAGAGAACTACCGTCCCATATCTCTCTTAAATTCAGATGTCAAAATAATAGCTAAAATCCTCGCCAATACCTAGCCTACGAGATTGGGGGTATGGTGAAATATGGACTGAGTTCGTTGAAACACCATTATTGTAATAGACTTGCTGTTGATAATACTACTTTGACATTATTGTGTCAACCATATTACTGTTTGTGTATTTCATAATCTAAATAAAAAATATTTAAGAAAAAAAAAAAAAAAATCCTCGCCAATAGGTTGAATAAATTCTTGCCCCAATTGGTATCAACAGACCAAGTGGGGTTTATCCCAGCCAGGGAGGTTTGAGATAATAACCTGAAAGTCATACAACTCATTACATATGCCCAAAAGAACGCCATCCCATTATCCTTAGTATCAACAGACGCAGAAAAGGCGTTTGACCGGGTGAACTGGTCATTCATGCGGCCCTAAATTCATTAATAACATATTGTCTTTATACTCTACGCCCAACGCAACGATCCGAGTAAATGGTACCCTCTCCGATGCCTTTTTCATCAATAATGGGACAAGGCAGGGTTCTCCCCTGTCACCACTACTATTCGCCCTCACCATAGAAACGCTAGCTAGCAGCATACGAACTAACCCAGAAATGAAAGGCATCACTGTTGGAAATACAGAACACAAGATAGCGATGTACGCTTATGATATTCTGTTAACAATCTCAGACGCAATCCCCTCACTCCAAGCGGCCCTAGCAGAGTTTTCTAGATATGAGGTGTCTCGAACTTCCTCCTAAACCCCTCAAAGTCTGAGATACTGAATATATCAGAGCCCAACAGCACCTTCATTAGGCTTAGACAACACTGCCCGATTAAAATTGCGTCATTCTCTATTAAATACTTAGGCATCTCCCTCACACCACAGATTAGAGAAATGGTAGATAATAATTATAGGGCAATAAGGGATGAGGTGGTGAGGGACCTCTCCAGCTGGAAAAACAAAAGTATATCATCGCTCGGCCGCACCAGCGTAATTAAAATGAATGTTCTCCCCAGAGTCCTCTATGTCCTCCAAACCATTCAAATTTCAACATCAACACATTTACAGCACCAAATATAGATGGCCATGGAGGCATACTTATGGAATGGGATAAAACCTAGAGTTAACCGCAAAACATT
This sequence comes from Bombina bombina, assembly GCF_027579735.1. NCBI lineage: Eukaryota > Metazoa > Chordata > Amphibia > Anura > Bombinatoridae > Bombina > Bombina bombina. The sequence goes on from NC_069500.1 coordinate 434,043,690, forward strand.
ATACCTGCCCAGGGAAGGGGGAGGAGTGGGGGTTCCCCACTTAGATACATACCGGAGGGCTATAAATCTACAGAGACTAATAGAATGGTGCCATAACTCAAACAACAAAGCATGGATACAGTTAGATTGTGAGATAACCCATAGAGGGAACTTGGGCGCGTTGGCTTGGGTGACGCAAACTCGCCGCTCAGCAGTAATAGACCACTACCCACTCCTACAGGAGGTCTTCACAATGTGGGACAGGGCAGTCCAAGTTGAACCCTCCATTTCAACCTGCGCTTCACCTCTGACCCCGGTAAGAGAAAACCCAGACATCGGACTGAGACTTAGCGTGCTAGAACACATACACACTCGCCCTCTAACAGACAACGCTATAATGCACACCTTGCATGGAAAAAAAAGCCCCAGACCGAAATTGCGGAATGGGATAACCAGACATTTGCCTCGTGGTTTAGCATGGCACAGCTCTCCCACTTTTACTCCACACACAAAGACAAAACTCACTTTAGCAGGCAAAAAACTCAATTTTAAACACTATGCGTATCACAACAGCCCCCTAGACATCTAATCTCACAGCTCTACAGAATGCTTCTAACAAAGGGAGATTCAGACCGGCCATCCTATGTACATGCCTGGCACAACGAACTGGGGCTGGTCATTGAGACAGATGACTGGTATGCAATATTCAAGAAAAACAAAAAAAAATCGGTATCGGCCAGAATTCAGGAGATGCGCTACAAATTCCTGAGTCACTGGTATCTAACACCACAGAGGCTTAAAAAAATCTACCCAAACACGAGCGGGGAGTGCTGGAGGGGCTGTGGCGAGGGGGGCACGTTGCTCCACCTGTGGTGGATGTGTCCCCGTTTCAGACCTTTCTGGGATGAGGTAGTATCTCACTGGGAGATACGAAGGCGCGCTGCTATAGATAATGAAAAGGTTCAAAATACAAATGTTAATAAGAAACCCAAACAATAATAACAGGTCCCACAAATAGTTACTCTGTTCTCGCCGAGTGTGTCTCACTCAAAAAACGAGTCTAGGAAGAGATAATGACAGTCTTATATCGGTCTGGTGGTCTTTGTTAATCCAGAGGTTCCTGTGTGGGCAGCTCCTCTTGTTCCCAGAGAGCAGGGATATTACTGTTTTAGAAAGAGAAATAAAGAGGGCGCCACATAGCGTGATACTGTTTCACAAAGGATAATATAACAAGCAGAATGGTAATGCGCTTACCGGAGACTGTGGTACTGTGCTGTGACCAGTACTGAATCGCCTGCTAGCACTTAAATCAGTGGCTAGTACACTGTCAGATCTGATTCCTCCCGGGGCTTTATCCTGGGGCCAAGGAAAGGTGCTGTGGGCATTTCTATGTCCAGCAACTAAGGTGTGTTGCTCAATTGGATTTAAACCATAAAATAGAGTGAACAACTTCCCAAGTTTAAAAGATTTCAAATCAGCTTTATTATAACGCGTTTCTCAACCACCAAGGGTCGTTTCTTCAGATATCAAAGCGAATAAAATGTATTACAAAACTTGACATTTTATACACATTGGATAGATAAAAAGGAAGTTGTCACATAAATTACAAACCAATGAAAAACATTTCAAGACTCACCTGAGAGGCCAAACCCAGGGCTTCACAGGTGTTACAATGAGTGTAAAAGCAGCATAGAAAGGTCATAATTATTTAAAATTGAATCAGCTGTAGGCTTCAGCTAAAAGAAGGTCTTAGATCCATAAACATATGGATAGTATGTAAACATAGTATGTTAAAAAAGAAGAAGAAACTAAGAAAAAACTAAGGCATAAAATAAAATAAAAGCAAAACCACAATTCCAAATATCGAATTTAAAATTATATAAGTTGTTTTTTTGTATACATATGATGCTCAAATTTTGCACCTATAAAATGTATTGGAATGTGATAGAAATAAAATAATCTGAAATAAAAACCATGACATGGTCAATTGTGAATTGTGATGTGTCTGAAAATTTTGTTGTGTATTTAAAGGGATATTTGCAATACGTTAGATATAGAAATATATCAAAATATTAATTGTAAGCTTGTATATAAATGATGTGTGAAATCATACCTAATGGACGATCTTTGTATATGTACATAGAATGGATAATAATAATGGTTATACAAAAAAGAAGCAAATTTGATCCATTAGAAGTAAGAGACGATAATATGTATTTTATATTTAAAGGGACATTTTCAACAAGAGATGTATCTATAGTTGGTGTATTCTGAGTGGTGAAGCTAAAATATAAACTAGTATGCGAATCTTGCATAGAGTGTTGTCAGTTAGCAATTGTTGTAGTGAAATGTAAGGACATGGTAGTGCTAAAAACTGTCTATTGGTGAATTGCAATATCGAAAAAATGAAATAACCCATGGACATCATAGGTATTAGCAGTGTACTTGATAGGCATCTATTAGAGCTGTTTGTACATGGTGCCTAAAAACTGATCTCCATTTTGTTTTTGTTCTCACCACTATCGAATGAGTTATAAAATTCAATAGAAAATATTAAACGATATGTATTTGGCAAATGTGTATCATGTGTGAATAATAGGCAGACCTCAATATTGTTGATGGAAAGGGTGCATGTGTGAAATGTAAGAACAAGATAATATTACAGTCTGTCTGTTGGTGAATTGTACTAGCAATATCGATAAAATTGAATAGCCCAAAGACATCTTTATTGTTTATTAACAGTATACTTCATAGGCATCTATTTTTAAAGCTATTTATGCATAGTGCCTAAAAAACTGATCTCCATTTATATTTTTGATCTCGCAACTATAGGAAAAGATGTGAGATTCATTAAAAAGTATTAAACGATATGTATTTGACATGTGTGTAGCGTGTATGATTAATGTGCAGACCTCTATGGTATAAAGTAGTGTAAAAGTGATATTAGATTCAATATCATTAAATAGAAATGATATTCTAACCAACAATAAAAAAATGAACAGTCAATCACACGACACCATGATAAGAGAGACGCTTTTTATAACACAATTTAATTCTGATTTTCAACAATTAGAACACATATTACACAAACATTGGCACATTATTCAAAGAGATCCCATACTTAAACATCTGGTAAAGGAAAGTTTTCTTCTGTGAAAAGCACACTGGTCTAAAAGAGGCTGCTTCCGGGTGGTAAATCGCCAAGCCACTGAGCTGTTGTTCGTTCCTGGTAGAGCGCTTCTCTCTTTGTATGCAAATTATTATGACCCTGGGGAAGTCTCCCTATGGGTGATGGGGGAAACCAGACGTGGACTCCTTGCCCAGTGTGCTTAGAGGAATGTGGCTGCACCTCACTGACGAGGCCCATAGGAGGCCGAAACGATCGTCTGGGGTTGTCATGTTCCTTGTTCAGAGGAGAATTGCCTGGTATTTCGGGACTGGACTGACCTTACTTGGCAGGATCAGACTGATATACTTCAGGAAAGTTTTCTTCTGTGAAAAGCACACTGGTCTAAAAGAGGCTGCTTCCGGGTGGTAAATCGCCATAGAACAAGCCACTGAGCTGTTGTTCGTTCCTGGTAGAGCGCTTCTCTCTTTGTATGCAAATTATTATGACCCTGGGGAAGTCTCCCTATGGGTGATGGGGGAAACCAGACGTGGACTCCTTGCCCAGTGTGCTTAGAGGAATGTGGCTGCACCTCACTGACGAGGCCCATAGGAGGCCGAAACGATCGTCTGGGGTTGTCATGTTCCTTGTTCAGAGGAGAATTGCCTGGAATTTCGGGACTGGACTGACCTTACTTGGCAGGATCAGACTGATATACTTCAGGAAAGTTTTCTTCTGTGAAAAGCACACTGGTCTAAAAGAGGCTGCTTCCGGGTGGTAAATCGCCATAGAACAAGCCACTGAGCTGTTGTTCGTTCCTGGTAGAGCGCTTCTCTCTTTGTATGCAAATTATTATGACCCTGGGGAAGTCTCCCTATGGGTGATGGGGGAAACCAGACGTGGACTCCTTGCCCAGTGTGCTTAGAGGAATGTGGCTGCACCTCACTGACGAGGCCCATAGGAGGCCGAAACGATCGTCTGGGGTTGTCATGTTCCTTGTTCAGAGGAGAATTGCCTGGTATTTCGGGACTGGACTGACCTTACTTGACAGGATCAGACTGATATACTTCAGGAAAGTTTTCTTCTGTGAAAAGCACACTGGTCTAAAAGAGGCTGCTTCCGGGTGGTAAATCGCCATAGAACAAGCCACTGAGCTGTTGTTCGTTCCTGGTAGAGCGCTTCTCTCTTTGTATGCAAATTATTATGACCCTGGGGAAGTCTCCCTATGGGTGATGGGGGAAACCAGACGTGGACTCCTTGCCCAGTGTGCTTAGAGGAATGTGGCTGCACCTCACTGACGAGGCCCATAGGAGGCTGAAACGATCGTCTGGGGTTGTCATGTTCCTTGTTCAGAGGAGAATTGCCTGGTATTTCGGGACTGGACTGACCTTACTTGGCAGGATCAGACTGATATACTTCAGGAAAGTTTTCTTCTGTGAAAAGCACACTGGTCTAAAAGAGGCTGCTTCCGGGTGGTAAATCGCCATAGAACAAGCCACTGAGCTGTTGTTCGTTCCTGGTAGAGCGCTTCTCTCTTTGTATGCAAATTATTATGACCCTGGGGAAGTCTCCCTATGGGTGATGGGGGAAACCAGACGTGGACTCCTTGCCCAGTGTGCTTAGAGGAATGTGGCTGCACCTCACTGACGAGGCCCATAGGAGGCCGAAACGATCGTCTGGGGTTGTCATGTTCCTTGTTCAGAGGAGAATTGCCTGGTATTTCGGGACTGGACTGACCTTACTTGGCAGGATCAGACTGATATACTTCAGGAAAGTTTTCTTCTGTGAAAAGCACACTGGTCTAAAAGAGGCTGCTTCCGGGTGGTAAATCGCCATAGAACAAGCCACTGAGCTGTTGTTCGTTCCTGGTAGAGCGCTTCTCTCTTTGTATGCAAATTATTATGACCCTGGGGAAGTCTCCCTATGGGTGATGGGGGAAACCAGACGTGGACTCCTTGCCCAGTGTGCTTAGAGGAATGTGGCTGCACCTCACTGACGAGGCCCATAGGAGGCCGAAACGATCGTCTGGGGTTGTCATGTTCCTTGTTCAGAGGAGAATTGCCTGGTATTTCGGGACTGGACTGACCTTACTTGGCAGGATCAGACTGATATACTTCAGGAAAGTTTTCTTCTGTGAAAAGCACACTGGTCTAAAAGAGGCTGCTTCCGGGTGGTAAATCGCCATAGAACAAGCCACTGAGCTGTTGTTCGTTCCTGGTAGAGCGCTTCTCTCTTTGTATGCAAATTATTATGACCCTGGGGAAGTCTCCCTATGGGTGATGGGGGAAACCAGACGTGGACTCCTTGCCCAGTGTGCTTAGAGGAATGTGGCTGCACCTCACTGACGAGGCCCATAGGAGGCCGAAACGATCGTCTGGGGTTGTCATGTTCCTTGTTCAGAGGAGAATTGCCTGGTATTTCGGGACTGGACTGACCTTACTTGGCAGGATCAGACTGATATACTTCAGGAAAGTTTTCTTCTGTGAAAAGCACACTGGTCTAAAAGAGGCTGCTTCCGGGTGGTAAATCGCCATAGAACAAGCCACTGAGCTGTTGTTCGTTCCTGGTAGAGCGCTTCTCTCTTTGTATGCAAATTATTATGACCCTGGGGAAGTCTCCCTATGGGTGATGGGGGAAACCAGACGTGGACTCCTTGCCCAGTGTGCTTAGAGGAATGTGGCTGCACCTCACTGACGAGGCCCATAGGAGGCCGAAACGATCGTCTGGGGTTGTCATGTTCCTTGTTCAGAGGAGAATTGCCTGGTATTTCGGGACTGGACTGACCTTACTTGGCAGGATCAGACTGATATACTTCAGGAAAGTTTTCTTCTGTGAAAAGCACACTGGTCTAAAAGAGGCTGCTTCCGGGTGGTAAATCGCCATAGAACAAGCCACTGAGCTGTTGTTCGTTCCTGGTAGAGCGCTTCTCTCTTTGTATGCAAATTATTATGACCCTGGGGAAGTCTCCCTATGGGTGATGGGGGAAACCAGACGTGGACTCCTTGCCCAGTGTGCTTAGAGGAATGTGGCTGCACCTCACTGACGAGGCCCATAGGAGGCCGAAACGATCGTCTGGGGTTGTCATGTTCCTTGTTCAGAGGAGAATTGCCTGGTATTTCGGGACTGGACTGACCTTACTTGGCAGGATCAGACTGATATACTTCAGGAAAGTTTTCTTCTGTGAAAAGCACACTGGTCTAAAAGAGGCTGCTTCCGGGTGGTAAATCGCCATAGAACAAGCCACTGAGCTGTTGTTCGTTCCTGGTAGAGCGCTTCTCTCTTTGTATGCATAATATTACAGTCTGTCTGTTGGTGAATTGTACTAGCAATATCGATAAAATTGAATAGCCCAAAGACATCTTTATTGTTTATTAACAGTATACTTCATAGGCATCTATTTTTAAAGCTATTTATGCATAGTGCCTAAAAAACTGATCTCCATTTATATTTTTGATCTCGCCACTATAGGAAAAGATGTGAGATTCATTAAAAAGTATTAAACGATATGTATTTGACATGTGTGTAGCGTGTATGATTAATGTGCAGACCTCTATATTGTTGATGGAAAAGGTGCATATGTTGTATGTATCGTGTGTATGATTAATTGTAACAAAAAAAAAATTTTTTTTTTTTTTATTTTTTTTTGTAGTGTGTTCGTGTATCCGAAGTCTTAAGAGGGTAAAATTGATATATGGTATAAAGTAGTGTAAAAGTGATATTAGATTCAATATCAAATGGATGAACTGCAATTGTTGCGACAATGGGCACTCAAACGCAGAAATACTACATCCATAGTGTCACAAATATAAATGCATGGATTAGATGTTAAATGTAAACAATGTATGAATATGAAACAGAAAAAGAAAAATAATGGAATAAAAGCAATATTATAGTTGGGGGTGTATAGGGGTTATGAAGCCAGAGGGTAAATTGGTTCGCTGTGGTAGTGATGTCAATCAATTGAAGGCTGCCAGATCTAAATTGGCATTGAGCCCCAATGGATATAGTGTTCTTAAACGATGTATCCAAAAAGTTTCACGTTGTCTCAATTTGAGTAATCTATTGTAATCATTATTTTTTGGAACAAAATCAATAGGAATATAATTATAGATATAAGGATTTCCATTATGTTTTGTCAAGCAGTGATGAGGTATGCTGTGTTTAATGTTCTTTTTTTTACTGTTCTTACAGTTTTCGATGGTGTTCACCCCACCTCGTACGTAGTCTCCTTGATGTACGGCCTACATACTGGAGGCCACATATGCACTCCATGAGGTATACTGTATAGGAGGATTCACAGTTGAAAAAAATAGGAATCTGAAAATTTTCCCCTGTAACTGTGGATTTGAAATTCTTTATGCCAGATTTGATAATTTTGCATGTCCCACAGCCAGATTTGCCGCATTTGTATAGCCCACATATCCCAAACAGACCTTTATTTGGTATTTGAATGTGATTTTTATTTGTTCCCTGAACATGTTTGAATTTTTTGCTTGGAGCTAGTTTGCTTCTTAATGTAGGAGCTCTTCTGTAGACTATTTTTGGTTTTTCTTTTACCAGATGTTTAAGTATGGGATCTCTTTGAATAATGTGCCAATGTTTGTGTAATATGTGTTCTAATTGTTGAAAATCAGAATTAAATTGTGTTATAAAAAGCGTCTCTCTTATCATGGTGTCGTGTGATTGACTGTTCATTTTTTTTATTGTTGGTTAGAATATAATTTCTATTTAATGATGATGCCCTTTCTAGAGATCTATCTAATAAATAACGGGGATATTCTTTTTCTAAAAACCTGTTATATAGGATTTTGCTTTGTTCCAAAAAGGTACTGTGGTCTGTGCAATTTCGTCTGATTCTTCGAAATTGGCTGTAAGGGATATTGTGTATCCACTTTTTGTGATGGTTGCTCTTGTAATTGAGAAAGCTGTTGCTGTCTACATCTTTGAAATAGGTTTTTGATTTAATTTGATTATTGTCAATACTTAGATTTAAGTCCAAATATTCAATATGTGTTGTTTGAATGTTAGCTGTAAATTCGATACCCATATCATTCTGGTTGAGATATTCTATAAATTTGATTGCTGTAAGATTGTCACCTCCCCAAAGAAAAATCAAATCATCTATATAGCGGCCATAGAAGACCAGGTCTGACCCCAAGTTTGCCGAATAGATGTACTTTTCTTCAAATAATCCCATGAATAGGTTGGCAAAACTTGGGGCAAACCTGGTCCCCATGGCCGTACCTTTGGTCTGCAAATAAAAAGTGTCTTGATATAAGAAATAATTGTGTTGGAGTATAAATAAAATGCTTTCTAAAATAAAATCACGTTGTAGATTTGGTAAATAAATATCCTTTTTAAGAAAGTGTTCAATTGCTTGTAAACCTAATGTATGTGAGATGTTGGAGTATAGCGAACTGACGTCGCATGTTATCCACAATAAATCTTTACCTTCTATACTGATGTTATTCAAAAGTTGCAGTAGATGAGAGCTGTCCTTGATGTATGAAGGCAATGTTATTACATGTTTTTGGAGGTGCTGGTCTACAAAATATGACAAATTATATGTGAGATTACCTATTCCAGCGATAATGGGGCGTCCTGGTGGATTATTTTTGTTTTTATGTATTTTTGGTAGGTGATAATAGTGGGCTATGCTGGGATTTTGTAATTTTAAAAAATCTTTTTCGTTCTTATTCAATATCTTTAAGGAAAAACCTTTGTCTATGAGTTTGGTGTATGTTTGTAGATATATGTTGGTTGGATCTTGATGTAAAATCCTGTAATAGTTGTTATCATCCAATATCCTATTTGCCTCTGTAATATAATCCTCTAAATTTTGTATAATTATTCCTCCGCCTTTATCGGCATCGCGGATAATGATATTAGGATTATTTTGCAAACTTTGGACAGCTTTCTTATGACTTAGATAAGAGTAATTTGTCTTTTGTTTTTTGGAATGTAGTGCTTTCTCGAAGTCTTCCAAAACCATGCTTTGGAAGAGTTCAATATAATCTTTTTTCACATTGGTCGGGTTGAAATTCGATTTGATTTTGACATCAGTGTGTATGTATTCATCAAATAAATGGGTAGTGAGATCCTCAGTTTGTGAATATATGCATGTTAGATCTTTGTTTGATGGCATTGGATCAGTTAATATGACTTGTATATTGGGATTGGCTATTTTGCTCGATTTTAATTTTTTGTTGGCAAAATATTTTTGTAGTGTCAATTTGCGTGTGAAATGATTGAGATCTACAAAAATGTCAAACATTCTGGGTGTATTGGGTGGGCAAAAAGATAAACCTTTCTTTAAAACTTTTTTTTCCGGAATGGATAATTCATAAGATGACAAATTGAAAATCCCTTGGTCTAATCTGGATAGTTTCTCTTCCTTGGTGGCAAGGGCTCTACCTCTAGAGCCTCGTTTTCTGTAATATGGGGTCTTTTTCCCGCTCTTATTAATGGACTTTCGTTTCTTGTATTGGGACCTGACCCTAAAAAATGAGTGGAATTGTTGCTAGTGCTGGGAGTTTCAGAGTCTGTGGCTAGATTTCTAGGTTCTGAAGATAAAACGCTGAACCCATTTGGATGTTCGTAGTATTCCTGTTCTTTAGGATATGTGTTCATGTGTTGAGTGGTGGGATTATTAATTCTTGGTCCCATATATTGGGATTTCTGAAAATTAGAACTGGGTGAATTATGATCTGATGTCATATAACGATCAGCATATAGATTGGAGGGTTCTAATATCCGATTTCTGGGATTGTAATGTGTTCTCTCGGATTGGTGTGTGTGTTGGGGTTCTTGTTGGTGGTGTCGTTGAGTTTGATACGATTGATATGAAGGTGAAAAAGATGTATGTGAGTTGTGAGGTCTGTTGTAATTGTGGTTAAGGCGTGATTGGTGCTGATGGTAAGCATGTTGTTGTGCCTGTTGTTTGTGTTGGTGTGTGTGATGAGATGTGTTGTTATAACCTCTGTTATTAGTCCATGTGTGTCTGTTATTATGACTAGTTTGTGGTGTCCCAAAATGTTGCAAAGAATTGTTATGATCAGAATAGTTGGAATGATTGTAATGGTTGTCTGAATGATTATGGTAATAATTATTATTTGCTATAGTTTTTTGCCCTTTTCTTTTTCCATATTGGACAGTTTTCCATTCGTTCTTGGTATTATTGGGATTGATCTTATTTTCCTGTGTGTCATTCTGACGATTAAAAGAATACACACAGTTGTTAACATAATCTTCATGGTCTCTCTGTAATTTTTTATTTTTAATATTAACTAAGTTTTCCTGGTATCTATCAGTTCTCTCATTGATATCTTTATTGATTTTGATGTAATCTGGATTTTGTTGATACACTTTGAGATCAGTTTGTATTTTCTCTATATTATTGCTGCTCTGACTATAAAGTTTTCTTCTATGATCTATTAGGATTTTGATCAGATTCATGGAGCATAAATTTAAAGCTTCATACCATCTTTTAAGAATTTCTGGGTCCTCTTTAAAAGAACAATGTTTTAATAATCTAAGGCCTCTGGGTATGTAATTAATCTCTAAATATTTTTCTAAGGTGGTTAAATCCCACCAATGTCTATGCTCTTTGTTGATTTCTTCTTCTAATAGGTAAAAGAGGTCTCTCATTGGTTTTATGTCATGTGTGTCAGATAATACTTCTGTGACTGAAATATCTTTAGATAAATTGAACCCCAAACGTTTGGAGCTCCTTTCCTCCTTGGTTTGCATGTTTTAGAGTGTCGATAAGCTAGATGTGGTGTAAAGAAATGTGTAGTTTTAAAAACCTTTACGAAAAATATTTTGTGTTAATGTTCAACAATTATCCCTCAAATAAGTGATTTGTAGCGAAAAATGATTACAATGTGAATGTATAGTGAATGTGTAGATACCCAATGTTATTCCTCTTTTAAAAAAGCATACGAATTTACATTCGGTATTAAATGAATGACAATCTGAATTGTGTTGTGCTGAGTATTTAAAAAAATGGGTGAATTAAAAAAACATTTTTGGTGATAGAAAAAGCATCAGTTTGGTGTAATCGTGAAAAAAAGGGGGGGGGGGGGTAAAGGACTATTCGTGAAAAAAAGGGATTCTAAGAAAAGTTAATTACAAAAGTGGCTAACTTAAACGCACTAGTGTGAAATATAGATATTAACAGAAGTTAGTAATTTAAAAATTGAAACAATCTTAAGCTAATGCAATGTTTGTTCAACTATAAACTTGTGAATAATAAATCCAGTGCATTCGATTGTGAGATTGATGTTAAGAAAAACATATAATATCAAAATCAAAAATATAGCATCTATTTAGCTGCAGCCTTGCTTGGCTCTCTTCAAAAGAAGAATGGTGTAGTATCTCACTGGGAGATACGAAGGCGCGCTGCTATAGATAATGAAAAGGTTCAAAATACAAATGTTAATAAGAAACCCAAACAATAATAACAGGTCCCACAAATAGTTACTCCATTCTCGCCGAGTGTGTCTCACTCAAAAAACGAGTCTAGGAAGAGATAATGACAGTCTTATATCGGTCTGGTGGTCTTTGTTAATCCAGAGGTTCCTGTGTGGGCAGCTCCTCTTGTTCCCAGAGAGCAGGGATATTACTGTTTTAGAAAGAGAAATAAAGAGGGCGCCACATATCGTGATACTGTTTCACAAAGGATAATATAACAAGCAGAATGGTAATGCGCTTACCGGAGACTGTGGTACTGTGCTGTGACCAGTACTGAATCGCCTGCTAGCACTTAAATCAGTGGCTAGTACACTGTCAGATCTGATTCCTCCCGGGGCTTTATCCTGGGGCCAAGGAAAGGTGCTGTGGGCGTTTCTATGTCCAGCAACTAAGGTGTGTTGCTCAATTGGATTTAAACCATAAAATAGAGTGAACAACTTCCCAAGTTTAAAAGATTTCAAATCAGCTTTATTATAACGCGTTTCTCAACCACCAAGGGTCGTTTCTTCAGATATCAAAGCGAATAAAATGTATTACAAAACTTGACATTTTATACACATTGGATAGATAAAAAGGAAGTTGTCACATAAATTACAAACCAATGAAAAACATTTCAAGACTCACCTGAGAGGCCAAACCCAGGGCTTCACAGGTGTTACAATGAGTGTAAAAGCAGCATAGAAAGGTCATAATTATTTAAAATTGAATCAGCTGTAGGCTTCAGCTAAAAGAAGGTCTTAGATCCATAAACATATGGATAGTATGTAAACATAGTATGTTAAAAAAGAAGAAGAAACTAAGAAAAAACTAAGGCATAAAATAAAATAAAAGCAAAACCACAATTCCAAATATCGAATTTAAAATTATATAAGTTGTTTTTTTGTATACATATGATGCTCAAATTTTGCACCTATAAAATGTATTGGAATGTGATAGAAATAAAATAATCTGAAATAAAAACCATGACATGGTCAATTGTGAATTGTGATGTGTCTGAAAATTTTGTTGTGTATTTAAAGGGATATTTGCAATACGTTAGATATAGAAATATATCAAAATATTAATTGTAAGCTTGTATATAAATGATGTGTGAAATCATACCTAATGGACGATCTTTGTATATGTACATAGAATGGATAATAATAATGGTTATACAAAAAAGAAGCAAATTTGATCCATTAGAAGTAAGAGACGATAATATGTATTTTATATTTAAAGGGACATTTTCAACAAGAGATGTATCTATAGTTGGTGTATTCTGAGTGGTGAAGCTAAAATATAAACTAGTATGCGAATCTTGCATAGAGTGTTGTCAGTTAGCAATTGTTGTAGTGAAATGTAAGGACATGGTAGTGCTAAAAACTGTCTATTGGTGAATTGCAATATCGAAAAAATGAAATAACCCATGGACATCATAGGTATTAGCAGTGTACTTGATAGGCATCTATTAGAGCTGTTTGTACATGGTGCCTAAAAACTGATCTCCATTTTGTTTTTGTTCTCACCACTATCGAATGAGTTATAAAATTCAATAGAAAATATTAAACGATATGTATTTGGCAAATGTGTATCATGTGTGAATAATAGGCAGACCTCAATATTGTTGATGGAAAGGGTGCATGTGTGAAATGTAAGAACAAGATAATATTACAGTCTGTCTGTTGGTGAATTGTACTAGCAATATCGATAAAATTGAATAGCCCAAAGACATCTTTATTGTTTATTAACAGTATACTTCATAGGCATCTATTTTTAAAGCTATTTATGCATAGTGCCTAAAAAACTGATCTCCATTTATATTTTTGATCTCGCAACTATAGGAAAAGATGTGAGATTCATTAAAAAGTATTAAACGATATGTATTTGACATGTGTGTAGCGTGTATGATTAATGTGCAGACCTCTATGGTATAAAGTAGTGTAAAAGTGATATTAGATTCAATATCATTAAATAGAAATGATATTCTAACCAACAATAAAAAAATGAACAGTCAATCACACGACACCATGATAAGAGAGACGCTTTTTATAACACAATTTAATTCTGATTTTCAACAATTAGAACACATATTACACAAACATTGGCACATTATTCAAAGAGATCCCATACTTAAACATCTGGTAAAGGAAAGTTTTCTTCTGTGAAAAGCACACTGGTCTAAAAGAGGCTGCTTCCGGGTGGTAAATCGCCAAGCCACTGAGCTGTTGTTCGTTCCTGGTAGAGCGCTTCTCTCTTTGTATGCAAATTATTATGACCCTGGGGAAGTCTCCCTATGGGTGATGGGGGAAACCAGACGTGGACTCCTTGCCCAGTGTGCTTAGAGGAATGTGGCTGCACCTCACTGACGAGGCCCATAGGAGGCCGAAACGATCGTCTGGGGTTGTCATGTTCCTTGTTCAGAGGAGAATTGCCTGGTATTTCGGGACTGGACTGACCTTACTTGGCAGGATCAGACTGATATACTTCAGGAAAGTTTTCTTCTGTGAAAAGCACACTGGTCTAAAAGAGGCTGCTTCCGGGTGGTAAATCGCCATAGAACAAGCCACTGAGCTGTTGTTCGTTCCTGGTAGAGCGCTTCTCTCTTTGTATGCAAATTATTATGACCCTGGGGAAGTCTCCCTATGGGTGATGGGGGAAACCAGACGTGGACTCCTTGCCCAGTGTGCTTAGAGGAATGTGGCTGCACCTCACTGCTATTTATGCATAGTGCCTAAAAAACTGATCTCCATTTATATTTTTGATCTCGCCACTATAGGAAAAGATGTGAGATTCATTAAAAAGTATTAAACGATATGTATTTGACATGTGTGTAGCGTGTATGATTAATGTGCAGACCTCTATATTGTTGATGGAAAAGGTGCATATGTTGTATGTATCGTGTGTATGATTAATTGTAACAAAAAAAAATTTTTTTGTAGTGTGTTCGTGTATCCGAAGTCTTAAGAGTGTAAAATTGATATATGGTATAAAGTAGTGTAAAAGTGATATTAGATTCAATATCAAATGGATGAACTGCAATTGTTGCGACAATGGGCACTCAAACGCAGAAATACTACATCCATAGTGTCACAAATATAAATGTATGGATTAGATGTTAAATGTAAACAATGTATGAATATGAAGCAGAAAAAGAAAAATAATGGAATAAAAGCAATATTATAGTTGGGGGTGTATAGGGGTTATGAAGCCAGAGGGTAAATTGGTTCGCTGTGGTAGTGATGTCAATCAATTGAAGGCTGCCAGATCTAAATTGGCATTGAGCCCCAATGGATATAGTGTTCTTAAACGATATATCCAAAAAGTTTCACGTTGTCTCAATTTGAGTAATCTATTGTAATCATTATTTTTTGGAACAAAATCAATAGGAATATAATTATAGATATAAGGATTTCCATTATGTTTTGTCAAGCAGTGATGAGGTATGCTGTGTTTAATGTTCTTTTTTTTACTGTTCTTACAGTTTCGATGGTGTTCACCCCACCTCGTACGTAGTCTCCTTGATGTACGACCTACGTACTGGAGGCCACATATGCACTCCATGAGGTATACTGTATAGGAGGATTCACAGTTGAAAAAAATAGGAATCTGAAAATGTTCCCCTGTAACTGTGGATTTGAAATTCTTTATGCCAGATTTGATAATTTTGCATGTCCCACAGCCAGATTTGCCGCATTTGTATAGCCCACATATCCCAAACAGACCTTTATTTGGTATTTGAATGTGATTTTTATTTGTTCCCTGAACATGTTTGACTTTTTTGCTTGGAGCTAGTTTGCTTCTTAATGTAGGAGCTCTTCTGTAGACTATTTTTGGTTTTTCTTTTACCAGATGTTTAAGTATGGGATCTCTTTGAATAATGTGCCAATGTTTGTGTAATATGTGTTCTAATTGTTGAAAATCAGAATTAAATTGTGTTATAAAAAGCGTCTCTCTTATCATGGTGTCGTGTGATTGACTGTTCATTTTTTTATTGTTGGTTAGAATATCATTTCTATTTAATGATATTGAATCTAATATCACTTTTACACTACTTTATACCATAGAGGTCTGCACATTAATCATACACGCTACACACATGTCAAATACATATCGTTTAATACTTTTTAATGAATCTCACATCTTTTCCTATAGTGGCGAGATCAAAAATATAAATGGAGATCAGTTTTTTAGGCACTATGCATAAATAGCTTTAAAAATAGATGCCTATGAAGTATACTGTTAATAAACAATAAAGATGTCTTTGGGCTATTCAATTTTATCGATATTGCTAGTACAATTCACCAACAGACAGACTGTAATATTATCTTGTTCTTACATTTCACACATGCACCCTTTCCATCAACAATATTGAGGTCTGCCTATTATTCACACATGATACACATTTGCCAAATACATATCGTTTAATATTTTCTATTGAATTTTATAACTCATTCGATAGTGGTGAGAACAAAAACAAAATGGAGATCAGTTTTTAGGCACCATGTACAAACAGCTCTAATAGATGCCTATCAAGTACACTGCTAATACCTATGATGTCCATGGGTTATTTCATTTTTTCGATATTGCTAGTGCAATTCACCAATAGATAGTTTTTAGCACTACCATGTCCTTACATTTCACTACAACAATTGCTAACTGACAACACTCTATGCAAGATTCGCATACTAGTTTATATTTTAGCTTCACCACTCAGAATACACCAACTATAGATACATCTCTTGTTGAAAATGTCCCTTTAAATATAAAATACATATTATCGTCTCTTACTTCTAATGGATCAAATTTGCTTCTTTTTTGTATAACCATTATTATTATCCATTCTATGTACATATACAAAGATCGTCCATTAGGTATGATTTCACACATCATTTATATACAAGCTTACAATTAATATTTTGATATATTTCTATATCTAACGTATTGCAAATATCCCTTTAAATACACAACAAAATTTTCAGACACATCACAATTCACAATTGACCATGTCATGGTTTTTATTTCAGATTATTTTATTTCTATCACATTCCAATACATTTTATAGGTGCAAAATTTGAGCATCATATGTATACAAAAAAACAACTTATATAATTTTAAATTCGATATTTGGAATTGTGGTTTTGCTTTTATTTTATTTTATGCCTTAGTTTTTTCTTAGTTTCTTCTTCTTTTTTAACATACTATGTTTACATACTATCCATATGTTTATGGATCTAAGACCTTCTTTTAGCTGAAGCCTACAGCTGATTCAATTTTAAATAATTATGACCTTTCTATGCTGCTTTTACACTCATTGTAACACCTGTGAAGCCCTGGGTTTGGCCTCTCAGGTGAGTCTTGAAATGTTTTTCATTGGTTTGTAATTTATGTGACAACTTCCTTTTTATCTATCCAATGTGTATAAAATGTCAAGTTTTGTAATACATTTTATTCGCTTTGATATCTGAAGAAACGACCCTTGGTGGTTGAGAAACGCGTTATAATAAAGCTGATTTGAAATCTTTTAAACTTGGGAAGTTGTTCACTCTATTTTATGGTTTAAATCCAATTGAGCAACACACCTTAGTTGCTGGACATAGAAACGCCCACAGCACCTTTCCTTGGCCCCAGGATAAAGCCCCGGGAGGAATCAGATCTGACAGTGTACTAGCCACTGATTTAAGTGCTAGCAGGCGATTCAGTACTGGTCACAGCACAGTACCACAGTCTCCGGTAAGCGCATTACCATTCTGCTTGTTATATTATCCTTTGTGAAACAGTATCACGCTATGTGGCGCCCTCTTTATTTCTCTTTCTGGGATGAGGTATTGAGGGACATAAGCAGAGTCCTGAGCATCAACATCACACCTAACCCATGCCACCTGCTATATCACGACCTCCCTGGGACATGCAGAGGGGAAGAACAGCAACTCATGCTCCTGATGCTCAGTGCAGCTAAGGGGCTGATAACCAGGTATAGGAAATCGCAACAAACTCCAACCCTATCGGAGTGGAGGGTTAGAGTCGGAGATCTTCTCTGACTCGAACGATATCATTACCGAAATACAGGGAAAATAATGACACACGAACTCATGCAACTGACTTGGGAATGGAAGGGCGTCTAACTTTACTACCGCATGTGGCAGACCACCGGCATTTAATCCTCAAGACACTAACTAGAGGCCCGGTAGTCATTAACCCTCCTCCCACCCTTCCCCCTTTTTTTCTTTTTTTTTCTTCTTCGCTCCTCCCCCTTTTCCTTCTTTTTCTTCCTTTTCTCTAACCCCCTCCTCTTAACACTCAATGCCAATACACAGCTGTTTAAAAATGTAAAATTCAGTAAAACAAGCTCAGATTTGAGGGACTTAGTTTCTCACATTGATGTTAAATCTCTGGACACATTTTATAATACATCTACTAAGAACTTCGACTGGGCATGTCGGCAAGATTATTGTTAGACTTGACATTGATTATTAATTATAACACTTGCCTTGGTTGTATTGTATATTTTTCAAACAATAAAGCTTGTTTTAAAAAAATAAAAAAAATAAAATAAAATAATATTTAATCCTTTGTTCTGATTAGTTATCTTTATAGACACCTTGAATTATATTTATGTAGAGAATAGAAAGGAATTAAAACCAAATTTATCGGTCTAGTTGTTATAAATTTCTATACACCGCAAACCACAAAATAGTTCTATAAGTTAAACTTGATTCCAAATGAATTGCTTATTAAAATCACACCTGAATTATACCAGGCCAATTTGTAAATAGCCAGCAACCTTGGCTTAATACCACAATATAAGTTACAAACTTACTATGCTTAATTTACAACAACTAGAGAAGTTTATATATATAAATTGTAAGAGATTTCACAATAGTAAGCCTGACTTAGAGATATGAAATACAAAAACCTTTATATGCCAATTAATCTTGCCTGAAACATCCTCTTATTAAGCCACAATAAAACAAATTCTAAAATATATCACAATAGCTACAAATAACTTCATAGATATTAATGCCTGGCCCTCTTCTCAATAACAATTGACTTAGCGCTAGTATATTTATTTCTAGATCACGTAAGACGATGAAACATACGTTTAAAATGCAAAATATTGGCTACAATTAAACTACAGTAATAGCTTTAGAGTACCTTGTTTTAAATATGAAATATACTTAACAATCGCTTATACTTTACAAAATAACCAATTTATGAGAGTTTTAGCTTTTGACAATATTCTGTCGGTCATACGTGAAGGAATATTCCACTATTTGCCAGGGCACAGATCACAAAATTTTCTTTCTTATCCACAAGAAAGGGATCCAAAAATAAATGTCAGAGAAAATACTAGCCCCAAATCTGTGTATTTTTCTCTTAGTCAAGTGAGTCTGATCCTGTTTCTTAGTATGTAGCAGTAAGTGATAAGCCACTCCTTTACTTCTAATCATTCCAAACAGAAATTGGTTTATGCCCTTAATTGAAGCTTGTCTCTAATTGGTTATTTGGAAACGCCTCTCTGAACAACCAAATACCTTGGCTGCAATACCAGTTTTATTCCATCGGGGGCAGAAGACATAGTAAAAACAGTTTCATTATCAAATACTGCTAACAGTTTAATATCTATATTCTTTATATTTTTAAATGTATATTTAATATACTCACTATTTCCTGCATCAGCAAACAAATATGTCCAATATGTATGGGACCATTTAATATTATTTAATCTGAGTATTTCAAGACTAAATATGAGGTATTTGAAGAAACTGCATTTTAAAAAAAAAAATCACATTTTCTATAAAGGGAATTAAAAGGATTACAATACTTTCAGCATGGATCCAACTATTTTCTCAGTTTACAATTGCCATCTTAATATCACATACATACCTTGTGAGTAGCAGACTGATGTAATTTCATACAGTTCTATTTACATTTGATTATTATTCCATATTAATATAAACATTGCATATATGTGGATATCATTTTAATATTCAGTGCATAAGCTATATGCGATATGATTCAGGGCACACATTATATAGGCATTTATATATCAGTATCTACTATAGGATTCTGTACTAGCATATGTCTCAACAACGTTTAAAATATGGGTTCAAATCTATGATACATTTATATGCTAACTTGTAGTATCTGTACTTATTTAGGAACTTCATCTTCACACCAGGTTCTTCCCTGTAAGGCTTATTAGATTTCTGGAAAACAATGAAAAACTTATTTATTTTGAAATAAGTCAAAACATTCCAAATTTACCACAGATACTTATCCAATATAATATATTACTAAAGGCAATCTCATATGTTGCTGGTACTCTTTTGTAAAACCTTGGTATATTAAATATTTCTGCAGATTGCAGGTGATTTGTATTTTAAAATTAATTTCAAAGTTACAATATAGAGATGTGTTTGTAAGTGTACTTTAACATATGTTTCTGCTAGCCAGCATAATGTGTATTAGGCCTTCAAAGGAATCCTCCCCTGTATACCATACAAGTGTTATTTTCTCTGAGATTCAGCTAGCTTCAAAAGGCCACTACAGACTGAGCGACTGTTGTCTTTGCATGGGGTCAATATCTATTCAGATCTTTGTAGGCAGGAAACTCTATATATGGGCATTCAGACCTGAGGGTGCCATGTGATAAATTACTTTGAAGGCAATTCCTTTAAAGAGATTGGGACAAAAGTTTGCAAAGCGTCCTTGACAACAAGAAGGGGGGTGTTACTCAGCTTAGACCATTTGGTAGAGGGAACTTACAGTAATAAATCTGAATAAATCTGATAGAAACAGCTTCATATATAAATGAATTATTTGGTCTTATCATATCACAGATATCCTGACATCCCACTCCTTTTCTCAACTTGGGCTTGGCAAAAAATATACTCCAGACATGTTAACCTCAAAAATCTGACATACTATTCCAATAGATGTAGAGTATAACCTTACAATAGAGAACTTTTGCTCTGAACATAAAGACAAGGTACTGAAGAATCTGTCCATATTCCAATTGTAAATACTCAGTACTATAATTGTAGGATCATTCCTTAGCCTACTCCACAGGCAGCAAAGCGATTCTGAAGAACAGATGTATCTGCATAATTAGCTGGAAGTGTATAACTTCCCACCAGGGGTCTGAGCTTGCTCTAGCCCCTATACCCATCAGTGAAAAATTTCCAGTCTACATAATGCCTGCTATAATCTCTCCCGTACACTGAGCCACTTGACCTCTACCTAAGCCGAGGGTATTAACCACTATTAGACTCACTGAAAACATTTGATCTGGCAGGGCCTCCATGAAAACGCGGTATCTAAAAGGATCAGCTACTTGCGCAGGTGCACCATAACTGCGCTGAGCCTTGCATTAGTTTGCCCCACAGAATAACCAATAAGTGCCTGATCTTGGCTTTACTGAAATCTCACGCCTTGCTCTCGAGGGCAGGCCACATTCTCCCAGGCAAGGACTATTGGTAAGTGTAGGCCCCTTTCACTCTCAAAAGTATTCTGTGAAGGGATAGCATTAATCTCATTGAAAAGATGACTCTTGCTGGGCCTTTTGACTCTCCACAATGTTGAGAGGTCTCCAGCCTCCTCCATTTTAGACTCGGCAACTTCCTCTTCTATGCTCTGGGGTTTAGCTAGAGATAGGAGATGATCAAATCTGTCAGCCATTTTTTGTTCAAACTCTTCAAGGAGATCCCAGATAGCTGTACAGAAGTCCATTCATATCACAATATTTAGAATGTTTCTCAAGTCTAACTGCTCGTTAACCCAGTTACCTGGTGGGGGGGATGTGCGGCAGCCCAAACTCCACAATCTATCGACCACTCAAATTATACTGCGAAAGCCACGTGGTTTTACTAAAGAAAGTAGACCAGGTACACAGTTCTGATATCAGCACCCAATCTCTACAAACGTCAATTTGATAAAACTGCTTTTGAGTATGCTGATTATAAATGTGTATACTATGAATACATTTATAGAATAACTCCAATAATCTAAAGTAAAGTCAGGAGCTTCTCCAAGATGCGTCCTGCCGCTTCAGTAGTTGGCTCCACCCCCCATGTGAAATCCCTTTTATATTATTCTGTGTTCCGCACAGCCTTGTTTGGACAGTCTCTTTTATTGTCTGTTTTATGTCTGTCCCTTTAGCAGAAGAAACAAAAAAGAGGCAACTTAAGCATAAACATGGCCCATTACTTTATAGAAAGTCAGTGGAATTTAGAAAAAACAGCAATTTTCAGAATTAAATTATAGGAAAGGGGAACAAAATAATTAAGAAAATTATACTGCAATTTTTTTTTAACTACACATAATTAAACATTTTGAGCTAGATTACAAGTGGAGTGCAAAATATCACTTTCATAAAAGCTATATTTGCGCTCCACTGAGTAATACCAGCGCACTCAAAAGTACTCTGATATTACAAGTTAGCTGCAATGCAAAGGCAAGCTTACGTTCGCATTGCTGGGAAGCATTGCACTCACAAGAATGCGCTTCCATAGGCTTCAATAGGAGCCTCGTTCTCATGGCGTGAGATTATACATATAAATTTACAGGGAACACACAGTTCCTATAGACTGCAATGTAAAGGCACTTTTCAGTCTAACACCCCAGTCTATAACCCAACTGCCACCAACTTAAGACCCCAAAAACTCCCTGGTGCAGTTTCTTTATTGAAAAATAAAGATGCTACTATCCATTTTTAAATGAAGTATATTACTCTTGATTTTCAGGGCATTTTGTGGAATTAATAAAATTAACCATAAATCAACAAATTAGCGCTCCACTTGTAATCTAGGCCTTTATATTGCAAGCTCAAACTGTCTAAGATCCCTTTAAGACAAATTAAATCCACAGTGTGGCTGGGCAAACATAGCCTAGTGCACTAGTTCTGTATCAGGTAGATTGCAAGTTATGCGCGCTAAAGGTAATTTAACGAACGCAGCAAAAGTTGCGTTATTTCACCCTCTATAGCGCAGCCATTACAAGTTATGAAACAGCCGGCTTATGCGTGCGATATGGTTGCGTTGAGCTCCATACCGCACAAAATACAAGCGCTGTTTTGACGTGCTCGTGCACACGTGATCGAGGAATGTAAAGCTCCGTAACGCAGCCCCATTGATGTCTATGTGGAAAAAAAAGTAACGTTTAAACCTAACACCCTAACATAAACCCTAAGTCTAAACACCCCTAATCTCCTGCCCCCGACATCGCCGACACCTACATAATGTTATTAACCCCTAATCTGCCACTCACAATATATCGCCGCAACCTAAATAAATCTATTGACCCCTATTCCGCCGCTACCCGATATCGCCGCCACTAAATAAAGCTATTAACCCCTAAACCTCTGGCCTCCCACATCACTACCACTAAATAAACCTATCAACCCCTAAACTGCCAGCCCCCCCACATCACAACAACCTAAATTAAACTATTAACCCCTAAACCTAACCCTAAACCTAACTGTAACCCTAACCCTAAACCTAACACCCCCTAACTTTAACATAATTAAAATAGAGCTAAATTAAAGTTACAATTATTAACTAAATAATACCTAGTTAAAACTAAATACATACTTACCTGTAAAATAAAACCTAAACTAGCTACAATAGAACTAATAGTTATATTGTAGCTAGCTTAGGTTTTATTTTTATTTCACAGGTAAGTTTGTATTTATTTTAACTAGGTAGACTTGTTAGTAAATAGTTAACTATTTACTAACTACCTAGTTGAAATAAATACAAACTTACCTGTGAAATACAACCTAAGCTGCCTTACACTAAAACCTACCGATACAAAAAATTTAAAAACACTAAAACTACAAAAAATAAAAAACCTACCATTACAAAAAATAACAAACGAAATTATCCTAAATAATAAAAATTATTCCTATTCTAATACTCTTTAAAAAAAATAAAAAACCCACCCCAAAATAAATAACCCTAATCTATAATAAACTACCAAGGGCCCTTAAAAGGGCCTTTTTGTGGGCCCTTAAAAGGGCCTTTTGTAGGGCATTGCCCTAAAGATAACAGCTCTTTTCCTACAAAAGAAAAACAAACACCCCCTAACAGTATACAAACCCCCACCCCCAAACACACAAAATAAAAATAAAGTAAAACCTAATCTACCCATTGCCCTTAAAGGGGCATTTGTATGGGCATTGCCCTTAAAAGGGCTTTCAGCTCTTTTTCCTGCCCTTAAAAGGGCATTCAGCTCTTTTATGAAATGCCCAACCCCTAATCTAAAAAGAAAAACCCACCCCAAAACAAAACAAAAACATTACACAAAATAACAAACAAATTATCCAAACTAATAAAAAATATTCCTATTCTAATACCCATTTTTAAAAAAGAACACACGACCCCAAAATAAAAGAAACCTAATCTAGAATAAACTACCAATAGCCCTTAAAAGATTGCCCTAAATATATCAGTTTTTTTTCTGAAAAAAATACAAAGACCCACTTACATTACAAACACCCCCCCCCCCAAACCCACAAAATAAAAAAAAAAACTATCTAAAAAACCTAATCTACCCATTGCCCTGTAATGGGCAATTGTATGAGCATTGCCCTGAAAAGGTCATTCAGCTGTTTTGCTGGGCATTAAGCTCTTTTAAGAGTGCCCACCCTAATCTAAAAAAAATCACACCCCAATTGTTTAAGTCCCGCTTGAATGATCTTCATCCCGGTGGCTCCATCTTCATCCATCGCGGGACCGGCATCTTCTTCATCCCAGCGGAGGCAGAGCGGCGATGCGTGGAGGCGGAGGTCCTAGCACACGTCCAAGGTGGAGGTCCATGTAAACGTCCAAGATGGAGGTCCAGGAGGAGGTCCAAGGCAGAGGTCCAGGTGGAGGTCCATCGATCTGACGTGGAGGTCCTCTTCATGCGATCATCCGCCATACACTGTATAGGATGTAAGCAGCTCTCATTCTATTGGCTGATTTGAATCAGCCAATAGAATGAGAGCTACTTAAATCCTATTGGCTGATTTGAACAGCCAATAGGATTTTAGCAGCCCTAATTCCTCTTGGCTGATTAAAATTTTTCAGCCAATAGGAATGCAATGGTACCCCCAGTATAAAAGGGATACCTTGCATTTCAATCCTCAGTGTGCAGCGGACGATCGCATGTAGAGGACCTCCACGTCGGATCGATGGACCTCCGTCTTGACCTCCTCCTTGGACCTCCACCTGGACCTTTGCCTGGACCTCTGCCTCCACGCATCGACCGATCCGCCTCCGCAGGGATGGAGAAGATGCCAGTCCCGCGATGGATGAAGATGGAGCCGCCTGGATGAAGACCTCTCTCCGCCTGGATGCCGGGACTTCAAGAACTGTAAGTGGATCTTCGGGGGTTAGTGTTAGGATTTTTTAAACTTTTTTGGGTGTTTTTTTTTTTTAGTTTAGGGTTTGGGCTTTTCTTAAAAGAGCCAAATGCCCTTTTCAGGGCAATGCAAAAGAGCTAAATTCCCTTTTAAGGGCAAAGCCCATACAAATGCCCTTTTCAGGTCAATGGGTAGCTTAGGTTTTGTTAGAGTTAGGCTTTTTTATTTTGGGGGGGTGGTTGGGTGGTGGGTTTTACTGTTGGGGGGTCTTTGCATTTTTTTACAGGTAAAAGAGCTGTTTAACTTAGGGCAATGCCCTACAAAAGGCCCTTTTAAGGGATATTGGTAGTTTATTGTAGGCTAGGGGGGTTTTTTTGGGTCGGATTTTTTATTTTTATTATTTATTATTATTTATTTTTTATTTTTATAGGGCTATTAGATTAGGTGTAATTCTTTTTTATTTTTGATAATTACGTTTGTTATTTTTCATAATTTAGTATTTTTAATTTTTTGTAATTAGATATTTTGTAATTTTTATAGTAGTGTTAGAATTTTTTAAATGTGTATTTTAGTTTTCTTTAATTGGTAGTTAGTTTAATTTTTGTTTAATAGTTATATTAGTTTAATTGTTAGTTTAAACTTAGTTTTTTTTTCATTTAACAGGTAAGTTTTGATTTAATTTAAGATAGGGAAATTGTAATTTTAATATAAAGTTAAGGGGGCGTTAGGTTTAGGAGTTACTAGTTTAAATTAGTTTATTGCGATGTGGGGGCTTTCGGTTTAGGGGTTAATAGTTTAATTTAGTATATTTCGTTGTCGGGGGCTTGCAGTTTAGGGGTTAATAGGTTTATTATAGTGACGGCAGTGTCAGGGAGCGGCGGAATAGGGGTTAATATATTTATTATAGTGTGGACGATGTTGGAGTGCGGGGGAATAGGGGTTAGTAACTTTAGTATAGTGGCGGCGATGTCGGGGAGCAGCAAATAGGGGTTAACAAATTTTATTAGTGGAGACGATGTCGGGAGCAGCAGATTAGGGGTTAATAAGTTTAATATAGTGTTTGCGATGTGGGAGGGTCTCGGTTTATGGGTTAATAGGTAGTTTATGGGTGTTAGTGTACTTTGTAACAGTTTAGTTATATTTTTTTTATGTAACAGTTTTGTTGCGTAAAACTTATAACTACTGCTCTCAGATTGCGAAATGGATCGTGTCGGTATAGGCTGGAATGCAAGCTTTTTAGCCTCAATGCAAAACTTGTAATGGTTGCGCTATGGAAGTCCCATGAAAAAACGTAATTTTTACAAGTGCGGGACTGACGTTGCGTTACAGGCTAAAAGGCTTGTGGTATAGCTATACTGACAAGACTTGTAATGGCTGCAGTGCTGTTTTAACGCTGCAATTACCATTTTTTCAACGTTAAAACCCGAACGCAAAACTTGTAATCTAGGTGCATATTAGTAATTAGTATGGGAAACTACACACAATAATGAACTTTATCTATTTGTAGTTAGGGTTGCCAGCCAGCCATCATTTTAATGTCATGGTCAGTATTTTTGTTATTAATGGTTAATGTAAATAATAAATATCGAATAAAATACCTGTTATGGTGAAACATCGTGTAAGTGTATTGGAATCTAATTTTGAGCAAATGGACATTACAAATCAGTCCTAGCATTTTTAGTTTCTGAGGTAAGTTGTATAAATATATACACAAATGTAGGCTTATTAGCATGGGCAATCATTTTATTTAATTTTTTTTTTAAAAAGGTGGCAACCCTAGTAGTTTGGATTTTGCTTTAAAAAAATAAAAAAATCAGAATTTAATATATAGATGTGAATGTTATATAAATCATTGCTGTTGTTAAGAAATTTTTGTTGGCATATACCTTGTTCACCCAGCCAACGGGTAATTGTATCTTTCATTCACATCAATAAAGCTTTTGAAAAAAAAAAAAAAAAACTCACGTGGAATGTAAATTGGCGAAAGATACAATGTTATTGCCAGAAGCCACAGGTCTTGAGCATATGTGAAATGCAAAATAATCCCAGGAAGCTAGATGGTGTTTCTGACGCGTCCAACACTTAGAACAACTGAAAATAGATGTGCAAGTTTCATAAGGAGAAAAAAAAGAGCAGAATCTATTAATTGCTATGGGTAAATCCAAAACTTCAGAAAGATGAGAATGAAATGTTTCTTGGTTCACTGTCATCTTTCAGCAGACAGAATAAACTAGAATCCAGGAAACTGCTACTTGAAGGGACATGAAACCTACATTTTTTCTTTTATGGTTTGGATAGAGCATTCAATTTGAAACAACTTTCCAATTTACGTCCATTATCAATTTTGCTTCATTCTCTTGGTATCCTTTATTGAAGGAGCAGCAATGCACTACTTGGAGAATGAAGCAAATTAGATAAGAGAAGTAAAATGGAAAGTTGTTTAAAATTATATGCTTTATCTGAATCATGAAATCATGAAAGAAAAAATGTGGGTTTCATGTCCCTTTAAATGGACTGTAAACCTTTTGTTGTGTTTCTATAGAATAACGTATTAGTCAATTCTTAATGTTTTTTTTTAAACCAATTAACATCCTTTCTACTTCAGTTATTTATCAATAGCCAAACTCAACCCACCACTTGACTTATTTGGAGAATTCATAGTCATAAACATAGACAACGAGTGTGGTGGGGTATCAGTGTGGTGAGAACTCTCAGTGACCCAGCAAATTGTCACCTAAGTGTGGTGTGGTGTCGATCTGGTGAAAACTCTCAGTGACCCAGCAAACTGTCACCTGAGTGTGGTGTGGTGTCGATCTGATGAAAACTCTCAGTGACCCAGCAAACTGTCACCTGAGTGTGGTGTGGTATCAGTGTGGTGAGAACTCTCAGTGACCCAGCAAACTGTCACCTGAGTGTGGTGTGGGGTTGATCTGGTGAAAACTCTCAGTGACCCAGCAAACTGTCACCTGAGTGTGGTGTGGGGTTGATCTGGTGAAAACTCTCAGTGACCCAGAAAACTGTCACCTGAGTGTGGGGGGGTATCAGTGTGGTGAGAACTCTCAGTGACCCAGCAAATTGTCAACTAAGTGTGGTGTGGTGTCGATCTGGTGAAAACTCTCAGTGTCACAGCAAACTGTTACCTGAGTGTGGTGTGATGTCGATCTGATGAAAACTCTCAGTGACCCAGAAAACTGTCACCTGAGTGTGGTGTGGTATCGTGTGGTGAGAACTCTCAGTGACCCAGCAAATTGTCACCTAAGTGTGGTGTGGTATCGATGTGGTGAGAACTCTCAGTGACCCAGCAAACTGTCACCTGAGTGTGGTGTGGTATGGTGTGGTGAGAACTCTCAGTGACCCAGCAAATTGTCACCTAAGTGTGGTGTGGTGTCGATCTGGTGAAAACTCTCAGTGACCCAGCAAACTGTCACCTGAGTGTGGTGTGGTGTCGATCTGATGAAAACTCTCAATGACC
Source organism: Bombina bombina (assembly GCF_027579735.1). NCBI lineage: Eukaryota > Metazoa > Chordata > Amphibia > Anura > Bombinatoridae > Bombina > Bombina bombina. Next base: position 434,072,040 of record NC_069500.1, read on the forward strand.
CAGCAAACTGTCACCTGAGTGTGGTGTGGTATCGTGTGGTGAGAACTCTCAGTGACCCAGCAAATTGTCACCTAAGTGTGGTGTGGTATCGATGTGGTGAGAACTCTCAGTGACCCAGCAAACTGTCACCTGAGTGTGGTGTGGTATGGTGTGGTGAGAACTCTCAGTGACCCAGCAAATTGTCACCTAAGTGTGTTGTGATATTGGTGTGGTGAGAACTCTCAGTGACCCAGCAAACTGTCACATGGCTCCATAAATCTTAGATCCTCAATTGTTTGCATTTGTTATAAAATCTTCCAGAATTAAGAAACCGGCCACTTGCAGTGCTTGCAATACACTTGTAATACACTTGTTTTTTAATATAGTTTTTAATTCTTTGAATTGCAGGAAGGTATTTGTTTTATAAACCTTGGTGTGATTGAATGCAAACAATTGAACATCCAAGATTTGGGGAGTCAAGCAGGGCAAGATCTTACAGCTTCTCTGCAAGCTGTCCAATGGTCCACTCTTGTCTTATATTTCAGTTCTGGAGAGTGGACTGTTGCAACATACCTCCCAACATTTCAAAATTCAAAAGAGGGACACCTCCCCCCCCGCAAAAAATTGAAATGTGGTGGGCGGGGCTTAAAAAATCATAAGACCAAAGTAATAAAAATAAAATTCTAAATAAAGTCATATATTTTAATACACTTAGGCAGCAAATCAAACACAAGCTCAAACCACTGGTATGGCTATGTGAGCGCTGTATTTAATTAGCCTTTGCAAAGACATTGCTAAATATTTTTATCTTAATTGCACATTTATTAATAAATTCTTTAAAACTACTCTCTGCATGCCCCATTAATATTCTAGATTCTGGCCTTTAAAGTCAACAAAAATGCACAGTAGCACGCTACATAGCATACACTTACACATGCAGACACACACACACACACACTACATAGCATACACTTATACATGCAGATACACACACACACTACATAGCATACACTTACACATGCAGATACACACACACTACATAGCATACACTTATACATGCAGCATACACTTATGCATGCAGATACACAGACACTACATAGTATATACTTATACATGCAGACACACACACACTACATAGCATACACTTATACATGCAGCATACACTTATACATGCAGATACACACACACTACATAGCATACACTTATACATGCAGATACATACACACTACATAGCATACACTTACACATGCAGATACACACACACTACATAGCATACACTTATACATGCAGCATACACTTATACATGCAGATACACAGACACTACATAGTATACACTTATACATGCAGACACACACACACTACATAGCATACACTTATACATGCAGATACACACTTATACATGCAGATACACATACACACACTACATAGCTTACATTTATACATGCAGACACACACACACTACATAGCATAAACTTATACATACAGATACACACACACAGTTATGGATACAGATAGACACACACACTACATCATATATGGGTATCTGTAATTCATTGTATGGGGTCCTGGGGTTGGCAAGCACATTAGCTGGCAGTCTGCGGCTGCCAATGTTCATTACACTGTTCATTACCCTGGTATTAGCACTGCTCATTGTATAAAACTGAAGGCATGCTAGTATTATCATCAGGGGTTAGATATCATCATTACCAGAGGTAGGTTAGAGAGGTCACCATTACCCTGGTCAGAGTGTATACAGCCTTCTTACTCCTGCTTAACCCACACACCATTCCTTTTCCACAGGGAATATAACAGGTATCTAACCCTGTGAGAGCAAAGCCAGCTGCTTCTGAGTATGGGCCCAATAGAATTAAAAAAAAAAAAAAAAAAAAAAAAATTTTTAAATGCCTGGGGCAAATCGGGACAGATGGCTAGCAACTCGGGACAGAGGGACAGACCCCTAAAATCGAGACTGTCCCGTGAAAATCGGGACAGTTGGGGGGTATGTTGCAGAGAAGCTGTGAGATCTCTGCCTGCTTGACTTGAGATTTTGGTGCCCTACATTTGTGAGTAAGCTACATTTTCAAGATAGAATTTAAAAAATGGTATACACTATGTGGTGCGCATTTTTGTCTTTGGAGCCCTATATTATCAAAATCTTATGTACACTACACTGCTCCCTATCCAAATACTAGAAAGCTAAATATGAGACAGAAAAAGTGAACATAAACTTGTAATGGAGTTTACAAACGGTTTTGCCTGAATGACTCTGAAATAGTTAAAGATTATCCTTTCTATAGGCAAGATGCTGGGAGGGGGTGGTCAGTGAGCACTGCAGAGACTGCAATCCTAATGGGATACAGGTGTCTGATGTTAGTTAAAGCTACTTAGGCCAGCAGACGTGCTCCCAGGTTAACACAGACAGGCGAGAGATACTGAACCTGCAGGACATGTGGCTGAGAGCTATAAGCTACCTGGTAAGAAAAACTTTTCTTTAACTGTCTTAAACTGTTATGTATTATACTTGTTAGTTTATGTTAAAGTTTCTAAATATTATCTTTATTTAATGCATTGTTTCAGGATATAAGGCACATATTTTGATATAATGCTTGTCAAATATCTGCCTGGTAGTCAAGGACTGTAGGAACCAGCTAGGTTATTTTCTTCTTTTCACTTCCGTTGCATAGACACTTGAGAAACAGTGCATTATGCTCAGGGGACACCAAGACAAAAGACAGCAGCTCAATGGCACATGGAAGGCTAATGTATAGGGCTGACCGAGGAGGAGCAGGGCCAGGGATATGATATGTTATTATCATATCCCTGGCCCTGTGTGGAAATTATGTTATTATCATATCCCTGGCCCTGTGTGGAAATTACAAATAAAAGGATTTATGATTAACTTAAAACTCTGTCTTGCAGTGGCACTCTATCACACATGGTGGCAGCAGTGGGATTTGACCAGTGCCAAGGTGAGTAGAGACAAGTGATATAGAGGATTCATAATGGTCTCTCAGTGAAATACTACTGTTTTTTGGAAAATTACAAATAATTTTTGATTTACTTAAAACTCTGTACTGTCCTTCTGAAATAAACCCTGCAATGGTACACTATCACAGAGCTACACAGAAAGTATGTTCTTCCTGACTCTATGCTCCTACCTGATTGTCTCTAGTCTCTCATCCCATACAGGGATTTTAGTAAGTTTTTATTATTCTATAGTAAAACTAAGTAGTTTAGCTGTTCAGGAAGACTTGTTTTGTCAATAAGCAGTACAGAATACCATGAGTAAACTATTTTTTTAAATTTGTGTCCTGTATAAGTTCTAGTTAAAGAGTTGGCAACGTATGGCCCTTAAATGGTAGTGTATGGCACTGCTACACCCAGGGCAGGCACATATTTTGATATAATGCTTGTCAAATATCTGCCTGGTAGTCAAGGACTGTAGGAACCAGCTAGGTTATTTTCTTCTTTTCACTTCTGTTGCATAGACACTTGAGAAACAGTGCATTATGCTCAGGGGACACCAAGGCAAAAGACAGCAGCTCAATGGCACATGGAAGGCTAATGTATAGGGCTGACCGAGGAGGAGCAGGGCCAGGGATATGATATGTTATTATTATCTATTTATTAATTAGTATACCTGATTTAAGAAATAAGGATGGTACACCTGGTCACTTAATATTACTTCAGACCCTCCTGTAGTCTTTCTCATGTATGCCCCACTCTTTCTCTCAACAGTCCCAGCACCACAGATCTTGTATCTGCATATTAAAATTGCATAGTCAAGTGGGAGTTGTTCGAGCAGCAGCCATGATAGGTCACAAGACTGTCTGCTGTTTCAGACCTTAGCACTAATCTGCACAAAATCTCCTCTCTAACACATCATCAAGTATTACTTTATACTAAATATTTATCACTAGAGAAAGTTTACTCAAAACTCTTTCTAGGTTTGATGCCAGATTTAGCCTAACAGGGCTTAACAAAGGTTGTGGCCTACTAACCTCTGACAGAGCACCTCCACATCTCTGTCATCATGTGGCAGTGATATCCAGGGCCGCCACTAGAAATTTTGGGGCCCCTGACTTAACTATTGATTAGCCCACCCCCCTTTGACATGTGCAATTTTTGACCAAGTGACTAAAACGTATATGCACTTTATTCTTAAGTGTAGTCAAACTTGGAAATGTTGTAAAGGTAGTAACACACAAACACAGAAACACACAGACACACTCATACACTGAAAAACACACACATATAAGGATTCACATATAGACACTCTAGCAGACACGCAAAGAAACACACAAACACACTCAGACACAGACACTCAGCACTTGTTTACATTGACCTGACAAGTAATGAGGTAGACTACAGTTTTGTCAAAAGAGATTTACAAGACAAAATATGGAGTTCTGATTATCTTTTTGTCAAAGAAGATGACAGCTATATGATGACAACAGCTTTCAGTGGCTGAAAGGAAGGACCCTGAACTGCCTAAACAATAATTTAAAGGTTAAGTTGTGGATTGGTGACTTTCGGAAAGGTCTCATTAGTGTCAAAGTCTGTAGAAAGATGTGAATAATCTGTAGTAAGGTTAAAATGTCCTAAAAGGGAATAGACAATGGACACACACACACACAAACTCAAACACACACACATACACCCAAGGAAACACACACAGAGACAGCATCAGAAAACACACAAAGACATACACACTCACAGACAACCACAGAAAACGCACAAGGACATACACACAAACAGAGACACCCACAGAAAACACACAAAGACATACGCACACACACCCTCACAGTGACACCCACAGAATACACACAAGACATACACACACACACCCTCAAAGAGACACCCACAGAAAATGCACAAGGACATACACACACACACCCTCACAGAAACACCCACAGAAAACACCCAGACATATGCATACACCCTCACAGAGACATCCCACAGAAAATGCAGACATATGCACACACCCTCACAGATACATCCACAGAAAACACACAAAGACATGCACACCCACCCTCACAGAGACACCCACAGAAAATAAACAAAGAAATATGCACACACCCTCACAGAGTCATTCACAGAAAATGTAATAAAAATAAGGAGAAAAGGAACAGGGGCATTAATGCGGCACACTTAAGGGGATTGTCCTCTCATAACATGAAGGGTAGGTGATTATGTAGTGTGAAGCTATGTAGTTAATTTAAAACTTAACATTTATTAATGATTAGATAAAATATTATCAATGTTGTGGACCATGCCACTTTTAAATAAAACACATAAATAAATTGTTTGACATATTCATAACCAAGAAAATAACTCAAAATAAATGGAAAATAAAAAAAGAAATATATACATGCACTTACCGGGTATTGGTTTTTAAAAAAAACAATACCCGGTAAGCTATTTTATCCTAATTGCGCTCTCTGTTGTTAATTAGGATAAAATAGCTTACCGGGTATTGGTTATTTTAAAAATATTACTATCATATGGAATAATTGTTGGCCCTCTTTTAGGGCACCTATAATGGTATAAACACTAAGCTTGCTTGGGAATAGGAGAGTGTGGAAACTGGTAATAGTGTAATTACTTTAAAGGCAATAGAAGCATTGTTGATAATAGTTTATGTTTCTAACACTTCCACCTTAGCTTGCTGCGGCTACTTATGGAAACGATAGTTTAACTATACCATTTACCCTGGCAAAAAATAATTAATTTTGTAACTGATAGGAGGTTACTCCTATAACAGAGAGCTACTATTTATGAGATCAGAAATAAGAGTTTATAACTCTTATTTCTGATCTCATAAATAGTAGCCCAAATAGTAGGCTGACCATATTGCCACTTTAAAAAGGGACACATATAAAAAATACATATGTCAGGGCTGTTTTCACGGCTGTTTAAAGAAATGTTTTGTATAAGAACCCTGACATATGTATTTTTCATATGTGTTCCTTCTTAAAGCGGCAATATGGTCAGCCTACCAAATAGGGAATAAAGCATCATCAAAATTAAATAGAAGTTAGGTCACCACAATAAGAGCTAAGTAATAAAAAATGCAAAAAAAAATGTCCCAAATAAATAATACATTGGTTGGTTGAACCTTTCCATCTTTCTTGCAAATGTTAGTTTTAAGTGAAATTTACTTTTAACCTTTTTGTAAAGGTGTTGCAGTCAATGTTATGTTAATTGTTAGCTTATATGGCTTAGAGGGCATGATATTTTTTATAGGTTTTTTTATAGGGGTATTTAATTATTCCATTTACAAGCTAGGTTCCATCAGTAACTGATCTATACACCCAGCTATACATTTGTTTTATTCTACTACTCCCCCCACTCACAATATATCCATAAGACCCTTAATTGTATAGGTATTAACAGTAGTGATGTCGCAAACATAAAATTTTGCGTTTGCAAACTTCCGCAAAAGTTCGCGAACGGGCGAACCGGGCGAACCGCCATAGACTTCAATAGGCAGGCGAATTTTAAAACCCACAGGGACTCTTTCTGGCCACAATAGTGATGGAAAAGTTGTTTCAAGGGGACTAACACCTGGACTGTGGCATGCCGGAGGGGGATCCATGGCAAAACTCCCATGGAAAATTACATAGTTGATGCAGAGTCTGGTTTTAATCCATAAAGGGCATAACTCACCTAACATTCCTAAATTGTTTGGAATAACGTGCTTTAAAACATCAGGTATGATGTTGCATCGATCAGGTAGTGTAAGGGTTACGCTTGCTTCACATTGACAGACCAAATTCCCTGTTTAACGCACCGCAAACAACCGCAAACAGTCCATTTGCACAACCGCAAACTCCCCATTTGCACAAGGTTGGATACCAAGCTAGCCATGTCCCGTTCCTTGTCCTCACTGATGTCATTGAAGGTCTCTTCCTCCACCCAGCCACGTACAACACCAAGGGTCCCCGAAAGGTGACAACAAGCCCCCTGGGACGCCTGCTGTGTTTGGTCTTCCACCTCCTCAAAGCCACCTTCCTCCTCTGACTCCTCTTCTTCAGACTCCTCTCTCTGCGTTGCCTCTCTCTGCATTATTATAAGGTGTGTTAAGTAGTACTATTCCTATCAGTTTAATCCCTGTTACGTCCCCTATCAGGGGACGTGTATATGGCATCGATTTTAGGAACCGGGAGATGGAAAAAGATGCTTGGTCGGTCCTCCTACTTCAAATTTGGGGCACTGCGCGTGCAATCTAATGTGCCACCAGATAGGAGTGGTGTGTTAAGTAGTACTATTCTTATCAGTTTAATCCCTGTTACGTCCCCTATCAGGGGACGTGTATATGGCATCGATTTTAGGAACCGGGAGATGGAAAAAGATGCTTGGTCGGTCCTCCTACTTCAAATTTGGGGCACTGCGCGTGCAATCTAATGTGCCACCAGATAGGAGTGGTGTGTTAAGTAGTACTATTCTTATCAGTTTAATCAATGTTACGTCCCCTATCAGGGAACGTGTATATGGCGTCGATTTTAGGAACCGGGAGATGGAAAAAGATGCTTGGTCGGTCCTCCTACTTCAAATTTGGGGCACTGCGCGTGCAATCTAATGTGCCACCAGATAGGAGTGGTGTGTTAAGTAGTACTATTCTTATCAGTTTAATCCCTGTTACGTCCCCTATCAGGGGACGTGTATATGGCATCGATTTTAGGAACCGGGAGATGGAAAAAGATGCTTGGTCGGTCCTCCTACTTCAAATTTGGGGCACTGCGCGTGCAATCTAATGTGCCACCAGATAGGAGTGGTGTGTTAAGTAGTACTATTCCTATCAGTTTAATCCCTGTTATGTGCCTTTTTTTTGGTTTGGTTTTTGAAGCCACAGTGCAGCACCAGAGGCCAGAAAAATTAGGCATGTACACATGCCTGAAAAATTAGGTATTGTTGCAGCCGCTGCTGTAGCAGCGGCCAGAAAAATTGATGTTTGTTTCCCAGGCAGAAAGTGCCCTAAAACATTGCGGCTTGAACCCTAGTTGGTGGTGGATAAGTCACGCAAGTTATCCGGCATTCAGAGATAAAATACAGCAGCATGTGGACCATTTTTAGCCCAAGGCAGCTCATCTCATCAGGCCTTTTTTAGTCGAATGTATCGCCCACTGTCAGTCCCTTCGGGATCCATCCCTCATTCATCTTAATAAAGGTGAGGTAATCTAGACTTTTTTGACCTAGGTGACTTCTTTTCTCAGTGACAATACCTCCTGCTGCACTGAAGGTCCTTTCTGACAGGACACTTGAAGCGGAGCAGGCCAGAAGTTCTATCGCAAATTGGGATAGCTTAGGCCACAGGTCAAGCCTGCACACTCAGTAGTCAAGGGGTTCATCGCTCCTCAGAGTGTCGATATCTGCAGTTAAGGCGAGGTAGTCTGCTACCTGTCGGTCGAGTTGTTCTCTGAGGGTGGACCCCGAAGGGCTGTGGCGATGCGTAGGACTTAAAAAGCTCTGCATGTTCTCCATCAACAACACGTCTGTAAAGCATCCTGTCCTTGCCGGCGTGGTCGTGGGAGGAGGAGGATTACTTTCACCTCTTCCCCTGTTAGATTCCCGTTGTGCTGTGACATCACCCTTATACGCTGTGTAAAGCATACTTTTTAATTTATTTTGGAACTGCTGCATCCTTTCCGACTTGCGGTAATTCGGTAACATTTCAGACACTTTATGCTTATACCGGGGGTCTAGTAGCGTGAACACCCAGTACAGTCGTTCTCCTTCAGCCTTTTTATACGAGGGTCCCTCAACAGGCACGACAGCATGAAAGATCCCATTTGCACAAGGTTGGATGCTGAGCTACTCATGTCCCGTTCCTCATCCTCAGTGATCTCACTAAAGGTATGTTCTTCCCCCCAGCCATGTACAACAACACGGGTACCAGATAGGTGACAACGAGCACCCTGGGATGCCTGTTGTGGTTGGTCACAATCCTCTTCCAGCGTTGCCGCAGGTCCAGCAAGCGATGCTGATAAGGCTGTTTCTGGTGGTGATGGTGACCACAACTCTTCCTCTTCACGCTCATCTATGGCCTGATCCAGCACTCTTCGCAGGGCACGCTCCAGGAAGAAAACAAATGGTATGATGTCGCTGATGGTGCCTTCGGTGCGACTGACTAGGTTTGTCACCTCCTCAAAAGGACGCATGAGCCTACAGGCATTGCGCATGAGCGTCCAGTAACGTGGCAATAAAATTCCCAGCTCCACAGAGTCACCCCGGTCATACAAATAGTCGTTAACGGCTTTTTCTTGTTGGAGCAGGCGGTCAAACATTAGGAGTGTTGAATTCAAACGTGTCGGGCTGTCGCAAATCAAGCGCCTCACTGGCATGTTGTTTCGCCGCTGGATATCTGAAAAGTGCGCCATGGCCGTGTAGGAACGCCTGAAATGGCCACACACCTTCCTGGCCTGCTTCAGGACATCCTGTAAGCCTGGGTACTTATGCACAAAGCGTTGTACGATCAGATTACACACATGGGCCATGCACGGCACATGTGTCAACTTGCCCAAATTCAATGCCGCCAACAAATGTCTTCCGTTGTAAAAAACCACTTTGCCGATTTTCCAGTTGGTGCGGAGTCAGCCACTGATCCACCTGTGCGTTCAGGGCGGACAGGAGTGCTTGTCCGGTGTGACTCTCTGCTTTCAGGCAAGTCAACCCCAAGACGGCGTGACACTGCCGTATGCGGGATGTGGAATAGTACCTGGGGAGCTGGGGGGGGTGCCGTTGATGTGGAGCAAGACACAGCAGCAGAAGAGGACTCAGCTGAGGAGGTTATGGAAGAGGATAGAGTAGGAGGAGTAGAGGAGGTGGCAGCAGGCCTGCCTGCAAGTCGTGGCAGTGTCACCAACTCCTCTGCAGAGCCAGGCATTCCATGCTTGGCAGCCATCAGCAGGTTTACCCAAGGCGCAGTGTAGGTGATATACCTGCCCTGACCATGCTTTGCAGACCAGGTATCAGTGGTCAGATGGACCCTTGCCCCAACACTGTGTGCCAGACATGCCATTACTTCCTTTTGCACAATCGAGTACAGGTTGGGGATTACCTTCCACTGCGGTGTCCCAATAGCTACAAATTTTTGGAACGCCTCAGACTCCACCAGCTTGTATGGTAAAAGCTGGCGGGCTAAGAGTTCAGGAGGGTGACTTTGTGACATTGGCTTCTTACGCTCAAATATGTCCTGGACAGACACCTGACTGTGGACAGATGAGCAGGAACTGCTCAAGTTGAGAGACGGAGTGGCGGATGGTTGAGAGGGGGCATGGAGGACAGCAGTGGTTGACGTGGCTGAAGATGCTGGACCAGGAGGAGGATGGCGGCTTTGAGTTTGTGTGCTGCTTGTACTCATGTGTTGATCCCATAGGCGTTTGTGATGTGCGATCATGTGCCTTCGCAAAGCAGTTGTACCTAGGTGGGTGTTGGACTTCCCACAACTCAGTTTCTTTTGGCACAGGTTGAAAATGGCATTGCTGTTGTCAGAGGCAGACACACAAAAAAAATGGCACACTGCTGAGCTCTGCAATGACGGCATTCTGGTGGCATTGATTGGCATGCTGTCCGGCTGACCCCGGTGCCGATGCATGCTGTCTGACTGTGCCACTAGCTCCTTGCAACGACCTCCCCCTGCTTCCAACTCGTCTCCTCCTCCTCTCTATCTCCCCATCTGAGACTTTCCCCCTGTTCTTCTTCTCTTCTAGCGGGCACCCACGTGACATCCACGGACTCATCGTCATCATCAACCGCTTCACTTGTATCTGACTACTCAGCAAAGGAAGCAGCAGCGGGTACAACATCATCATCATCATACCGTACGTCCATGTGTGTAATGTTGCCTGACTGAGACATATCCCTGTTATCTACATCATCTGGCAATAATGGTTGCGCATCACTATCACTCATTTCTTCCAACTGATGTGTAAATAACTCCTCTGACAGATCAAATGAAGCGGCTGTGGTGCCACTGTTGGTGGTGGCGGCAGGCGGGCGAGTGGTAACTTGAGAGGTGCCCGAAGCTAAGCTGGAGGAGGATGGTGCGTCAAGATTCCGAGCGGAAGCTGTAGAAGATTGGGTGTCCTGTGTTAGCCAGTCAACTATGTCCTCAGAACTGTTCGAGTTCAGGGTACGTGACCTCTGAACACTGGGCATTATTCTAGGGCCAAAGGGAATCACAGCACCATGACCACGATGGCCCCTGCGGGGTGGCCTGCCTCTGCCTGTCATTTTTTTTTCCGATTAGTGGTACTATGCGTGCAAGCTACTGTGACGACAGATATGAGTGGCACTGTGCACTGGCAGAAGTTGGCAGAGTAGACGCTGTAGGCCTGACACACACGCTTGCAGAAAACTAACTGCTATTCAATCTATTACAGTCAAAATTGTATATTTTTTTTTAAATGTACACTACTGTTACACCAGATATGAGTTGCACTGGTGTGACACTGTGCCCTGGCAGGCAGGCACTGAAATGCACACGTGTGAAGGAAACTGACTGCTATTATTTCACAGTCAAAAAAGTGTTTTTTTTTTTTTAAATGTACACTACTGTTACACCAGATATGAGTTGCACTGGTGTAACACTGTGCCCTGGCAGGCAGGCCCTGAAACGCACACGTGTGAAGGAAACTGACTGCTATTATTTCACAGTCAAAAAAGTGTTTTTTTTTTTAAAATGTACACTACTGTTACACCAGATATGAGTTGCACTGGTGTGACACTGTGCCCTGGCAGGCAGGCACTGAAATGCACACGTGTGAAGGAAACTGACTGCTATTATTTCACAGTCAAAAAAGTGTTGTTGTTTTTTAAATGTACACTACTGTTACACCAGATATGAGTTGCACTGGTGTGACACTGTGCCCTGGCAGGCAGGCTCTGAAACGCACACGTGTGAAGGAAACTGACTGCTATTATTTCACAGTCAAAAAAGTGTTGTTTTTTTTAAATGTACACTACTGTTACACCAGATATGAGTTGCACTGGTGTGACACTGTGCCCTGGCAGGCAGGCAGGCAGGCACTGAAACGCACACGTGTGAAGGAAACTGACTGCTATTATTTCACAGTCAAAAAAGTGTTGTTGTTTTTTAAATGTACACTACTGTTGCACCAGATATGAGTTGCACTGGTGTGACACTGTGCCCTGGCAGGCATGCACTGAAACGCACACGTGTGAAGGAAACTGACTGCTATTATTTCACAGTCAAAAAAGTGTTGTTGTTTTTTTAAATGTACACTACTGTTACACCAGATATGAGTTGCACTGGTGTGACACTGTGCCCTGGCAGGCAGGCACTGAAACGCACACGTGTGAAGGAAACTGACTGCTATTATTTCACAGTCAAAAAAGTGTTTTTTTTTTTTTTAAATGTACACTACTGTTACACCAGATATGAGTTGCACTGGTGTGACACTGTGCCCTGGCAGGCAGGCAGGCAGGCACTGAAACGCACACGTGTGAAGGAAACTGACTGCTATTATTTCACAGTCAAAAAAGTGTTGTTTTTTTTTAAATGTACACTACTGTTACACCAGATATGAGTTGCACTGGTGTGACACTGTGCCCTGGCAGGCATGCACTGAAACGCACACGTGTGAAGGAAACTGACTGCTATTATTTCACAGTCAAAAAAGTGTTGTTTTTTTTAAATGTACACTACTGTTACACCAGATATGAGTTGCACTGGTGTGACACTGTGCCCTGGCAGGCAGGCACTGAAACGCACACGTGTGAATGAAACTGACTGCTATTATTTCACAGTCAAAAAAGTGTTTTTTTTTTTTTAAATGTACACTACTGTTACACCAGATATGAGTTGCACTGGTGTGACACTGTGCCCTGGCAGGCAGGCAGGCAGGCACTGAAACGCACACGTGTGAAGGAAACTGACTGCTATTATTTCACAGTCAAAAAGGTGTTGTTTTTTTTAAATGTACACTACTGTTACACCAGATATGAGTTGCACTGGTGTGACACTGTGCCCTGGCAGACAGGCCCTGAAACGCACACGTGTGAAGGAAACTGACTGCTATTATTTCACAGTCAAAAAAGTGTTGTTTTTTTTTAAATGTACACTACTGTTACACCAGATATGAGTTGCACTGGTGTGACACTGTGCCCTGGCAGGCATGCACTGAAACGCACACGTGTGAAGGAAACTGACTGCTATTATTTCACAGTCAAAAAAGTGTTGTTTTTTTTTAAATGTACACTACTGTTACACCAGATATGAGTTGCACTGGTGTGACACTGTGCCCTGGCAGGCAGGCCCTGAAACGCACACGTGTGAAGGAAACTGACTGCTATTATTTCACAGTCAAAAAGGTGTTGTTTTTTTTAAATGTACACTACTGTTACACCAGATATGAGTTGCACTGGTGTGACACTGTGCCCTGGCAGGCAGGCACTGAAATGCACACGAGTGAAGGAAACTGACTGCGATTATTTCACAGTCAAAAAAGTGTTGTTTTTTTTAAATGTACACTACTGTTACACCAGATATGAGTTGCACTGGTGTGACACTGTGCCCTGGCAGGCAGGCTCTGAAACGCACACGTGTGAAGGAAACTGACTGCTATTATTTCACAGTCAAAAAAGAGTTGTTTTTTTTTAAATGTACACTACTGTTACACCAGATATGAGTTGCACTGGTGTGACACTGTGCCCTGGCAGGCACTGAAACGCACACGTGTGAAGGAAACTGACTGCTATTATTTCACAGTCAAAAAAGTGTTTTTTTTTTTTTTAAATGTACACTACTGTTACACCAGATATGAGTTGCACTGGTGTAACACTGTGCCCTGGCAGGCAGGCCCTGAAACGCACACGTGTGAAGGAAACTGACTGCTATTATTTCACAGTCAAAAAAGTGTTTTTTTTTTTAAAATGTACACTACTGTTACACCAGATATGAGTTGCACTGGTGTGACACTGTGCCCTGGCAGGCAGGCACTGAAATGCACACGTGTGAAGGAAACTGACTGCTATTATTTCACAGTCAAAAAAGTGTTGTTGTTTTTTAAATGTACACTACTGTTACACCAGATATGAGTTGCACTGGTGTGACACTGTGCCCTGGCAGGCAGGCTCTGAAACGCACACGTGTGAAGGAAACTGACTGCTATTATTTCACAGTCAAAAAAGTGTTGTTTTTTTTAAATGTACACTACTGTTACACCAGATATGAGTTGCACTGGTGTGACACTGTGCCCTGGCAGGCAGGCAGGCAGGCACTGAAACGCACACGTGTGAAGGAAACTGACTGCTATTATTTCACAGTCAAAAAAGTGTTGTTGTTTTTTAAATGTACACTACTGTTGCACCAGATATGAGTTGCACTGGTGTGACACTGTGCCCTGGCAGGCATGCACTGAAACGCACACGTGTGAAGGAAACTGACTGCTATTATTTCACAGTCAAAAAAGTGTTGTTGTTTTTTTAAATGTACACTACTGTTACACCAGATATGAGTTGCACTGGTGTGACACTGTGCCCTGGCAGGCAGGCACTGAAACGCACACGTGTGAAGGAAACTGACTGCTATTATTTCACAGTCAAAAAAGTGTTTTTTTTTTTTTAAATGTACACTACTGTTACACCAGATATGAGTTGCACTGGTGTGACACTGTGCCCTGGCAGGCAGGCAGGCAGGCACTGAAACGCACACGTGTGAAGGAAACTGACTGCTATTATTTCACAGTCAAAAAAGTGTTGTTTTTTTTTAAATGTACACTACTGTTACACCAGATATGAGTTGCACTGGTGTGACACTGTGCCCTGGCAGGCATGCACTGAAACGCACACGTGTGAAGGAAACTGACTGCTATTATTTCACAGTCAAAAAAGTGTTGTTTTTTTTAAATGTACACTACTGTTACACCAGATATGAGTTGCACTGGTGTGACACTGTGCCCTGGCAGGCAGGCACTGAAACGCACACGTGTGAATGAAACTGACTGCTATTATTTCACAGTCAAAAAAGTGTTTTTTTTTTTTTAAATGTACACTACTGTTACACCAGATATGAGTTGCACTGGTGTGACACTGTGCCCTGGCAGGCAGGCAGGCAGGCACTGAAACGCACACGTGTGAAGGAAACTGACTGCTATTATTTCACAGTCAAAAAGGTGTTGTTTTTTTTAAATGTACACTACTGTTACACCAGATATGAGTTGCACTGGTGTGACACTGTGCCCTGGCAGGCAGGCCCTGAAACGCACACGTGTGAAGGAAACTGACTGCTATTATTTCACAGTCAAAAAAGTGTTGTTTTTTTTTAAATGTACACTACTGTTACACCAGATATGAGTTGCACTGGTGTGACACTGTGCCCTGGCAGGCATGCACTGAAACGCACACGTGTGAAGGAAACTGACTGCTATTATTTCACAGTCAAAAAAGTGTTGTTTTTTTTTAAATGTACACTACTGTTACACCAGATATGAGTTGCACTGGTGTGACACTGTGCCCTGGCAGGCAGGCCCTGAAACGCACACGTGTGAAGGAAACTGACTGCTATTATTTCACAGTCAAAAAGGTGTTGTTTTTTTTAAATGTACACTACTGTTACACCAGATATGAGTTGCACTGGTGTGACACTGTGCCCTGGCAGGCAGGCACTGAAATGCACACGAGTGAAGGAAACTGACTGCGATTATTTCACAGTCAAAAAAGTGTTGTTTTTTTTAAATGTACACTACTGTTACACCAGATATGAGTTGCACTGGTGTGACACTGTGCCCTGGCAGGCAGGCTCTGAAACGCACACGTGTGAAGGAAACTGACTGCTATTATTTCACAGTCAAAAAAGAGTTGTTTTTTTTTAAATGTACACTACTGTTACACCAGATATGAGTTGCACTGGTGTGACACTGTGCCCTGGCAGGCACTGAAACGCACACGTGTGAAGGAAACTGACTGCTATTATTTCACAGTCAAAAAAGTGTTGTTGTTTTTTAAATGTACACTACTGTTACACCAGATATGAGTTGCACTGGTGTGACACTGTGCCCTGGCAGGCATGCACTGAAACGCACACGTGTGAAGGAAACTGACTGCTATTATTTCACAGTCAAAAAAGTGTTGTTGTTTTTTAAATGTACACTACTGTTACACCAGATATGAGTTGCACTGGTGTGACACTGTGCCCTGGCAGGCAGGCACTGAAACGCACACGTGTGAAGGAAACTGACTGCTATTATTTCACAGTCAAAAAAGTGTTTTTTTTTTTTTAAATGTACACTACTGTTACACCAGATATGAGTTGCACTGGTGTGACACTGTGCCCTGGCAGGCAGGCAGGCACTGAAACGCACACGTGTGAAGGAAACTGACTGCTATTATTTCACAGTCAAAAAAGTGTTGTTGTTTTTTAAATGTACACTACTGTTACACCAGATATGAGTTGCACTGGTGTGACACTGTGCCCTGGCAGGCATGCACTGAAACGCACACGTGTGAAGGAAACTGACTGCTATTATTTCACAGTCAAAAAAGTGTTGTTTTTTTTAAATGTACACTACTGTTACACCAGATATGAGTTGCACTGGTGTGACACTGTGCCCTGGCAGGCAGGCACTGAAACGCACACGTGTGAAGGAAACTGACTGCTATTATTTCACAGTCAAAAAAGTGTTTGTTTTTTTTAAATGTACACTACTGTTACACCAGATATGAGTTGCACTGGTGTGACACTGTGCCCTGGCAGGCAGGCAGGCACTGAAACGCACACGTGTGAAGGAAACTGACTGCTATTATTTCACAGTCAAAAAGGTGTTGTTTTTTTTAAATGTACACTACTGTTACACCAGATATGAGTTGCACTGGTGTGACACTGTGCCCTGGCAGGCAGGCCCTGAAACGCACACGTGTGAAGGAAACTGACTGCTATTATTTCACAGTCAAAAAAGTGTTGTTTTTTTTAAATGTACACTACTGTTACACCAGATATGAGTTGCACTGGTGTGACACTGTGCCCTGGCAGGCAGGCAGGCAGGCACTGAAACGCACACATGTGAAGGAAACTGACTGCTATTATTTCACAGTCAAAAAAGTGTTGTTTTTTTTTAAATGTACACTACTGTTACACCAGATATGAGTTGCACTGGTGTGACACTGTGCCCTGGCAGGTAGGCACTGAAACGCACACGTGTGAAGGAAACTGACTGCTATTATTTCACAGTCAAAAAAGTGTTGTTTTTTTTAAATGTACACTACTGTTACACCAGATATGAGTTGCACTGGTGTGACACTGTGCCCTGGCAGGCAGGCCCTGAAACGCACACGTGTGAAGGAAACTGACTGCTATTATTTCACAGTCAAAAAGGTGTTGTTTTTTTTTAAATGTACACTACTGTTACACCAGATATGAGTTGCACTGGTGTGACACTGTGCCCTGGCAGGCAGGCTCTGAAACGCACACGTGTGAAGGAAACTGACTGCTATTATTTCACAGTCAAAAAAGTGTTGTTTTTTTTAAATGTACACTACTGTTACACCAGATATGAGTTGCACTGGTGTGACACTGTGCCCTGGCAGGCAGGCAGGCAGGCAGGCAGGCAGGCACTGAAACGCACATGTGTGAAGGAAACTGACTGCTATTATTTCACAGTCAAAAAAGTGTTTGTTTTTTTTAAATGTACACTACTGTTACACCAGATATGAGTTGCACTGGTGTGACACTGTGCCCTGGCAGGTAGGCACTGAAACGCACACGTGTGAAGGAAACTGACTGCTATTATTTCACAGTCAAAAAAGTGTTTTTTTTTTTTAAATGTACACTACTGTTACACCAGATATGAGTTGCACTGGTGTGACACTGTGCCCTGGCAGGCAGGCCCTGAAACGCACACGTGTGAAGGAAACTGACTGCTATTATTTCACAGTCAAAAAAGTGTTTTGTTTTTTTCTGGTACTATCTGGTACTGTTACACCAGATAGTGTATCTGGTACTGTTACACCAGATATGAGTTGCACTGGTGTGACACTGTGCCCTGGCAGGCAGGCAGGCACTGAAACGCACACGTGTGAAGGAAACTGACTGCTATTATTTCACAGTCAAAAAAGTGTTGTTTTTTTTTAAATGTACACTACTGTTACACCAGATATGAGTTGCACTGGTGTGACACTGTGCCCTGGCAGGCATGCACTGAAACGCACACGTGTGAAGGAAACTGACTGCTATTATTTCACAGTCAAAAAAGTGTTGTTTTTTTTTAAATGTACACTACTGTTACACCAGATATGAGTTGCACTGGTGTGACACTGTGCCCTGGCAGGCAGGCACTGAAACGCACACGTGTGAAGGAAACTGACTGCTATTATTTCACAGTCAAAAAAGTGTTTGTTTTTTTTAAATGTACACTACTGTTACACCAGATATGAGTTGCACTGGTGTGACACTGTGCCCTGGCAGGCAGGCAGGCACTGAAACGCACACGTGTGAAGGAAACTGACTGCTATTATTTCACAGTCAAAAAGGTGTTGTTTTTTTTAAATGTACACTACTGTTACACCAGATATGAGTTGCACTGGTGTGACACTGTGCCCTGGCAGGCAGGCCCTGAAACGCACACGTGTGAAGGAAACTGACTGCTATTATTTCACAGTCAAAAAGGTGTTGTTTTTTTTAAATGTACACTACTGTTACACCAGATATGAGTTGCACTGGTGTGACACTGTGCCCTGGCAGGCAGGCAGGCAGGCACTGAAACGCACACGTGTGAAGGAAACTGACTGCTATTATTTCATAGTCAAAAAAGTGTTGTTTTTTTTTAAATGTACACTACTGTTACACCAGATATGAGTTGCACTGGTGTGACACTGTGCCCTGGCAGGCAGGCCCTGAAACGCACACGTGTGAAGGAAACTGACTGCTATTATTTCACAGTCAAAAAGGTGTTGTTTTTTTTAAATGTACACTACTGTTACACCAGATATGAGTTGCACTGGTGTGACACTGTGCCCTGGCAGGCAGGCAGGCAGGCAGGCACTGAAACGCACACGTGTGAAGGAAACTGACTGCTATTATTTCACAGTCAAAAAAGTGTTGTTTTTTTTTTTTAAATGTACACTACTGTTACACCAGATATGAGTTGCACTGGTGTGACACTGTGCCCTGGCAGGCCCTGAAACGCACAGGTGTGAAGGAAACTGACTGCTATTATTTCACAGTCAAAAAGGTGTTTTGTTTTTTTTAAATGTACACTACTGTTACACCAGATATGAGTTGCACTGGTGTGACACTGAGCCCTGGCAGGCAGGCAGGCACTGAAACGCACACGTGTGAAGGAAACTGACTGCTATTATTTCACAGTCAAAAAAGTGTTGTTTTTTTTTAAATGTACACTACTGTTACACCAGATATGAGTTGCACTGGTGTGACACTGTGCCCTGGCAGGCACTGAAACGCACAGGTGTGAAGGAAACTGACTGCTATTATTTCACAGTCAAAAAAGTGTTTTTTTTTTTTTTTTAAATGTACACTACTGTTACACCAGATATGAGTTGCACTGGTGTGACACTGTGCCCTGGCAGGCAGACAGGCACTGAAACGCACACGTGTGAAGGAAACTGACTGCTATTATTTCACAGTCAAAAAAGTGTTGTTTTTTGTTAAATGTACACTACTGTTACACCAGATATGAGTTGCACTGGTGTGACACTGTGCCCTGGCAGGCAGGCAGGCACTGAAACGCACACGTGTGAAGGAAACTGACTGCTATTATTTCACAGTCAAAAAAGAGTTGTTTTTTTAAATGTACACTACTGTTACACCAGATATGAGTTGCACTGGTGTGACACTGTGCCCTGGCAGGCACTGAAACGCACAGGTGTGAAGGAAACTGACTGCTATTATTTCACAGTCAAAAAAGTGTTTTGTTTTTTTTAAATGTTCACTACTGTTACACCAGATATGAGTTGCACTGGTGTGACACTGTGCCCTGGCAGGCAGGCACTGAAACGCACACGTGTGAAGGAAACTGACTGCTATTATTTCACAGTCAAAAAAGTGTTGTTTTTTTTAAATGTACACTACTGTTACACCAGATATGAGTTGTACTGGTGTGACACTGTGCCCTGGCAGGCAGGCACTGAAATGCACATGTGTGAAGGAAACTGACTGCTATTATTTCACAGTCAAAAAAGTGTTATTGTTTTTTTAAATGTTCACTACTGTTACACCAGATATGAGTTGCACTGGTGTGACACTGTGCCCTGGCAGGCAGGCACTGAAACGCACACGTGTGAAGGAAACTGACTGCTATTATTTCACAGTCAAAAAAGTGTTTTTTTTTTTAAAATGTACACTACTGTTACACCCGATATGAGTTGCACTGGTGTGACACTGTGCCCTGGCAGGCAGGCACTGAAACGCACACGTGTGAAGGAAACTGACTGCTATTATTTCACAGTCAAAAAAGTGTTGTTTTTTTTAAATGTACACTACTGTTACACCAGATATGAGTTGCACTGGTGTGACACTGTGCCCTGGCAGGCAAGCCCTGAAACGCACACGTGTGAAGGAAACTGACTGCTATTATTTCACAGTCAAAAAGGTGTTTTTTTTTTTTTAAATGTACACTACTGTTACACCAGATATGAGTTGCACTGGTGTGACACTGTGCCCTGGCAGGCAGGCCCTGAAACGCACACGTGTGAAGGAAACTGACTGCTATTATTTCACAGTCAAAAAAGTGTTTTTTTTTTTAAATGTACACTACTGTTACACCAGATATGAGTTGCACTGGTGTGACACTGTGCCCTGGCAGGCAGGCAGGCAGGCAGGCAGGCACTGAAACGCACACGTGTGAAGGAAACTGACTGCTATTATTTCACAGTCAAAAAAGTGTTTGTTTTTTTTAAATGTACACTACTGTTACACCAGATATGAGTTGCACTGGTGTGACACTGTGCCCTGGCAGGCATGCACTGAAACGCACACGTGTGAAGGAAACTGACTGCTATTATTTCACAGTCAAAAAAGTGTTTTTTTTTTTTTAAATGTACACTACTGTTACACCAGATATGAGTTGCACTGGTGTGACACTGTGCCCTGGCAGGCAGGCACTGAAACGCACACGTGTGAAGGAAACTGACTGCTATTATTTCACAGTCAAAAAAGTGTTGCTTTTTTTTAAATGTACACTACTGTTACACCAGATATGAGTTGCACTGGTGTGACACTGTGCCCTGGCAGGCAGGCAGGCACTGAAACGCACACGTGTGAAGGAAACTGACTGCTATTATTTCACAGTCAAAAAGGTGTTGTTTTTTTTAAATGTACACTACTGTTACACCAGATATGAGTTGCACTGGTGTGACACTGTGCCCTGGCAGGCAGGCCCTGAAGCGCACACGTGTGAAGGAAACTGACTGCTATTATTTCACAGTCAAAAAAGTGTTTTTTTTTTTAAATGTACACTACTGTTACACCAGATATGAGTTGCACTGGTGTGACACTGTGCCCTGGCAGGCAGGCAGGCAGGCACTGAAACGCACACGTGTGAAGGAAACTGACTGCTATTATTTCACAGTCAAAAAAGTGTTGTTGTTTTTTAAATGTACACTACTGTTACACCAGATATGAGTTGCACTGGTGTGACACTGTGCCCTGGCAGGCATGCACTGAAACGCACACGTGTGAAGGAAACTGACTGCTATTATTTCACAGTCAAAAAAGTGTTGTTGTTTTTTAAATGTACACTACTGTTACACCAGATATGAGTTGCACTGGTGTGACACTGTGCCCTGGCAGGCAGGCACTGAAACGCACACGTGTGAAGGAAACTGACTGCTATTATTTCACAGTCAAAAAAGTGTTTTTTTTTTTTTTAAATGTACACTACTGTTACACCAGATATGAGTTGCACTGGTGTGACACTGTGCCCTGGCAGGCAGGCAGGCACTGAAACGCACACGTGTGAAGGAAACTGACTGCTATTATTTCACAGTCAAAAAAGTGTTGTTTTTTTTTAAATGTACACTACTGTTACACCAGATATGAGTTGCACTGGTGTGACACTGTGCCCTGGCAGGCATGCACTGAAACGCACACGTGTGAAGGAAACTGACTGCTATTATTTCACAGTCAAAAAAGTGTTGTTTTTTTTAAATGTACACTACTGTTACACCAGATATGAGTTGCACTGGTGTGACACTGTGCCCTGGCAGGCAGGCACTGAAACGCACACGTGTGAAGGAAACTGACTGCTATTATTTCACAGTCAAAAAAGTGTTTTTTTTTTTTAAATGTACACTACTGTTACACCAGATATGAGTTGCACTGGTGTGACACTGTGCCCTGGCAGGCAGGCAGGCACTGAAACGCACACGTGTGAAGGAAACTGACTGCTATTATTTCACAGTCAAAAAGGTGTTTTTTTTTTTTTAAATGTACACTACTGTTACACCAGATATGAGTTGCACTGGTGTGACACTGTGCCCTGGCAGGCAGGCAGGCACTGAAACGCACACGTGTGAAGGAAACTGACTGCTATTATTTCACAGTCAAAAAAGTGTTGTTTTTTTTTTAAATGTACACTACTGTTACACCAGATATGAGTTGCACTGGTGTGACACTGTGCCCTGGCAGGCATGCACTGAAACGCACACGTGTGAAGGAAACTGACTGCTATTATTTCACAGTCAAAAAAGTGTTGTTTTTTTTAAATGTACACTACTGTTACACCAGATACGAGTTGCACTGGTGTGACACTGTGCCCTGGCAGGCAGGCACTGAAACGCACACGTGTGAAGGAAACTGACTGCTATTATTTCACAGTCAAAAAAGTGTTTTTTTTTTTTTAAATGTACACTACTGTTACACCAGATATGAGTTGCACTGGTGTGACACTGTGCCCTGGCAGGCAGGCAGGCACTGAAACGCACACGTGTAAAGGAAACTGACTGCTATTATTTCACAGTCAAAAAGGTGTTGTTTTTTTTAAATGTACACTACTGTTACACCAGATATGAGTTGCACTGTTGTGACACTGTGCCCTGGCAGGCAGGCCCTGAAACGCACACGTGTGAAGGAAACTGACTGCTATTATTTCACAGTCAAAAAAGTGTTGTTTTTTTTAAATGTACACTACTGTTACACCAGATATGAGTTGCACTGGTGTGACACTGTGCCCTGGCAGGCAGGCAGGCAGGCAGGCACTGAAACGCACACATGTGAAGGAAACTCACTGCTATTATTTAACAGTCAAAAAAGTGTTGTTTTTTTTTAAATGTACACTACTGTTACACCAGATATGAGTTGCACTGGTGTGACACTGTGCCCTGGCAGGTAGGCACTGAAACGCACACGTGTGAAGGAAACTGACTGCTATTATTTCACAGTCAAAAAAGTGTTGTTTTTTTTAAATGTACACTACTGTTACACCAGATATGAGTTGCACTGGTGTGACACTGTGCCCTGGCAGGCAGGCCCTGAAACGCACACGTGTGAAGGAAACTGACTGCTATTATTTCACAGTCAAAAAGGTGTTGTTTTTTTTTAAATGTACACTACTGTTACACCAGATATGAGTTGCACTGGTGTGACACTGTGCCCTGGCAGGCAGGCTCTGAAACGCACACGTGTGAAGGAAACTGACTGCTATTATTTCACAGTCAAAAAAGTGTTTTTTTTTTTAAAATGTACACTACTGTTACACCAGATATGAGTTGCACTGGTGTGACACTGTGTCCTGGCAGGCAGGCAGGCAGGCAGGCACTGAAACGCACACGTGTGAAGGAAACTGACTGCTATTATTTCACAGTCAAAAAAGTGTTTTTTTTTTTTAAATGTACACTACTGTTACACCAGATATGAGTTGCACTGGTGTGACACTGTGCCCTGGCAGGTAGGCACTGAAACGCACACGTGTGAAGGAAACTGACTGCTATTATTTCACAGTCAAAAAAGTGTTTTTTTTTTTAAATGTACACTACTGTTACACCAGATATGAGTTGCACTGGTGTGACACTGTGCCCTGGCAGGCAGGCCCTGAAACGCACACGTGTGAAGGAAACTGACTGCTATTATTTCACAGTCAAAAAGGTGTTGTTTTTTTTTAAATGTACTCTACTGTTACACCAGATATGAGTTGCACTGGTGTGACACTGTGCCCTGGCAGGCATGCACTGAAACGCACACGTGTGAAGGAAACTGACTGCTATTATTTCACAGTCAAAAAAGTGTTGTTTTTTTTTAAATGTACACTACTGTTACACCAGATATGAGTTGCACTGGTGTGACACTGTGCCCTGGCAGGCAGGCACTGAAACGCACACGTGTGAAGGAAACTGACTGCTATTATTTCACAGTCAAAAAAGTGTTTTGTTTTTTTCTGGTACTATCTGGTACTGTTACACCAGATAGTGTATCTGGTACTGTTACACCAGATATGAGTTGCACTGGTGTGACACTGTGCCCTGGCAGGCAGGCAGGCACTGAAACGCACACGTGTGAAGGAAACTGACTGCTATTATTTCACAGTCAAAAAAGTGTTGTTTTTTTTTAAATGTACACTACTGTTACACCAGATATGAGTTGCACTGGTGTGACACTGTGCCCTGGCAGGCATGCACTGAAACGCACACGTGTGAAGGAAACTGACTGCTATTATTTCACAGTCAAAAAAGTGTTGTTTTTTTTTAAATGTACACTACTGTTACACCAGATATGAGTTGCACTGGTGTGACACTGTGCCCTGGCAGGCAGGCACTGAAACGCACACGTGTGAAGGAAACTGACTGCTATTATTTCACAGTCAAAAAAGTGTTTTTTTTTTTTAAATGTACACTACTGTTACACCAGATATGAGTTGCACTGGTGTGACACTGTGCCCTGGCAGGCAGGCAGGCACTGAAACGCATACGTGTGAAGGAAACTGACTGCTATTATTTCACAGTCAAAAAGGTGTTGTTTTTTTTAAATGTACACTACTGTTACACCAGATATGAGTTGCACTGGTGTGACACTGTGCCCTGGCAGGCAGGCCCTGAAACGCACACGTGTGAAGGAAACTGACTGCTATTATTTCACAGTCAAAAAGGTGTTGTTTTTTTTAAATGTACACTACTGTTACACCAGATATGAGTTGCACTGGTGTGACACTGTGCCCTGGCAGGCCCTGAAACGCACAGGTGTGAAGGAAACTGACTGCTATTATTTCACAGTCAAAAAGGTGTTTTGTTTTTTTTAAATGTACACTACTGTTACACCAGATATGAGTTGCACTGGTGTGACACTGTGCCCTGGCAGGCAGGCAGGCACTGAAACGCACACGTGTGAAGGAAACTGACTGCTATTATTTCACAGTCAAAAAAGTGTTGTTTTTTGTTAAATGTACACTACTGTTACACCAGATATGAGTTGCACTGGTGTGACACTGTGCCCTGGCAGGCAGGCAGGCACTGAAACGCACACGTGTGAAGGAAACTGACTGCTATTATTTCACAGTCAAAAAAGAGTTGTTTTTTTTAAATGTACACTACTGTTACACCAGATATGAGTTGCACTGGTGTGACACTGTGCCCTGGCAGGCCCTGAAACGCACAGGTGTGAAGGAAACTGACTGCTATTATTTCACAGTCAAAAAAGTGTTTTGTTTTTTTTAAATGTTCACTACTGTTACACCAGATATGAGTTGCACTGGTGTGACACTGTGCCCTGGCAGGCAGGCACTGAAACGCACACGTGTGAAGGAAACTGACTGCTATTATTTCACAGTCAAAAAAGTGTTGTTTTTTTTAAATGTACACTACTGTTACACCAGATATGAGTTGTACTGGTGTGACACTGTGCCCTGGCAGGCAGGCACTGAAATGCACACGTGTGAAGGAAACTGACTGCTATTATTTCACAGTCAAAAAAGTGTTATTGTTTTTTTAAATGTTCACTACTGTTACACCAGATATGAGTTGCACTGGTGTGACACTGTGCCTTGGCAGGCAGGCACTGAAACGCACACGTGTGAAGGAAACTGACTGCTATTATTTCACAGTCAAAAAAGTGTTTTTTTTTTTTTAAATGTACACTACTGTTACACCCGATATGAGTTGCACTGGTGTGACACTGTGCCCTGGCAGGCAGGCACTGAAACGCACACGTGTGAAGGAAACTGACTGCTATTATTTCATAGTCAAAAAAGTGTTGTTTTTTTTAAATGTACACTACTGTTACACCAGATATGAGTTGCACTGGTGTGACACTGTGCCCTGGCAGGCAAGCCCTGAAACGCACACGTGTGAAGGAAACTGACTGCTATTATTTCACAGTCAAAAAGGTGTTTTTTTTTTTAAATGTACACTACTGTTACACCAGATATGAGTTGCACTGGTGTGACACTGTGCCCTGGCAGGCAGGCCCTGAAACGCACACGTGTGAAGGAAACTGACTGCTATTATTTCACAGTCAAAAAAGTGTTTTTTTTTTTAAATGTACACTACTGTTACACCAGATATGAGTTGCACTGGTGTGACATTGTGCCCTGGCAGGCAGGCAGGCAGGCAGGCAGGCACTGAAACGCACACGTGTGAAGGAAACTGACTGCTATTATTTCACAGTCAAAAAAGTGTTTTTTTTTTAAATGTTCACTACTGTTACACCAGATATGAGTTGCACTGGTGTGACACTGTGCCCTGGCAGGCATGCACTGAAACGCACACGTGTGAAGGAAACTGACTGCTATTATTTCACAGTCAAAAAAGTGTTTTTTTTTTTAAATGTACACTACTGTTACACCAGATATGAGTGGCACTGGTGTGACACTGTGCCCTGGCAGGCAGGCACTGAAACGCACACGTGTGAAGGAAACTGACTGCTATTATTTCACAGTCAAAAAAGTGTTGTTTTTTTTAAATGTACACTACTGTTACACCAGATATGAGTTGCACTGGTGTGACACTGTGCCCTGGCAGGCAGGCAGGCACTGAAACGCACACGTGTGAAGGAAACTGACTGCTATTATTTCACAGTCAAAAAGGTGTTGTTTTTTTTAAATGTACACTACTGTTACACCAGATATGAGTTGCACTGGTGTGACACTGTGCCCTGGCAGGCACTGAAACGCACAGGTGTGAAGGAAACTGACTGCTATTATTTCACAGTCAAAAAAGTGTTTTTTTTTTTTTAAATGTTCACTACTGTTACACCAGATATGAGTTGCACTGGTGTGACACTGTGCCCTGGCAGGCAGGCACTGAAACGCACACGTGTGAAGGAAACTGACTGCTATTATTTCACAGTCAAAAAAGTGTTGTTGTTTTTTAAATGTACACTACTGTTACACCAGATATGAGTTGCACTGGTGTGACACTGTGCCCTGGCAGGCATGCACTGAAACGCACACGTGTGAAGGAAACTGACTGCTATTTTTTCACAGTCAAAAAAGTGTTGTTGTTTTTTAAATGTACACCACTGTTACACCAGATATGAGTTGCACTGGTGTGACACTGTGCCCTGGCAGGCAGGCACTGAAACGCACACGTGTGAAGGAAACTGACTGCTATTATTTCACAGTCAAAAAAGTGTTTTTTTTTTTTTTAAATGTACACTACTGTTACACCAGATATGAGTTGCACTGGTGTGACACTGTGCCCTGGCAGGCAGGCAGGCACTGAAACGCACACGTGTGAAGGAAACTGACTGCTATTATTTCACAGTCAAAAAAGTGTTGTTTTTTTTTAAATGTACACTACTGTTACACCAGATATGAGTTGCACTGGTGTGACACTGTGCCCTGGCAGGCATGCACTGAAACGCACACGTGTGAAGGAAACTGACTGCTATTATTTCACAGTCAAAAAAGTGTTGTTTTTTTTAAATGTACACTACTGTTACACCAGATATGAGTTGCACTGGTGTGACACTGTGCCCTGGCAGGCAGGCACTGAAACGCACACGTGTGAAGGAAACTGACTGCTATTATTTCACAGTCAAAAAAGTTTTTTTTTTTTTAAATGTACACTACTGTTACACCAGATATGAGTTGCACTGGTGTGACACTGTGCCCTGGCAGGCAGGCAGGCACTGAAACGCACACGTGTGAAGGAAACTGACTGCTATTATTTCACAGTCAAAAAGGTGTTTTTTTTTTTTTAAATGTACACTACTGTTACACCAGATATGAGTTGCACTGGTGTGACACTGTGCCCTGGCAGGCAGGCAGGCACTCAAACGCACACGTGTGAAGGAAACTGACTGCTATTATTTCACAGTCAAAAAAGTGTTGTTTTTTTTTAAATGTACACTACTGTTACACCAGATATGAGTTGCACTGGTGTGACACTGTGCCCTGGCAGGCATGCACTGAAACGCACACGTGTGAAGGAAACTGACTGCTATTATTTCACAGTCAAAAAAGTGTTGTTGTTTTTTAAATGTACACTACTGTTACACCAGATATGAGTTGCACTGGTGTGACACTGTGCCCTGGCAGGCAGGCACTGAAACGCACACGTGTGAAGGAAACTGACTGCTATTATTTCACAGTCAAAAAAGTGTTTTTTTTTTTTTTTAAATGTACACTACTGTTACACCAGATATGAGTTGCACTGGTGTGACACTGTGCCCTGGCAGGCAGGCAGGCACTGAAACGCACACGTGTGAAGGAAACTGACTGCTATTATTTCACAGTCAAAAAAGTGTTGTTTTTTTTTAAATGTACACTACTGTTACACCAGATATGAGTTGCACTGGTGTGACACTGTGCCCTGGCAGGCATGCACTGAAACGCACACGTGTGAAGGAAACTGACTGCTATTATTTCACAGTCAAAAAAGTGTTGTTTTTTTTAAATGTACACTACTGTTACACCAGATATGAGTTGCACTGGTGTGACACTGTGCCCTGGCAGGCAGGCACTGAAACGCACACGTGTGAAGGAAACTGACTGCTATTATTTCACAGTCAAAAAAGTGTTTTTTTTTTTTAAATGTACACTACTGTTACACCAGATATGAGTTGCACTGGTGTGACACTGTGCCCTGGCAGGCAGGCAGGCACTGAAACGCACACGTGTGAAGGAAACTGACTGCTATTATTTCACAGTCAAAAAGGTGTTTTTTTTTTTTTAAATGTACACTACTGTTACACCAGATATGAGTTGCACTGGTGTGACACTGTGCCCTGGCAGGCAGGCAGGCACTGAAACGCACACGTGTGAAGGAAACTGACTGCTATTATTTCACAGTCAAAAAAGTGTTGTTTTTTTTTTAAATGTACACTACTGTTACACCAGATATGAGTTGCACTGGTGTGACACTGTGCCCTGGCAGGCATGCACTGAAACGCACACGTGTGAAGGAAACTGACTGCTATTATTTCACAGTCAAAAAAGTGTTGTTTTTTTTAAATGTACACTACTGTTACACCAGATATGAGTTGCACTGGTGTGACACTGTGCCCTGGCAGGCAGGCACTGAAACGCACACGTGTGAAGGAAACTGACTGCTATTATTTCACAGTCAAAAAAGTGTTTTTTTTTTTTAAATGTACACTACTGTTACACCAGATATGAGTTGCACTGGTGTGACACTGTGCCCTGGCAGGCAGGCAGGCACTGAAACGCACACGTGTGAAGGAAACTGACTGCTATTATTTCACAGTCAAAAAGGTGTTGTTTTTTTTAAATGTACACTACTGTTACACCAGATATGAGTTGCACTGTTGTGACACTGTGCCCTGGCAGGCAGGCCCTGAAACGCACACGTGTGAAGGAAACTGACTGCTATTATTTCACAGTCAAAAAAGTGTTGTTTTTTTTAAATGTACACTACTGTTACACCAGATATGAGTTGCACTGGTGTGACACTGTGCCCTGGCAGGCAGGCAGGCAGGCAGGCACTGAAACGCACACATGTGAAGGAAACTCACTGCTATTATTTAACAGTCAAAAAAGTGTTGTTTTTTTTTAAATGTACACTACTGTTACACCAGATATGAGTTGCACTGGTGTGACACTGTGCCCTGGCAGGTAGGCACTGAAACGCACACGTGTGAAGGAAACTGACTGCTATTATTTCACAGTCAAAAAAGTGTTGTTTTTTTTAAATGTACACTACTGTTACACCAGATATGAGTTGCACTGGTGTGACACTGTGCCCTGGCAGGCAGGCCCTGAAACGCACACGTGTGAAGGAAACTGACTGCTATTATTTCACAGTCAAAAAGGTGTTGTTTTTTTTTAAATGTACACTACTGTTACACCAGATATGAGTTGCACTGGTGTGACACTGTGCCCTGGCAGGCAGGCTCTGAAACGCACACGTGTGAAGGAAACTGACTGCTATTATTTCACAGTCAAAAAAGTGTTTTTTTTTTAAAATGTACACTACTGTTACACCAGATATGAGTTGCACTGGTGTGACACTGTGCCCTGGCAGGCAGGCAGGCAGGCAGGCACTGAAACGCACACGTGTGAAGGAAACTGACTGCTATTATTTCACAGTCAAAAAAGTGTTTTTTTTTTTTTAAATGTACACTACTGTTACACCAGATATGAGTTGCACTGGTGTGACACTGTGCCCTGGCAGGTAGGCACTGAAACGCACACGTGTGAAGGAAACTGACTGCTATTATTTCACAGTCAAAAAAGTGTTTTTTTTTTTAAATGTACACTACTGTTACACCAGATATGAGTTGCACTGGTGTGACACTGTGCCCTGGCAGGCAGGCCCTGAAACGCACACGTGTGAAGGAAACTGACTGCTATTATTTCACAGTCAAAAAGGTGTTGTTTTTTTTTAAATGTACTCTACTGTTACACCAGATATGAGTTGCACTGGTGTGACACTGTGCCCTGGCAGGCATGCACTGAAACGCACACGTGTGAAGGAAACTGACTGCTATTATTTCACAGTCAAAAAAGTGTTGTTTTTTTTTAAATGTACACTACTGTTACACCAGATATGAGTTGCACTGGTGTGACACTGTGCCCTGGCAGGCAGGCACTGAAACGCACACGTGTGAAGGAAACTGACTGCTATTATTTCACAGTCAAAAAAGTGTTTTGTTTTTTTCTGGTACTATCTGGTACTGTTACACCAGATAGTGTATCTGGTACTGTTACACCAGATATGAGTTGCACTGGTGTGACACTGTGCCCTGGCAGGCAGGCAGGCACTGAAACGCACACGTGTGAAGGAAACTGACTGCTATTATTTCACAGTCAAAAAAGTGTTGTTTTTTTTTAAATGTACACTACTGTTACACCAGATATGAGTTGCACTGGTGTGACACTGTGCCCTGGCAGGCATGCACTGAAACGCACACGTGTGAAGGAAACTGACTGCTATTATTTCACAGTCAAAAAAGTGTTGTTTTTTTTTAAATGTACACTACTGTTACACCAGATATGAGTTGCACTGGTGTGACACTGTGCCCTGGCAGGCAGGCACTGAAACGCACACGTGTGAAGGAAACTGACTGCTATTATTTCACAGTCAAAAAAGTGTTTTTTTTTTTTAAATGTACACTACTGTTACACCAGATATGAGTTGCACTGGTGTGACACTGTGCCCTGGCAGGCAGGCAGGCAGGCAGGCAGGCACTGAAACGCATACGTGTGAAGGAAACTGACTGCTATTATTTCACAGTCAAAAAGGTGTTGTTTTTTTTAAATGTACACTACTGTTACACCAGATATGAGTTGCACTGGTGTGACACTGTGCCCTGGCAGGCAGGCCCTGAAACGCACACGTGTGAAGGAAACTGACTGCTATTATTTCACAGTCAAAAAGGTGTTGTTTTTTTTAAATGTACACTACTGTTACACCAGATATGAGTTGCACTGGTGTGACACTGTGCCCTGGCAGGCCCTGAAACGCACAGGTGTGAAGGAAACTGACTGCTATTATTTCACAGTCAAAAAGGTGTTTTGTTTTTTTTAAATGTACACTACTGTTACACCAGATATGAGTTGCACTGGTGTGACACTGTGCCCTGGCAGGCAGGCAGGCACTGAAACGCACACGTGTGAAGGAAACTGACTGCTATTATTTCACAGTCAAAAAAGTGTTGTTTTTTGTTAAATGTACACTACTGTTACACCAGATATGAGTTGCACTGGTGTGACACTGTGCCCTGGCAGGCAGGCAGGCACTGAAACGCACACGTGTGAAGGAAACTGACTGCTATTATTTCACAGTCAAAAAAGAGTTGTTTTTTTTAAATGTACACTACTGTTACACCAGATATGAGTTGCACTGGTGTGACACTGTGCCCTGGCAGGCCCTGAAACGCACAGGTGTGAAGGAAACTGACTGCTATTATTTCACAGTCAAAAAAGTGTTTTGTTTTTTTTAAATGTTCACTACTGTTACACCAGATATGAGTTGCACTGGTGTGACACTGTGCCCTGGCAGGCAGGCACTGAAACGCACACGTGTGAAGGAAACTGACTGCTATTATTTCACAGTCAAAAAAGTGTTGTTTTTTTTAAATGTACACTACTGTTACACCAGATATGAGTTGTACTGGTGTGACACTGTGCCCTGGCAGGCAGGCACTGAAATGCACACGTGTGAAGGAAACTGACTGCTATTATTTCACAGTCAAAAAAGTGTTATTGTTTTTTTAAATGTTCACTACTGTTACACCAGATATGAGTTGCACTGGTGTGACACTGTGCCTTGGCAGGCAGGCACTGAAACGCACACGTGTGAAGGAAACTGACTGCTATTATTTCACAGTCAAAAAAGTGTTTTTTTTTTTTTAAATGTACACTACTGTTACACCCGATATGAGTTGCACTGGTGTGACACTGTGCCCTGGCAGGCAGGCACTGAAACGCACACGTGTGAAGGAAACTGACTGCTATTATTTCATAGTCAAAAAAGTGTTGTTTTTTTTAAATGTACACTACTGTTACACCAGATATGAGTTGCACTGGTGTGACACTGTGCCCTGGCAGGCAAGCCCTGAAACGCACACGTGTGAAGGAAACTGACTGCTATTATTTCACAGTCAAAAAGGTGTTTTTTTTTTTAAATGTACACTACTGTTACACCAGATATGAGTTGCACTGGTGTGACACTGTGCCCTGGCAGGCAGGCCCTGAAACGCACACGTGTGAAGGAAACTGACTGCTATTATTTCACAGTCAAAAAAGTGTTTTTTTTTTTAAATGTACACTACTGTTACACCAGATATGAGTTGCACTGGTGTGACACTGTGCCCTGGCAGGCAGGCAGGCAGGCAGGCAGGCACTGAAACGCACACGTGTGAAGGAAACTGACTGCTATTATTTCACAGTCAAAAAAGTGTTTTTTTTTTAAATGTTCACTACTGTTACACCAGATATGAGTTGCACTGGTGTGACACTGTGCCCTGGCAGGCATGCACTGAAACGCACACGTGTGAAGGAAACTGACTGCTATTATTTCACAGTCAAAAAAGTGTTTTTTTTTTTAAATGTACACTACTGTTACACCAGATATGAGTGGCACTGGTGTGACACTGTGCCCTGGCAGGCAGGCACTGAAACGCACACGTGTGAAGGAAACTGACTGCTATTATTTCACAGTCAAAAAAGTGTTGTTTTTTTTTAAATGTACACTACTGTTACACCAGATATGAGTTGCACTGGTGTGACACTGTGCCCTGGCAGGCAGGCAGGCACTGAAACGCACACGTGTGAAGGAAACTGACTGCTATTATTTCACAGTCAAAAAGGTGTTGTTTTTTTTAAATGTACACTACTGTTACACCAGATATGAGTTGCACTGGTGTGACACTGTGCCCTGGCAGGCACTGAAACGCACAGGTGTGAAGGAAACTGACTGCTATTATTTCACAGTCAAAAAAGTGTTTTGTTTTTTTTAAATGTTCACTACTGTTACACCAGATATGAGTTGCACTGGTGTGACACTGTGCCCTGGCAGGCAGGCACTGAAACGCACACGTGTGAAGGAAACTGACTGCTATTATTTCACAGTCAAAAAAGTGTTGTTGTTTTTTAAATGTACACTACTGTTACACCAGATATGAGTTGCACTGGTGTGACACTGTGCCCTGGCAGGCATGCACTGAAACGCACACGTGTGAAGGAAACTGACTGCTATTTTTTCACAGTCAAAAAAGTGTTGTTGTTTTTTAAATGTACACCACTGTTACACCAGATATGAGTTGCACTGGTGTGACACTGTGCCCTGGCAGGCAGGCACTGAAACGCACACGTGTGAAGGAAACTGACTGCTATTATTTCACAGTCAAAAAAGTGTTTTTTTTTTTTAAATGTACACTACTGTTACACCAGATATGAGTTGCACTGGTGTGACACTGTGCCCTGGCAGGCAGGCAGGCACTGAAACGCACACGTGTGAAGGAAACTGACTGCTATTATTTCACAGTCAAAAAAGTGTTGTTTTTTTTTAAATGTACACTACTGTTACACCAGATATGAGTTGCACTGGTGTGACACTGTGCCCTGGCAGGCATGCACTGAAACGCACACGTGTGAAGGAAACTGACTGCTATTATTTCACAGTCAAAAAAGTGTTGTTTTTTTTAAATGTACACTACTGTTACACCAGATATGAGTTGCACTGGTGTGACACTGTGCCCTGGCAGGCAGGCACTGAAACGCACACGTGTGAAGGAAACTGACTGCTATTATTTCACAGTCAAAAAAGTTTTTTTTTTTTTAAATGTACACTACTGTTACACCAGATATGAGTTGCACTGGTGTGACACTGTGCCCTGGCAGGCAGGCAGGCACTGAAACGCACACGTGTGAAGGAAACTGACTGCTATTATTTCACAGTCAAAAAGGTGTTTTTTTTTTTTTAAATGTACACTACTGTTACACCAGATATGAGTTGCACTGGTGTGACACTGTGCCCTGGCAGGCAGGCAGGCACTGAAACGCACACGTGTGAAGGAAACTGACTGCTATTATTTCACAGTCAAAAAAGTGTTGTTTTTTTTTAAATGTACACTACTGTTACACCAGATATGAGTTGCACTGGTGTGACACTGTGCCCTGGCAGGCATGCACTGAAACGCACACGTGTGAAGGAAACTGACTGCTATTATTTCACAGTCAAAAAAGTGTTGTTTTTTTTAAATGTACACTACTGTTACACCAGATATGAGTTGCACTGGTGTGACACTGTGCCCTGGCAGGCAGGCACTGAAACGCACACGTGTGAAGGAAACTGACTGCTATTATTTCACAGTCAAAAAAGTGTTGTTTTTTTTTAAATGTACACTACTGTTACACCAGATATGAGTTGCACTGGTGTGACACTGTGCCCTGGCAGGCAGGCAGGCACTGAAACGCACACGTGTGAAGGAAACTGACTGCTATTATTTCACAGTCAAAAAGGTGTTGTTTTTTTTAAATGTACACTACTGTTACACCAGATATGAGTTGCACTGGTGTGACACTGTGCCCTGGCAGGCAGGCCCTGAAACGCACACGTGTGAAGGAAACTGACTGCTATTATTTCACAGTCAAAAAAGTGTTTTTTTTTTTTAAATGTACACTACTGTTACACCAGATATGAGTTGCACTGGTGTGACACTGTGCCCTGGCAGGCAGGCAGGCACTGAAACGCACACGTGTGAAGGAAACTGACTGCTATTATTTCACAGTCAAAAAGGTGTTTTTTTTTTTTAAATGTACACTACTGTTACACCAGATATGAGTTGCACTGGTGTGACACTGTGCCCTGGCAGGCAGGCAGGCACTGAAACGCACACGTGTGAAGGAAACTGACTGCTATTATTTCACAGTCAAAAAAGTGTTGTTTTTTTTTAAATGTACACTACTGTTACACCAGATATGAGTTGCACTGGTGTGACACTGTGCCCTGGCAGGCATGCACTGAAACGCACACGTGTGAAGGAAACTGACTGCTATTATTTCACAGTCAAAAAAGTGTTGTTTTTTTTAAATGTACACTACTGTTACACCAGATATGAGTTGCACTGGTGTGACACTGTGCCCTGGCAGGCAGGCACTAAAACGCACACGTGTGAAGGAAACTGACTGCTATTATTTCACAGTCAAAAAAGTGTTTTTTTTTTTTTAAATGTACACTACTGTTACACCAGATATGAGTTGCACTGGTGTGACACTGTGCCCTGGCAGGCAGGCAGGCACTGAAACGCACACGTGTGAAGGAAACTGACTGCTATTATTTCACAGTCAAAAAGGTGTTGTTTTTTTTAAATGTACACTACTGTTACACCAGATATGAGTTGCACTGGTGTGACACTGTGCCCTGGCAGGCAGGCCCTGAAACGCACACGTGTGAAGGAAACTGACTGCTATTATTTCACAGTCAAAAAAGTGTTGTTTTTTTAAAATGTACACTACTGTTACACCAGATATGAGTTGCACTGGTGTGACACTGTGCCCTGGCAGGCAGGCAGGCAGGCAGGCACTGAAACGCACACATGTGAAGGAAACTCACTGCTATTATTTAACAGTCAAAAAAGTGTTGTTTTTTTTTAAATGTACACTACTGTTACACCAGATATGAGTTGCATTGGTGTGACACTGTGCCCTGGCAGGTAGGCACTGAAACGCACACGTGTGAAGGAAACTGACTGCTATTATTTCACAGTCAAAAAAGTGTTGTTTTTTTTAAATGTACACTACTGTTACACCAGATATGAGTTGCACTGGTGTGACACTGTGCCCTGGCAGGCAGGCCCTGAAACGCACACGTGTGAAGGAAACTGACTGCTATTATTTCACAGTCAAAAAGGTGTTGTTTTTTTTTAAATGTACACTACTGTTACACCAGATATGAGTTGCACTGGTGTGACACTGTGCCCTGGCAGGCAGGCTCTGAAACGCACACGTGTGAAGGAAACTGACTGCTATTATTTCACAGTCAAAAAAGTGTTTTTTTTTTTTTAAATGTACACTACTGTTACACCAGATATGAGTTGCACTGGTGTGACACTGTGCCCTGGCAGGCAGGCAGGCAGGCAGGCACTGAAACGCACACGTGTGAAGGAAACTGACTGCTATTATTTCACAGTCAAAAAAGTGTTTTTTTTTTTTTAAATGTACACTACTGTTACACCAGATATGAGTTGCACTGGTGTGACACTGTGCCCTGGCAGGCAGGCCCTGAAACGCACACGTGTGAAGGAAACTGACTGCTATTATTTCACAGTCAAAAAGGTGTTGTTTTTTTTTAAATGTACTCTACTGTTACACCAGATATGAGTTGCACTGGTGTGACACTGTGCCCTGGCAGGCATGCACTGAAACGCACACGTGTGAAGGAAACTGACTGCTATTATTTCACAGTCAAAAAAGTGTTGTTTTTTTTTAAATGTACACTACTGTTACACCAGATATGAGTTGCACTGGTGTGACACTGTGCCCTGGCAGGCAGGCACTGAAACGCACACGTGTGAAGGAAACTGACTGCTATTATTTCACAGTCAAAAAAGTGTTTTGTTTTTTTCTGGTACTATCTGGTACTGTTACACCAGATAGTGTATCTGGTACTGTTACACCAGATATGAGTTGCACTGGTGTGACACTGTGCCCTGGCAGGCAGGCAGGCACTGAAACGCACACGTGTGAAGGAAACTGACTGCTATTATTTCACAGTCAAAAAAGTGTTGTTTTTTTTTAAATGTACACTACTGTTACACCAGATATGA
The DNA here is from genome assembly GCF_027579735.1 of Bombina bombina. Classification (NCBI taxonomy): domain Eukaryota; kingdom Metazoa; phylum Chordata; class Amphibia; order Anura; family Bombinatoridae; genus Bombina; species Bombina bombina. The sequence continues at coordinate 434,109,655 of NC_069500.1, forward strand.
GTTGCACTGGTGTGACACTGTGCCCTGGCAGGCATGCACTGAAACGCACACGTGTGAAGGAAACTGACTGCTATTATTTCACAGTCAAAAAAGTGTTGTTTTTTTTTAAATGTACACTACTGTTACACCAGATATGAGTTGCACTGGTGTGACACTGTGCCCTGGCAGGCAGGCACTGAAACGCACACGTGTGAAGGAAACTGACTGCTATTATTTCACAGTCAAAAAAGTGTTTTTTTTTTTTTAAATGTACACTACTGTTACACCAGATATGAGTTGCACTGGTGTGACACTGTGCCCTGGCAGGCAGGCAGGCACTGAAACGCACACGTGTGAAGGAAACTGACTGCTATTATTTCACAGTCAAAAAGGTGTTGTTTTTTTTAAATGTACACTACTGTTACACCAGATATGAGTTGCACTGGTGTGACACTGTGCCCTGGCAGGCAGGCCCTGAAACGCACACGTGTGAAGGAAACTGACTGCTATTATTTCACAGTCAAAAAGGTGTTGTTTTTTTTAAATGTACACTACTGTTACACCAGATATGAGTTGCACTGGTGTGACACTGTGCCCTGGCAGGCAGGCAGGCAGGCACTGAAACGCACACGTGTGAAGGAAACTGACTGCTATTATTTCACAGTCAAAAAAGTGTTGTTTTTTTTTTTTAAATGTACACTACTGTTACACCAGATATGAGTTGCACTGGTGTGACACTGTGCCCTGGCAGGCCCTGAAACGCACAGGTGTGAAGGAAACTGACTGCTATTATTTCACAGTCAAAAAAGTGTTTTTTTTTTTTTAAATGTACACTACTGTTACACCCGATATGAGTTGCACTGGTGTGACACTGTGCCCTGGCAGGCAGGCACTGAAACGCACACGTGTGAAGGAAACTGACTGCTATTATTTCACAGTCAAAAAAGTGTTGTTTTTTTTAAATGTACACTACTGTTACACCAGATATGAGTTGCACTGGTGTGACACTGTGCCCTGGCAGGCAAGCCCTGAAACGCACACGTGTGAAGGAAACTGACTGCTATTATTTCACAGTCAAAAAGGTGTTTTGTTTTTTTTAAATGTACACTACTGTTACACCAGATATGAGTTGCACTGGTGTGACACTGTGCCCTGGCAGGCAGGCCCTGAAACGCACACGTGTGAAGGAAACTGACTGCTATTATTTCACAGTCAAAAAAGTTTTTTTTTTTTTTAAATGTACACTACTGTTACACCAGATATGAGTTGCACTGGTGTGACACTGTGCCCTGGCAGGCATGCACTGAAACGCACACGTGTGAAGGAAACTGACTGCTATTATTTCACAGTCAAAAAAGTGTTTTTTTTTTAAATGTACACTACTGTTACACCAGATATGAGTGGCACTGGTGTGACACTGTGCCCTGGCAGGCAGGCACTGAAACGCACACGTGTGAAGGAAACTGACTGCTATTATTTCACAGTCAAAAAAGTGTTTTTTTTTTTTTTAAATGTACACTACTGTTACACCAGATATGAGTTGCACTGGTGTGACACTGTGCCCTGGCAGGCAGGCAGGCACTGAAACGCACACGTGTGAAGGAAACTGACTGCTATTATTTCACAGTCAAAAAGGTGTTGTTTTTTTTAAATGTACACTACTGTTACACCAGATATGAGTTGCACTGGTGTGACACTGTGCCCTGGCAGGCACTGAAACGCACACGTGTGAAGGAAACTGACTGCTATTATTTCACAGTCAAAAAAGTGTTTTTTTTTTTTTTAAATGTTCACTACTGTTACACCAGATATGAGTTGCACTGGTGTGACACTGTGCCCTGGCAGGCAGGCACTGAAACGCACACGTGTGAAGGAAACTGACTGCTATTATTTCACAGTCAAAAAAGTGTTGTTTTTTTTTAAATGTACACTACTGTTACACCAGATATGAGTTGCACTGGTGTGACACTGTGCCCTGGCAGGCACTGAAACGCACAGGTGTGAAGGAAACTGACTGCTATTATTTCACAGTCAAAAAAGTGTTTTTTTTTTTTTTAAATGTTCACTACTGTTACACCAGATATGAGTTGCACTGGTGTGACACTGTGCCCTGGCAGGCAGGCACTGAAACGCACACGTGTGAAGGAAACTGACTGCTATTATTTCACAGTCAAAAAAGTGTTGTTTTTTTTAAATGTACTCTACTGTTACACGAGATATGAGTTGTACTGGTGTGACACTGTGCCCTGGCAGGCAGGCACTGAAATGCACACGTGTGAAGGAAACTGACTGCTATTATTTCACAGTCAAAAAAGTGTTATTGTTTTTTTAAATGTTCACTACTGTTACACCAGATATGAGTTGCACTGGTGTGACACTGTGCCCTGGCAGGCAGGCACTGAAACGCACACGTGTGAAGGAAACTGACTGCTATTATTTCACAGTCAAAAAAGTGTTTTTTTTTTTTTAAATGTACACTACTGTTACACCCGATATGAGTTGCACTGGTGTGACACTGTGCCCTGGCAGGCAGGCACTGAAACGCACACGTGTGAAGGAAACTGACTGCTATTATTTCACAGTCAAAAAAGTGTTGTTTTTTTTAAATGTACACTACTGTTACACCAGATATGAGTTGCACTGGTGTGACACTGTGCCCTGGCAGGCAAGCCCTGAAACGCACACGTGTGAAGGAAACTGACTGCTATTATTTCACAGTCAAAAAGGTGTTGTTTTTTTTTAAATGTACACTACTGTTACACCAGATATGAGTTGCACTGGTGTGACACTGTGCCCTGGCAGGCAGGCCCTGAAACGCACACGTGTGAAGGAAACTGACTGCTATTATTTCACAGTCAAAAAAGTGTTTGTTTTTTTTAAATGTACACTACTGTTACACCAGATATGAGTTGCACTGGTGTGACACTGTGCCCTGGCAGGCAGGCCGGCAGGCAGGCACTGAGACGCACACGTGTGAAGGAAACTGACTGCTATTATTTCACAGTCAAAAAAGTGTTTTTTTTTTTTTAAATGTACACTACTGTTACACCAGATATGAGTTGCACTGGTGTGACACTGTGCCCTGGCAGGCATGCACTGAAACGCACACGTGTGAAGGAAACTGACTGCTATTATTTCACAGTCAAAAAAGTGTTTTTTTTTTTTTTAAATGTACACTACTGTTACACCAGATATGAGTTGCACTGGTGTGACACTGTGCCCTGGCAGGCAGGCACTGAAACGCACACGTGTGAAGGAAACTGACTGCTATTATTTCACAGTCAAAAAAGTGTTGTTTTTTTTTAAATGTACACTACTGTTACACCAGATATGAGTTGCACTGGTGTGACACTGTCCCCTGGCAGGCAGGCAGGCACTGAAACGCACACGTGTGAAGGAAACTGACTGCTATTATTTCACAGTCAAAAAGGTGTTGTTTTTTTTAAATGTACACTACTGTTACACCAGATATGAGTTGCACTGGTGTGACACTGTGCCCTGGCAGGCAGGCCCTGAAGCGCACACGTGTGAAGGAAACTGACTGCTATTATTTCACAGTCAAAAAAGTGTTTTTTTTTTTAAATGTACACTACTGTTACACCAGATATGAGTTGCACTGGTGTGACACTGTGCCCTGGCAGGCAGGCAGGCAGGCAGGCAGGCACTGAAACGCACACGTGTGAAGGAAACTGACTGCTATTATTTCACAGTCAAAAAAGTGTTTTTTTTTTTTTTAAATGTACACTACTGTTACACCAGATATGAGTTGCACTGGTGTGACACTGTGCCCTGGCAGGCACTGAGATGCACAGGTGTGAAGGAAACTGACTGCTATTATTTCACAGTCAAAAAAGTGTTGTTTTTTTTTAAATGTACACTACTGTTACACCAGATATGAGTTGCACTGGTGTGACACTGTGCCCTGGCAGGCAGGCACTGAAACGCACACGTGTGAAGGAAACTGACTGCTATTATTTCACAGTCAAAAAAGTGTTGTTTTTTTTAAATGTACACTACTGTTACACCAGATATGAGTTGTACTGGTGTGACACTGTGCCCTGGCAGGCAGGCACTGAAACGCACACGTGTGAAGGAAACTGACTGTTATTATTTCACAGTCAAAAAAGTGTTGTTTTTTTTAAATGTACACTACTGTTACAACAGATATGAGTGGTGGCACTGGGCAAGTGGGCACAGTATACGCTGTGAGCCTGACACACACGCTGGCAGGCAGGCAACTGCAATTAGATTACACAGGAAAATAAAAAAAATCAGACTGATGTTCGAGCCCTAAAAAGGGCTTTTTGGGGTGCTGTCCTTACAGCAGAGATCCGATGAGTCCTTCAGGACTGTAGTGGACACTGAATACACTAGCCTAGCTATCGATTTCCCCATTAAATCAGCAGCAGCTACACTGTCCCTCCTCTCACTAAGAATGCAGCTTCCAAATGAATCTAAAATGGATGCTGTCCAGGAGGTGGTAGGGTCTGGGAGGGAGGGTCTGCTGCTGATTGGCTGGAATGTGTCTGCTGACTGTGAGGTACAGGGTCAAAGTTTACTCAAAAATGACGAATAGGGGGCGGACCGAACATCGCATATGTTCGCCCGCCGCGGCGAACGCGAACATGCTATGTTCGCCGGGAACTATTCGCTACATCACTAATTAACAGCTTAAAAACTGCTCAAGCACCATAATACGTAAGATTTGTATTATTCTTTTTAACTTATTTTTATTGAAGCTTTCCAAGAACAGAAATGTAAAAACAGACATTTTGATTACATATGGTAACAGTGTTATGCCATACAAAGATAGCTTTTCTATTTCAAAGTCTCTTAACAGTCCTTGCGTTCTTGTCTTTGGTGAGAGAACATTTTAGCTGGGAAGTTGTCTGTTCTTCTTCAGCTATTTTAACATTTAATAGCTAACTTAAACTAAACATAACGTCCAAATTATATGAAATAAATAAAATAAATTACATAAAAAATAGAACATTTTTGTAGCTTAGGTTTCTCATTCCAAAAATCTATAGGCAGTAAACAACAAATAATAATCAACTGAGCCTCCTGCAAATTCTATCTGGAACCCCATTTTAAGTTGTCTAATATCTTCTCAGGGTGATTTCACCCCGTGTATTAGGATACGGATTAATTTATTGGTCCGTTCCTGTATGTCGCTTTAGTCAAAAGTCCATTGTCCTGTAAGCTGTCTTTCCAAAATGTATATTGTATTACGTAATGGATAAATGATCTGTTTTTGTGCGCCTATGTCTAGTGACAGGATGAAGGGTTCCCAATTTTTGATAAATTTTTTGGTTCTTTTATTCGGATCCCCATAGTGTCCCATTTTTCTCTTGTTAATTGGTAAAGAATAATCAGCTAGATTTACGAGTTTTCAGTGCTATAGGGAAATTAACGACCACCACAAAAGCGGCGTTATTTCACCTCCATATAGCGCTGCTATTACAGGTTTACAAAAAGCAGGCTTGTATGGGTGATATGGTGGCGTTGAGCTCCATACCGCAACGAAATACAGGCGCTGCTTTGACGTGCTTGTGCACGATTTCCCCATATACATCAATGGGGAGAGTCGGCAAAAAAGAAGCCTAACACCTGCGATTGCGGAAACAAAAGCTCCATTGATGTCTATGGGGAAATAAAAGGTTATGTTTAAACCTAACACCCCTAAGCTGTCGCCCCCGACATCGCCGCCACCTACATAATGTTATTAACCCCTAATCTGCTGCTCCCAGTATCGCCACCACCTACAGTTATTAACCCCTAATCTGCTGCTCCCAGTATCGCCGCCACCTACAGTTATTAACCCCTAATCTGCTGCCCCTAACATCGCCGCCACCTAAATACACCTATTAACCCCTAATCTGTCGCAGCCACTATACTAAAGTTATTAACCCCTAAACCTCTGGCCTCCAACATCACTAACACTAAATTTATATATTAACCCCTAAACCTAACCCTAACATAACCCTAACCCCAATGTAAACCTGAGCCTAAGTCTAACCCTAACCCTAACACCCCCTAACTTAAATATAATTCAAATAAATCTAAATAAACCTTAAAATTATTACCTAAATAATTCCTATTTATAACTAAATACATACTTACCTGTAAAATAAAACCTAACCTAAGCTAGCTACAATATTACTAATAGTTATATTGTAGCTATCTTAGGCCAACCAACCCTCCTAAATAAACCTAAGCTAACCATTGCCCTGCAAAGGGCATTTGGATGGGCATTGCCCTTAAAAGGGCATTTAGCTCTTTTACATTGCCCAAACCCTAAGCTAAAAAAAACACACCCATAAAAGCCTTAAAAAAACCTAACATCCATCCTCATCCAGCCGGCAAAGTCCTCATCCAAGCGAGAAGAAGTCTTCATCCACACGGCATCTTCTATCTTCATCCATCCGGCGCAGAGTGGGTCCATCTTCAAGACATCCGGCGCAAGCATCCTCTTCTTATGGTCATTGCTGGAAAATGAAGGTTCCCTTTAAGTGATGTCATTTAAGATTGCGTCCCTTACATTCCTATTGGCTGAAAGATTTCTATCAGCCAATAGAAATTAAAGGGGAAAAAATCCTATTGGCTGTTGCAATCAGCCAATAGGATTGAGCTCTCATTCTATTGGCTGTTCCTTTTAAGGGCAATGCCCATCCAAATGCCCTATTCATAGGTTTTTATTTGGGGAGGTTGGTTGGGGGGTGGTGGGTTTTACTGTTGGGGGGTGTTTGTATTTTTTTTTACAGGTAAAAGAGCTGATTTCTTTGGGGCAATGCCCCGCAAAAGGCCATTTTAAGGGTCATTGGCAGTTTAGTGTAGGCTAGGGTTTTTTTATTTTGGGGGGACTTTTTTATTTTGATAGGGCAATTAGATTAGGAGTAATTCGTTTTTATTTTTGATAATTTCGTTTTTTATTTTTTGTAATTTAGTGTTTATTTTTTTTGTAATTTAGTAAATTTATTTCATGTTATTGTAATGTTAGTTTTTAGTGTAAGGCAGGTTAGGTTTTATTTTACAGGTAACTTTGTATTTAATTTAACTAGGTAGTTAGCAAATAGTTAATAACTATTTACTAACTAGTCTACCTAGTTAAAATAAATACAAACCTACCTGTGAAATAAAAAAAAAACCTAAGGTAGCTACAATATAACTATTAGTTATTTTGTAGCTAGCTTAGGGGTTTTTTTACAGGTAAATTTGTATTTAGTTTTAAATAGGAATTATTTAGGCCTAGATTTAGAGTTGGGCGGTAGCCGTCAAAACCAGCGTTAGAGGCTCCTAACGCTGGTTTTTACCGCCCGCTGGTATTTGGAGTCAGTCAGGAAAGGGTCTAACGCTCACTTTGCAGCCGCGACTTTTCCATACCGCAGATCCCCCTACGCCATTTGCGTATCCTATCTTTTCAATGGGATCTTCCTAACGCCGGTATTTAGAGTCTTGACTGAAGTGTGCGTTAGAAATCTAACGACAAAACTCCAGCCGCAGAAAAAAGTCAGTAGTTAAGAGCTTTCTGGGCTAACGCCTGTTTATAAAGCTCTTAACTACTGTGCTCTAAAGTACACTAAAACCCATAAACTACCTATGTACCCCTAAACCGAGGTCCCCCCACATCGCCGCCACTCTATTAAATTTTTTTAACCCCTAATCTGCCGATCCGCACACCGCTGCCACCTACGTTATCCTTATGAACCCCTAATCTGCTGCCCCTAACACCGCCGACCCCTATATTATATTTATTAACCCCTAATATGCCGCCCCCAATGTCGCTGCTACCTACCTACACTTATTAACCCCTAATCTGCCGACCGGACCGCACCGCTACTATAATAAATGTATTAACCCCTAATCCGCCTCACTCCCGCCTCAATAACCCTATAATAAATAGTATTAACCCCTAATCTGCTCTCCCTAACATCGCTGACACCTAACTTCAAGTATTAACCCCTAATCTGCCGACCGGTGTCTAATACATTTTTTAACCCCTAAAGCTAATTCTAACCCTAACCCTAACACCCCCCTAAGTTAAATATAATTTTATTCTAACGAAATAAATTAACTCTTATTAAATAAATTATTCCTATTTAAATCTAAATACTTACCTGTAAAATAAACCCTAATATAGCTACAATATAAATAATTATTATATTGTAGCTATTTTAGGATTAATATTTATTTTACAGGCAACTTTGTATTTATTTTAACCAGGGACAATAGCTATTAAATAGTTAATAACTATTTAATAGTTACCTAGTTAAAATAATTACAAAATTACCTGTAAAATAAATCCTAACCTAAGTTACAATTAAACCTAACACTACACTATCAATAAATAAATTAAATAAACTACCTACAATTATCTACAATTAAACCTAACACTACACTATCAATAAATTAATTAAATACAATACCTACAAATAAATACAATTAAATAAACTAACTAAAGTACAAAAAATAAAAAAGAACTAAGTTACAAAAAATAAAAAAATATTTACAAACAATAGAAAAATATTACAACAATTTTAAACTAATTACACCTACTCTAAGCCCCCTAATAAAATAACAAAGCCCCCCAAAATAAAAAAATGCCCTACCCTATTCTAAAATTAAAATAGAAAAGCTCTTTTACCTTACCAGCCCTGAAAATGGCCCTTTGCGGGGCATGCCCCAAAGAATTCAGTTCTTTTGCCTGTAAAAAAAAACCATACAATACCCCCCTAACATTACAACCCACCACCCACATACCCCTAATCTAACCCAAACCCCCCTTAAATAAACCTAACACTAAGCCCCTGAAGATCTCCCTACCTTGTTTTCACCACACCGGGTCCCGATCTTTCCAGAAGAGCCTCCTAAATCTTCATCCAAGCCCAAGCGGGGGCTGAAGAGTGACGTCCATCCTCCGGCTGAATTCTGGATCCAAGCGGTGGCTGAAGAATTCCATTATCGGGCTGAAGATGAAGTCTTCTATGAAGCGGCATCTTCAATCTTCTTTCTTCCGGAGCCATCATCTTCCAGCCGACGCAGATCCATCCTCTTCTACCGACGCCTACTCGCTGAATGACGGTTCCTTTAAATGACGTCATCCAAGATGGCCTCCGTTGAATTCCGATTCAGCCAATCAGATTGAGCTCGCATTCTATTGGCTGATCGGATCGGAACATCCAATAGAATGCGAGCTCAATCTGATTGGCATAGAATCCTTTCAGCCAATCGGAATTCGACGGACGCCATCTTGGATGACGTCATTTAAAGGAACCGTCATTGGGCGAGTAGGCGTCGGTAGAAGAGGATGGATCCGCGTCGGCTGGAAGATGATGGCTCCGGAAGAAAGAAGATTGAAGATGCCGCTTCATAGAAGACTTCATCCCGATGATGGACTTCTTCAGCGCCCGCTTGGATCAAGACTTCATCCCGATGATGGATTTCTTCAGCTGCCGCTTGGATCCAGACTTCAGCCGGAGGATGGACGTCACTCTTCAGCCCCCGCTTGGGCTTGGATGAAGATTTCAGAGGCTCTTCTGGACAGATCAGGACCCGGTGTGGTGAAGACAAGGCAGGGAGATCTTCAGGGGCTTAGTGTTAGGTTTATTTAAGGGGGGTTTGGGTTAGGTTAGGGGTATGTGGGTGGTGGGTTGTAATGTTGGGGGGGGGTATTGTATTTTTTTTTTACAGGCAAAAGAGCTGAATTCTTTGGGGCATGCCCCGCAAAGGGCCCTTTTCAGGGCTGGTAAGGTAAAAGAGCTTTTCTATTTTAATTTTAGAATAGGGTAGGGCATTTTTTTATTTTGGGGGGCTTTGTTATTTTATTAGGGGGCTTAGAGTAGGTGTAATTAGTTTAAAATTGTTGTAATATTTTTCTAATATTTGTAAATATTTTTTATTTTTTGTAACTTAGTTCTTTTTTATTTTTTGTACTTTAGTTAGTTTATTTAATTGTATTTATTTGTAGGTATTGTATTTAATTAATTTATTGATAGTGTAGTGTTAGGTTTAATTGTAACTTAGGTTAGGATTTATTTTACAGGTAATTTTGTAATTATTTTAACTAGGTAACTATTAAATAGTTATTAACTATTTAATAGCTATTGTACCTGGTTAAAATAAATACAAAGTTGCCTGTAAAATAAATATTAATCCTAAAATAGCTACAATACAATTATAATTTATATTGTAGCTATATTAGGGTTTATTTTACAGATAAGTATTTAGATTTAAATAGGAATAATTTATTTAATAAGAGTTAATTTATTTCGTTAGAATAAAATTATATTTAATTTAGGGGGATGTTAGGGTTAGGGTTAGAATTAGCTTTAGGGGTTAAAAAATTTATTAGAGTAGCGGTGAGCTCCGGTCGGCAGATTAGGGGTTAATACTTAAAGTCAAGTGTCGGCGATGTTAAGGAGAGCAGATTAGGGGTTAATACTATTTATTATAGGGTTATTGAGGCGGGAGTGAGGCGGATTAGGGGTTAATACATTTATTATAGTAGCGGTGCGGTCCGCAGATTAGGGGTTAATAAGTGTAGGTAGGTAGCGACAATGTTGGGGGCGACATATTAGGGGTTAATAAATATAATATAGGGGTCGGCGGTGTTAGGGGCAACAGATTAGGGGTACATAGGGATAACGTAGGTTGCGGCGGTGTACGGAGCGGCAGATTAGGGGTTAATAATAATATGCAGGGGTCAGCGATAGCGGGGGCAGCAGATTAGGGGTTAATAAGTGTAAGGTTAGGGGTGTTTAGACTCGGGGTTCATGTTAGGGTGTTAGGTGCAGACTTAGGAAGTGTTTCCCCATAGGAAACAATGTACCTGCGTTAGGAGCTGAACGCTGCTTTTTTGCAGGTGTTAGGTTTTTTTTCAGCTCAAACAGCCCCATTGTTTCCTATGGGGAAATCGTGCACGAGCACGTTTTTGAAGCTGGCCGCGTCCGTAAGCACCGCTGGAATTTAGAGTTGCAGTGGCGGTATTTAAAAGGTGCGGGAGAAAAAAAGCTAGCGTAGCTAACGCACCCCTTTGGCCGCAGAACTCTAAATCTAGCCGTTGGTTAATAATTGTAAGGTTTATTTAGATTTATTTTAATTATATTTAAGTTAGGGGAGGGTAGTCTTAGGGTTAGACTTAGGGTTTGGGTTGCGTTAGGGTTAGGGGTTAATATATTTATGTAGAGTTAGTGATGTGGGAGGTCAGAGGTTTAGGGGTTAATAATTTATTTTAGTATATATCTTTGTGGGGGCTTGCAATTTAGTGGTTAATAGGTTTATTATAGCGGCAGTGTAGGCGGACGGCAGATTAGGGGTTAAAAATCTTTAAATAGTGTTTGCGATGCGGGAGGGCCTCGGTTTAGGGGTTAATATGTAGTTTATGGGTGTTTAATGTACTTTTTAACACTTTAGTTATGAGCTTTATGCTACAGCTTTGTAACGTAAAACTCATAACTACTGACCTTAGATGGCGATACGGATCTTGTCAGTATAGGGTGTACCACTCACGTTTTGGCCTCCCAGGCAAACTCGCAATACCGGCGCTATGGGAGTCCCATTGAAAAAGAACTTTTTTAAAAGTGCGGTACTGATGTTGCGTGATGGCCAAAAAGGTGTGCGGTACACCTATACCTACAAGACTTGTAATAGCGGCGTTAGGGAAATAGCAGCGTTATGGAGCATAACGATGCTTTTTCACTCATAATGCAAAACTCGTAATCTAGCTGTATATTTTTGAATTCACTCAACTTTAGTATTTTCCTTGCAGGCCAATATTTAAGAATTAATTTCTGTGCTAGGAGTATTACATTAGTGATAAAGGTTCTAAGCCTTGTCGGTATGTTATCTATGTTGAGGAGTAAAACTTCCCCTTCATTCAGGACAATGTTTTGTTTAGTAATTGTTTTTAACCAGTATGCAGTCTGTGCCCAGTATTTTCTAATGTGCGGGCAATCTTTGATAAGTTTACTGTGAGTTTCTCTTAGATCTGAGTCTATTGTTGCATTTCTTACTGTTTGAAAGCTATCTACTATTTCTGGTTTGGTTCTTTTGGCTGGGGAGACCATCTTGTTATGATTGAGTCAATTGTCTGTGTTTCTATTATTTGTAATAACGTTTTATATAATAGGGAAATAGAGTGCATACCATGCTTAAACAGTGTGATACATGATTCTAGCCCTGGGTGGCTTGCTATAGTTGCAGTCTCTGATTAACTGCTGTGTGTAATGTTTTGCCTGTAAGTATGCGTAATGATGGTTCATTGGTAGTTCAAATTCTTCTCTCAAGTTCTGAAAGGTTCTGATTTTGTTTCTCTCTTGCTCTAAAAGCTGGCTTACTGTTTTTATGCCTTTTTGGTATCAAGTGTTGAAGGGTTTATTAGAGAATCCTGCAATGAAGTTAGGATTACCCTTCAAAGGGAGGTATTGAGAATAAGTGTTATCTATCTTTAACCATATACATGTTTTTATGCCATGCTCTTAGGGGTTCGCTCATGGGCAAGAAGGGGCCCACTATTCCCTTGACCTGTGACTTTGTGAGGTGGGGTAGCATTTCTAAAGTCCAATGGGGCAACCCTTTCACCCTCCAAGTCAGTTAGAGTAAAATATTCGCTACCTGTCAGCCAATCTAGTACAATTTTTCCAGCTGTTGCCCAATTATAGATTAGGTAGTCCAAATCCACCCTTTTTATGTGTCGCTGTTAGTTTTTGTAGACTAAGTCTATGTTTTTTTGCCTCCATATGAAGTCAAGGATTGCCCTGTTTAATATTGTGAGTTCTTTTTTTTAAGTAGGAACGGGAGAATCTGTAATGTACAGAGTATTTTAGGAAAAAACGTCATTTTAATTACATTAATCCATCTAGAGAGGAAAAGGGGCAAATTATTCCAGGATTTGAGTTGTGTTATGATGTTAGTGATTAATTGTTTAAAATTGAGATCATACCATTTTTGCGGGTTTCTATCTAGGTATTTGAAATTGTCCTTGACTGTTTTGAATTTGAAGTTGTGTAACTGTTCCCCTTTCTCAGGATGTAGCCACGTAAGTTCTGATTTTTTGCAGTTAATTTGGTAGCCTGATTATAAAATTATATGAAGCACATTAGGGCTGGCAAGGTTTTTGTCGGGTCAGGGACTATTAGGATCATATTGTCTGCATACAATGACAAATTTATAGTTTCAGAACCCAATTTCAGCCCTTCTATGGTGTTTCTAATTTTAATGGCCAGTGGTTCTATCGCCAAGTCGAAAAGGAGGGGGATAATGAGCAACCCTGTCTGGTTCCTCTGAACAGTTTGAAGGAGTTTGAGACTAATTCTGGTAGGCCTTCTATGCGCAGATTGTTGTGGTACGATCTGTTTTCCAGATCATCTATTTTCTCAGATAAGGCTGTATTCTGTTTTTGTAGGGCTGCGATGCTGGTGGATTGGGATGTTTTCAGGTCTTCTACTTCTGAGATGCGCTGTTCTGCTCTAGTAATTCTGGTTGAAAATTGCTTAAGATCAGATGCCATGGAGTCCATTCCTAATTGCAGCTGTTACATCTTAGGAAGGAACAGCGCTAAGAGTTGTGTAACACTTAGGTGGGTGTCTTGTCCCATCACATCCATCATTGTGTCCCTGTTTTCTGCTGTTGCAGGGGTTTCAGTCTGATGTTTTGACCTTTTGTCATTCTGTTTGTTTTTGGCTGCCATGGTGTCAGTAGCTTTCTTATAACAAGCATAGTATTTCTGCATGCACCAAAGCCTTTAAGGTATCAGCCTGAAACTTTATATTTGCTATTTTATTTTGATGTCTGCTCAGTCCCAGTGAAAGATATAAGGTTAACTGTAGGGTTTCACTGTTGCATGCATTAAGAAAACTTGATAAACACCCCTGTATTAATTTACTCCAGCAAAGAAGAGTATTTCATTCCCTTGAAGTTTAAAAGTATGCAGTAGGTAGTATGTGAGAGTCCGCTGTTATATTGCTGTGTTCTATAAAGGCATTTAAAAAATAAGTCCTGTTACTGGGTTATTTGGTGAGGGTATACTCTATTTCAGTATTTCCTATTCATCACACTATATTTAGGCCCAAATTTTGAAACGGCTTCTGCTTGATGCAAACCTCATTATAGTGCATAGATGTGGTGTCCTGTATCATGTGCATTTAAGGTTGTTATTGACCCCTTTCTTATCTGTCCTAAATGCATGTGTAGTCTGTGTGGCATTGTGCCTTACGGTTGAAGCATTTTAATTGCTGATGTGCTCACCACTTGTCTATGGCTGCTGCCTTTAGGCCTCTGTGGCATCAGATAAAATGCAGGGGCCGCTTTTCTGTAAATTTCAGGGCCTTATACGCCCTCCGTGTGCTGAGTTCTGGAGTTCCCTGATGGTTGATACCACACTTGCTTGTGCTGATGTTCCGGGCCGTGTGCGGGTCTCAATGCACCTCTTTCGTGCTTTGTTTTTGTCGGCTCCCGGTGTTGGAGTGGGTCTTTGGGCTCCTCTTGCTATCTCTGCCAGGCAGTGCAAAGGGTATCCTGCCTATGGTGTATGAAGCAGGCTTTTTGACGAGTAATGACCTGGATTCTTAGTGCAATCACGGAGCTCCTACTCCATGCAGTGACCTGGTCCATATTCTGCTTAATTGTAATGGTACCCTAGAAATTTTTGATGTTATCTCCCTTTATATCATATTTTATTTTACAAATAAGAGTTTGCTATAATATTTTAAAAATGAGGTTTGTATTATGAGTCGGAAGAGTGGTCTCTCCGTATCAAGATATCTTCTATATTTAAAACTACTCCTTAAGTGTTTGAAGTCCAAGAGTGGTCTCCAAAGTCTTATTTAGAAGGTTTGCAGATGGAAGGGCATCCTATGCTACTACTGATTACTACACATCAATTCTATTTATTCCTATGTTTGTTACTGTACAGTGTCATCTGTTTTAATGCTGTATTGAAGCTATGTTTTTATTTAGTATCTGTACTTGGTTTGTATGACCATAATGACATTTTAATAAAAAAGATATCGCCTAGTCTAATTATCACATAATCAAATGAATGAGCTTTATTTTAGCACATCTCATTTGATATCTTATCTACGGGTATGACTTTGCCTGCTTTTATGTAGTCTTTGCCACCATCTGGCATTTTATTAGCCTGTAACATGTTTATGTATCTGGCACAAACCCTATTTTTTCATCCCCTCCATGTGTCTGTGATCCCCCCCGTATTTATATTTTATTTACGGGACACAAAGGGATGAAGTAAGTTAGGATGACATAGTACATAGCTTTGAGGATACTAGACAGAAGAGGTAAAATATTTGAAGGAACAAGAGAATTTAATAGGAGGTAAGTGGAAATATGAAACCTAGCAGAAGAGTAGTATACTAAGTGACTTCAAATGTGCAGTGAATGCTCAAGTACAGATATCTTCCTGACAAGGTGTTGCATCTTGGCTACTGCGCAGATTGTTTATACAGATAAACATGCTATTTCCTGTCTCCTACACGTAAAACAATATACAATTACATTTGCTATTTGAAGAAGAATGTTGTTGTTATACAGTAATATCAAAGTGCTAAAAGTTTCCTGCTTGCACTAGACAAAAGCAATATTCAGTGAAAATATAGGGGCAGATAAAATCCAGTTGAGAGCTGAATTTAGAGGCTGATAAAAACCATTGGGGCAGATAAAAAAAACAGTGTAGAGCTGCATTTAGAGGCAGGTAAAAAAAACAGTGTAGAGCTGCATTTAGAGGCAGATAAAAACAGTGTAGAGCTGTATTTAGAGGCAGATAAAAAACAGTGTAGAGCTGTATTTAGAGGCAGATAAAAAACAGTGTAGAGCTGTATTTAGAGGCAGATAAAAAACAGTGTAGAGCTGCATTTACAGGCAGATAAAAAAAAAACAGTGTAGAGCTGTATTTAGAGGCAGATAAAAAATAGTGTAGAGCTGCATTTAGAGGCAGATAAAAAACAGTGTAGAGCTGCATTTAGAGGCAGATAAAAAAACAGTGTAGAGCTGCATTTAGAGGCAGATAAAAAACAGTGTAGAGCGGCATTTAGAGGCAGATAAAAAACAGTGTAGAGCTGCATTTAGAGGCAGATAAAAAACAGTGTAAAACTGAATTAAGAGGCAGATAAAAAACAGTGTAGAGCTGCATTTAGAGGCAGATAAAAAACAGTGTAGAGCTGCATTTAGAGGCAGATAAAAAACAGTGTAGAGCTGCATTTAGAGGCAGATACAAAACAGTGTAGAGCTGCATTTAGAGGAAGATAAAAACAGTGTAGAGCTGTATTTAGAGGCAGATAAAAAAACAGTGTAGAGCTGCATTTAGAGGCAGATAAAAAACAGTGTAGAGCTGTATTTAGAGGCAGATAAAAACAGTGTAGAGCTGCATTTAGAGGCAGATAAAAAACAGTGTAAAACTGAATTAAGAGGCAGATAAAAAACAGTGGAGAGCTGCATTTAGAGGCAGATAAAAACAGTGTAGAGCTGTATTTAGAGGCAGATAAAAAACAGTGTAGAGCTGCATTTAGAGGCAGATAAAAAACAGTGTAGAGCTGCATTTAGAGGCAGATAAAAAACAGTGTAGAGCTGCATTTAGAGGCAGATACAAAACAGTGTAGAGCTGCATTTAGAGGAAGATAAAAACAGTGTAGAGCTGTATTTAGAGGCAGATAAAAAAACAGTGTAGAGCTGCATTTAGAGGCAGATAAAAAACAGTGTAGAGCTGTATTTAGAGGCAGATAAAAACAGTGTAGAGCTGCATTTAGAGGCAGATAAAAAACAGTGTAAAACTGAATTAAGAGGCAGATAAAAAACAGTGGAGAGCTGCATTTAGAGGCAGATAAAAAACAATGTAGAGCTGCATTTAGAGGCAGATAAAAAACAGTGGAGAGCTGCATTTAGAGGCAGATAAAAACAGTGTAGAGCTGTATTTAGAGGCAGATAAAAACAGTGTAGAGCTGCATTTAGAGGCAGATAAAAAAACAGTGTAGAGCTGCATTTAGAGGCAGATAAAAAACAGTGTAGAGCTGTATTTAGAGGCAGATAAAAAACATTGTAGAGCTGCATTTAGAGGCAGATAAAAAACAGTGTAGAGCTTCATTTAGAGGCAGATAAAAAACAGTGTAGAGCTGTATTTAGAGGCAGATAAAAACAGTGTAGAGCTGCATTTAGAGGCAGATAAAAAAAACAGTGTAGAGCTGCATTTAGAGGCAGATAAAAAACAGTGGAGAGCTGAATTTAGAGGCAGATAAAAAAACAGTGGAGAGCTGCATTTAGAGGCAGATAAAAAACAGTGTAAAACTGAATTAAGAGGCATATAAAAAAAACAGTGTAGAGCTGCATTTAGAGGCAGATAAAAAACAGTGTAGAGCTGCATTTAGAGGCAGATAAAAAACAGTGTAAAACTGAATTAAGAGGCTGATAAAAACAGTGTAGAGCTGCATTTAGAGGCAAATATAAAACAGTGTAGAGCTGCATTTAGAGGCAGATAAAAAACAGTGTAGAGCTGCATTTAGAGGCAGATAAAAAACAGTTTAGAGCTGCATTTAGAGGCAGATAAAAAACAGTGTAGAGCTGTATTTAGAGGCAGATAAAAAACAGTGTAGAGCTGCATTTAGAGGCAGATAAAAAACAGTGTAGAGCTGTATTTAGAGGCAGATAAAAAACAGTGTAGAGCTGCATTTAGAGGCAGATAAAAACAGTGTAGAGCTGCATTTAGAGGCAGATAAAAAACAGTGGAGAGCTGCATTTAGAGGCAGATATAAAACAGTGTAGAGCTGCATTTAGAGGCAGATAAAAAACAGTGTAGAACTGAATTAAGAGGCAGATAAAAAACAGTGTAGAGCTGCATTTAGAGGCAGATAAAAAACAGTGTAGAGCTGCATTTAGAGGCAGATA
Source organism: Bombina bombina (assembly GCF_027579735.1). Taxonomy (NCBI): domain Eukaryota; kingdom Metazoa; phylum Chordata; class Amphibia; order Anura; family Bombinatoridae; genus Bombina; species Bombina bombina. Next base: position 434,127,523 of record NC_069500.1, read on the forward strand.
AAAAACAGTGTAGAGCTGCATTTAGAGGCAGATAAAAAACAGTGTAGAGCTGTATTTAGAGGCAGATAAAAACAGTGTAGAGCTGCATTTAGAGGCAGATAAAAAAAACAGTGTAGAGCTGCATTTAGAGGCAGATAAAAAACAGTGTAAAACTGAATTAAGAGGCAGATAAAAAACAATGGAGAGCTGCATTTAGAGGCAGATAAAAAAAACAGTGTAGAGCTGCATTTAGAGGCAGATAAAAAACAGTGGAGAGCTGCATTTAGAGGCAGATAAAAAACAGTGGAGAGCTGCATTTAGAGGCAGATAAAAAACAGTGTAAAACTGAATTAAGAGGCAGATAAAAAACAGTGGAGAGCTGCATTTAGAGGCAGATAAAAAACAGTGTAAAACTGAATTAAGAGGCAGATAAAAAACAGTGGAGAGCTGCATTTAGATGCAGATAAAAAAAACAGTGTAGAGCTGCATTTAGAGGCAGATAAAAAACAGTGGAGAGCTGCATTTAGAGGCAGATAAAAAAAGTGGAGAGCTGCATTTAGAGGCAGATAAAAAACAGTGTAAAACTGAATTAAGAGGCAGATAAAAAACAGTGTAGAGCTGCATTTAGAGGCAGATAAAAACAGTGTAGAGCTGCATTTAGAGGCAGATAAAAAACAGTGTAAAACTGAATTAAGAGGCAGATAAAAAACAGTGTAGAGCTGCATTTAGAGGCAGATAAAAAACAGTGTAAAACTGAATTAAGAGGCAGATAAAAAACAGTGTAGAGCTGCATTTAGAGGCAGATAAAAAACAGTGTAAAACTGAATTAAGAGGCAGATAAAAAACAGTGTAGAGCTGCATTTAGAGGCAGATAAAAACAGTGTAGAGCTGCATTTAGAGGCAGATAAAAACAGTGTAGAGCTGCATTTATAGGCAGATAAAAAAACAGTGTAGAGCTGTATTAAGAGGCAGATAAAAAACAATTTAACAAAATTAAATAAATTATTCCTATTTAAAACTAAATACTTACCTATAAAATAAACCATAAGATAGCTACATTATAACTAATAGTTACATTGTAGCTAGCTTAGGATTTATATTTATTTTAAGGCAACTTTGTATTTATTTTAACTAGGTACAATAGTTATTAAATAGTTATTAACTATTTAATAACTACCTAGCTAAAATAAGTACAAAATTACTTGTAAAATAAATCCTAACCTAAGTTACAATTACATCTAACACTACACTATCATTAAATAAATTACCTAAACTACCTACAATTAATTACAATTAAATTCAATAAACTAAATTACGAAAAAAAAAACACTAAATTACGCAAAAAACACAAAATTACAAAAATTTTTTACAAGAAGTTTAAACTAATTACACCTAATCTAAGCCCCCTAATAAAATAAAAAGCCCCCCAAAATAATAAAATGCCCTACCCTATACTAAATTACAAATAGCCCTTAAAAGGGCCTTTTGCGGGGCATTGCCCCAAAGTAGTCAGCTCTTTTACCTGTAAAAAAAATACAATACCCCCCCAACATTACAACCCACCACCCACACACCCCTACTCTAAAACCCACCCAATAAACCCTTAAAAAAACCTAACACTACCCCATTTGAAGATCATCTACCTTGAGCCGTCTTCACCCAGCCGGGCACAAGTGGTCATCCGATCCGGCCAGAAGTCTTAATCCGATGGGACAGTAGAGGACATCCAGACCGGCAGAAGTCTTCATCCTATCCGGGCAGAAGAGGACATCCAGACCGGGAGAAGGCTTCATCCAAGCGGCATCTTCAATCTTCATCCATCCGACGAGGAGCGACTCCCTTGAAGACATCCGGTGCGGAGCATCCTTCCAGCACGACGACTAACGACGAATGACGGTTCCTTTAAATGACATAATCCAAGATGGCGTCCCTCGAATTCCGATTGGCTGATAGGATTCTATCAGCCAATCAAAATTAAGGTAGGAAAAATCCGATTGGTTGATTTAATCAGCCAATCGGATTGAACTTCAATCCAATTGGCTGATTAAATCAACCAACCAGATTTTTCCTATCTTAAAGTGAAGGTAAAGTTTATTAAATTTGAGTATATGAATTATTTATTTGACCATATAATAAGCTAATCGCTAACTTTATTTAATATATATTTTTATATTTTTATTGTATTTATGTCTATGTATTTCCCTACCGTGTCTCAGATATCTCCTCCCAACCTGCTATTTCCTGTCTCCTACATGTAGAACAATATACAATTACATTTGCTATTTGAAGAAGAATGTTGTTGTTATACAGTAATATCAAAGTGCTAAAAGTTTCCTGTTTGCACTAGACAAAAGCAATATTCAGTGAAAATATAGGGGCAGATAAAATCCAGTTGAGAGCTGAATTTAGAGTCTGATAAAAACCATTGGGGCAGATAAAAAACAGTGTAGAGCTGCATTTAGAGGCAGATAAAAAAAGTGGAAAACTGAATTAAGAGGCAGATAAAAAACAGTGTAGAGCTGCATTTAGAGGCTGATAAAAACAGTGTAGAGCTGCATTTAGAGGCAGATAAAAAATAGTGTAGAGCTGCATTTAGAGGCAGATAAAAAAACAGTGTAGAGCTGCATTTAGAGGCAGGTAAAAACAGTGTAGAGCTGCATTTAGAGGCAGATAAAAACAGTGTAGAGCTGCATTTAGAGGCAGATAAAAAACAGTGTAGAGCTGCATTTAGAGGCAGATAAAAACAGTGGAAAACTGAATTAAGAGGCAGATAAAAAACAGTGTAGAGCTGCATTTAGAGGCAGATAAAAAACAGTGTAGAGCTGCTTTAAGAGGCAGATAAAAACACTTTTGCTTGTTTGTACTTTGCTCCTCCCCTGCCCAATTTCACTATGAATGTTGTGGGTGTGCCGTGGGGCTTGCAAAGTTGCGCTGCTAGCCTAAACCTGCCTGCCTATCTGTGCTCACTGCTCAGTGACATGCGGCCCTGGGCTGTGCACTGACAGACTTGGAACAGAGTCAGAGAGCAGAATTTTCATAGTTTGCGCACCTAAACCTTTTCTTCAGTGATTTATTTTAGAGTGCTCTGAAAATCTTTCATTTGATGTTCTGCTGAGCCAGGGAGCAGCTCTAGGCATGAGCTTCATAATTAATGCAGTGCAGTTTACATATTTTGTATGTGTGTGTCTGAGTTTTTGTGTGTCTCAGTGTTTTTGTGTGTGTGTCTGAGTGTGTTTGCCTGTGTTTGTGTGTGCATCTGAGTATGTTTTTAAGTGTGTCTGAGTGTTTGTATGTGTGTTTGCCTGTGTTTTTGTGTGTGTCTGCTTTCTGGGGGGGGGGGGGGGGGGGGGTGACACCAACCCTAGTGACGCCACTGTAGGTAATTAGTTTAATTATAGTGTAGTGTTAGGTGTAATTGTAACTTAGGTTAAGATTTATTTTACAGGTAATTTTGTACTTATTTTAGCTAGGTAGTTATTAAATAGTTAATAACTATTTAATAACTATTGTACCTAGTTAAAATAAATACAAACTTGCCTGTAAAATAAAAATAAACCCTAAGCTAGCTACAATGTAACTATTAGTTATATTGTAGCTAGCTTAGGGTTTATTTTATAGGTAAGTATTTAGTTTTAAATAGGAATAATTTATTTAATTGTAATTATTTTATTTAGATGTATTAGGGTTACACTTAGGTTTAGGGGTTAATAACTTTATTATAGTGGCGGCGACGTTGGCGGTGGCAGATTAGGGGTTAATTAATTTAATATAGTTGCAGCGACATTGGGGGGGCAGATTAGGGGTTAATAACTATAATGTAGGTGGTGGCGGTGTTGGGGGCAGCAGATTAGAGGTTTATAACTATAATGTAGGTGCTGGTGGTGTCCGGAGCGGCAGATTAGGGGTTAATAGTATAATGCAGGTGGCGACGATGTCGGGGGCGGCAGATTAGGGGTTAATAAGTGTAAGATTAGGGGTATTTAGACTCGGGGTTCATGTTAGGGTGTTAGGTGCAGACATATTTTTTCTTTCCTTATAGGAAACAATGGGGCTGCGTTAGAAGCTGGACGCTGCTTTTTTGCAGGTGTTAGGTTTTTTTCCAGCCAGCTCAGCCCCATTGTTTCCTATGGGGAAATTGTGTACGAGCACTTTTTGCCAGCTTACCGCTACCGTAAGCAACGCTGGTATTGAGGTGAAATGTGGAGCTAAATTTTGCTCTACGATCACCTTTTTGCGGCTAATGCCAGGTTTAAAAAAACCTGTAATACCAGCGTTGGCTTAAGGGAGCGGTGGAAAAAAAAGGAGCGTTAGAGCCGCAAGCCTTACCGACAAAAACTCGTAATCTAGCCGTTGGTTTCTTTAAGGGCCATTGGTAGTTTATTATAGATTAGGTTTTTTTATTTTGGGGTGTTTTTTTTTTTTTAAACGGGGTATTAAAATAGGAATATTGTTTATTATTTTGGATAATTTTGTTTGTTATTTTTTTGTAATGGTAGTTTTTTTAATTTTTTTATTTTAGTTTTAATTTTTTGTAATGTTAGTTTTTTTATTTTTAGTAATCTATGGCCTAGATTTAGAGTTTGGCAGTAGCCGTCAAAACCAGCGTTAGAGGCTCCTAACGCTGGTTTTTACCGCCCGCTGGTATTTGGAGTCAGTCAGGAAAGGGTCTAACGCTCACTTTGCAGCCGCGACTTTTCCATACCGCAGATCCCCCTACGCCATTTGCCTATCCTATCTTTTCAATGGGATCTTTCTAACGCCGGTATTTAGAGTCTTGGCTGAAGTGAGCGTTAGAAATCTAACGACAAAACTCCAGCCGCAGAAAAAAGTCAGTAGTTAAGAGCTTTCTGGGCTAACGCCGGTTTATAAATCTCTTAACTACTGTGCTCTAAAGTACACTAACACTCATAAACTACCTATGTACCCCTAAATCGAGGTCCCCCCACATCGCCGCCACTCTATTAAATTTTTTTAACCCCTAACCTGCCGCTCCGTACAACGCCGCCACTTACGTTATCCCTATGTACCCCTAATCTGCTGCCCCTAATACCGCCGACCCCTACATAATATTTATTAACCCCTAATCTGCCGCCCCCGCTATCGCTGACGCCTGCATATTTTTTTTAACCCCTAATCTGCCGCTCCGTACACCGCCGCAACCTACATTATACCTATGTACCCCTAATCTGCTGCCCCTAACACAGCCGACCCCTATATTATATTTATTAACCCCTAATCTGCCGACCGGACCACACCGCTACTTTAATAAATGTATTAACCCCTAAAGCTAAGTCTAACCCTAACACTAACACCCCTCTAAATTAAATATAATTTAAATCTAACGAAATAAATTAACTCTTATTAAATAAATTATTCCTATTTAAAGCTAAATACTTACCTGTAAAATAAACCCTAATATAGCTACAATATAAATTATAATTATATTGTAGCTATTTTAGGATTTATATTTATTTTACAGGCAACTTTGTAATTATTTTAACCAGGTACAATAGCTATTAAATAGTTAAGAACTATTTAATAGCTAAAATAGTTAAAATAATTACAAAATTACCTGTAAAATAAATCCTAACCTAAGTTAAAATTAAACCTAACACTACACTATAAATTAATTAATTAAATACAATACCTACAAATAACTACAATTAAATAAACTAACTAAAGTACAAAAAATAAAAAAGAACTAAGTTACAAAAAATAAAAAAATATTTACAAACATTAGAAAAATATTACAACAATTTAAAACTAATTACACCTACTCTAAGCCCCCTAATAAAATAACAAAGACCCCCAAAATAAAAAAAGCCCTACCCTATTCTAAATTAATAAAGTTCAAAGCTCTTTTACCTTACCAGCCCTGAAAAGGGCCATTTGCGGGGCATGCCCCAAATAATTCAGCTCTTTTGCCTGTAAAAAAAACCATACAATACCCCCCCCAACATTACAACCCACCACCCACATACCCCTAATCTAACCCAAACCCCCCTTAAATAAACCTAACACTAAGCCCCTGAAGATCTTCCTACCTTATCTTCACCATGCCAGGTTCACCGATCCGTCCTCCAAAGTCTTGATCCAAGCCTCCGAAGTCTTCATCCAAGCCCAAGCGGGGGCTGGCGATCCATAATCCGGCTGAAGTCTTCTATCAAGCGGTGGCTGAAGAGGTCCAGAAGAGGCTCCAAAGTCTTCATCCTATCCGGGAAGAAGAGGAGATCCAGACCGGCAACCATCTTGATCCAAGCGGCATCTTCTATTTTCATCCGATGACGAACGGCTCCATCTTGAAGACCTCCAGCGCGGATCCATCCTCTTCTTCCGACGTCCAACTGAAGAATGAAGGTTCCTTTAAGGGACGTCATCCAAGATGGCGTCCCTCGAATTCCGATTGGAATTAAGGTAGGAAAATCAGCCAATCAGATTCAAGTTCAATCCGATTGGCCGATTGGATCAGCCAATCAGAATGAGCTTGCATTCTATTGGCTGTTCCGATCGAGGGACGCCATCTTGGATGACGTCCCTTAAAGGAACCTTCATTCTTCAGTTGGACGTCGGAAGAAGAGGATGGATCCACGCTGGAGGTCTTCAAGATGGAGCCGTTCGTCATCGGATGAAAATAGAAGATGCCCCTTGGATCAAGATGGTTGCCGGTCCGGATCTGCTCTTCTTCCCGGATAGGATGAAGACTTTGGAGCCTCTTCTGGACCTCTTCAGCCGTCGCTTGATAGAAGACTTCAGCCGGATTATGGATCGCCAGCCCCCGCTTGGGCTTGGATGAAGACTTCGGAGGCTTGGATCAAGACTTCAGAGGAAGGATCGGTGAACCTGTCATGGTGAAGATAAGGTAGGAAGATCTTCAGGGGCTTAGTGTTAGGTTTATTTAAGGGGGGTTTGGGTTAGATTAGGGGTATGTGGGTGGTGGGTTGTAATGTTGGGGGGGGGGATTGTATGTTTTTTTTTACAGGCAAAAGAGCTGAATTATTTGGGGCATGCCCCGCAAATGGCCCTTTTCAGGGCTGGTAAGGTAAAAGAGCTTTGAACTTTTTTAATTTAGAATAGGGTAGGGCATTTTTTTATTTTGGGGGTCTTTGTTATTTTATTAGGGGGCTTAGAGTAGGTGTAATTAGTTTAAAATTGTTGTAATATTTTTCTAATGTTTGTAAATATTTTTTTATTTTTTGTAACTTAGTTCTTTTTTATTTTTTGTACTTTAGTTAGTTTATTTAATTGTAGTTATTTGTAGGTATTGTGTTTTAATTAATTTATTGATAGTGTAGTGTTAGGTTTAATTGTAACTTAGGTTACGATTTATTTTACAGGTAATTTTGTAATTATTTTAACTATTTTAGCTATTAAATAGTAAATAACTATTTAATAGCTATTGTACCTGGTTAAAATAAATACAAAGTTGCCTGTAAAATAAATATTAATCCTAAAATAGCTACAATATAATTATAATTTATATTGTAGCTATATTAGGGTTTATTTTACAGGTAAGTATTTAGCTTTAAATAGGAATAATTTATTTAATAAGAGTTAATTTATTTCGTTAGACTTAAATTATATTTAACTTAGGGGGTGTTAGTGTTAGGTTTAGACTTAGCTTTAGGGGTTAATACATTTATTACAGTAGCGGCGAGCTCCGGTCGGCAGATTAATGGTTAATAAGTGTAGGTAGGTGGAGGAGACGTTGGGGGCGGCAGATTAGGGGTTAATAAATATAATATAGGGGTCGACGGTGTTAGGGGCAGCAGATTAGTGGTACATAGGGATAACGTAGGTTGCGGCGGTGTACGGAGCGGCAGATTAGGGGTTAATAATAATATGCAGGGGTCAGCGATAGCGGCAGATTAGGGGTTAATAAGTGTAAGGTTAGGGGTGTTTAGACTCGGGGTTCATGTTAGGGTGTTAGGTGTAGACTTAGGAAGTGTTTCCCCATAGGAAACAATGGGGCTGCGTTAGGAGCTGAACGCTGCTTTTTTGCAGGTGTTAGTTTTTTTTCAGCTCAAACTGCCCCATTGTTTCCTATGGGGGAATCGTGCACAAGCACGTTTTTGAAGCTGGCCGCGTCCGTAAGCACCGCTGGTATTTCGAGTTGCAGTGGTGGTAAATATGCTCTACGCTCCCTTTTTTGGAGCCTAACGCAGCCCTTCTGTGAGCTCTAAATACCAGCGGTATTTAAAAGGTGCGGGGGAAAAAAAGCACGCGTAGCTAACGCACCCCTTTGGCCGCAGAACTCTAAATCTAGCCGTCAGTTTATTTTTTTATTTTTAGTAATGTTAGGTTTTTTAGTTTTAGCTTAGGTTTTATTTTTATTTCACAGGTAAGTTTGTATTTATTTTTAAATAGGAAGTTAGTAAATAGTAATATTGTAACTAGCTTAGGTTTTATTTTTATTTTACAGGTAAGTTTGTAGTTCTTTTTAAAGGTAGTTAGTTAATAATTGTAACTTTAATTATGTTAAAGTTAGGGGGTGTTAGGTTTAGGGGTTAATATAGTTTAATTTAGGTAGTTGCGATGGGGGGCGGCGGTTTAGAGGTTAATAGGTTTAGTGTCGGTGATGTGGGGGGCGATTTAGGGGTTATTGGGTTTAATTAGTGTTGGCAATGTTTGGGAACTGCGGTTTAGGGGCTAATAGCTTTATTTAGTGTTTTAGTTAGTGTCGGGGAACTGCGGTTTAGGGGTTAATAGGTTTAGTTAGTGTCAGCGATCTCGGGGAACGGGCGGTTTAGATTAGAAAAATGAAAAAATCCCAACATGAATAAAGAATGGATCCGAAAATTAGGAAACAGATTTATTTGTTTAAAAAATTAAATTCGACCGAAACGAATTGCACATGTCCAGCTGTAACTAGCTATTCAATTTTGCTTTTAATCTATCTCTTTGCTTGCAAGAGATTGCCAGACTCTCTATGTGTTGTGTTAATATTTTTGTTTAGTAATTTTCACTGTGGACTTTGCACTCAGGCTTGTCTGTGGTCAAATGCCTGAGTTGCTGAAAGCTCTGTAGCTGTCTGTGAGTGAGTTATTAGGTAAGTTATTAGTGATTGCTAGTTCCACTGCCATAAGACCTTTACGTGATCTGGTAAATGGCCGCTTCTTCGAAGTCCCGGTATGGATCGTCACAGAGTATGTTGAAATTCTTTTCTTGCTGGCGATTCTTAGTCTCTGGGCTGATTGATTCAGTTCCACATGCCTTTAAGCACACAATTTTTGCACATTAAGCTGGGTTGAGCGGTCAAATATATGGATAAAGACAATATATAGCCGGAGCTATGCTGGCATACAATCGCTCAGCTCCAGAGCTTGCTCCGCCCCCCTAAAAGTTTAATTTTGACTAGGATATCCCTTTAAAACACATAAGAAATAATTTGCATAGTAACCAAAATAACAGAGGGAGGAATAAATGCAACAAAATGACATTTGTGAGCACATTCAATACATTTAGTAACGATGGTTCGGAATAGGCACATATAAGAAAAAGTTTGCCCAGAAATGAAAGAATTCTCTGATATCCCTAGATCCATGTACCGCAAAGTATGGGCGAGTGACAAAAGATTAATCAAGGCAGTTACGCCCCCTAGTGGCAACTCCCCACCTTTTGGTTAGACAAAAAACGGCACATATTCATGTCTAGGTTGTACACACTGTAATAGTGTAATTAAAGGAGAGGAGATTTCCCACCCATAATCCAGGAAGAGGCAAAAAATAAGGGGCTTTGTCACATGTAATTCATCTTATGTCATATTTGCCAGTAAAATGTTCATGTGGGTTATTATATATAGGGGAGACCACCCAGTGGTCTACCACACATTTTTGCACACACCGTAGTTTTATAGCCGGAAAATATACTTCCTCATCTGTTGGTAATATGTAATGTGCTACAGCAATTCTACCATGTTCAGGGAGAGCCTATCAATGAAAACCAGCGGCTGGGCTTGTATCACCATTATAAAATCTTTTAGCAATAGTCAGTAAATACAAAAAAATTGCAATGTCTAAGCAGACAAAATTCAGGTAAAAAACTAACAAAAACAGACAAACACCCATAATGAGAGTTCTCAAAAAAGTTTGCTTCCCAGCCCAGTCACAGTTTCAGAAATATATGGATGACATTGGTACCTATATTGTAGAGGTGCCAATGGAGGTTAGACAGTGCTTGATATTTTTGTTATTATTTAGTGGCATCAAACAACATGGAGTCCCTGCAAGTCATTACAGTTTTATTGATTTTCATTTTACTGGCTCCATGTTTTGCATCTTACTTGAGATCTTGCTCTTTAAAGGCTCTTCGACTGGACTCATGGCATTCAAAGCTACATGGAATCTACAATTTTCAGTCAGACACGATAATGTACTCGGTTACAAGTAGAGCACTAACATTAGCGTGGGTGCAATATAGCAATATTGCAACCACGCTAAATTGCACTCATATTACAAGTAAATGCGTATCTAAATTTGGTTTGTGCAAGTGAAAACCTTGCATAAAGGGTTAGGGCTAAAATAAAATACATTAAAATAAAGTGTTACACTCATATATATACTATCTAAAAAAATTATTCATATAAATATTTTTTTAAATATTTTATACGGGTTAAAAGGGAGTTTGTGAACATCAGAGAGAGAGGTCTGACACAATAACACCTGTCACATCTGCTGCGTGGTGAGGCTGTATGCAGATATTAATGCTTTATCTGAAATCCAAAGATAAGTAAACGGTCAAGGTTGAATTATTGCCTTGCTTTTAAGCTGAATACTGAGTTATTTAATTGCAGTAAGTTCTATCTGAATCTTGAAAGTTTAATTTTGACTTGAATGTCCCTTTAATGAGGTACTGATTAGATGATCACCTGAACCAAATCTTATTTATTGAGGAAAAGTATAAAAACGACTGCTGTGGTCATCACTGTCCTCTTGCAATAGGACCAGCTGGATGGCAGTGCTAGTAGTATCTCAAAAGTAATGATAATCACAAATTAACTATTGACCATGCCAAAAGAGTTGAAAAGAAAAGTTTTGAGTGCGAAAAAGGAGATACAGTGAGCATTAGGTTGCTTCCATCCTTAAAATTTAAAAAATGGTGGTTCATATCAACAAGGTTAAGCAGCAGACAATGGGGGCAACAACGTTACAGACCGGCAGAGGGCAAAAACAACTCTCCATTGCTCGGGATGACCTTCAACTCATTCGAATGTCACTTAACAACCCCAGGATAACATCAAGTGAACTACAAAAAGAATGAAAAATGGCATTTGCGGTGAAGTGCTTGGTGAGGACGGTTTGAAACAGGCTCATAGGGACAGGGTGGAAGTCATGTAAAGCTAGAAAAAAGCCATTTATCAATGAGAAGCAAAGCAGAGCCAGGCCTACAAGCCACAGTGTCATGCACCCTCTGGGAAACTTGGTGGAGGATCTATGATAATCTGGGGGTGCTTCAGCAAGGCTGGAATTGGGCAGATTTATCTTTGTGAAGGATGCATGAATCAACCCAAGTACAAGGTTATCCTGGACGAAAACTTGCTTCCTTCTATTTTGACAATGTTCCCCAACTCTGAGGATTGTTTTTTTCAGCAGGACAATGCTGCTCCATGCTGACAATGTTCCATTCTACACAGCCAGATCAATCAAGGTGTGAATGAAGGACCAGCAGATCAATACCCTGTCATGGCCAGCCCATATCCAGACCTGAACCCCATTGAAAACCTCTGAAATGTAATCAAGAGAAAGATGGATGGTCACAAGCCAACAAAGATAAGCTGTTTGAATTTGTGTGCCGCCAGGAGTGGCATAAAGTCACACAACCAGCAATATGAAAGACTGGTGGAGAGCATGCCAAGACTCATGAAAGCTGGGATTGAAAATCAAGGTTTTTTTCCACCAAATATTGATTTCTGAACTCTTGCTAAGTTAATATTGTGTTGTTTAAAAATGAATATGAACTTTTTTCTTTGTATTATCCAAGGTCTGAAAACACTGCATCTTACTTGCAACATTTCCAGTTATGGTTGGAAGAGCATAATGCAGGGATGGGGCCATGCAGTCTGCACACTTGTGTGTGTACATTTCTGTGGGAACAGTACAGGTCAGTTTGTTGTCAGTTGGGTGGTACCCAAGTTATACTTATGGCTCTATAAAGTTGGTAAGATGCATTTAAAATGAAGTGCAGGATTATCTGAATATTTAGTGAAAGATGCCCCCCTACACTTTGTAAGTATACCCCTCTATGTCATGTAGTTTTGATGCATTCTTTTTAACAGATATATTAAGGGCTGAGTAATTAACACAAACTGCAAATAGCTTTCAAAGACCCTAGTGTAGCATATCCTACAATATATTAAAACACTAATTAAAAAAAATACATTGACCTTGATATACATACAATGTATATTTTAAATTGTACATGATGCACATGCTGGATGAAAAAAACAAAGAGAAGCACTCTATACATTCTGGATTTATGTATTACTTTTATTGTTCATGGGTGTGTGAGTATATACACATTTCCACTTAGGGGTATACTCACTTTTGTTGCCAACGGTTTAGACATTAATGGCTGTGTGTTGAGTTACTTTGAGGGGACAGCAAATTTACACTGTTATACAGGCTGTACACTCACTACTTTGCATTGTAGCAAAGTGTAATTTCTTCAGTGTTGTCACATGAAAAGATATAATAAAATATTTACACAAATGTGAGGGGTATACTCACTTTTGTGAGATACTGTGTGTATATATATAAATACAGTATATATATATTAGCTTAGGAAGTAAATGCATATATTGTGAAAATGATTCTATTTGAATCTTATTCAAGTAAGGCAGTGTTGGGGTAAATTATGCTTACCTGATATTTTCATTTCCATCATGGGGAGGAGAGTCCACGGCTTCATTCATTACTTGTGGGAATTAAGAACCTGGCCACCAGGAGGAGACAAAGACACCCCAGCCAAAGGCTTAAATACCTCCCCCATTCTCCTCATCGCCCAGTCATTCTGCCAAGGGAACAAGGAAAAGTAGGAGAAATATCAGGGTATAAATGGTGCCAGAAGAAAAAAACTAAATTTAGGTCCACCTACCGGAGAAACAAGCGGGAGCCGTGGATTCTCCTCCCCATGATGGAAATGAAATTATCAGGTAAGCATAATTTATGTTTTTCATCTAAAGGGGAGGAGAGTCCACGGCTTAATTCATTACTTGTGGGAAACAAATACCCAAGCTCTAGAGGACACTGAATGAAAAACGGGAGGGCAAAGGAGGCGGGCCCTTATTCTGAAGGCACCACAGCCTGCAAAACCTTTCTCCAAAAAACTGCTTCCGCCGAAGCAAAAACTTTAAATTTGTAAAATTTTGTAAAAGTATGTAAGGAGGATCAGGTAGCTGCCTTACAAATCTGCTCCATAGAGGCCTCATTCTTGAAAGCCCAAGAAGAAGCCACAGCTCTAGTTGAATGAGCTGTGATCCTCTGAGGAGGCTTATGTCCCGCTGTCTTGTAGGCCAAGCAAATCATGCTCCTCAACCAAAAGGACAAAGAAGTTGAAGAGGCTCTCTGCCCCTTGCACTTCCCTGAATACACCACAAAAAGAGATGTAGACTGTCTGAAATCCTTCATAGCCGGAAGATAAAACTTCAAGGCTCGAACCACATCAAAATTATGAGGTAACCTCTCCTTAGGAGAAGAAAGGTTAGGACACAAAGAAGGAACAACTATTTCCTGATTGATGTTACGGTTAGACACAACCTTGGGAAGAAATCCCAAACCACTGCGAAGAACAGCCTTATCAGCGTGAAAGACCAAATAAGGAGGCTCACGTTGCAAGGCTGCCAACTCAGATACTCTGCGTGCCGATGCAATAGCCAACAGGAAGAGCACCTTCTAAGAAAGAATCTTAATGTCAATAGAGTGCATAGGTTCAAACGGAACCGTCTGCAACACCTTAAGAACCAAGTTCAAGCTCCAGGGTGGAGCAGAATGTCTAAAGACAGGCCTGATTCTAGAGCTTGAACAAAAGACTGAATATCAGGAAGCTCTGCGAGCCTCTTGTGCAACAAAACAGATAATGCCGAATTCTGTCACTGGCGGCAAGCCCCTTCTCCAACCCATCCTGGAGAAAGGACAGAATCCTAGATACCTTAAAGGGACACTCAAGTCAAAATTAAACTTGTCACATGATACAGAGGGAGTGGAAATAGAAATAAATTTGCAATTTATTTAATAAAATCTAGTACTCATTTGAAGTTCATACTAAGAGCTATTGCATTGTCTTCTTATCATGCATTTATAGATTATGCAGATCTACTGTATTGACTGGTCCTTTAACCTTGTGCCAAGGATATCTATGCTTCTCACACCAGGACAAGTAAGTCCTCCACACCTTATGATAGATGCGACAAGTGACCGGCTTCCTGACCTTAACAAGAGTATCAATCACTCTTTCTGAGAATCCTCTCCTGGCCAAGACTAAGCATTCAATCTCCACACAGTCAGCCTCAGATAATCTAGATTTTGATGTTGGAAGGGACCCTGTACCAGCAGATCCCTGCGTCAGGGTAACCTCCATGTCCGAGAAGATGACATCCCCACCAGATCCACAAACCACGTCCTCCACGGCCACGACGGAGCAATCAGTATAGCCAAAGCTTGCTCCTGCTTGATGCAGGCCACTACATGATGTAGAAGTGGCAATGGTGGAAAAATGTAAACCAAGTTGAACCCCCAAGGCACCACCAAGGCATCAACCAGCGCTGCCTGGGGATCCCTGGACAGTGACCCATATTTGGATAGCTTGTAATTGAGTCTGGACGCCATGAGATCTATCTCAGGTGTCCCCCATCTGCAAACACCTCGGGTGGAGAGACCATTCCCCCGAATGGAAGGATTGTCTGCTGAGAAAATCTGCTTCCCAGTTGTCCACACCCGGAATGTGGATTGCTGATAGCGAGCAGGTGTGGGACTCTCCCCATTCCAATATCCGAGATACCTCCTTCATTGCTAGGGAGCTTCTTGTCCCCCCATGATGATTGATGTAGGCCACCGAGGTAATGTTGTCTGTCTGGAATCTGATGAAGCTGAAAGACCCCAGGAGAGGCCAAGCTTTCAGAGAATTGTGTATCGCTCGAAGTTCCAGAATATTGATCGGAAGGAGAGACTCCTCTTGAGTCCACTTTCCTTGTGCCATCATGGCACCCCAACCTGCCAGACTCGCGTCTGTGGTCACAATTTCCCAGGACAGTCTCAGGAAGGATCTCCCTTGGGACAGTTGTTCCGGATGGATCCACCATAGATATATATATATATATATATATATATATATATGGATCCACCAAGACAGGGATTCCCTTGTCCGAATGTCCAGAGAATAGGTCTGGGATAGGTCTGAGTGATCGCCATTCCACTGTCTCAACATACACAGCTGAAGAGGTCTGAGATGTAACCTGGCGAATGGAATGAGATTGATGCTGGATACCATGAGCCCAATCACCTCCATACACTGAGCCACTGAGGGTCTCGAGGAGGACTGAAGGACAAGACAGGTGGACGCAATCTTCCTGTGTTGCTGATCTGTGAGATATATCTTCATGGATATAGAGTCTATTATCGTGCCCAGGAATTCCACCCTGTTGCTGGGAACCAGGGAACTCTTTCCTGAGTTTATCTTCCATCCGTGAGATTAGAGGAGAATAAGAAGGGCCCTCAAATGTTCCTCTGCGAGACTGAATGATGGCGCCTGGACTAGAATGTCGTCCAGATAGGGCGCAACAGCAATGCCTCTGGACCTTGCTACTGCAAGCAGTGCCCCCAGAACCTTTGTGAAGACTCTCGAGGCTGTCGCCAGACCGAAGGGAAGGGCCACAAACTGGAAGTGTTGGTCCAGAAACGCAAATCTCAGGAACCTGAAGTGATCCCTGTGGATTGGAACATGAAGGTAGGCATCCTTCAAGTCTATTGTTGTCATGAACTGTCCCTCTTGAACTAGGGGCAGAATAGATCTGATCATTTCCATTTTGAATGATGGAACGGCCAGAAATTTGTTTAAACATTTTAGGTCCAGAATCGGGCGGAACGTGCCCTCCTTCTTTGGGACCACGAAAAGGTTTGAATAGTACCCTAGACCTCTTTCTGCTGGAGGTACTGGCACAATTACTCAGAGAGAAGAGAGGTCCCTCACACATTCTAGAAAGGCATCTCTCTTCTCTAGTCTTGAAGACAGGTTTGACAGGAGGAATATGCCTCTGGGCGGATGAGCTCTAAACCCTATCTTGTAACCCTGGGCGATGACCTCCAGAACCCAAGGGTCCTGAACATCCTGCAACCAGACTTCTGAGAAGAGAGATAATCTGCCCCCTATTCGGTCCGTTGACCAGTCGGGGGCCACCCCTTCATGCCGATTTTATCTCAGCGGGCTTCTTGTTCCGCTTGGACTTATTCCAAGACTGAGATAGCTTCCAAGTTCCCTTGGACTGCTCCGCTTTCACCGTGGGCTGCTGGCATTGAGCCTTGTCTGATCGAAAGGGATGAAAAGTAGATCCCTTAGGTTCAGCCTTCTTATCCTGTGGCAGGAAGGCGCCCTTGCCTCCCATGACCTTGGCTATGATCGAGTCCAGCCCTGGACCAAATAGAATCTTTCCCTGAAAAGGAAGGGATAGAAGCCTAGATTTAGAGGTCATGTCCGCAGACCATGACTTCAGCCACAGAAACCTACTAGGACGGAGAAACCTGATATTTTTGCATTCAGACAAATAATCTCCATATTGCGTCACAAATAAAAGAATTAGCTACCCTCAAGACCTTAATTCTGTCCTGTATCTCGTCAAGGGAAGTCTCCCTCTCGACCATCTCAGACAAGGATTTGCACCAATATATCGCAGCTCAGGCTACCGCAGCTACTGCCTTTGCTGGCTGAAAAACCATGGGCTCCTTAAATGACGAACTATCATCGAGAGGAATCATCGTTCGCTTCACGAGTGTGGAGATAGCACCATCCACCTTAGGGACAGTTCCCCATAGCTCAAGCTGAGAGTCCGGAACAGGGAACAGTTTCTTAAAAGAAGAGAAAGGAGAAAAGGATGAACCCAATTTCTCCCATTGATTCTTAATAATGTTAGCCATCTTAACAGGAATCGGGAAGGTCTGAGGCACCACCCTGTCCTCATATACTTTATCAAGTTTAGGAATCGAAGGTTCCTCCGGTAGTTTCGGTTCTGGGACCTCCTGCATAGCAAGCACTTGCTTCAGTATAAAGCACAAATTTTCCATCCTAAACCTAAAGTCTGGTTCCTCCGCAGCCGGAGGTTTAGAAGACACAGACTCTGACCCAGAAGGAAGTCCTCCGAAGAGTCAGAGTTGTTCTCGTCAGTGGATAATCCTTCCGAGATATCCATTGGAGTAGAAGACCCCTGGACCGCACTCACATACACACACTGACACACAAGCACTCACATACACAAACACACACACTAACACTCTACACAACACTCATGCACTCACATACACAAACACACACACTGACACTCTACACAACACATATGCACTCGCATACACACACACTGACACTCTACACAACACACATGCACTCACATACACACACACACACTGACAATCTACACAACACACATGCACTCACATACACAAACACACACACTGACATTATACACAACACACATGCACTCACATACACACACACACTGACACTCTACACAACACACATGCACTCACATACACAAACACACACACTGACACTCTACACAACACACATGCACTCACATACACTGACACCAGGGGCGTATTAAGGCATAGGCCAACGAGGCCGGTGCCTAGGGCAGCAGATTTTTAAGGGGCAGCAGAATTTTGAGTCCCTAGGGCCACTCTACTGAACTCAGGGCCGGGTGGCTAAATCAACCAATTACAAATGACTTAAATGGCTGGCCCGGCTATTGCTATCCTATGGGATTGTATGTGGGTGTGCATGACGTGGTGACAGTGGAGGCGGAGTTCACTTGCGTAGCCTGGCCTGGACTGAGAGGAAATGCGGTATTCTTCCTGGCTCCACCGCGTGATTGAGACTCACACAGACTACACAGTGCAGTGTGCACTACAACGTGACCACTGTGAAACAACATATGCCTTTCTCCCTTCAATACATCTTCATTAAGCATTAAAATACTTAAATGGATTAGTCACTAAATACTTGTACATTTACTGTTTGTCTATCTGTCATACATGCAAAGAATAATTATTTATTACTGAATCTATACAACTATGTGACTTAAAACACAACTGAAAATATGTTGTATGCATTTAATACATTCAGAAACAATACAAGTATATACTTTATTATGATTGTATCATGTGACTTTATCCCCTAGGATTCAACTCCTAAACCTATCATAACTACTGTTGTATTTTTTAAGTACTTTTAAAGACCAGTTTGTATATTCATTACATATTTATCCAAGCAGATATTTTGCTTAAATAACTGTCAATCACCAAAGAAGATGTTTATGGTTAAACAACTACCTACTGACAAACTATCATACAGTGAAGGATATTTTTTTTCTGATATAAACACTTTAATCATCTGACTTGCAAAATAATGTCTTTATGTGTATATATATATATATATATATATATATATGTGTGTGTGTGTGTGTGTGTGTGTGTGTGTGTGTGTGTGTGTGTGTGTGTGTGTGTGTGTGTGACCAGAGTGAATGCAAGCCCTGGTGAACATCTACTTAAAATGACATTATTTTTTTATTTTTTTACACCCTGCCCCAAAAATATTATGTCTAAAAAAAGGCCTTAAACCTGGGGTGGGGTGGGGGGGCAGCAGAATTTTCAGTGCCTAGGGCAGCACAAAACCTAAATACGCCCCTGACTGACACTCTACACAAAACACATGCACTCACATACACAAACACACACATGCAACTGCACACACAGAGTCATTCAAGAAAGGAACACGCACACACCCTGCAAGAACAGATAGATAGGACACATTGGGCTTGATCCATCAAGTGTCGGGCAGATAAGATTCGCTAGAGCGAATCATGTTCGCTGGACATTGTTAAATGCGGACAGAATACACTATCCCCATTTATCATTGCACAAGCATTTCACCAGAAATGCTTTTGCAATGCCGCCCCCTCCTTACTGGCAGCCAATCGGCAGCTAGCAGGGGATGTCAATTAACCAGATTGTATCGTATGAGATGATTTCAATCCACATTTTAGGTGAGCCTGAAATGATGGTCCTCCGAAAGCATTGTGTGTTTGTAAATATGAGTGAAAAACCTTTTATACTGTATTACAATCTTTGTAACCTCTCTGTAATGTGGGCAGATTCGAATTAAGGATCTCTTTCTGATAAAGAACTGAGTGTCTGGTAAATAATTTTGCCTGGAATTACTATTAGTTATATAGTGGCTATATTTCTGCAGCACTACACATACAATATTTACCTGAGACTGGTGGTAAAGAGTGAGTAGTGTACAAGTGTGTGGTGAGGTAAAGAGTGAGTAGTGTACAAGTGTGTGGTGAGGTAAAGAGTGAGTATTGTACAAGTGTGTGGTGAGGTAAAGAGTGAGTAGTGTACAAGTGTGTGGTGAGGTAAAGAGTGAGTATTGTACAAGTGTGTGGTGAGGTAAAGAGTGAGTAGTGTACAAGTGTGTGGTGAGGTAAAGAGTGAGTAGTGTACAAGTGTGTGGTGAGGTAAAGAGTGAGTATTGTACAAGTGTGTGGTGAGGTAAAGAGTGAGTAGTGTACAAGTGTGTGGTGAGGTAAAGAGTGAGTAGTGTACAATGGGTGGTGAGGTAAAAAGTGAGTAGTGTGCAAGTGTGTGGTGAGGTAAAGAGTGAGTAGTGTACAAGAGTGTGGTGAGGTAAAGAGTGAATAGTGTACAAGTGTGTGGTGTGGTAAAGAGTGAGTAGTGTACAAGTGTGTGGTGTGGTAAAGAGTGAGTAGTATACAAGTGTGTGGTGAGGTAAAGAGTGAGTAGTATACAAGTGTGTGGTGAGGTAAAGAGTGAGTAGTGTACAAGTGTGTGGTGAGGTAAAGAGTGAGTAGTGTACAAGTGTGTGGTGAGGTGACACTAGGGGTTATTACATTTGTTACACAGTGCACAGGATCCAAAGTGGATTTATTGGCCCCTATTTATAAAAGGTCTTGCCTGATCCAACACTGCAATACGGTCTCCGTATTCAGCATTGCACCAGCAGCTCACAAGAGCTGCTGGTGCAACGCCGCCTCCTGCTGACTTGCGGCCAAAGAGTGAGTAGTGTACAAGTGTGTGGTGTGGTAAAGAGTGAGTAGTGTACAAGTGTGTGGTGAGGTAAAGAGTGAGTAGTGTACAAGTGTGTGGGGAGGTAAAGAGTTAGTGTACAAGTGTGTGGTGAGGTAAAGAGGGAATTGTGTACAAGTGTGTGGTGTGGTAAAGAGTGAGTAGTGTACAAGTGTGTGGTGAGGTAAAGAGTGAGTAGTGTTCAAGTGTGTGGTGAGGTAAAGAGTGAGTAGTGTACAAGTGTGTGGTGAGGTAAACAGTGAATAGTGTACAAGTGTGTGGTGTGGTAATGAGTGAGTAGTGTACAAGTGTGTGGTGAGATAAAGAGTGAGTAGTGTACAAGTGTATGGTGAGGTAAATAGTGAGTAGTGTACAAGTGTGTGGTGTGTTAAAGAGTGAATAGTGTACAAGTGTGTGGTGAGATAAAGAGTGAGTAGTGTACAAGTGTGTGGTGAGGTAAAGAGTGAGTAGTGTACAAGTGTGTGGTGTGGTAAAGAGTGAGTAGTATACAAGTGTGTGGTGAGGTAAAGAGTGAGTCGTGTACAAGTGTGTGGTGTGGTAAAGAATGAATAGTGAGGTAAAGAGTGAGAAGTGTACAAGGGTGTGGTGAGGTAAAAAGTGAGTAGTGTACAAGTGTGTGGTGAGGTAAAAAGTGAGTAGTGTACAAGTGTGTGGTGAGGTAAAGAGTGAATAGTGTACAAGTGTGTGGTGTGGTAAAGAGTGAGTAGTATACAAGTGTGTGGTGAGGTAAAGAGTGAGTAGTATACAAGTGTGTGGTGAGGTAAAGAGTGAGTAGTGTACAAGTGTGTGGTGAGGTAAAGAGTGAGTAGTGTACAAGTGTGTGGTGAGGTGACACTAGGGGTTATTACATTTGTTACACAGTGCACAGGATTCAAAGTGGATTTATTGGCCCCTATTTATAAAAGGTCTTGCCTGATCCAACACTGCAATACGGTCCCCGTATTCAGCATTGCACCAGCAGCTCACAAGAGCTGCTGGTGCAACGCCGCCTCCTGCTGACTTGCGGCCAATCGGCCGCCAGCAGGGAGGTGTCAATCAACCCGATTGTACTCGATTGGGTTGATTTCTGGTGATTCCTGTCCGCCTGCTCAGAGATAATTACATGTTATTGTTATTTTGATGAGTTGTCATTTTCTGCAAATAAAGGCTCTATCTAAATGACAATATTTTTATTTGGAATTTGGGAGAAATGTTGTCGGTCACATACCTATAAATAGTAAAACCAAAGAAACTGGTCATTTTGCAGTCTTATCCCCCCCCCCCATTTTAATATTTAATGTCTTACTGTATATTTGCTGTAAATATTTTACATTCCAATGTTCTTCACAAAGGGGAAAATTTTCTTTGTATTTTTAAATAGATATTCATATATATATATATATATATATATATATATATATATATATATATCTGTATATATATATATGTAAGTATATATATATTTTACAAAAAAATCATCAGATATATCTTTATAGAAATATCTTTTTAAAAATAAAAAGAACATTTTCTTCTATGTGAAGAATATTGGAATGTAAAAAATTCATAACTCATGTCGGGTTGAGCACATTTAGGGCCAGATTACAAGTGGAGCACTAAAGCGCGCTTCCATAGGCTCCTATGGGAGCCTTGTTCTCATGCTGTCACAGGTGGCATCAGAACCACACACATAACGAAGGGGGTAAGTATCATAGCAATGGGCAGCATTTTTGTTAAATATATATGTATATGATTATATACATATATATTTATCTGTTAATATGTGTGTATACATTATGTATGTATTAACAAACACATAAATATATATGTATATAATCATATACATATATGTTTACATTGCAGTCTAGGGGAACACACAGTTCCCATAGACCGCAATGTAAAGGCACTTTTCACTCCCACCAACTTAAGACCCAAAAACTGCCTGGTTCAGTGGTTTTTAATTTAAAAAAATGTTTTGAGGGCAATTTGGGGCACTTTTAGAAAATCAACCAGAGATCTGGGGGCATATTTATCAAAGCGTCAATCTCAGTGTATTCGCCAGTGTCAATACGCTTGCCAGACATCGCTGATGCGGATCTGAATACAATACCCTTATTTATAAAAAAAAAGGTCAAAAACATGCGCGTCAAGTACGGTGCGATAAACATCAGACTGTTGTTAACTAACAGTCATCGATGTCGTGGTTATTCTGGTTTTTCCCAACTTTATTCATACTATTTCAATACTGTCCATGAACAAGCACATTTCTATAAAGCTAATCTTTTATTTTTCATCTGTTAATGTCCAAGAAATAGCTACATTTGTACCTCAACAAACAATATCTAATAGGAAGTTATTTTTATATTTATTTGTAATAAAAAAAAAAAAATCTGTTATATGATAAATTCAAAAAAATTAATGTGTATTGGTATTTTATCTCATGTTTTTTTTTTTTTATAAATGATTATTAATGCTAAAATTTGTAAATATATCTTTGCACATACTTGTGTGTGTGTATATACAGTATATATATATATATATATATATATGTGTGTGTGTGTGTGTGTGTATGTGTGTGTGTGTGTTATGTCAGAAATCTTTTGCAAACATATTTACATGTCCCTAAATTCCTTTTTTTTTGTTCTAAACAATGTTGTTTTACAATTCTTACTGAAAAAGAAATTCAAGAGAAGGAAGAAATACACTGAAAATAGCATGATACTAAAGAGGTGATTTTAATTTCTGCTGTATCTGAATCATGACAGTTTAATGTTAGGTGGGCTATCCCTTTGAGCTATCAGTTTAAGATTATATTGAATCAAACATCAATTCGAATTTTAAAATCCTTGTCTAAAATATTACACTGTGTGTCCTAATGTCAGCATCAATGTTTATCTTTAATTCTAATTTCACATATACATACTTTCATAGTATAATACACAATGTAACAAATGGCACTTGCAAGTTCTGATGAGTGATCAATGACACAAGCAATCTGATTCGTTAGTGATAGTTTAAAATGTGTATTTGAATCAGATTGGCTGATGTCATAAATCATGTGATTATGCATATTCCAATCAAAAGTGGTTGAAAAATTCACTAGTGTGTGGGTTGTTTAAGAGTTTGCGTCATAATTAGTGCAAAAAGTGTTGCGTCAAAATTGGGACTTGTATTACATGGCTTAAACATGCTGCACATAGATTTTTCACAAAAAATAAAATTTTTTTTAGCTATATTATATTGTGCATTTATTTCATTTTTATCTCTATCTATTAGTGCGACAAGTTTGGGGCAAAACTTTTCAACACATATGTAGAAATAATATTGTCCCCTTGCTTTGTAATGAGAGACAAATTTTTAGCATAATCCATAAGTAGTAATCTATTTTTCATTTTTATCCCTATATCTACTAGTGCACCACATGTGGAGCAATAATATTGTTTGATTTAGAAAGGGTATACAATTTTAATAGAGTTTCTAATTTACTTTTATTATGTAATATACTTAATTCTCTTGCAGCATCGAACATAAGCTTTCTGTGTTTTCAGACTCCCATTGAGTTCTATGGCATCCGTGACCTCAAGGGTGGTTGAATGAAAACTAGGTACGCTGTGTCAGAATACACGCGAGCGTACCTGTTAATTGTTTGATAAATTGGGAAAAGGTTCAAATAGAGTCGAATCTGAATTTGAAATATCTGTAATGACACAAGCATCGATTGAGTCGGATTGAGATCGCGAGATAGTATGTTACGTCACAAATTTAAACATTTGCTGATCTTGACGCTTTGATAGCTACGGCAGATCAATCTCGTGACAAATACAATGCGGAATTCAAGCGTATTTTCTGTTGACACTTTGATAAATAGGCCCCCTAATCTCAAGCGAGCATGTGGTAGCAATAATCAGACACTTGTAATTGCTGGTTAATTATTGCGCTTCCGCAAACAAGCAAAATAGCCCTTTTGCGGGATTTAGCACTCCACTTGTAATCTAGCCCTTAGTCACTTAGTGTCAGGGTGCCAGGAATCAGACTGAGACGAGAAGTGCAAAAATAATCACACCTTTATTAATAGCAAAAAATAATAAAAGTCCACAAGTCAAATAACAAGCCAGGAGTCAAAACCAGAACTGGTACTCAGACGAGCCGAGTCAGGTGCCAAAGCGAATAGTCAGACAAGCCGAGTCAGGAGCCAAAGCGAGTCGTCAGACGAGCCGGAATCAGGAACAAGGAGAACAGCAGAGTCAGGAACAAGCCAGGGATCAGGAACCAGGAGGGACGTCAGACAGCCAGGTAATACACAGGAACTGGAACTCACAAACAGGTCTGACACAACGCAAGGGCAAAGCATACTGAACAGAGGCCCTTTAAATAATATGAGCAGCATCGGACACTATGCACCAGAGTCAGCAAGAGAGGTGAGTAAAATGGCTGCCAGCAGCACATGGCAAACAAAGCAGGGAAAAAACCCTGACAGTACCCTCCCCTCACGGGAGGACAAAAGGCTTATTGGGGAAACGGGCATGGAAGGCACAGAGGAGGGCGGGAGCATGAACATCAGAGGAGGGAGCCCATGAAAACTCCTCTGGACCGTAACCCCGCCAGTGAACCAAATACCGTACGCGGCCCCTGGACATACGAGAGTCAATAATGCTGCTGACCTCATATTCTTCATGGTTGTCAACAAAGATAGGATGGAGACGAGGCAACACAGTGCTAAACCGATTACAAACCAATGGTTTCAAGAGGGAGACATGAAAAAATTGGTGATGCGCATTGCAGGAGGAAGGTCAAGAGCATAGGCCACAGGATTGACCCGTCGGAGTATTCGAAAAGGACCAACATAATGGGGAGCCAGTTTATTGGAAGGAACACAAAGGTTCAAGTTGCGGGAGGACAGCCAAACCCTCACAACATCCTGGTAGGAAGGAGCGGGCAGACGCCTACGATCAGCCTGGAAATAGCGCCCATCTGGCCTGTCGGGCAACAAACGTTTTGCTTCAGATAGATAAGTTAAATTCTTGTGGTCAGTAAGAATGAGCACTAATACGCTAGTACCCTCGAGAAGATGCCTTCATTCCTTGAGTGCCAAAATTATGGCCAGTAATTCCCTGTCGCCAATTTCATAATTGCACTCCGCTGGAGACAATTTCTTAGAGAAGAAACCGCACGGAAGCAAGGAACCGTCAGGCGTACGACGTTGAGACAAAAAGGCACCTACTCCAGTCTCAGACACATCGACCTCAAGAACAAAAGGCAGGACAGGGTTAGGATGAGCCAGAACTGGAGCAGCAGCAAAGGCAGTCTTAAGACTATCAAAGGCTTTAATGGCAGTAGGTGACCAATGGAGTGGATCATTCTCTTTACGGGTTATGTCTGTGATAGGTTTGACCAAGGAAGAAAAGTTTTTAATAAACTTTCTATAGTAATTGACGAACCCCAAAAAACGTTGAATAGACCGAAGACCAACTGGGCGAGACCACTGCAGAATTGCAGACAACTTGTCAGGATCCATGGAGAACCCTGCAATGGACATAACATAACCTAGGAAGGTTACTTGAGTCTGATGGAACTCACGTTTCTCGAGTTTACAAAACAGGCCATTCTCACGTAGTCTCTGAAGAACCCGTGTAACATCAGAAGGATGAGCCTCAAGTGTGGGTGAGTGTATGAGGATGTCGTCTAAATACACCACAACACTGTTGCAACATATCTCGTAGGACATCATTAATAAATTCCTGCAAAACAGCAGGAGCATTACATAGGCCAAAGGGCAGTACAAGATAGTCATAATGCCCGCTTCTGGTGTTAAATGCTGTTTTCCATTTGTGGCCCTCCTTGATCCTAACAAGATTGTACGCTCCTCTCAAATGAAGTTTAGAAAAGACCGTAGCTCCCTTGAGGCGGTCAAAGAGTTCCATAATGAGCGGAATAGGGTAAGCATTCTTAATGGTAAGACGATTAAAACCCTTATAATCGATGCATGGTCTTAACTCGCCAGCCTTTTTCTTCACAAAGAAGAAGCCAGCCCCTGCAGGAGAGCAGGATTTGCGGATGATCCCCCGCGACAGAGCATCTGCAACATACTCCTCCATAGCACAATTCTCCGCAACAGATAGAGGGTAAACCCGGCCCCGAGGAGGAATGGCTCCGGGTTGCAGGTCTATGGCACAATCGTAAGACCGGTGAGGAGGCAACATACCGGCACGCACCTTGTCAAAAAGTCTAGGAACTCTCTGTACTCCTCTGGCAATTGAGATACCGAAGAAGTGCACAACACTTTAACTGGTTTCCAAAGACAAGTGGAAATACATTGCGGAGAACACGATAAAATTTTGGACCTGCGCCAGTCGAGACTGGGATTGTGCTTTTGGAGCCAGGGATAACTCAGAACAACTGGAAAATGTGGAGAATTTATCACCTGGAACTGGAGGGTTTCAAAATGGAGAGCCCCAACAGCCATGGGTTTCGTGAGTAACAAGTGCGGGCTGAAGGGGCCTGCCATCAATGGCGTCAATAGCAAGCAGAACAGACCGAGGCAAAATGGGAATGGAGTGCTTTGATACAAAAGCACTGTCAATGAAATAGCCCGCAGCACCGGAGTCAACAAGAGCCTGGGTGACTATGGAGGAGTCCACCCAGGAAAGGACAACCGTGACCAAAGGTTTCTCCTTTAGCGGTTCCGGGGACGAGGATAAACCACCCAAGGTCTGCACCTGACAGGACCTTAGGTGTGAGCGTTTTTCCGGCCGTGTAGGACAAGACTTCAAAAGGTGGCCCTGTAACCCACAATAGAGGCAGAGCCCCTTCCTCCTCCTAAAGGCCCTCTCCACCATGGAGAGACGCATGAATCCCAACTGCATCGGCTCAGGAGTACCTGGTGACTCGGGACCAGGAGGCATGGGAGGAGAGAGAGGCATGGGTGGGAACGAACACGTAGGAGACAACGGAACAGGAAGCTTCCACAAGCGCTTCTTGAAAGAGGGCCTCTCTCTGAGTCTAATGTCAATTAGGATAAAAAAAGACACCAATGCCTCGAGATCCTCTGGTAAATCTCTGGCTCATGAAAGAAGGCGGCAACAATGGCTTCATTGTTCCAACCTACCTCTGCGGCAAGCGTACAGAACTCAATGGCATACTGCTTGCTGAATGGACATGAGTCATTTAGCAGCAGAGGAGGAGCGAGCCGGAACATCAAATACCCTTCGAAAGGAGGCCACAAATTCAGGGTAATTTGAAATCACAGGTTTATTAGTCTCCCACAAGGGATTAACGAGATGAGAAATCTCACCTTAGCTCTGTCAGAGAGAAACGCCTGGGGTAACATCTCAAAGTAAATGCCCACCTGGTTCAAAAACCCTCTGAACTGAATAGGATCACCTCCATATCACTGAGGTATAGGTGCAGAACCGGACGTGCTCCTGGTAGGACTAGGCGCAGCAGCGGAAACAGGAGCAGCCATAACTTGCGGGACACTTTGGTCCAAATGTGCAGTGTGAGTCAGCAAGGTTTGCCGGGCTAGTGCAGATTGATCCAAGCGGTGATCCTGTTCATCCATCCTGGAAATGATGGTAGGTAAAGGTGGATTATTAGCACAATCACGAGAAGTGCAAAAATAATCACGCCTTTATTAATAGCAAAAAATACAAAAAGTCCACAAATCAAATTACAAGCCAGGAGTCAAAACCAGAGCTGATAGTCAGATGAGCTGAGTCAGGTGCCAAAGTGAATAGTCAGACGAGCAGAGTCAGGAGCCAAAGTGAGTAGTCAGACGAGCCAGAATCAGGAACAAGAACAGCAGAGTTAGGAACAAGCCAGGGATCAGGAACCAGGAGGGACGTCAGACAGCCAGGTAATACACAGGGACTGGAACTCACAAACAGGTCTGAGGCAACGCAAGGGCAAAGCATACTGAAAGGCCCTTTAAATAATAAGCGATGACATCACAATTCTGAGACTGCAACCTGTCTCACATGGATGATGTACACCAGTTTGGCCATAAAAGGGCATGCAGGAAATGAGCAGCATCACAAACTATGCACAAAAGTCAGCAAGAGAGGTGAGTGAAATGGCTGCTAGCAGCACATGGCAAACAAAGCAGGGAAAAAACCCTGACACTTAGTATGCTAGCAATGTGTTAGTTTGTTTTTTTAATCACTCACTCCTTTGAAGTCTAGGGGGAGAAGAAGTTAGCACAGCCACAATATCTGAAGTCCGGAAGTCTACGCACGTCGGGTTTTTCCTCCTGTGCAAACCCTTTACTTTCAACTTGTAATACTTGTGGTATTTGCGGGCAACAAAAGCGCTAAATACTGCTCCACTTGTAATCTAACCCAATGGGGTATATTTATCAATGTGTGAGCGGACATGATACGAAGTAGCGTATTATGTCCGCTGCCGGCATTGTCCGCTGTTGACATTTATCATTGCACCAGCTGGTGCAATGCCGCCCCCTGCAGATTCGCAGGGGGTGTCAATCAACCCGATCGTATTCGATCAGGGTTGATTTCTGTCCGCCGCTTCAGAGCAGATGGGCAAGTTATGAAGCAGCGGTCTTTAACCCGCTGCTTCATAACTTCTGTTCAGGCTCGCCGGAAACAAGGGGCATCAAGCTCCATACAGAGCTTGATAAATATGCCCCAATATGTTTAACTCCAGAGTGAACAGCTTTTATGGTAACTGGGGCACAATTATCTTCTATCCCCTTTTCAAATTCATGTTTAATTCATCCCTTTAATCTTCTGTAAACTCCCAGCCAAGAACTAATTTCACATTTATTATGTCTCAGTGTACAGCTCAATGAGATATGGCAACACATTATTACGTAGAAGAAAATAGTTCCTCAAACACTGAATTCTTTAACTTTTTCTTTTATTTTTTGCCTTATTTTATGTTGTGTTTTGTTGAAAATGTTCTAGTGATTCCAGGTAGTATTACATATTAATAGTTTTACTTAACTGAGGCCATGGCCCCTATTTAGCAAAGGTCTTGCGGACCTGATCCGACAGTGCTGCTGGTGCAACGACGCCCCCTGCAGTCTCACGGCCAATCGGCAGCCAGCAGGGAGGTGTCAAT
Organism: Bombina bombina; assembly: GCF_027579735.1. NCBI lineage: Eukaryota > Metazoa > Chordata > Amphibia > Anura > Bombinatoridae > Bombina > Bombina bombina. The sequence goes on from NC_069500.1 coordinate 434,156,859, forward strand.
CAACACGGGCCGTCAAGCTCCTTTTGGAGGTTGATAGACAGGCCCCCATATGTGTTTTACAATATTCAAGATTCTTAGTTTTGTGAAAATCTTACTTTGAATCGTATTATTAAAGTGAGAATCACAAAATAAAGATCCCCTTTTAATGATGATATTATAACAACTTTGTTATTAAAAGTATTATGTTTAAATGTTCATATACATGATAGTTTTCTTTTTAAATAAACACAGAAAATACTAAAGAAATGAACAAGAGCGATCCGTATCAGAATAGGCTTGTTTACAATATGCAGTGTAATCCCAGTTTGTATGGCACTGTTCCTAGAGCGGCTGATAGATAAACACATTCAGATTAGCAGAGGAATTGGATTATGGTTGCAGAATTAAACTATTGCAAACAGCCAAGTGGATCAATGTCCTTATTTCACCAGTATGTGACAGCATTGTGCCTTGTATATACTGTTTGCAACATGCACATACAGGGTTTACATTTATTTTAAGGGGCATTAAAGGGACACTGCAATGTCATTCTTACTCTTGTAATGGTTCCTTATTTTCTTAAAGGGACATTGTACACTAGATTTTTCTTTGCATAAATGTTTTGTACATGGTCCATTTATAAAGCATATCTGGGGGTGTTTTTGTAAAAATGTACAGTTTTGCTTATTTTTAAATAACACTGTGCTGATTTTCAGACTCCTAACCAAGCCCCAAAGTTTTAGATGTATACTTATGTATACAGACTTTAGACTGCTTCTGTTTGTATAATGGGTCTTTAAATATGCAGGGGAGGGGAGGAGGGGGGTCTGCTCTCAGCCCCTTTCAGTGGGTGTCCCAGACTAACCTCATCAACAGTGCCAAATTGGGAGCTTCTAAGTACGTTTTTAAAAAAGGTTTTGTACTGGATTTTTATATCAGTATCTGTGCATATTATTCTTTATAGTAGTGTCTATTACATGCAGTTATATAAAAATTGTTGTACACTGTCCCTTTAATATTTAAACAACTAATATATAAAAAAAATACACCTGCATATAATTATCAGGATAATCTTCACTATGAACACATTATATTATTTAGCATTTATTTAGTATTTAATATCCCTTTAAGGACCATGTTTCTGCTGACTTAATATAATTTCAACTACAACAAAATATGTTTCTCAAATACACACACACACACATATATATATATATATATATATATATATATATATATATATATATATATATACACACATACATATATACTGTATATATCTATGTGTCTGTCTGGTGTATATTTGCCTACATATACATGCTTGTGTTTATCATCTTGTATTTATACACAGTTCTATCTTTTGTGTGCTCTTACAGCTTTTGACTACTTATGTTACATATAATGCTCTATTACAGAGCTGTGGAGTTACCTATGTGTCTGTTGCGTTTGTGAACATATACTGTATCTAGCTATATGTTTCCTAACTGTGACGCTGTAGCTATAGGTGCATCTTGCTGCATGTAGCAGTGCATACTACTCTCCAGTTCCTACATACATATATTTATATAAATATATTACATTAAAGGTTTATTTCATTCCTTGTAAATTTTGGGAAGCAGAATCTATTCTATTATTGCACAATTCTAGGAGGTTAAGTCACACAGAGGTGTCAGGCTCATGCACACAATTTTAGGTCCTTCATCAAAGCTGGTAGAGCCCCTTATATTATCCAAAAGTCAGGAATTGCCCCATGCTTGGAATTACAATGATGTTTTTGGAATGGCTGGGCACGAGTCACATTATAGGGATTAACAGGAAAACTGATAAATGCTGTAAACTGAAACCATCCCCGGGACACTGGAAGGTATTGTTGACACTGTCCATCTTGGTAAAATGCTCTGGGAATGGAGCAGGCATAGCCCCTTCAGGCCCATGAAACAGAGGCAGCTTCTTCAGGACAGGGACATCACTCGGGTGACATATATGTTCTCCATCACTCAGCGTGACATCATACGGACAAACTCTGCCAGCAAATAATGAAAATAAATAAATGTACAGAACTGAGAGGCATGACTCAGGCATAAGAACAACAATGTATTTACCCAACCCTCACGTGCAGCCCACCCCTAACTTTAGATAATGTACAAGTATAGTCCCGGACCATAGTGAGAACATAAAACAATGCCACTTGTCCAGCTCTCAGTCACAACCCACCTTCCATTCATTCAGCTATTATGCAGAATTCTCACTGAGATATGCAGTACATACCTTCAAAGTCCACCTGTCCATCTCCATTCAGATCAACATCACGTATAATATCCTCAATGTCCCTGTGCCCAACCTGCTGTCCCAGGAGTTTTTTCATGGCCTCACGCAGCTCACTTGTGCTGATTTCCCCATCCCCGTTAGTGTCAAACTGGCAGAGGATCGGGAAGAGAAAAACAACACGCCTGCTGTTAATTACTAGAAAAGCATTGTGATCATTAACACGACATGCATTGCTTAAATACATGGCTAACATGCAACTGTTAATTACTAACAGACACTGTTCATTACTATCACACTAAGCACTAATTACTTGTGTGGCAGATATTAATTACCCACGCAAGGCAGGTTTCCCTCTCTAAACCCCATTTGCAATGCAGCTTTTCTCCGTATCGCCTTTAGATCAGGAAGACTGCTTACTGAGAGACTCTCAAGGTACAGAGTGAGGTCTCAGCTCACCTCTTTGAAGGCATCTCGCAGCTCTTTAACTCCAATCATATCAGCTGTCTCAGCCAGAAGCTTTGGCCCCATTAGTTCAACAAAATCATCAAAATCCACACGACCTCCAACTAAAGAGGAATTGAGATTGATAAAGAAACATATTACTGCAATTATCTAATAATTGATTTTGTAAGGAATCTGTATACTTCTTCTGAGGAAAGGAGATTGTGATATTGAAAAGCTCTGTTTAATTTAAAGGGATTTCTGCTTTGCCTGTGAAGTTGTAGGTGAAATATTGGAACCTATGACTTACGGTTCATGTTGATTTGCTGAGATAGCTCTATTAGTTCCATCTCAGTGGGCATGTAGCCCATAGTCCTCATACAGTCCCCCAGGTCCTTGCAGCTGATGTAGCCATCCTTATCTTTGTCAAACTCCTTAAAGGCTTCTCTGAGCTCTGTAAAGAAAATAGTAATCACAGAAGAGAAGCACAATTTGTCACTGTCACAAAAATAAATACATATCACTGACACACTATTCTGTGCATACTACCAATTTTTTAATTTTTTTTCCCATCTAGCATACCACTTTTTATACTTTTACACAGCTGACTCTTGCACATGCTACTAATTGCTCTCACTGAAAGCACAACCCTTTTTACAATTTCTTTCATGCACAAAATCCCTGCAATCTTCTCCTTTGTTTTGCTTGTTCCACCCAACTTTCTTTCACAATTCCCTAACCATTACTGCTCTCTCTAGCCAGTACTCTAACAAGGCACAACCAGCAATCTTGCACTGCTTCCCACACCCTGCACTAATAGAAGCCACTATACTGCTACCTACACCCAATTCTTATGCTGCTAGTTACACCCAACCCTTATAATGCTACCTGCACCTAACCCTTACACTGATACCTGCACCCAACCCTTATACTGCTACCTACACCCAACCCTTATACTACTACCTACACCCAACCCTTATACTGCTACCTACACTCAACCCTTATACTGCTAACTACACCCAACCCTTATACTGCTAACTACACCCAACCCTTATACTGCTACCTACACCCAACCCTAATGCTGCTTCCTGCACCCAATCCTTATACTGCTACCTACACCCAACCCTTACACTGCTACCTACACCCAACCCGTATACTGCTACCTACACCCAACCCTTATACTGCTACCTACACCCAACCCTTACACTGCTACCTACACCCAACCCTTACACTGCTACCTACACCCAACCCTTACACTGCTACCTACACCCAACCCTTATACTGCTACCTACACCCAACCCTTATACTGCTACCTACACCCAACCCTTATACTGCTACCTACACCCAACCCTTACACTGCTACCTACACCCAACCCTTATAATGCTACCTACACCCAACCCTTATACTGCTACCTACACCCAACCCATATATTGTTCCCTGGACCCAACCCTTATACTGTTAAATACACCCAACCCTTATACTGCTACCTACACCCAACCCATATATTGTTCCCTGCACCTAACCCTTATACTGCTACCTACACCCAACCCTTATACTGCTACCTACACCCAACCCTTATACTGCTACCTACACCCAACCCTTGTGCTGCTAGCTGCACCCAACTCTTATAATGCTACCTGCACCCAACCCTTATACTGCTACCTACACCCAACCCATATATTGTTCCCTGCACCCAACCCTTATACTGTTAACTACACCCAACCCTTATACTGCTACCTACACCCAACCCTTATACTGCTAGCTGTACCCAACCCATATATTGTTCCCTGCACCCAACCCTTATACTGTTAACTAAACCCAACCATTATACTGCTACCTACACCCAACCCTTATACTGCTAGCTGCACCCAACCCATATATTGTTCCCTGCACCCAACCGTTATACTACTAACTACACCCAACCCATATATTGTTCCCTGCACACAACCCTTATACTGCTAACTACACCCAACCCATATACTGCTCCCTGCACCCAGACCTTATACTGCTACCTACACCCAACCCTTATACTGCTCCCTGCACCCAATACTTATACTGCTACCTACATCAAACCCTTATACTGATACCTACTCCCAATCCTTCTACTGCTACCTACACCCAACCCCTATACTGCTCCCTACACCCAACCCTTATACTGTACCCTACACCCAACCCTTATACTGCTCCCTGCATTCAACCCTTATACCGCTACATACACCCAACCCTTATACTGCTACCTACACCCATCCCTTATATTGCTACCTACATCCAACCCTTATACTGCTCCCTGCACCCAACCCTTATACTGTTCCCTGCACCCAACACTTATACTGCTACCTACATTCAATCCTTTGACTGCTACCTACACCCAACCCTTCTACTGCTACCTACACCCAACCCTTATACTGCTCCCTTCACCCAACCCTTATACTGCTCCCTGCACCCAACACTTATACTGCTACCGACATTCAACCCTTCGACTGCTACCTATACCCAACCCTTCTACTGCTACCTACACCCAACCCTTATACTGCTACCTACACCCAACCCTTATACTGCTACCTACACCAACTCTTATACTGCTACCTACATCCAAACCTTATACTGCTACCTACATCCAACCCTTATACTGCTAACTACATCCAACCCTTTTACTGCTACCTACACAAAACCCTTATACTACTCCCTGCACCAAACCCTTATACTGCTACCTACACCCAACACTTATACTGCTCCCTATATCCAACTCTTATACTGCTACTAACATCCAACCCTGATACTGCTACCTACACGCAGTCCTTATACTGCTACCTACACCCAACCCTTATACTGCTACCTACACGCATACCTTATACTGCTCCCTTCACCCAACCCTTATAATGCTACCTACACCCAACCCTTATACTGCTACCTACATCCAACCCTTATACTGCAACCTACATCCAACCCTTATACTGCTACCTACACTCAACCCGTATACTGCTACCTACACCCAACCCTTATACTGCTCCCAACTCTTATGCTGCTACCTGCACCCAATCCTCATACGGCTTCCTGCACCCAACCTTTATACTGCTCCCTGCACCCAACCCTTATACTGCTCCCTGCACCCAACCCTTATACTGATACATACACCCAAGCCTTATACTGCTCCCTGCACCCAACCCTTATACTGCTACCTACACCAACCCTTATACTGCTACCTACATCCAACCCTTATACTGCTACCTACATCCAACCCTTTTACTGCTACCTACACCCAACCCTTATACTGCTCCCTACACCCAACCCTTATACTGCTACCTACATCCAACCCTTATACTGCTACCTACACCCAACCCTTATACTGCTCTCTGCACCCAAACCTTATACTGCTACCTACACCCAACCCTTATACTGCTACCTACACCCAACCCTTATACTGCTACCTACACCCAACTCATATACTGTTCCCTGCACCCAACCCTTAAACTGTTAAATACACCCAACCTTTATACTGCTACCTACACCCAACCCACATATTGTTCCCTGCACCCAACCCTTATACTGCTACCTACACCCAACCCTTATGCTGCTAGCTGCACCCAACCCTTATAATGCTACCTGCACCCAACCCTTATACTGCTACCTACACTCAACCCATATATTGTTCCCTGCACCCAACCCTTATACTGTTAACTACACCCAACCTTTATACTGCTACCTACACCCAACCCTTATACTGCTAGCTGCACCCAACTCATATATTGTTCCCTGCACCCAACCCTTATACTGTTAACTACACCCAACCCTTATACTGCTACCTACACCCAACCCTTATATTGCTAGATGCACCCAATCCATATATTGTTCCCTGCACCCAACCGTTATACTGCTAACTACACCCAACCCATATATTGTTCCCTGCACACAACCCTTATACTGCTAACTACACCCAACCCATACACTGCTCCCTGCACCCAACCCTTATACTGCTACCTACACCCAACCCTTATACTGCTCCCTGCACCCAACCCTTATACTGCTTCCTGCACCCAATCCTTATACTGCTCCCTGCACCCAACCCTTATACTGCTACCTACACCCAACCCTTATACTGCTCTCTGCACCCAATACTTATACTGCTACCTACATCAAACCCTTATACTGCTACCTACTCCCAATCCTTCTAATGCTACCTACACCCAACCCTTATACTGCTCCCTACACCCAACCCTTATACTGTACCCTACACCCAACCCTTTACTGCTCCCTGCATCCAACCCTTATACCGCTACATACACCCAACCCTTATACTGCTACCTACACCCAACCCTTATATTGCTACCTACATCCAACCCTTTTACTGCTCCCTGCACCCAACCCTTATACTGCTCCCTGCACCCAACACTTATACTGCTACCTACATTCAACCCTTCGACTGCTACCTACACGCAACCCTTCTACTGCTACCTACACCCAACCCTTATACTGCTCCCTTCACCCAACCCTTATACTGCTCCCTGCACCCAACACTTATACTGCTACCTACATTCAACCCTTTGACTGCTTCCTATACCCATACCTTCTACTGCTACCTACACCCAACCCTTATACTGCTACCTACACCCGACCCTTATACTGCTACCTACACCCAACCCTTATTCTGCTACCTACACCAACTCTTATACTGCTACCTACATTCAACCCTTCGACTGCTACCTACACGCAACCCTTCTACTGCTACCTACACCCAACCCTTATACTGCTCCCTTCACCCAACCCTTATACTGCTCCCTGCACCCAACACTTATACTGCTACCTACATTCAACCCTTCGACTGCTACCTATACCCAACCCTTCTACTGCTACCTACACCCAACCCTTATACTGCTACCTACACCCAACTCTTATACTGCTACCTACACCAACTCTTATACTGCTACCTACATCCAAACCTTATACTGCTACCTACATCCAACCCCTTTACTGCTACCTACATCCAACCCTTTTACTGCTACCTACACAAAACCCTTATACTACTCTCTGCACCAAACCCTTATACTGCTACCTACACCCAACACTTATACTGCTCCCTATATCCAACTCTTATACTGCTACTAACATCCAACCCTTATACTGCTACCTACACGCAGTCCTTATACTGCTACCTACACCCAACCCTTATACTGCTACCTACACGCAGCCCTTATACTGCTCCCTGCACCCAACCCTTATACTGCTACCTACACCCAACCCTTATACTGCTACCTACACCCAACCCTTATACTGCTAGCTGCACCCAACTCATATATTGTTCCCTGCACCCAACCCTTATACTGTTAACTACACCCAACCCTTATACTGCTACCTACACCCAACCCTTATATTGCTAGCTGCACCCAACCCATATATTGTTCCCTGCACCCAACCGTTATACTGCTAACTACACCCAACCCATATATTGTTCCCTGCACACAACCCTTATACTGCTAACTACACCCAACCCATACACTGCTCCCTGCACCCAACCCTTATACTGCTACCTACACCCAACCCTTATACTGCTCCCTGCACCCAACCCTTATACTGCTTCCTGCACCCAATCCTTATACTGCTCCCTGCACCCAACCCTTATACTGCTACCTACACCCAACCCTTATACTGCTCTCTGCACCCAACCCTTATACTGCTACCTACACCCAACCCTTATACTGCTCCCTGCACCCAACCCTTGAACTGCTCCCTGCACCCAATACTTATACTGCTACCTACATCAAACCCTTATACTGCTACCTACTCCCAATCCTTCTAATGCTACCTACACCCAACCCTTATACTGCTCCCTACACCCAACCCTTATACTGTACCCTACACCCAACCCTTTACTGCTCCCTGCATCCAACCCTTATACCGCTACATACACCCAACCCTTATACTGCTACCTACACCCAACCCTTATATTGCTACCTACATCCAACCCTTTTACTGCTCCCTGCACCCAACCCTTATACTGCTCCCTGCACCCAACACTTATACTGCTACCTACATTCAACCCTTCGACTGCTACCTACACGCAACCCTTCTACTGCTACCTACACCCAACCCTTATACTGCTCCCTTCACCCAACCCTTATACTGCTCCCTGCACCCAACACTTATACTGCTACCTACATTCAACCCTTTGACTGCTTCCTATACCCAACCCTTCTACTGCTACCTACACCCAACCCTTATACTGCTACCTACACCCGACCCTTATACTGCTACCTACACCCAACCCTTATTCTGCTACCTACACCAACTCTTATACTGCTACCTACATTCAACCCTTCGACTGCTACCTACACGCAACCCTTCTACTGCTACCAACACCCAACCCTTATACTGCTCCCTTCACCCAACCCTTATACTGCTCCCTGCACCCAACACTTATACTGCTACCTACATTCAACCCTTCGACTGCTACCTATACCCAACCCTTCTACTGCTACCTACACCCAACCCTTATACTGCTACCTACACCCAACTCTTATACTGCTACCTATACCAACTCTTATACTGCTACCTACATCCAAACCTTATACTGCTACCTACATCCAACCCCTTTACTGCTACCTACATCCAACCCTTTTACTGCTACCTACACAAAACCCTTATACTACTCTCTGCACCAAACCCTTATACTGCTACCTACACCCAACACTTATACTGCTCCCTATATCCAACTCTTATACTGCTACTAACATCCAACCCTTATACTGCTACCTACACGCAGTCCTTATACTGCTACCTACACCCAACCCTTATACTGCTACCTACACGCAGCCCTTATACTGCTACCTACACCCAACCCTTATACTGCTACCTACACCCAACCCTTATACTGCTACCTACATCCAACCCTTATACTGCAACCTACATCCAACCCTTATACTGCTACCTGCACTCAACCCGTATACTGCTACCTACACCCAACCCTTATACTGCTCCCAACTACCAACCCTTATACTGCTCCCAACCCTTATACTGCTACCTACACCCAACCCTTATACTGCTCCCTGCACCAAATCCTTATACTGCTACAAATCCTTATACTGCTCCAAACACTTATGCTGCTACCTACACCCAACCCTTATACTGCTACCTAAACCCAACCCTTATACTGCTCCCAACTCTTATACTGCTCCCTGTACCCAACCCTTATACTGAACCCAACCCTTATACACTTACCTACACCCAACCCTTATACTGCTACCTACATCCAACCCTTATACTGCAACCTACATCCAACCCTTATACTGCAACCTACATCCAACCCTTATACTGCTACCTACACTCAACCCATATACTGGTATCTACACCCAACCCTTATACTGCTCCCAACCCTTATGCTGCTCCCTGCACCCAACCCTTATACTGCTCCCTGTACCCAACCATTATACTGCTCCCTGCACCCAACCCTTATACTGCTCCCTGCACCCAACCCTTATACTGATACCTACACCCAAGCCTTATACTGCTCCCTGCACCCAACCCTTATACTGCTACCTACACCAACCCTTATACTGCTACCTACATCCAACCCTTATACTGCTACCTACATCCAACCCTTTTACTGCTACCTACACCCAACCCTTATACTGCTCACTGCACCCAACCCTTATACTGCTCCCTGCACCCAACCCTTATACTGTTACCTACACCCAACCCTTGTACTGCTACCTATATCCAACTCTTATACTGCTACTAACATCCAACCCTTATACTGCTACCTACACGCAACCCTGATACTGCTACCTACACCCAACCCTTAAACTGCTACCTACACCCAACCCTTATATTGCTCCCTGCACCCAACCATTATATTGCTACACCCAACCCTTATACTGCTACCTACATCCAACCCTTATACTGCTACCTACATCCAACCCTTATACTGCTACCTACATCCAACCCTTATACTGCTACCTACACCCAACCCTTATACTGCTACCTACACCAAACCCTTATACTGCTCCCAACCCTTATACTGCTCCCTGCACCCAACCCTTATACTGCTCCCTGCATCCAACCCTTATACTGCTCACTGCACCCAACACTTATACTGCTCCCTATACCTAAGCCTTATACTGCTCCCAACACCCAACCCTTATACTGCTCCCAAACCTTATACTGCTCCCTGCACCCAATCCTTATACTGCTCCAAACCCTTATACTGCTACCTACACCCAACCCTTATACTCCTCCCAACCCTTATACTGCTCCCTGTAGCCAACCCTCATACTGCTCCCAACCCTTATTCTGCTACCTACACCCAACCCTTATACTGCTCCCAAACCTTATACTGCTGCCTACATCCAACCCTTATAATGCTCCCTGCACCCAACTCTTATACTGCTCCCAACCCTTATACTGCTACCTACAACCAACACTTACACCGCTCCCTACACCCAACCCTTATACTGCTCCCTGTACCCAACCCTTATACTGCTCCCAACCCTTATACTACCTCCTGCACCCAACCCTTATACTGCTACCTACACCCAACCCTTATACTGCTCCCTGTACCAAATCCTTATACTGCTCCAAACACTTATGCTGCTACCTACATCCAACCCTTATACTGCTACCTAAACCCAACCCTTATACTGCTCCCAACTCTTATACTGCTCCCTGTACCCAACCCTTATACTGAACCCAACCCTTATACACTTACCTACACCCAACCCTTATACTGCTACCTACACGCAGCCCTTATACTGCTCCCTACATCCAACCCTTATACTGCAACCTACATCCAACCCTTATACTGCAACCTACATCCAACCCATATACTGCTACCTACACTCAACCCGTATACTGCTATCTACACCCAACCCTTATACTGCTCCCAACCATTATGCTGCTCCCTGCACCCAACCCTTATACTGCTCCCTGCACCCAACCATTATACTGCTCCCTGCACCCAACCCTTATACTGCTCCCTGCACCCAACCCTTATACTGATACCTACACCCAAGCCTTATACTGCTCCCTGCACCCAACCCTTATACTGCTACCTACACCAACCCTTATACTGCTACCTACATCCAACCCTTTTACTGCTACCTACACCCAACCCTTATACTGCTCCCTGCACCCAACCCTTATACTGCTCCCTGCACCCAACCCTTATACTGTTACCTACAGCCAACCCTTGTACTGCTACCTATATCCAACACTTATACTGCTACTAACATCCAACCCTTATACTGCTACCTACACGCAACCCTGATACTGCTACCTACACCCAACCCTTATACTGCTACCTACACCCAACCCTTATATTGCTCCCTGCACCCAACCATTATATTGCTACAACCAAACCCTTATACTGCTACCTATATCCAACCCTTATACTGCTACCTACATCCAACCCTTATACTGCTACCTACACCCAACCCTTATACTGCTACCTACACCAAACCCTTATACTGCTCCCAACCCTTATACTGCTCCCTGCACCCAACCCTTATACTGCTCCCTGCACCCAACACTTATACTGCTCCCTATACATAAGCCTTATACTGCTCCCAACACCCAACCCTTATACTGCTCCCAAACCTTATACTGCTCCCTGCACCCAATCCTTATACTGCTCCAAACCCTTATACTGCTACCTACACCCAACCCTTATACTCCTCCCAACCCTTATACTGCTCCCTGTAGCCAACCCTCATACTGCTCCCAACCCTTATTCTGCTACCTACACCCAACCCTTATACTGCTCCCAAATCTTATACTGCTGACTACATCCAACCCTTATAATGCTCCCTGCACCCAACTCTTATACTGCTACCTACAACCAACACTTATACCGCTCCCTACACCCAACCCTTATACTGCTCCCTGTACCCAACCCTTATACTGCTCCCAACCCTTATACTACCTCCTGCACCCAACCCTTATACTGCTACCTACACCCAACCCTTATACTGCACCCAACACTTATAATGCTACCTACACCCAACCTTTATATTGCTACCTACACCCAACCCTTATACTGCACCCAACCCTTATACTGTACCCTACACCAAACCCTTATACTGATCCCAGCATCCAACCCTTATACTGCTACCTTCACCCAACTCTTATACTGCTTCCTGCACCCAACTCTTATACTGCTCCCTGCACCCAACTCTTATACTGCTCCCTGCACCCAACCATTATACTGCTACCTACATCCAACCCTTACACTGCTACCTACATTCAACCCTTATACAGCTACCTACACCAACCCTTATACTGCTACCTACATCCAACCCTTATACTGCTACCTACATCCAATCCTTATACTGCTACCTACACCCAACCCTTTTACTGCTACCTACACCCAACCCTTATACTGTTCCCTGCACCAACCCTTATACTGCTACCTACACCCAAACATTATACTGCTATATATAACCAACCCTTATACTGCTACATACACCTATAACTTATTCTGCTCCCTGCATCCAGCCCTTATACTGCTCCCTACACACAGCCCTTATACTGTTCAGTACACACAGCCCATAAACTGCTCCCTGCACCCAACCCTTATACTGCTACCTACACCAACCCTTATACTGCTACCTACATCCAACCCTTATACTGCTACCTACACCCAACCCTTATACTGCTACCTACACCCAACCCTTATACTGCTCTCTGCACCCAAACCTTATACTGCTACCTACACCCAACCCTTATACTGCTACCTACACCCAACCCTTATACTGCTACCTACACCCAACCCTTATACTGCTCCCTGCACCCAACCCTTATACTGCTACCTACATCCAACTCTTATACTGCTACCAACATCCAACCCTTATACTGCTTTCTAAACGCAACCCTTATACTGCTACCTACATCCAACCCTTATACTGCTCCCAACCCTTTTACAGCTACCTACACCTAACCCTTATACTGCTCCCTACAACCAACCATTATACTGCTCCCTGCACCCAACCCTTATACTGCTAGCTACACCGAACCCTTATACTGCTCTCTGCACCCTACCCCTATACTGCTCCCTGCACCCAACCCTTATACTGCTCCCTATACCCAAGCCTGCTTCCTACACCTAACCCTTATACTGCTCCCAACTTTTATACTGCTCCCTACACTCATCCCTTATACTGCTCTCTGCACCCAATCCTTATACTACTCCCAACCCTTATACTGCTACCTACACCCAACCCTTATACTGCTACCTAAACCCAACCCTTATACTGCTCTTAATCCTTATACTGCTCCCTGCACCCAACCCTTATACTGCTCCCAACCCATATACTGCTACCTACACCCAACCCTTATACTGTTTCCAAACCTTATACTGCTGCCTACATCCAACCCTTATACTGCTCCCTGCACCGAACCCTTATACTGCTCCCAACCCCTATACTGCTACCTACACCCAAACCTTATACTGCTACCTACACCCAACCCTTATACTGCTACCTTCACCCAACTCTTATACTGCTCCCTGCACCCAACTCTTATACTGCTCCCAGCACCCAACTCTTATACTGCTCCCTGCACCCAACCATTATACTGCTACCTACATCCAACCCTTACACTGCTACCTACATCCAACCCTTATACAGCTACCTACACCAACCCTTATACTGCTACCTACATCCAACCCTTATACTGTTACCTACATCCAATCCTTATACTGCTACCTACACCCAACCCTTTTACTGCTACCTACACCCAACCCTTATACTGTTCCCTGCACCCAACCCTTATACTGATACCTACACCCAAACATTATACTGCTATATATAACCAACCCTTATACTGCTACATACACCTATAACTTATACTGCTCCCTGCATCCAGCCCTTATACTGCTCCCTACACACAGCCCTTATACTGTTCAGTACACACAGCCCATATACTGCTTCCTGCACCCAACCCTTATACTGCTACCTACACCAACCCTTATACTGCTACCTACATCCAACCCTTATACTGCTACCTACACCCAACCCTTATACTGCTACCTACACCCAACCCTTATACTGCTCTCTGCACCCAAACCTTATACTGCTACCTACACCCAACCCTTATACTGCTACCTACACCCAACCCTTATACTGCTCCCTGCACCCAACCCTTATACTGCTACCTACACCAACCCTTATACTGCTACCTACATCCAACCCTTATACTGCTACCTACACCCAACCCTTATACTGCTACCTACACCCAACCCTTATACTGCTCTCTGCACCCAAACCTTATACTGCTACCTACACCCAACCCTTATACTGCTACCTACACCCAACCCTTATACTGCTCCCTGCACCCAACCCTTATACTGCTACCTACATCCAACTCTTATACTGCTACCAACATCCAACCCTTATACTGCTTCCTAAACGCAACCCTTATACTGCTACCTACATCCAACCCTTATACTGCTCCCAACCCTTATACTGCTACCTACACCCAACCCTTATACTGCTCCCTACACCCAACCCTTATACTGCTCCCAACCCTTATACTGCTAGCTACACCGAACTCTTTTACTGCTCTCTGCACCCAACCCCTATACTGCTCCCTGCACCCAACCCTTATACTGCTCCCTATACCCAAGCCTGCTTCCTACACCTAACCCTTATACTGCTCCCAACTTTTATACTGCTACCTACACTCATCCCTTATACTGCTCTCTGCACCCAATCCTTATACTACTCCCAACCCTTATACTGCTACCTACACCCAACCCTTATACTGCTACCTAAACCCAACCCTTATACTGCTCTTAACCCTTATACTGCTCCCTGCACCCAACCCTTATACTGCTCCCAACCCATATACTGCTACCTACACCCAACCCTTATACTGTTTCCAAACCTTATACTGCTGCCTACATCCAACCCTTATACTGCTCCCTGCACCCAACCCTTATACTGCTCCCAACCCCTATACTGCTACCTACACCCAAACCTTATACTGCTACCTACACCCAACCCTTAAACTGCTCCCTGTACCCAACCCTTATACTTCTACCTACACCCAACTCTTATACTGCACCCAACCCTTATACTGCTCTCTACACTTATACTGCTACCTACACCCAACCTTTATATTGCTACCTACACCCAACCCTTATACTGCTCCCTGCACCCAACCTTCATACTACTCCCTGCACCCAACTCTTATACTGCTCCCAGAATCCAACCCTTATACTGTGCTCCTTACACCCATCCGATATACTGCTCCCAGGCCCTGTACCAAATCCTTATACTGCTCCCTACACCCAGCCCTAATACTGCTCCCTACACCCAGCCCTTAAACTGCTCCCTACACTCAACCCTTATACTGCTCCTTACACTCAACCCTATATACTGGTCCCTACACTCAACCTCTTATACTGCTCCCTATACACAGTCCTTATACTGCTCCATGAATACAACCCTTATACTACACGCAACCCTTATACTGTGCTCTCTACACCCATCCCATATACTGCTTCCTGCACCCAATCCTTATACTGCTTCCTACACTGAACCGTTATACTGCTCCCTATACTGAAACATTATATTGCTCCCTGCACCCAGTCCTTATACTGCTCCCTACACACAGCCCTTATATTGCTCCATACACACATTCCTTATACTCCTTCCTACACTCAACCCTTATACTGCTACCTACACCTAACCGTATACTGCTCTCTCCACTCAGTCCTTTAACTGCTCCCTAAACACAGCCCTTATACTGCTCCCTAGACCCAGCCCTTATACTGTTCCCTACACCCAGCCCTTATACTGCTCCCTACACCCAACCCTTAAACTGCTCCCTACACCCAAACCTTATATTGCAATCTATAACCAACCCTTATACTGCTCCCTACACACAGCCCTTATACTGCTCCCTAAACTCCACCCTTATTCTGCTACCTACACTCAACCCTTATACTGCTCCCTACACCCAACCCTTATATTGCTATCTATAACCAGCCCTTATAATGCTCCCTACACCCAACCCTTATAATGCTATATATAACCAACCCTTATACTGTTACATACACCTATAACTTATACTGCTCCCTATACACAGCCCTTATACTGCTCCCTACACACAGTCCTTATACTGCTCACTACACACAGCTCATATACTGCTCCATACATCCAACCCCTATACTGCTCCCTACACCCAACCCTTATATTGCAATCTATTACCAATCCTTATACTGCTCACTACACACAGCCCATATACTGCTCCCTAAACTCAACACTTATTCTGCTCCCTCCAACTGTTATACTGCTCCCTACACCCAACCCTTATACTGCTACCTACACCCAGACCTTATACTGCTCCCAACCCTTATACTGCTCCCAACCCTTATACTGCTCCCAAACCTTATACTGCTGCCTACATCCAACCCTTATACTGCTCCCTGCACCCAACCCTTATACTGATCCCAACCCTTATACTGCTCCCTACACCCAACCCTTATACTGCTCCCTGTACCCAACCCTTATACTGCTCCCAACCCTTATACTACCTCTTGCACCCAACCCTTATACTACACCCAACCCTTATACTGCTCCCTGCATCCAACCCTTATAATGCTACTTACACCCAATCTTTATACTGCTACCTACACCCAAACCTTATACTGCTACCTACATCCAACCCTAATACTGCTCCCTGCACCCAACCCTTATACTGTTTCCTGCACCCAACCCTTATACTGCTACCTACATCCAACCCTTATACTGCTACCTACACCCAACCCTTATACTGCTACCTACACCCAACCCTTATACTGCTCTCTGCACCCAAACCTTATACTGCTACCTACACCCAACCCTTATACTGCTACCTACACCCAACCCTTATACTGCTCCCTGCACCCAACCCTTATACTGCTACCTACATCCAACTCTTATACTGCTACCAACATCCAACCCTTATACTGCTTCCTAAACGCAACCCTTATACTGCTACCTACATCCAACCCTTATACTGCTCCCAACCCTTATACTGCTACCTACACCCAACCCTTATACTGCTCCCTACACCCAACCCTTATACTGCTCCCAACCCTTATACTGCTAGCTACACCGAACTCTTTTACTGCTCTCTGCACCCAACCCCTATACTGCTCCCTGCACCCAACCCTTATACTGCTCCCTATACCCAAGCCTGCTTCCTACACCTAACCCTTATACTGCTCCCAACTTTTATACTGCTACCTACACTCATCCCTTATACTGCTCTCTGCACCCAATCCTTATACTACTCCCAACCCTTATACTGCTACCTACACCCAACCCTTATACTGCTACCTAAACCCAACCCTTATACTGCTCTTAACCCTTATACTGCTCCCTGCACCCAACCCTTATACTGCTCCCAACCCATATACTGCTACCTACACCCAACCCTTATACTGTTTCCAAACCTTATACTGCTGCCTACATCCAACCCTTATACTGCTCCCTGCACCCAACCCTTATACTGCTCCCAACCCCTATACTGCTACCTACACCCAAACCTTATACTGCTACCTACACCCAACCCTTAAACTGCTCCCTGTACCCAACCCTTATACTTCTACCTACACCCAACTCTTATACTGCACCCAACCCTTATACTGCTCTCTACACTTATACTGCTACCTACACCCAACCTTTATATTGCTACCTACACCCAACCCTTATACTGCTCCCTGCACCCAACCTTCATACTACTCCCTGCACCCAACTCTTATACTGCTCCCAGAATCCAACCCTTATACTGTGCTCCTTACACCCATCCGATATACTGCTCCCAGGCCCTGTACCAAATCCTTATACTGCTCCCTACACCCAGCCCTAATACTGCTCCCTACACCCAGCCCTTAAACTGCTCCCTACACTCAACCCTTATACTGCTCCTTACACTCAACCCTATATACTGGTCCCTACACTCAACCTCTTATACTGCTCCCTATACACAGTCCTTATACTGCTCCATGAATACAACCCTTATACTACACGCAACCCTTATACTGTGCTCTCTACACCCATCCCATATACTGCTTCCTGCACCCAATCCTTATACTGCTTCCTACACTGAACCGTTATACTGCTCCCTATACTGAAACATTATATTGCTCCCTGCACCCAGTCCTTATACTGCTCCCTACACACAGCCCTTATATTGCTCCATACACACATTCCTTATACTCCTTCCTACACTCAACCCTTATACTGCTACCTACACCTAACCGTATACTGCTCTCTCCACTCAGTCCTTTAACTGCTCCCTAAACACAGCCCTTATACTGCTCCCTAGACCCAGCCCTTATACTGTTCCCTACACCCAGCCCTTATACTGCTCCCTACACCCAACCCTTAAACTGCTCCCTACACCCAAACCTTATATTGCAATCTATAACCAACCCTTATACTGCTCCCTACACACAGCCCTTATACTGCTCCCTAAACTCCACCCTTATTCTGCTACCTACACTCAACCCTTATACTGCTCCCTACACCCAACCCTTATATTGCTATCTATAACCAGCCCTTATAATGCTCCCTACACCCAACCCTTATAATGCTATATATAACCAACCCTTATACTGTTACATACACCTATAACTTATACTGCTCCCTATACACAGCCCTTATACTGCTCCCTACACACAGTCCTTATACTGCTCAC
This sequence comes from Bombina bombina, assembly GCF_027579735.1. Lineage (NCBI taxonomy): Eukaryota > Metazoa > Chordata > Amphibia > Anura > Bombinatoridae > Bombina > Bombina bombina. Next base: position 434,176,222 of record NC_069500.1, read on the forward strand.
TACACACAGCTCATATACTGCTCCATACATCCAACCCCTATACTGCTCCCTACACCCAACCCTTATATTGCAATCTATTACCAATCCTTATACTGCTCACTACACACAGCCCATATACTGCTCCCTAAACTCAACACTTATTCTGCTCCCTCCAACTGTTATACTGCTCCCTACACCCAACCCTTATACTGCTACCTACACCCAGACCTTATACTGCTCCCAACCCTTATACTGCTCCCAACCCTTATACTGCTCCCAAACCTTATACTGCTGCCTACATCCAACCCTTATACTGCTCCCTGCACCCAACCCTTATACTGATCCCAACCCTTATACTGCTCCCTACACCCAACCCTTATACTGCTCCCTGTACCCAACCCTTATACTGCTCCCAACCCTTATACTACCTCTTGCACCCAACCCTTATACTACACCCAACCCTTATACTGCTCCCTGCATCCAACCCTTATAATGCTACTTACACCCAATCTTTATACTGCTACCTACACCCAAACCTTATACTGCTACCTACATCCAACCCTAATACTGCTCCCTGCACCCAACCCTTATACTGTTTCCTGCACCCAATCCTTATACTGCTATCTACACCCAACCCTTATACTGCTACCTACATCCAACCCTTATACTGCTCCCTGCACCCAACCCTTATACTGTTTCCTGCACCCAACCATTATACTGCTATCTACACCCAAAACTTATACTGCTCCCAACCCTTAAACTGCTCCCTGCACCCAACCCTTATACTGCTCCAAACCCTTATACTGCTACCTACAGTCAGCCCTTATACTGCTAGCTACACCCAGCCCTTATACTGCTTCCTACACTAAACCCTTATACTGCTCCCTGCACCCAACCCTTATACTGCTACCTACACCCAACCCTTATACTGCTCTCTGCACCCAACCCTTATACTACTCCCTGCATCCAACCCTTATACTACTCCCTGCACCCAACCCTTATACTGCTCCCTGCACCCAACCCTTAAACTGCTACCTACATCCAACCCTTATACTGCTACCTACATCCAACCCTTATACTGCTACCTACACCCAACTTGTATACTGCTCCCTGCACCCAACCCTTATACTGCTACCTACACCCAACTCGTATACTGCTACCTACACCCAACTCGTATACTGCTCCCTGCACCAAACCCTTATACTGCTACCAACACTCAAACCTTATACTGCTACCTACACCCAACCCTTATGCTGCTCCCTGTACCCAACCCTTATACTGCTCCCAACCCTTATACTACCTCCTGCACCCAACCCTTATAATGTTCCCAACACTTATACTGCTACCTACACCCAACCTTTATATTGCTACCTACACCCAACCCTTATAGTGCTCCCTGCACCCAACCTTTATACTACTCCCTGCACCCAACCCTTATACTGCTCCCTACACCTAGCCCTTATACTGCTCCCTACACCCAGCCCTTATACTGCTCCCTACACCCAGCCCTTATACTGCTCCCTACACCCAGCCCTTAAACTGCTCCCTACACTCAACCCCATATACTGCTCCCTACACTCAACCCCTTATACTGCTCCCTACACACAGTCCTTATACTGCTCCATGAAAACAACTCTTATACTGCACACAACCCTTATACTGTGCTCTCTACACCCATCCAAAATACTGCTCCCTGCACCCAATCCTTATACTGCTCCCTACACTGAACCGTTATACTGCTATCTACACTGAACCGTTATATTGCTCCTTACACCCAACCCTTATACTGCTACCTACACCCAACCCTTATACTGCTCCCTGCACCCAACCCTTATACTACTCCCTGCATCCAACCCTTATACTACTCCCTGCACCCAACCCTTATACTGCTCCCTGCACCCAACCCTTAAACTGCTACCTACATCCAACCCTTATACTGCTACCTACATCCAACCCTTATACTGCTACCTACACCCAACTTGTATACTGCTCCCTGCACCCAACCCTTATACTGCTACCTACACCCAACTCGTATACTGCTACCTACACCCAACTCGTATACTGCTCCCTGCACCAAACCCTTATACTTCTACCAACACTCAAACCTTATACTGCTACCTACACCCAACCCTTATGCTGCTCCCTGTACCCAACCCTTATACTGCTCCCAACCCTTATACTACCTCCTGCACCCAACCCTTATAATGTTCCCAACACTTATACTGCTACCTACACCCAACCTTTATATTGCTACCTACACCCAACCCTTATAGTGCTCCCTGCACCCAACCTTTATACTACTCCCTGCACCCAACCCTTATACTGCTCCCTACACCTAGCCCTTATACTGCTCCCTACACCCAGCCCTTATACTGCTCCCTACACCCAGCCCTTATACTGCTCCCTACACCCAGCCCTTAAACTGCTCCCTACACTCAACCCCATATACTGCTCCCTACACTCAACCCCTTATACTGCTCCCTACACACAGTCCTTATACTGCTCCATGAAAACAACCCTTATACTGCACACAACCCTTATACTGTGCTCTCTACACCCATCCAAAATACTGCTCCCTGCACCCAATCCTTATACTGCTCCCTACACTGAACCGTTATACTGCTATCTACACTGAACCGTTATATTGCTCCTTACACTCAGCCCTTATACTGCTACCTACACCTAACCGTATACTGCTCTCTCCACTCAGTCCTTTTACTGCTCCCTACACACAGCCCATATACTGTTCCCTAAACTCCACCCTTATACTGCTCCCTTCACCCAACCCTTATACTGCTATATATAACCAACCCTTATACTGCAACATACACCTATAACTTATACTGCTCCCTGCATCCAGCCCTTATACTGCTCCTTACACACAACCCATATACCGCTCCCTACACCCAACCCTTATACTGCTCCCTACACCCAACCCTTATACTGCTCCCAACCCTGATACTGCTACGTACAGCCAACCCTTATACTGCTACCTACACCCAGCCCTTATACTGCTTCCTACACCCAACCCTTATACTGCTCCCTGCACTTATACTGCTTCCAAACCTTATACTGCTACTTACATCCAACCCCTAAACTGCTCCCAACCCTTATACTACCTCCTGCACCCAACCCTTATACTGCTACCTAACCCCAACCCTTACACTGCACCCAACCATTATACTGCTCCCTGCACTTATACTGCTTCCAAACCTTATACTGCTACTTACATCCAACCCTTAAACTGCTCCCAACCCTTATACTACCTCCTGCACCCAACCCTTATACTGCTACCTAACCCCAACCCTTACACTGCACCCAACCCTTATACTGCTCCCTGCACTTATACTGCTTCCAAACCTTATACTGCTACTTACATCCAACCCTTAAACTGCTCCCAACCCTTATACTACCTCCTGCACCCAACCCTTATACTGCTACCTAACCCCAACCCTTACAATGCACCCAACCATTATACTGCTCACAACCATTATACTACCTCCTGCACTGAACACCTATTCTGCTACCTACACCAACCCTTATATTGCACCCAACCCTTATACTGCTCCCTGCACCCTAAACCGAAACCTTATACTGCTACCTACATCCATCCCTTATACTGCTCCCAGTTCCCAACCCTTATACTGCTCCCAACGCTTATACTAACTCCTGCACACAACCCTTATACTGCTACCTACACCTAACCCTTATACTGCACCCGAGCCTTATACTGCTCCCTGCACCCAACCCTTCTACTGCTCCCAACACTTATACTGCACCCTGCACCCAACCTTTATACTACTCCCTGCACCCAAAACTTATATTGCTCCCTGCACCAAGCCTTTATATTGAGCCCTGTACACTACCCTTAAACTACTCCCTGCACCCAACACTTATACTGCTCCCTGAATCCAACCCTTATACTGTGCTCCTTACACCAATCCGATATACTGCTCCCTGCACCCAATACTTTTACTGCTCCCTACACTCAACCCTTATACTGTTCCCTACACTCAACCCCAAATACTGCTCCCTACACTCAACCCCTAATACTGCTCCCTACACACAGTCCTTATACTGCTCCATGAATACAACCCTTATACTGCACGCAACCCTTATACTGTGCTCTCTACACCCATCCCATATACTGCTCCCTGCACCCAATCCTTATACAGCTCCCTACAATGAACCGTTATACTGCTCCCTACAACCAGCCCTTATACTGTTCCCTACACATAGCCCTTATACTGCTACCTAGAGTCAACCCTGTATACTGCTCCCTACACTCAACCCTGTATACTGCTCCCTACACTCAACCCTGTATACTGCTCCTTGCACCCAATCCTTATAATGCTCCCTACACTGAACCATTATACTGCTCCCTACACCCAGCCCTTATACTGCTGCATACAAACAGCCCTTATACTTCTCCCTACACACAGCCCTTATACCGTTCCCTACACACAGCTCATATACTGCTCCCTACACCCAACCCTTATACTGCTTCCTGCTCCCTGCACTCAGCTCTTATACTGCTACCTACACTCAACCCTTATACTGCTATCTATAACCAACCCTTATACTGCTCCCTCCACCTAGCCCTTATACTGCTACCTACACCCAACTCCTATACTGCTCCCTGCACCCAACCCTTATACTGCTACCTACAACCAACTCGTATACTGCTACCTACATCCAACCCTTATACTGCTACCTAACCCCAACCCCTTATACTGCTACCTAACACCCTACCCCTATACTGCTACCTGCGTGAAACCCTTATACTGCTACCTACACCCAACTCTTATTCTTCTCCCTGCACCCAGCACTTCTACTACTCCCTGCACCCAGTTGTTATACTGTTCCCCCCACCAAGCTTTTATAATGTTCCCGGCTCCTTACTGTTTCCTGCGCCCAACCTTATTCTGCTCCCTGCACCCAGCACTTCTACTACTCCCTGCAAACAACCCTTATACTGCTACATACACCTAGAACTTATACTGCTTCCTGCACCCAGCCTTTATACTGTTACCTATACCCAACCCTTATACTACACCCTACACTCAGCTCTTATACTTGCACTCAGCTCTTATACTGCTCCCTGTACTAAGCTCTAATACTGCTCCCTGCACTCAGCTCTTATACTGCTCCCTGCACTCAGCTCCTATACTGCTCCCTGCACTCAGCTCTTATACTGCTCCCTGCACTCAGCTCTTATACTGCTCCCTGCACTCAGCTCTTATACTGCTCTCTGCACTCAGCTCTTATACTGCTCCCTGTACTAAGCTCTAATACTGCTCCCTGCACTCAGCTCTTATACTGCTCTCTGCACTCAGCTCTTATACTGCTCCCTATACTAAGCTCTAATACTGCTCCCTGCACTCAGCTCTTATACTGCTCTCTGCACTCAGCTCTTATACTGCTCCCTGCACTCAGCTCTTATACTGCTCCCTGCACTCAGCTCTTATACTGCTCCTGCTCCCTGCACTCAGCTCTTATACTGCTCCTGCTCCCTGCACTCAGCTCTTATACTGCTCCCTGCACTCAGCTCTTATACTGCTCCCTGCATTCAACTCTTATACTGCTCCCTGTACTCAGCTCTTATACTGCTCCCTGCACTCAGCTCTTATACTGCTCCCTGCACTCAGCTCTTATACTGCTCCCTGCACGCAGCTCTAATACTGCACTCAGCTCATATACTGCTCCCTGCACTCAGCTCTTATACTGCTCCCTGCACTAAGCTCTTATACTGTTCCCTGCACTCAGCTCTAATACTGCTCCCTGCACTCAGCTCTAATACTGCACTCAGCTCATATACTGCTCCCTGCACTCAGCTCTTATACTGCTCCCTGCACTCAGCTCTTATACTGCTCCCTGCACTCAGCTCTAATACTGCACTCAGCTCATATACTGCTCCCTGCACTCAGCTCTAATACTGCACTCAGCTCATATACTGCTCCCTGCACTCAGCTCTTATACTGCTCCCTGCACTCAGCTCTTATACTGCTCCCTGCACTCAGCTCTAATACTGCACTCAGCTCATATACTGCTCCCTGCACTCAGCTCTTATACTGCTCCTGCTCCCTGCACTCAGCTCTTATACTGCTCCCTGTACTAAGCTCTAATACTGCTCCCTGCACTCAGCTCTTATACTGCTCTCTGCACTCAGCTCTTATACTGCTCCCTGCACTCAGCTCTAATACTGTTCCCTGCACTCAGCTCATATACTGCTCCCTGCACTCAGCTCTTATACTGTTCCCTGCACTCAGCTCTAATACTGCTCCCTGCACTCAGCTCTTATACTGCTCCCTGCACTAAGCTCTTATACTGCTCCCTGCACTAAGCTCTTATAATGCTCCCTGCACTAAGCTCTTATACTGCTCCCTGCACTCAGCTCTAATACTGCTCCCTGCACTCAGCTCTAATACTGCACTCAGCTCATATACTGCTCCCTGCACTCAGCTCTTATACTGCTCCCTGCACTAAGCTCTTATACTGCTCCCTGCACTAAGCTCTTATACTGCTCCCTGCACTAAGCTCTTATACTGCTCCCTGCACTCAGCTCTTATACTGCTCCCTGCACTCAGCTCTTATACTGCTCCCTGCACTCAGCTCTAATACTGCTCTCTGCACTCAGCTCTTATACTGATCTCTGCACTCAGCTCTTATACTGCTCCCTGCACTCAGCTCTAATACTGCTCCCTGCACTCAGCTCTAATACTGCTCTCTGCACTCAGCTATTATACTGCTCTCTGCACTCAGCTCTTATACTGCTCTCTGCACTCAGCTCTTATACTGCTCCCTGCACTCAGCTCTAATACTGCACTCAGCTCATATACTTCTCCCTGCACTCAGCTCTTATACTGCTCCCTGCACTCAGCTCTTATACTGCTCCCTGCACTAAGCTCTTATACTGCTCCCTGCACTCAGCTCTTATACTGCTCCCTGCACTCAGCTCTTATACTGTTCCCTGCACTCAGCTCCAATACTGCTCCCTGCACTCAGCTCTAATACTGTTCCCTGCACTCAGCTCTTATACTGTTCCCTGCACTCAGCTCTTATACTGCTCCCTGCACTCAGCTCTTATACTGCTCACTGCACTCAGCTCTTATACTGCTCTCTGCACTCAGCTCTTATACTGCTCCCTGCACTCAGCTCTTATACTGATCCCTGCACTCAGCTCTTATACTGTTCCCTGCACTCAGCTCTAATACTGCACTCAGCTCATATACTGCTCCCTGCACTCAGCTCTTATACTGCTCTCTGCACTCAGCTCTTATACTGCTCCCTGCACTCAGCTCTTATACTGCTCCCTGCACTCAGCTCTTATACTGCTCCCTGCACTCAGCTCTAATACTGCTCCCTGCACTCAGCTCATATACTGCTCCCTGCACTCAGCTCTAATACTGCTCCCTGCACTCAGCTCTAATACTGCACTCAGCTCATATACTGCTCCCTGCACTCAGCTCTAATACTGCACTCAGCTCATATACTGCTCCCTGCACTCAGCTCTAATACTGCACTCAGCTCATATACTGCTCCCTGCACTCAGCTCTTATACTGCTCCCTGCACTCAGCTCTTATACTGCTCCCTGCACTCAGCTCTAATACTGCACTCAGCTCATATACTGCTCCCTGCACTCAGCTCTATACTGCTCCTGCTCCCTGCACTCAGCTCTTATACTGCTCCCTGTACTAAGCTCTAATACTGCTCCCTGCACTCAGCTCTTATACTGCTCTCTGCACTCAGCTCTTATACTGCTCCCTGCACTCAGCTCTAATACTGTTCCCTGCACTCAGCTCATATACTGCTCCCTGCACTCAGCTCTTATACTGTTCCCTGCACTCAGCTCTAATACTGCTCCCTGCACTCAGCTCTTATACTGCTCCCTGCACTAAGCTCTTATACTGCTCCCTGCACTAAGCTCTTATACTGCTCCCTGCACTCAGCTCTTATACTGCTCCCTGCACTCAGCTCTAATACTGCTCCCTGCACTCAGCTCTAATACTGCACTCAGCTCATATACTGCTCCCTGCACTCAGCTCTTATACTGCTCCCTGCACTAAGCTCTTATACTGCTCCCTGCACTAAGCTCTTATACTGCTCCCTGCACTAAGCTCTTATACTGCTCCCTGCACTAAGCTCTTATACTGCTCCCTGCACTCAGCTCTTATACTGCTCCCTGCACTCAGCTCTTATACTGCTCCCTGCACTCAGCTCTAATACTGCTCTCTGCACTCAGCTCTTATACTGCTCTCTGCACTCAGCTCTTATACTGCTCCCTGCACTCAGCTCTAATACTGCTCCCTGCACTCAGCTCTAATACTGCTCTCTGCACTCAGCTCTTATACTGCTCTCTGCACTCAGCTCTTATACTGCTCCCTGCACTCAGCTCTAATACTGCACTCAGCTCATATACTGCTCCCTGCACTCAGCTCTTATACTGCTCCCTGCACTCAGCTCTTATACTGCTCCCTGCACTAAGCTCTTATACTGCTCCCTGCACTCAGCTCTTATACTGCTCCCTGCACTCAGCTCTTATACTGTTCCCTGCACTCAGCTCTAATACTGCTCCCTGCACTCAGCTCTAATACTGTTCCCTGCACTCAGCTCTTATACTGTTCCCTGCACTCAGCTCTTATACTGCTCCCTGCACTCAGCTCTTATACTGCTCACTGCACTCAGCTCTTATACTGCTCTCTGCACTCAGCTCTTATACTGCTCCCTGCACTCAGCTCTTATACTGATCCCTGCACTCAGCTCTTATACTGTTCCCTGCACTCAGCTCTAATACTGCACTCAGCTCATATACTGCTCCCTGCACTCAGCTCTTATACTGCTCCCTGCACTCAGCTCATATACTGCTCCCTGCACTCAGCTCTTATACTGCTCCCTGCACTCAGCTCTTATACTGCTCCCTGCACTCAGCTCTAATAATGCTCCCTGCACTCAGCTCCTATACTGCTCCCTGCACTCAGCTCTAATACTGCTCCCTGCACTCAGCTCTAATACTGCACTCAGCTCATATACTGCTCCCTGCACTCAGCTCTAATACTGCTCCCTGCACTAAGCTCATATACTGCTCCCTGCACTCAGCTCTAATACTGCACTCAGCTCATATACTGCTCCCTGCACTCAGCTCATATACTGCTCCCTGCACTCAGCTCATATACTGCTCCCTGTACTAAGCTCTAATACTGCTCCCTGCACTCAGCTCTTATACTGTTCCCTGCACTCAGCTCTTATACTGCTCCCTGCACTCAGCTCTTATACTGCTCTCTGCACTCAGCTCTTATACTGCTCCCTGTTCTAAGCTCTAATACTGCTGCCTGCACTCAGCTCTTATACTGCTCCCTGCACTCAGCTCTTATACTGCTCCTGCTCCCTGCACTCAGCTCTTATACTGCTCCCTGTACTAAGCTCTAATACTGCTCCCTGCACTCAGCTCTTATACTGCTCTCTGCACTCAGCTCTTATACTGCTCCCTGCACTCAGCTCTAATACTGTTCCCTGCACTCAGCTCATATACTGCTCCCTGCACTCAGCTCTTATACTGTTCCCTGCACTCAGCTCTAATACTGCTCCCTGCACTCAGCTCTTATACTGCTCCCTGCACTCAGCTTTAATACTGCTCCCTGCACTCAGCTCTTATACTGTTCCCTGCACTCAGCTCTTATACTGCTCCCTGCACTCAGCTCTTATACTGCTCCCTGCACTCAGCTATAATACTGCTCCCTGCACTCAGCTCTTATACTGTTCCTTGCACTCAGCTCTTATACTGCTCCCTGCACTCAGCTCTAATACTGCTCCCTGCACTCAGCTCTTATACTGCTCCCTGCACTCAGCTCTAATACTGCTCCCTGCACTCAGCTCTTATACTGTTCCCTGCACTCAGCTCTTATACTGCTCCCTACACTCAGCTCTAATACTGCTCCCTGCACTCAGCTCTTATACTGCTCCCTGCCCTCAGCTCTAATACTGCTCCCTGCACTCAGCTCTTATACTACTCCCTGCACTCAGCTCTTATACTGCTCCCTGCACTAAGCTCTAATACTGCTCCCTGCACTCAGCTCTTATACTGCTCCCTGCACTAAGCTCTAATACTGCTCCCTGCACTCAGGTTTTATACTGCTCCCTGCACTAAGCTCTAATACTGCTTCCTGCCTCGCTGCACTCAGCCCTTATACTGCTCCCTGCACTCAGCTCTAATACTGCTCCCTGCACTCAGGTTTTATACTGCTCCCTGCACTAAGCTCTAATACTGCTCCCTGCACTCAGGTTTTATACTGCTCCCTGCACTAAGCTCTAATACTGCTTCCTGCCTCCCTGTACTCAGCTCCTATACTGCTCCCTACACCAGATCTTCTACACCATGCTCTGGAAACTGCTCTCTTACATAAATTTCTCATTTTACCTATCCTATTTACACTTCTTTAATTCATTATATGTTTTATTTACCTTCTATCTCTTCTGGACGCAGCTCTCTATCCTGAAAGAAAACATGTTGGAACAAAGATTAGAGTTAAAGGAAGAAAGTATTGAAGTCACTGAATGAATGGGATTAAACAACTGTAATCTCCAGAGTAATCACACAGAAGAGACATAAGGTATGAGGGTTGGACATGGGGTTGGTGACTGCTCATCCCTCTGTAATTCCTCATTGTCATTATCTTGTGTGTGTATATTTGTGTGTATGTTTATAAACATGTGTGTGTGTCAGTGTGCCTATAATCATGTAAATACAGTATGTGTATATTTGTGAGCATGTTTATACATATATGCGTGTGTGTGTGTCAGAGTGTCTATAAGCATGTAAATGTGTGTGTATATTTGTGTGCATGTTTATAAACATGTGTGTGTGTGTGTCTATAATAATGTAAATGTGTGTGTGTGTTTTGTGCATGTGTCAATGTGTCTATAATCATATACAGTATATGTGTGTGTGTATATTTGTGTGCATGTTTATAAATATATGTGTGCGTGTGTGTGTGTTTGTGTGTGTGTCTGTGTGTCTATAAGCATGTAAATATGTGTGTGTGTATATTGTGTGCATTTTTATAAATATGTGTGTGTACATGTATCAGTGTATCTATAAGCATGAAAATATGTGTGTGCATGTGTCAGTGTGTCTATAAGCATGTAAATATGTGTGTGTGTGTGTATGTGTCAGTGTGTCTATAAGCATGTAAATATGCGTGTGTATATTTGTGTGCATGTTTATAAATATATGTGTGTGTGTGTGTCTGTGTGTCTGTGTGTCTATAAGCATATAAATGTGTTTGTGTGTGTCAGTGTGTCTATAAGCATGTAAATATGTGTGTGTGTATTTGTGTGCATGTTTATAAATATGTGTGTGTGCATGTGTCAGTGTGTGCATGTTTATAAATATGTGTGTGTATGTTTATAAATATGTGTGTTTGTGTGTCTATAAGCATGTAAAGCATGTAAATATGTGTGTGTGCGCATGTGTCAGTGTCTATAATCATGTAAATATGTGTGCGTGTGTCTATAATCATGTAAATATGTGTGTGTATATTTGTGTGCATGTTTATAAATAGATGTATCTGTGTGTGTCTGTGTGTCTATAAGCATGTAAATATGTGTGTGTGTGTGTCTGTGTGTGTCAGTGTGCCTATAAGCATGTAAATATGTGTGTGTCTGTCTGTGTGTGTCAGTGTGCCTATAATCATGTAAATATGTGTGTGTATATTTGTGTGCATGTTTATAAATATATATATGTGTCAGTGTGTCTGTAATTATGTAAATGTGTGTGTTTGTGTATGTTTATAAATATGTGTGTGTGTGTCAGTGTGCCTATAAGCATGTAAATATGTGTGTGTATACAGTACTATACATACAATAAATATTATTTCCAAATGCACTACTTTACCCTTCTTTCTTTAGGGACTTTTAAGAAAGCTGGTTTTGCGGTGAAACATGTTGAGGGAGGGATAAACTGTAAATGTGAACCTCTTAAAATATTTAGGCCTCGCTTCCATTGAGTTGTAATTCAGTTTGTGTGCACTCGCAAACCGTTAAATATGCTGTCGAAAGCAATATCGTTTAACGACTGTTTCCAATGGCGCGTTATACCTCAATATCGGCAGCCGGACTTCGGCTGCCGAAAATATCTTCGCGTCCCATAGAAAGTAATAGAAGCCGTTAATCGATAAATTATACCAGGTTTCCAATGAAAGCGCAAACCGTTAATATACTGTCGGAGGCTGTCGATACATTGAGAAATATTACACCCAGCTCAATTAGGTGTAAAAGAGGAAAATTGTGCTTTTTGAGACCTATTTTCTATTTAAATTATAAAACTTGCAAATAATGCAAGTGTTTTAATGTATAAATAAATTCTAATAGAAATATCAGTATATATTTAAATATAATAATATATGCAAGAACATATCTACAGAATGCAAACTAGACCTATGCCTAGGGCAGCAATACATATTACTTATATTTATGAAGTGGAAAATATAATTATATTAAAAAATAATATTTGATTATTAAAAATATGGATAAGTGTATCTTTATTTTTCTTGAGAGGCGATCACAGGTAAGAAGCACGGACGTTAAACGTAAATTCTATAGCGTAAGGTCGGGTTACCTTAGCAACTAATTGATTTTCAAGAAATCCGACGTCAGATGGAAGCGTTAACACAACGTTAACTTACAGCTACACGAAAAGAGCGACTGCGCACAACACGCTAATCTTTTCAATGGAAACCTGGTACTAAAATGCAGCCGTAAATTACTTTTAGCTGTCAGACGCTTCGGTAGCTTACGGCTCCATTTTTAACGACTCAATGGAAGCGAGGCCTTAATTGGTGGTAATATTTGAATTTAATTTAATGTGAATAATAATAATATACTGTTTACCAGTTATAGGTAAAGGGCCAGATTAGAAGTTGTTTGCAAAATATTGCTTCAGCGAAAGCGATATTTGCACTTAACTTAGTAATACCAGCGCACGCAAATGAGAACTAGCACAGCAATGAGCAGCACATATAAATATATATGAATATATATTTATGTGTTAATATGTGTATATGCATGTAAAATTTATGGATAAAATATGCTTTACTATGGTTGGTTTAAAAAAAATAAAAATATTGACACAATTTTCTAAACTTAGTTAAAGGGACAGTCAACACTAAAATTGTTATTGTTTAAAAAGATAACGCCTTTACTACCCATTCCCCAGCTTTGCACAACCAACATTGTTATATTAATAAACTTTATAACATTTAAACCTCTAAATGTCTGTCTGTTTCTAAGCCACTACAGACAGCCTCTTATCACATGCTTTTTATTTGCTTTTCACAACAGGAGACTGCTAGTTCATGTTGTTCATACAAATAACATTGTGCTCACGCTTGTGAAGTTATAGATGACCCAGTACTAATTGGCTAAAATGCAAGTCAATATATAATAAATAGATAGCCATGTGATCAGGGGACAAAACTGGTTTAGATACAAAGTAATCACAGAGGTAAAAAGTATATTAATATAACTGCGTTGGTTATGCAAAACTGGGGAATGGGTAATAAAAGGTTTATCTATCTTTTAAAACAATAACAATTTTGGAGTTGACTGTCCCTTTAAGTGAAATTTCCAGAAAATCAATAGACTGACAACACATGATTATCAAATAATATAGGCCCTGACCCTGATAAGGAATTCGCCCACTGCCTATCACTCCTTACCCACACAAGCTAAGCAAGTCAAGATAGACAAGTTTTTCAGCACTTGTCAGCATTGTTCATGAACCTGTGACTCTGTTCTCTTGTCACAATATATTTTGTAAAACTACGTTGTTCACCTATACCCTACATGCTGAAGAAAATAGGATTTTATCTACAATATTCTTATAGGTAGCAGTGGTGCAATGCTTAGCCTTATGTTATTTCACTGATTTTAATAAGGAAACATTATCAGAAATGCAATGACTATAGTAAATTCTGGCTGCATAGCTATCCTAAATATACATAAAAAGTTATTTTTTTATAAATACAGTGGACATTTATACCAGGAACCAAAAGATAGTAAAAAAAAAATCCTGACTGATTTTTTATAGCAGTGAACAACTATGTAACATAAAAGTAAAGCGACGGTAAATATAACCTTCAGACACAGGCTGCAGTGCCCAGGCAATTATTTTCAGTAGCACTGTGCACCTGTTTGCTTATTGGCAGGGGTACGAGAGATTTTGGCCTAGATTCAATAAAATTCATTTGTAAAAGAAATATCTTGCAGGAAAAAACTCATAATTCATAAAGATTTGTGCCTGTCTCCTAAACATTTACTTCTCGACTCACAGAAAGTGAAAAAACAACAAAAAAATAAGAAAACTAAAAAGCAAGAAAATGGCAGTTTTGGATGAGGGGCAATAGAGTCTCTATAATTTCAACTTTCTGTAGGTGAAAAATCCTGACCACACCTCTGTCCTGGAACACAGCCAACCTCTGGAGACACCTTTTGTTCTATCCAGCCACATTATTTTACCAAAACAAATATATTTTACAATCACACACACATAACTCACTATGCAATTGTAATTACTGTCTGTCTTGCTAGCGATTCTGGTTTAATAAGTGAGATATAAATATCTGTATATATAATATATATATATTTATATACTCATATATATATGTATATATATATATATATATATATATATATAAAAAATTAAAAAAAGCAAACAAAAACAGATATATATATATATATATATATATATATATAGAAATATCCATTGTAAAATAAAAAGAACATTTTCTTCTATGTGAGGAACATTGGAATCGAAAGTATTCACTATCTTGGAGTTTAGCGCAGTTCGTCTAACTCTGTGTCGGGTTATTGCACGATCAATACATTTTAGTTGTTTGTTTTTTTTTAACATCCTGTCCTATAGAAATCTATGGGGAGAAGTTAGCGTGGTCGCGATATCTAGAGTCCGGAAGTTAGCGCGCATCAGACTTAGTTATAGCGCGCCACTTGTAATTTAGCCCTTTGTAAATTTTTTATTATCAACATCAATTGGACAATACAAAATCAGTGTGTCAGGGAACTGTGGTCTTCACATATTGGGACTGTCGCTGCTATGTTTAGTGGTTTGGGCGTACTATGTTTCTATTATTAGACACTTTTATTGCATTCTGCAAAAATGATTGTACGAGATGTTACGTAGTATTTGTTGTATCATGGATCCCTGCTTACAAATGCTTTATATTTTGTGATGTGATGGCAACAGGTTGGGAACAGCTACCCTTCATTTTTAATTTGGCTTTAATAAGTGTTGCTGAAAAAAGGTTAACTTTTTGGGGCCGATTTATCATGCTGCGAATGCAGCTGTTTCCGCGGGAGGCTTCAGGCTCACCAGAAACGTAAGTTAAGAAGCAGTGGTCGTAAGACCGCTGCTCCTTAACTCGTCCGCCACCTCTGAGGTGGCAGACAGCAATAATCCCGATCAGATACGATCAGGATGATTGACACCCCTTCTAATGGCCGATTGGCCGCGAATGTGCAGGGGGCGGCATTGCACAAGCATTCCATCAGAAATGCTTGTGCAATGTTAAATGCCGACAGCATACAGCGGATCATGTCTGCCCGACAGTTAAAGGAACATTAAACCCAATTCTTTTCTTTCATGATTCAGATAGAGGGTAACATTTTAAACAACTTTCTAATTTACTTCTATCATCTAATTTGCTTCATTCTCTTGATATTCTTTCCTGAAAAGCATATCTAAATAGGCTCAGTAGCTTCTGATTGGTGGCTGCACATATTTGCCTCATGTGATTGGCTCACCCATGTGCATTGCTATTTCTTTAACAAAGAATATCGAAAGAATTAAGCAAATTAGATTATAGAAGTAAATTGGAATGTTGTTTAACATTGTATGCTCAATCTGAATCATGAAATAATTTTTTTGGGTTTAATGTCCCTTTAATAAGTCTACCCCTTTGACTTTATATATATATATATATATATATATATATACACACTCACACACAAAGTTCAAGGAGGAGGATCTACACTCACATCAATAAATCAGCAACCAGCAACAATGTATATATACTGTATATATAAATATATATATATATATAAACATCTATTTCATATTTATCTTTTTCCATATATATATTTTCTCAAACACAGAGGTACAAGATCTCACTTCAAAAATGTATCCACCAGGGAGCATAGCAAAATTGTACACAGGCAGCAAAACCACATTCTCTGATTTGCGAGTTATGACGCTTCCTCATAGATCCTTATGTATCCATTAGCGGCAACTCTGCAATACATGTGGTAAAAGAAAACCAGGGGCCCTCAAGTAAAAGGTTGGATACCACTAGCAAAAGGAAACCAGATAAACATATTCATGCTGTGTGTATTTGGGTTGTAAAACCCTGCAAGCCTCTATAAGTGTGACAGAAAATATTATTTATGATAAGAAAATGCATTTACTAAAAATATACCTTAATTTTATCAACAAGACTAATAAATACTGCAAGACCTAGTAGAGTAGGGGTTTCCCATTCTGTCTGAAAATGTATTCAAAGTTTTGTTTTTATCTTATCATCTGTAAACATTTATTCAAACTCATTAGAGACCCAGATTACAAGTGGCGCACTATTGCTAGCATGGGACGTGAAAGGCCCTATCGCTGGGCCATGCTAAAATTAGCATGCAACTTTATATTACAAGTCCATGGTAAAACAGATTTACCAGAGAAGATTTACCGCGACTGACATCACTCTAGCTCACCCAATACTGTCAAAGAATATAAAGTATTATATTCATAAATACACATTTTTAATTAAAAAAATTACATTTATATTATTTTTTTAAAAGGGTTAAAAGGGTATAGTATATGACTAGGTGTTTGACTGGGAAGGACTCCAAAGTATGTAAATATATATATATGTCTAAATATGTGTATGCATGTAGCGCTGCGGAATCTGTTGACGCTCTACAAATAACCGATAATAATAATAATAATAATAATAAATATGGGTATGCATGTACGTATACATGTCTATATGTGCACACATACATATAAACATATAAATACACATACAGTATATACACACACACACATATATATATATATATATATATATATATATATATATATATATACTTCTTAACCCTTCCCAGTCAAATACCTTGAAATAAAAAACATAATTTTTAATCAATTTTAATATGTTTTTTTAATACAAATACTTGAAATTCCTTTGTTCTTCACTTATAAGAAAATGTTCTTTTTATTTTTAAATAGATATTTCTATTTATATATATCTGTATATAAAATCTATCTATCTATCTACATCTGTATATATTCATATAGATATATATTTTACAACAATAATTATATATATATTTAAAAATTAAAAGAATATTTTTTTCTATGTGAAGAACATAGGAATTTGAAGCATTCCTAACACACCTTTGGGTTTACTGCAGTTGGTCTAGCACAGTTTCAGGATAGCGCGTCTGAATCTTTTGCTCGCTCACTAACGAATTACTTGCAATACCTGATATAACTTGGGAGCACTCATTTTTTAGCTTGAGTACAGTTAGTGCACATGAACGATAAAAATGTACTGCTGCACTTGTAATCTAGGCCATATGTTGTCATTTCTAATGCTTTTCACAAATGACATACTAAACTTCTGTCTTTCTCTGTATATAGACCCCTAGAATTAAATGCAAATTATTATGCCTCAAACCACTGTGCTGACCTTTAACTTACAAAATGCATATTTGTGCCAACATATGCACTCAACAGAACACAGTTTGTACAATGTAAAACATTTATATCATAAAATATACTGACAATTGCAGAAATCTTATTAATACAATTGATCTTATGCTGCTTGTTATTGCTGTTTGTCAATTGCAAACTGTGATTAATAAAAACATATTCTCCTGACATTTGCCACATACAGAGCTTTGCCAGTTTAAATGATGGTAATATTTTGCAAAACGTTTAGGAAGTTGCTGTGTATCCAGGCAATGCCAAATGTTTTGTCTGACAAATCTTATAACTTTTCATGGCAATAACACATCTATAAAGGTATATAAGGCCAGCTTTATGTGTATGATCTTACAAAGTGATTTTTTTATATAAATAAACTGCTACATCAACCTGCTAGTCTAGATTTTTGCAAGCAGTTAAGATGAGAGATTGAGCTGTCATTTTATATTCATGTTGATATTATGTTGAACAATATAAAAAGAGTGTTCAGTTCAATACCTAAATACAAACCATGTCAATCTTTACTAGAAATGTCTTGTTACTTTCTCTGGTAACCAAAGGGCTATCGCACTGAGTGAAAAGCTTGGGTTTAGGTATTTGCCTATATACTTTTTTTAATTAATTAAATGAAATGATAGCACAAATACTTAGCAATACAATGACAGCATCCCTGGAATGTAACATCAAGTGGGATAGGAATGATGTCATGTGATTTGGGGTAAAGGTAGGTGACAGCTGTGGTGACAATATGGAAGGGAAGGCATGAGTTGCACGACTCACGTACAGGCTGCCGATTCTCAGCAAATCCTTTGCGCAGAAAGATACAGGCTGGGCCAAGCAGGTTGTGCATCACTGCGCAGTTCTGAGCCAAAAGCATTAAGGGCCCTTGTGCCCCCTCTTCTCCTGATTGTGTCGGTCTGAGGCAGTTTCTCTCCTCCTGGTACATCTTACAATACACAGAGTGTTACTGGGGGTTCTAGAGTGTTACTGGGAGTTCTAGCATGTTACTGGGGGTTCTAGAGTGTTACTGGGGGTTATAGAGTGTTACTGGGGGTACTAGCGTGTTACTGAGGGTTCTAGAGGGTTACTGGAAGTTCTAGCGTGTTACTGGGAGTTCTAGAGTGTTACTGGGGGTTCTAGCATATTACTGGGTGTTCTAGAGTGTTACTGGGGGTTTAAGCATGTTACTGGGAGTTCTAGAGTGTTACTGGGGGTTCTAGCATGTTACTGGGGGTTCTAGAGTGTTACTGGGGGTTCTATCATGTTACTGGGGGTTCTAGCGTGTTACTGGGGTTTCTAGCATGTTACTGGGGGTCCTAGAGTGTTACTGGGAGTTCTAGCATGTTACTGTGAGTTCTAGAGTGTTACTGGGATTTTTAGAGTGTTATGGGGGTTCTAGAGTGTTACTGGGGTTCCAGAGTGTTACCGGGGGTTCTAGTGTGTTACTGGGGTTTCTGGAGTGTTACTGGGGGTTCCAGTGTGTTACTGGGGGTTCTAGCGTGTTACTGGGTGTTCTAGTGTGTTACGGGGGTTCTAGAGTGTTACTGGGGGTTCTAGAGTGTTACTGGGGTAGGTATTGTGAAAGATCTGCTGAACTTGGCTTAAAGGTTTAGAGTAAAGTATTCCCTCTCTTAGGGCTAGATTATGAGTGGAGTGGTAGTTTGTGCTCCCGCTTGCTCGTTAACTCCGCTAGAAGTAAGCTTTTTGCGATCATCAGGTAGTGAGCGTATTACAAGTTAAAAGTAAAACGTTTTTGCTTGTGCGCTAACCCAACACATGCAGAACGCAAACTTCGAATATTGTGATTGTGTTAACGTATTCCCCTATAAAATTCAATGGAGCATGAAAAAGTGGAGAAAAAACAAATACCTTTACTCGTGCGCATACCCAATCGCCTTTCTAAAGTGCGCTAATCTGACATGAAATATTATATTCACATATATATATATATATAAATATATATATACCAAGACAAAGGATCCTCACTTTCCGGACCTACATCAAGTGAATATTTTATTCAATATGTGACGTTTCGGGAATCAGACAGAGTGTTTCATCCCCGAAACGCCACGTATTTAATAAAATATTCACTTGATGAAAGTCCAGAGAGTGTGGATTCTTTGTCTTGGTATATCTCCTTTGCTCCTATCACCCTGGCACACTGACTAAAGGTGAGAGTGCAAATCCTTTTGTTACTTATTATATATATATATATTTAAATACATATACAGTACAGTATACATATGCACACACACATATATATACACATATACATACATATACATATTTAGACGTGGTGTATCTCTATGTTAAAGCCCTCTGCATGCCTGAGACCTCATATCTTTGAGCCCTTATAACTTTTTAATTAAAACAATTTTTAAATAATTTTATCAGACAGTGTTATTATGAATGTAACTTTATTTTTAAATACATTTTTGATGTGTTTTGTGCAATTTTTTTGTCTCACGTAACAGTTAACCAGAGCTCTGAAGTTGTGCTATCCCGACACGCGTTAAATTCAATTGCGCTCAAGCAAGCCTGTTTTATTCAACTTATAATCCGCATGCTACATCTGATGCGCACAAAGAGCCGCGATAAACCCCTTTTCACTCGCACACAACTGTTAGAGCTCCACTCGTAATCTAGCCCTTAGTCAGGGGTGAATCCTCTCCCAGGTGAAAACTTATCATATTTTCTACCCAATTCTACATTCAAGAGATAGTAAACTCAACATTAAAACCCACAAAGTGTAATTAAACACAGCAAAGTAGCAATGCAATGTTCTTTCTTTATTTGAATTGCTTTTCCTACGATTTACCTCTGTAAATTGTGATTGAGCTACACTCCTCAGGTTTGCCTGACATAGCTACATGTTACATAGTGATTGCTTGGTACAGGGCAGGTGCTACTTTACATGAGATCTCTGTATGCAGATCTGTTGTAATGCATTGTTTAATTGTTACTGCATACTGTGTATATATAAAAAAACAATGTAATCTCCATTTAAAGCTCAGTGTTTGTAGATAAATTATGTAATATGCTTTTTCAAATGGCCCATCATTTACCTATTAGATTTTTATTCACATCGTCTCACTTACACTATGCATATTACTGCTATTCTTGTTTTGCAGTGATTCTGCTTTGTAAACATTTTATTTTGTGTTCTTTAATCCTCTGTTACTGTATTCATGTACTGTACACTGCTCTGTTATTGTTCATCTTCTCTGTTTTTTTTCTTTTCCATTTCCTCCTCCCTCTTTCTTTTCCTCCTTTTCTATAAAAGGAGCTGTTTTGGTCTGGTTATATCCAGCCATATATTCCCACGCTTTTATTTGAACCCTGGGATTCTTTTACAATTATAGCCACAGGGTCAGAGTTCGATTTAGAACAACACTGTAAAAAAAAAAGACATATCTATCTTTATTTATTTATCTATCTATCTATCTATCTATCAATCTATCATCTATCTATCTATCATCTATCTATCTATTTCCGCGAATGGAAGCTATGACTATCCTCTGTAGGAAACACTAATAGACATATAAAATGTAAAATTCTTTGAGTAATTAAAGAAATGGCAAATCATAAAGAGAGAGGCGAGGGGAAATGATGACTAGTGCAGGCATACTTTAACGGCGAAAGTGGGTTATTCATTGTGTTAACATCACTATATGATGGTTGCTAGCGTCTAATGCACTTGGGGTTTAGACTTAAATTAAAACCTTATCAGTGGCCTTGGACACTCTCTCTGTCTCGCTCTTAGCCCTAGCCTACACATGTATGCTGCTATGTGGATCTTCCCTGCGGTTGGGTGACATACCTTCTGTGAGATATTTGGCAGAGGAGACTTCACACAATTCCCCATAACACAGAGTGAGGAGCAGAGGATAGGCTTTCCCGAGGGGACGCAGTAAGACGGTAGCATCCAGCGAGGCATCCCGCACAATTATTGCCTGCAAGCCTCGGGGGCAGAGAGCAGTGTCCCACAGATTAGACCCCTTGAGCCGCAGATTGTTTCCCGGGTGGAGCTTCTGATTATAGCAGATAAACTGCAGTAGAAACTATTCACTGATGAGCTCAGAGAATCCTGCTAATTTGGTGCTTGTTCCCCCCCTTCCCCCCCATGAGCGTTGGAGCTTTTCAATGACATGATGTGGGATAGATCAGCTGGAGGCAGACACAGGACTCTGACGTTAACTTACAGCCTTGCCAGAACCCCTCCAGTTTTGGAATTTAACTAAAAATCTTGCTATTTAGTCTATTTATGTAACAATGCAATGCAGCCCTCTTTGGCAGCCAAAATTGTTTAGACCAGTATTACAAGAAAAGTAGTGCTTGGTCAAGAAAGAGTTAACTTCTGTATCCTTATGTTATCCATTTTGACTCTTCCAGCTGTCTGATCAGTGGACTTACAAATCTCGCTTTTAAATAACTATCATTGCCAATTTAATGAAAGGGACAGAGACTGAGCAGAGCCTCCTAGCTAAAATATTAGGGTCATGTGTGCAGTAAACATGCACTTGACATTCCAAACAAAAGAAACACAATGTCAACCTCCAGTTTCTCAATAAAAGAGGCACAGTATGTCAGATAAGACCTCCCTTTGTAATAGAATGAACAGCGCACAAAAGCAAGCTGTATTAATGAAGCTGAGAGATCAAAGGAAGTCATACTGGATTGAAGATGGCTGATAGTAATTGTGTGATGTTTAAAAGAGGCCCCAGTATGTATATATTAAGATGGTTTATAATGGTAGTCCACACCAACAGGTCTGGGTTTAAATATATATCTATTATAAAGGAACAGGAAACACACAATTAAATTTTCATTATTCAGATAGAACATGACATTTTTCATTTTATTTGTTATAAGTGTTACTTCATTCTCTTGGTATTGTTTGTTGAAGGGCATGAGCATGCATATGTCTTTGTAGCATTTTATATATTTTTGACACAAGCTGCATTATTCTTTGACGCTGACCATGTTGCTTGCTGGTGCATTGTCACGCTTGCTTCCTTTGGTGTAAATATTTTCTGTGGTCTTGTCTCATGCTAAGAGTTGCCATCTTTATTGAAGTTTTTCCTGGGTGTGCTTTACTTCCTGTTGTCCTGTTGCTGCTGACCTTGTTTGTTCCTAGACAATTCTTCTGCTCGAGCTGAATCTCTGACTGAACTTGACTACTCCTTGGATTTGATTCTATATTTCCTGATGTCTACCAGGGCCAGACTGGGAAATCAGACTGGCCCTGGAAATGTTTAAAGATGACCCCAGCACCCCCAGACCTGCCTCTGCCCCTGGACCAGCCCCGTTTTCACCCCCCTACTTTGCCTAGGTTCCATTTTTTTTTTTTGCTGCCACAGGCCCCCACACCCTCATCAGCAGTGGAGCGGCCTTAAAGAAATGGGCTACCATGCGCACAAGGCTTACTCTGTGTCGTCCCTGACGAAGGATGTGGCCCTACAGCGACCCACTGTGCCAATAGTGCACTGATGTCTGCCTAAATCTGACTACAGCTTTGAATTTCTTTGCTAAAATACATTAAAGGGACAGTCAAGTCCAAAAAAAACTTTCATGATTCAAATAGGGCATGCAATTTTAAACAACTTTCCAATTTACTTTTATCACCAATTTTGCTTTGTTCTCTTGGTATTCTTAGCTGAAAGCTAAACCTAGGAGGTTCATATGCTAATTTCTTAGACCTTGAAGGCCGCCTCTGCATTTGATAGTTTTTCACCACTAGAGGGCGTTAATTCATGTGTTTCATATAGATAACATTCAGCTCATGCACGTGAATTTACAGAGGAGTGAGCACTGATTGGCTGAAAAAGAACTGAAATAAGGGGGCCGTCAGAAGATGCTTAGATACAAGGTAATCACAGAGGTAAAATGTTGTATTATTATAACTGTGTTGGTTGTGCAAAACTGGGGAATGGGTAATTAAGGGATTATCTATCTTTTAAAACAACAAAAATTCTGGTGTTGACTGTCCCTTTAAGTGAGTCATACCCTGGGGGTTCCATTCAGAGTGTTGGGATTGTGTCTATACTACCCATCCTAGACAGACATTTACTACATGCCTGACTCCCTGACACCTTTGATATAAGAACATATAAAATCACTGATTCTGGAGCCAATTTATCATGCTGCGAATGCAGCAGTTTCCGCAAGAGCCTTGAGGCTCGCCGGAAATAAAAATTAAGAAGCCGCTTCTTAACTCATCCACCACCTCTGAGGTGGCGGATAGCAATCATTCTGATCGGATTAGATTGGGATGATTGACACCCTCTGCTAGCTGCTGATTGACAGCGAATGTGCAGGGGACGGCATTGCACAAGCATTTCACATTTTAAAATTATTCAACCTCCATTGCAAATCATGTTTATTGTCAAAATTTGCAGACTTTCAGGTGTTTGCAATGAACGAATAAAACAAAAGTAATTGAAATAGCTCAACACAAAGAATGCTTCACGTTGTTTCCCCAAATTCAACTGAAAATGCATCTTTTAATGAATTCTGCAGTCTCAAAATTATTCAACCCCTTCATGGCAAGCATCTTTAGTACTTAGTAGAGCACCCTTTTGCTGTTATGACCTGCTGAAAACTAGATGCATAGACAGACATCAGCTTCTGGCAGCGTTCCTGAGGAATTTTTGACCATTCCTCATGAGCAATGGCCTCCAGTTCAATAATATTCTTGGGTTTGCGTACTGCAGCTGCCTTCTTCAAATCCCACCAGAGATGGCCACTGTAGAATCTTCCAGGACTTCTGCAACCAAGCCTTGGGGGAATTTGAGGTATGCTTGGGATCATTGCCCTTTTGGACGGTCTAATGACGCCTGGCATGACGTTTTCTCATAGGATTTCCAGATACTTCAATAAATCCATCTTGCCTTCCATACACATGCAGGTTTCCAGTGCCAGTGGATCACCGAGCCACCACCTTGCTTAACTGTAGGCAGAGTGTTCCTTGCAGCTTATGCTTCATTCTTCTTCCTGCAGACATAAAGCTGATCCATTGGGCTAAAAAGTTCCAGTTTTGTTTCATCGCTCCACAGAACAGAATTCCAAAACTTCTGTGGCTTATTTATATGATTTTGAGCATATTGGAGTTGACTTTTTTGTGCTTTTGGGTTAGTAGTGGTGTACGTCTTGGAGTTCTGGCATGGAAACCTTCTGCGTTTAGTATGTGCCTTACTGTGCAAACTGAAACTTCAGTGCCTGTTGTCACCAAGTCTTGCTGCAGGTCTTTTGCTGTCACTGGAGGGTTTTTCTCAACCTACCTTCTCAGAAATCTGGTTGCAGCGGTTGATAGCTTGCTTTTTCTGCCCCATCCAGGTAGTGTAACCACTGTTCCTTTAACTTTGAACTTGCAAACTATACTTCCAACAGTGCTTTTAGGAACATTCAGTGCCTTTGCTCTCTTCTCTTCTCTTAACTTTTTGGACCATTCATTTGATTTAGGTATTTCATGTATTCTAGCTCAACCACACCTGGTGCAATTAATGAAGCCCTTGATTAGTTGCATCAGATGTGCTTGAGACAACGTGGCCTACTTATCAAGCGATCAACTGTGCTGCATTCAACGGCACCAATACGCTCGCCTGACATTACCTAACATCGCGGCCGCGGACCTGAATATGCTCTCCATATTTAAATAAAAAGCTGTCAAAAAGCCGCGCACCAAGTATGGAAGATTGAATAGCCAACAGAATGCGAGCTCAATCCTATTGGCTGATTGGATCAGCCAATAGGATGAAAGCTCAATCCTATTGACTGATTGGATCAGCCAATCGGAATCTAAGGGACGCCATCTTGGATGACGTCATTTAAAGGAACCTTCATTGTTGAAGAAGACGGCGAAAGAAGAGGATGCTCCACGCCGGATGTCTTGAAGATGGAGCCGCTCTGCGCCGGATGGATGAAGATAGAAGATGCCGTCTGGATGAAGACTTCTGCCGGCTTGGATGAAGACTTCGGCCTGCTTGGATGAAGACTTCTGTCGGCTTCGCTGAGGACTTCTGCCTCTTTGTTGAGGATGGATTTCAGGTCTTCAAAAACTGTAAGTGGATCTTTGGGGGTTAGTGTTAGGTTTTTTTAAGGGTTTATTGGGTGGGTTTTATTTTTAGCTTAGGTTTTGGGCAAGGAAAAAGAGCTAAATGCCCTTTTAAGGGCAATGCCCATCCAAATGCCCTTTTCAGGGCAATGAGGAGCTTGGTTTTTTTAGATTAAGTTTTTATTTGGCGGGTTGGTTGTGTGGGTGGTATGTTTTACTGTTGGGGGGGTGTTTGTATTTTTATTACAGGTAAAAGAGCTGATTTCTTTGGGGCAATGCCCCCCAAAAGGCCCTTTTAAGGGCCATTGGTAGTTTATTGTAGGCTAGGGTTTATTTTTATTTTCGGGGAGCTTTTTTATTTTCATAAGGCTTTTAGATTAGGTGTAATTAGTTTAAATATTTGATCATTTATTTTTTATTTTGTGTAACTTAGTGTTTATTTTTTTTGTAACTTAGTGTTTGTTATTTTGTGTAACTTAGTGTTTGTTATTATGTGTAACTTAGTTGTTAGTTTTCTGTAACTTTGTAATTTTTAATAGTAGATTTAAATTATTTGAGTAGGGTTAGGTTTTTAAATATGTAATATAGTTAATTTAATTTGTAGTTTAATGTAATTTCAGTATAACAGTTAGGGTAGATTAATTATTAGTTTAATATAGTTTAATGTAATTTCAGTATAACAGTTAGGGTAGATTAATTAATAGTTTAATATAGTTTAATGTAATCTTAGTATAATAGTTAGGGTAGGTTAATTAATAGTTTAATATAGTTTAATTTAAATCTAAAGGTAAGTTTAAATTTATTATAAGATAGGGATGATTTAATATTTAATGTAAAGTTAAGTGGTTGTTAGATTTAGGTGTTAATAGGTTTAGTAAGTGGTACTGATGTGGGAGGCCAGGGGTTTAGGGGTTAATAATCTTATTTAGTTGCGGTGGGCTCCGGGAGCTGCGGGATAGGGGTTAATACTTTTATGTAAGTGGCGGCGGTGTCTGGGAGGCAGATTAGGGGTTAATAAGTATAATGTAGGTGGTGGCGGTGTCGGGGCTGGCAGATTAGGGGTGTTTAGACTCGGGGATTATGTTAGGGTGTTAGGTGTAAACATAACTTTTATTCTCCCATAGGAATCAATGGGATATCGGGCAGCAGTGAACATAAGCTTTCGCTGCTTTCAGACTCCCATTGATTCCTAGGGCATCCGCCGCCTCCAGGGCGGCGGATTGAAAAGCAGGTACGCTGGGCCAGAATAGTGGCGAGGGTACCTGGCAGATATTTGATAACTAGCAAAAGTAGTCAGATAGTGCCGAATTTGCATTCGGAACATCTGTAATGACGTAAGCATCGATCTGATTTGGATTGAGACCGGCGGATTGTATGTTACGTCACAGATTTCAACTTTTGCCGGTCTGTAGGCTTTGATAAATGACGCAAATCAAGTTTGCCACAATTACGCTGCGGAATTCCAGCGTATTTGCGGTTGACTACTTGATAAATAGGCCTCTATACCTGTTTTGAATATTTGTGCTGTTGTAAGGGATTCTATTCAGGGGGTTGAATAATTTTGAGACAGCGGAATTCATTAAAAAGATGCATTTTCAGTCTAATTTGGGGAAACCAGCTTTCGGTTGTGTTAAGCTATTTCAATTGCTTTTGTTTGATTTGTTCATTGCAAACTGCTTAAAGTCTGTACATTTTGACAATAAACCTGATTTGCAATGAAGGTTGAATAATTATGATTACAACTGTATAAGAATGATATACGATATGTGTATCTATTCAGTATATACCACCTTTCCACACTTCACCCTCCCCCCCCCCCCCGGTTATCTGCTGGCTTATCATTGCTGACTCATAAATAACTCCATGATAGTGAGAGCAATGTTATCTATATGACACACATGAACTAGCGCTATCTAGCTGTGAAAAGCTGTCAAAATGCACTGAGATAAGAGGTGGCCTTCAAAGGTTTAGCATATGAGCTTACCTAGGTTTAGCTTTCAACAAAGAAAAATGAGAGAACAAAGCAAACTTGATGATAAAAGTAAAATGGAAAGTTGTTTAAAATGGCATGCTCTACCTGAATTATGAAAGTTTATTTTTCGACTAAACTGTTTCTTTAAATTGTGAGTAATAGTGAGTCATGAAGCCATCGGGGCCTGGGGCTTTGCCCGCTGGGAAATTTTTAATAGCATGTATTTGGGGGCGTGTATTTGTTGGATGAATCCAGGTGGAGGGTCAGTAATTGAGTTTTTTTTGGGGGGGACTAGAGGAGTATGTTTGGTATAATATTGTCTAAAGGTGTCTGCTATATCATCAATAGTAACACAAGTCTTATCATTGGAGCTCAAGGAATGAACAAAAGATTTGAATCTCTTCTTCTTAAGAACTTGCTATTTTTTTTAACTTTACCTTTGAGTTCCCTTATGACCCTTGGTAATGCTATATCTCTAAAGCCAGATGATACATATGAACTCAAGTGTTGAGAGATTATTATTATTTTTTTACATAATAGTTAAAGGGACACTGAACCCAATTTTTTTTTTCTAACTTGATTCAGATAGAGCATGCAATTTTAAGCAACTTTCTAATTTACTCCTATTATCAAATTCTTTTCATTCTCTTGGTATCTTTATTTATTTATTTGAAATGCAAGAATTTAAGTTTAGATGTCGGCCCATTTTTGGTGAACACACTGTGTTGTTCTTGCTGATTGGTGGGTAAATTCACTTACCAATAAACAAGTGCTTTCCATGGTTCTGAACCCCAAAAATAGCTTAGATGCCTTCTTTTTCAAATAAAGAAACCAAGAGAATGAAGAAAAATTGATAATAGGAGTAAATTAGAAAGTTGTTTAAAATTGCATGCTCTATCTGAATCATGAAAGAAAAAAATTGGGTTCAGTATCCCTTTAAAGATCAACATAGCCAAAAAAAACAAACATATTTTGAAGAAAGTTACATTATGGAGATAAAAATATAGAAGCATAGATTTAGACAACAGATAAAAACCAGAAGGTTAAATGCATTATTATGATATGATTTATGCTTTATCTTGTGTGAGAGATCTCAAGAATCCTTTTTTTATGTAGCATATTCACTAAAGATAAGAGACCATTTTCCTTAATGATAATGGACTATTTTGTGTGTCCTGGGGAAAACAATACAATAAAAACAAGGGAACAATAAACAGATTTCACTGTATATTTATCTTATGGTTTTGGAGTTTCTATAATTGGGAACCAAGAATGATGCACTGAAACAACAGATGAAACTGATTTAAAGGGTCTTCATGATGACCATAATACTCCCTCTGCTGGTCTATGGTGGGCAGTACTATCCATGTCAAGTGAAGTTGCAGGAATGGCTGCACTGTATTAGGGGATTGGTAAAACAGGCCCCCAAAAGATAGGTGACTAGTATATAAGATAGGTGACTAGTATATAAGATAGGTGACTAGTATATAAGGTAGGTGACTTGTATATAAGATAGGTGACTAGTATATAAGGTAGGTGACTAGTATATAAGATAGGTGACTAGTATATAAGATAGGTGACTAGTATATAAGATGACAAGGAGATGAAAAGACAAACACCTCCTGAAGACCATTAAATGGGAAACTGGGCAGAATACAACTCTACTAAACCTACATTACAATATATACAACAAACAAGCCAGAATTAGAGTTTCATGATAAGTAAGCAATTAAAAAAAAACTTTCCGATATACTTCCATTATCAAAATGTGCACATTCTTTTTATATGCACACTGAGGGGCCTATTTATCATATGTCTGTCGGACCTGATCCGACAGTGCGAATCAGGTCCGACGGACATTGCTGAATGCGGAGAGCAATACGCTCTCCGTATTCAGCATTGCACCAGCAGCTCTTGTGAGCTACTGGTGCAACGCTGCCCCCTGCAGACTCGCGGCCAATCAGCCGCCAACAGGGGGTGTCAATCAACCCGATCATACTCGATCGGGTTGATTTCCGGCGATTCCTGTCCGCCTCATCAGAGCAGGCGGACAGGGTTAGCTCCATAACTTGTGTTTCTGGCGAGTCTGAAGACTCGCCAGAAACACGGGCCCACAAGCTCCTTACGGAGCTTGAAAAATGGGCCCCTGAGGCTCCAGCTCCTACTGAGCATGTGCAGAAGTATACACGTTTATGCATTTTGTGATCAGCTAAGGGATGTCACATAATACAGAGGGAGGGAAATTAGATTCACTTTGTACATTGATAAATAATATTCTACTGCTTATTATAAATTAAAAGTAAGTGCTCATGTATTGTCTTTTTAAAGGGACACTCAAGTCAGAATATACTTTTATGATTCAGAAAGAGTATGCAGTTTTAATACATTTTCCAATTTACTTCTATTATCAAATGTTGCACAGTCTTTATATTCACACTTTCTGGGGAACAAGATCCTACTGACCATGTGCACAAGCTCACAGGGTATACGTATACTAGTCTGTGATTGGCTGATGCCTGTCACATGATACAAGGGGCCGGAAAATGGGAGAAAAAAATAATGTGTCAATAAAATAAATCTACTGCTTAATTGAAATTCAGAGTAGGTGTTAAATCATTGTCTTTTTATTATGCACTTGTTAAATATGCAATTCTACTGCATTGAGTGGTCCTTTAAGTGTATTTGTCAGTTATTTAATTAGAGTGTATTTAGTGTTCCCTTAAATACAGCTGGGACAGCTCAACACAGATAAAGGGGCTGAATTATCAAACTCCGAATGAAGTTATGAAGCAGCGGTCCATAACTTGTCCACCTGCTCTGAGGCGGCGGACAGAAATCAACCTGATCGAATATGAATGCTGTCGGCATTTATCAATGTGCAGCGGACATGATATGCTACATCGTATCATGTCCGCTCACACTTTGATAAATATGCCCCAATGGCTTGAATACACAACTTTGCACAAGGCTATTGTATAACAGGCAGTTATGTACACTGCATAAGCACTGGGAAATCTGCTGCTCATCCAACCGCCTACAGCAATTTTAGCTTAAATTTGCCTCATAATGGCTGCATATATTTTTCACAACCAGAGGCCATGAATGCACAAAAAGGTCATGTTCCACCACTAGACATTGATTTAAATAAATCTAATAGATATAATAATTGGATATCATAGGAGAGGAAAGGTGTTTTGCTATAGAACTACCCTCAAAAAGTGCTGCTCTCTAAACCTTGCAGCCCTAGGCACATGTCTAGTTGCGCTAGGCAAAATATGTCCCTGATAACTTGCTATCTACCTTAGCATCAAGGTCTAACAATGCTTGATAAGATTTTGTTCAGTCCAACATGAGAAAGAAAACATGGACACTAACCTTCTGTTCTGTATTCTTTAAGTACACATATATAAATGAATAATTAACTCAAATTAATAATAACGCTGTAACCATGCCACAAACCTCACGGCCAACATTCTTGTAAGGAAAAAGAAAAAAACTAGCAGCTGAGAAAAAAAAAATGTTAAGACACAATAAGTACTGACAGTGTCTATTTAAAGGGACATTTAACTCAGCATATATCAGCAATAAAGCACTGCATTGCAAAATAAAAACATTAAAATCATTTTGTTGGCATGATTTACAAGTTTTGCAAATCAGGAGGAGTTCAGACCACAAAAAACAATACAGTGTATCAACGTGTCTGGTCTCCTTTGCTTTGGCCAATTAGAGACAGATGTAAATGACCTTGTGCTCTGAGCTAACTATTTTGTTGAATATTGCAGGCTCAGTTAAACTTCCCCATACTTAAAGGAATATGAAAGTGCAAAAAAGAAAATGCTCTAATATATTACAGCAGTGGCGTATTTAGGTTTTGTGCTGCCCTAGGCACTTAAAATTCTGCAGTTAGCAAAGTGCAGTGTGGTGTGGACAAGTGCCGCCACCCAAAATCTGCCGCGCTCTGCACCGGCCTTGTTGGCCTATCCGTTAATACGCCCCTGTATTACAGCATTTTATTATTGCACTATTTCCTGTATATAATAACTATGTGTTATGCCTGCAAATGGATTAAACACATAGTTAAAATCAGATCCAGAGCAGCAATGTACTACTGGGATATTAAAAAAACTAAGTACATTTGAAAATAGAAATACATTTAAAGTGTCTTTAAAGTACATGCTGTAGCTAAATCATGCAAATTTAAAGGGACAGTCTAGTCAAAATTAAACTTTCATGATTCAGATAGGGCATGCAATTTTAAACAACTTTCTAATTTACTTCTATTATCTAATTTGCTCAATTCTTTAGATATCCTTTGTTGAAGAAATAGCAATGCACATGTGTGAGCCAATCACACAAGGCCTTTATGTGCAGCAACCAATCAGCAGCTACTGAGCATATCTAGATATGCTTTTCAGCAAGTGATATCAAGAGAATGAAGCAAATTAGATAATAGAAGTAAATTAGAAAGTTGTTTAAAATGACATGCTCTTTCTAAATCACGAAAGAAACAAAATTGGGTTTCATGTCCCTTTAAAGAGACAGTAAAGTCTAAGTTAATGATCCCGTAATTTTAAACAACTTTACTTTATTGAAAAGCATATGTACATATCCTCAGCAGCAGCAGCAGCAACACACTACTGGGAGCTAGTTGGTGATTAAAGGGATAGGAAAAATCAGCCATAATTTTTCTCTCATGAATCAGAAAGAACATACAAATTTAAACACCTTTCCAATTTACTTCTATTATCAAATTTGCTTCATTCTCTTAGTATATATAGTTATCCTTTGTTGGAGGATAATAATAATAGTAATAACAAGAGTCATATATGTGCAGCCACTAATTAGCAGCTAGCTCCCAGTAGTGAGTTGCTGCTCCTGAACCCACCTAAAAATATTTTTCAACAAACAATACCAAGACAACGAAACAAATAAGAAAACAGAAGTAATTTGGAAAGTTGATTAAAATTACACGCTCTGAGTCATTAAAGTTTAATTTTGACTTTACTGTTCCTTTAATATCATATTGTGGCAGCAACAACTACAGTAATTCAGATAACGGTAGAAAAAGAGGAAGACTACAGGACATACAATACTATCCTGAATAGAAAGGGAAAACAAAAAGCGCACAGATATAAATTAGAACTGTAAATGTATTTACCAAAACTACCACTTCCACCTGGTTATGCTCACAGAGCTCTATGAAATAAAATCATGTTAACAACATATGGGAAAAGGACATCAACAAAGAATATTGCACGTGCAAACGGACATGTACTTTCAAAGTGCATATATTATCTGAAACCAACATACACTGTAAATACGGCTATAATCAAGGTCAGTCAGTTTCGCAGTTTCACTGTACATAAAGTTCTCTGTAATCAGAAAAATACTGCAGACACGGCTGCACTCTAGGTCAGTAAAATGCACAGTCACTAAATATTACCGCTTGCAAGCTCATCCGGAGGTCTACCTCATGGGTTATGGACGATTAAACAATCCGCTCACTC
Organism: Bombina bombina; assembly: GCF_027579735.1. Taxonomy (NCBI): domain Eukaryota; kingdom Metazoa; phylum Chordata; class Amphibia; order Anura; family Bombinatoridae; genus Bombina; species Bombina bombina. Next base: position 434,209,501 of record NC_069500.1, read on the forward strand.
CTCTCCCCTTCTCAACCTCTGACCGTCTGTCAGGTAGCGTGACGTATGATAGGGGAGTGGCTGATCTTTACTCACTCGTCCGTGATTGGTTCCAGACCACAGAGGCCGATCTTCATAGGCTGTCAGTGTCTCCAGCTGATAACAAACACGTCTTCTCCGAAAGTGAAATATTCATCGGCAAATAGCTATTCCAAATTCGCATTTCTGCATGTGCCCGCCATTATACATAGGGAGGTAACAGTCCTTAGCGCCAACAGTCTGCTTAGCAGTCGTACTGCTGCAGGAAGTCACATGGGAAGAAAATAGTTCTCCCAAATGGCTGCTGTATCTTGGAAAGCTTAGATTTTCAAAAAGTTCCCATATGTATTCTAAGAGAGATAAACTGGTGATGGCCAACTCACACCAGTGCTGGGTTAACACATAGGTACCAGCGCACGTTTCACCCCCACATCAAATATGTGTTTCAGGGGCTTCATCAGGGCATAACAGGTTCACTAGAACCCAGTGGTGTATTTAGGATTTGTGCTGCCCTAGGCACTCAAAATTCTGCTGCACCCCCTCGGTTTTAGGCTGTTTTTCGACCACAATATTTTTTTGGTCAAGGTCATGTGACTTTTTTTTTAGGAAATGTTCACCAGGACTTGCATGTATATTTCATTATCAAAAGAATGCCCCCTATATGCAGCTTAATTGAATTTTTTTTTAAAAAAAAGTATAGGGCTCCAATACATTTGTGTAAAATCTGTTTAATAGTAAATTACCCTGAGATACAGTCTCACACACTGTCAGACTCTACTCACATTGTGTTTACCCAGCAGCTCCTACAGACTTCACTATACCGCCTGCGGCCTGCTAGTTCCTGCTTTCTCTCTGTACCATGTGGTTTCCAACTCCAGTAACTATATTTTACACACACTCAGAGCCCGCTTCCACTCAACATAAGCAGCCTCACAGACACTCAGATGCCCCACTCACATACACTCAGGTCCCCCTAACACACACTCAGGTTCCCCCCTCACATACACTCTGACTACCTCCCCCTACCTGCACACTCTCAGACTCACACTTTTCCCCATCAGATTACCATATAGTATATACTCACTCTCAACCCCCATCAGTCACTCAGACTCACAGTCTCACCCACCTCAGATGCACATCCCCACACCATCCTTCCCTTGCTTCAGACGCACTTCCCCACAATCCTTTCTTTCAGATGCACTGTCCCACACTCCTTCAGACACACTGCCCCACTCCCCCTTCCTTGAGATGTGTCACACAGTGTCCACCTTCCCCTCAGATACACCACCCCCTTCCCATCAGGAACACAGCCTCCCTCCCACCCGTTCTCCCATCAGTTGCTGTTGCATATAGGGCACTTCCGTTCCCCCCTCCCCGGCAGGTACACAGGGCTCTCTCTTTCCCCCCCAGCAAGCAGGTACACAGGGCTCTCCACCTTCAAGAAACTAACTTACCTGTCCTGCAGAAATGTCAGTCCCACGATGCTGCTCTCTGTGAATTCGCCTGCTTCCTAATTAAAACAGGATGCCTGTGGGGGGCGGAGTCATCAGATTCTAATACTTATATTAATCATCTACTTATTTATAACTACATATCTTCATCTAACTAGGTTTCATTTCATTAGGATGGCATTCACTTTGAAAGAATTACATACACATTTATCTAAAATCAAATATATACACTTCTTTTGCATCTTATTTAGCAGCTAATCTTACACATATATCGTAGTAGGAACATTTTTAAAGAAAACTCGCAAACTCTAGCTTGTCATTAGGCCCAAACGGAATTCTGGTTACCAACCTGAAAATCCATTTTGCTTCTTTCTGAAGTAAGATTCCATTATTGTCACCTCCTCGACCGGAGGAGATCCCATTGTCAATAACCACAAACTTTAAGGAATAAACCTCACTATTATGCGCTGCAGCAAAATGCCTAGCCACATTTGTGTCCCTTAGGTTTGTAATGTCATCTCTATGTTCCTGTACCCAGTTCTTTGTGCCCGTTTTTTTATGTTGGGAAGACCAAAAGAGTCATAAACACCATAGAAGGTAAATGACCCCCTCTGACCTACAATTAAAGAAAAACCTAATGTCATATGTTTTCAACCCATCAACAGAGAATTTTTTTCATGCTATCCATATGTGTGCAATAGACACAATAGCCACACGGAAAGCTACCTTTTATTCCTTTGTTTTTCCTTAACCAGTCTGAATCTGAGGGCCCTCTGGTAAATTGGCTTCTGACCAATTTATCCTTTAAACTTGGAGCTTTTCTCGGCACCATCAGTGACTGACCTTGATTATAGCCGTATTTACAGTGTATGTTGGTTTCAGATAATATATGCAGCTTTGAAAGTCCATGTCCGTTTGCAACTTTGCACGTGCAATATTCTTTGTTGATGTCCTTTTCCCATATGTTATTAGCATGATTTTATTACCTAGAGCTCTGTGAGCATAACCAGGTGGAAGTGGTGGTTTTGGTAAATAAATTTACAGTTCTAATTTATATCTGTGCGCTTTTTGTTTTCCCTTTCTATTAAGGACAGTACTGTATGCCCTGTAGTCTTTTTCTACTGTTATTTAATTTTAAAGGGAAGCACCGGATTTTGAATGAGTATTATTGACTACTCTCTCTTTTTCTTATTTATACAGTAATTCAGAGTTGTCTAAATGAATTAAAGAACTAACTATATGAAAATAACATATTCGCCAACTGATTGTTAAGGGCCACAAGTCCTCTTATGAAATGGGAGGCGGCTAATTGCTGAGATCATCTAGCATTTTATAATTTTGCAAAGTTTAAAGGACAAAAATCTTGAATTTATGCATGAGCATGTGACCCACCTCTATATCAGCAGGGGGTCATATACAATGTAAAATGTATGACTGAAGCTGCGACAATGTTTGTAACTGACAAATGAAATGCACTGCATTTTACATTTCAGTTGTAGGCCCTTTTACAGATGCAGATGAGTCTTTATCACAGAACACAACTAAATACATTGGATGAGATTACATAAACAAAACATATGAGCAGAGATTTCCTCAGGCATAGATGAAGATACTGTAGCACATAGGGGAGTGATAAGACCACATAAAGACAAACACAACCAGCAGATAGACATGTATAGGAGCAGAACTAAAGACACACAACACTAAATGAGAATATTAGGACAGTGGAAACAATGGCTAATATACAGATAAGTATATTTATTCATGAAAGTAGTGCAAGCTATATATATATATATATATATATATATATATATATATATATATATATATATATATAAGTAAAACTTCAGATCACAAACTTCCCCTTGCAGCTTTTATGTTAGCTTAGTTCATATGAGGCATCGTTACAGTATATTAGCAGTAGAATCCCCACAGGGGCAGGGGGGACACTAGCTTACCCCTAGCTAACGTGTGCCCCCCAACTTGCATCATCCATCATTTTCCCACCACCATTCTGCCCAGGCCCCCTGAGCTGCACTAGCCCTGTGCAATACATGCACGGTCCTGCCTCTTGAGTTGTAGCCCCATCCACAGAACACTGGTGTGTCACTGGGAAGTGCCCACTATCAGCTAGATAATGAGTGGAGCGGTAATTACTAACTCTACTCGACTTCTGCTCTTTGCACGTATTACAAGTTGAGAGTAAGTGTTTTTCACTTGTGTGCTAACCCAACGGGCGCAAAGAGCAGGAGTTTGCATATTGCGACCACGTTAACATACTCCCTCATAGACTTCATTGGAGAGTGAAAAGTGGGGGAAAACACTCATACTTGTGTGCTAACTCAAATCACCATAAGCCCCACTACACTATTAACTCCTATACCACCATACCCCCATATCGCAAACCACCCCACTATGCTATTAAAGGGCCAGTCTACATCAGAATTTTTATTGTTTAAAAAGATAGATATTCCCTTTATTACCCATTCCCTAGTTTTGCACAAACAACAGTTATATATATATATATATTTTTTTTTTTTTTGAAAATTGAACTTTTATTAGAGATTTGGAAACTGTACATAGTAACTAACATATACAAACGGTGCCTTGTTTTTTTCTTGCAGCCGATTCAATTTGATTATACAATTATATTGTATCTAAGCCTCAGCAAACTGCCCCCTTATTTCAGTTCTTTTGACAGAAATCCATTTTAGCCAATCAGAGCTGGCTTACCTGAACTCCACGTGCGTGAGCACAGTGTTATCTATATGACACACATGAACTAACACCCTCTAGTGGTGAAAAACTGTCAAAATGCCCTGAGTGAAGAGGCGGCCTTCAAGGGCTTAAAAATTAGCATATGAACCTACTAGGTTTAGCTTTCAACTAAGAATACCAAGAGAACATAGCAAAATTAGTGATAAAAGTAAATTGGAAAATTGTTTAAAATTACATTCTCTATCTGAATCATGAAAGTTTAGTTTGGACTAGACCTAAACCGCATCAACTCCCGCTGCAGAATACCCACTAACCGCTAAATGTCCTAACCAGCTCAGCTAACCCCCTAACCTATGTTACTGCCCAAAAAAACTAACCTTACCTTAAAACTCTAAAAAAAACTAACAGTGCCTTAAAAAAAATAAAAACCTAACATTACAGGGAGTGCAGAATTATTAGGCAAATGAGTATTTTGACCACATCATCCTCTTTATGCATGTTGTCTTACTCCAAGCTGTATAGGCTCGAAAGCCTACTACCAATTAAGCATATTAGGTGATGTGCATCTCTGTAATGAGAAGGGGTGTGGTCTAATGACATTAACACCCTATATCAGGTGTGCATAATTATTAGGCAACTTCCTTTCCTTTGGCAAAATGGGTCAAAAGAAGGACTTGACAGGCTCAGAAAAGTCAAAAATAGTGAGATATCTTGCAGAGGGATGCAGCACTCTTAAAATTGCAAAGCTTCTGAAGCGTGATCATCGAACAATCAAGCGTTTCATTCAAAATAGTCAACAGGGTCGCAAGAAGCGTGTGGAAAAACCAAGGCGCAAAATAACTGCCCATGAACTGAGAAAAGTCAAGCGTGCAGCTGCCAAGATGCCACTTGCCACCAGTTTGGCCATATTTCAGAGCTGCAACATCACTGGAGTGCCCAAAAGCACAAGGTGTGCAATACTCAGAGACATGGCCAAGGTAAGAAAGGCTGAAAGACGACCACCACTGAACAAGACACACAAGCTGAAACGTCAAGACTGGGCCAAGAAATATCTCAAGACTGATTTTTCTAAGGTTTTATGGACTGATGAAATGAGAGTGAGTCTTGATGGGCCAGATGGATGGGCCCGTGGCTGGATTGGTAAAGGGCAGAGAGCTCCAGTCCGACGCCAGCAAGGTGGAGGTGGAGTACTGGTTTGGGCTGGTATCATCAAAGATGAGCTTGTGGGGCCTTTTCGGGTTGAGGATGGAGTCAAGCTCAACTCCCAGTCCTACTGCCAGTTTCTGGAAGACACCTTCTTCAAGCAGTGGTACAGGAAGAAGTCTGCATCCTTCAAGAAAAACATGATTTTCATGCAGGACAATGCTCTATCACACGCGTCCAAGTACTCCACAGCGTGGCTGGCAAGAAAGGGTATAAAAGAAGAAAATCTAATGACATGGCCTCCTTGTTCACCTGATCTGAACCCCATTGAGAACCTGTGGTCCATCATCAAATGTGAGATTTACAAGGAGGGAAAACAGTACACCTCTCTGAACAGTGTCTGGGAGGCTGTGGTTGCTGCTGCACGCAATGTTGATGGTGAACAGATCAAAACACTGACAGAATCCATGGATGGCAGGCTTTTGAGTGTCCTTGCAAAGAAAGGTGGCTATATTGGTCACTGATTTGTTTTTGTTTTGTTTTTGAATGTCAGAAATGTATATTTGTGAATGTTGAGATGTTATATTGGTTTCACTGGTAAAAATAAATAATTGAAATGGGTATATATTTGTTTTTTGTTAAGTTGCCTAATAATTATGCACAGTAATAGTCACCTGCACACACAGATATCCCCCTAAAATAGCTATAACTAAAAACAAACTAAAAACTACTTCCAAAACTATTCAGCTTTGATATTAATGAGTTTTTTGGGTTCATTGAGAACATGGTTGTTGTTCAATAATAAAATTAATCCTCAAAAATACAACTTGCCTAATAATTCTGCACTCCCTGTACCTTTAAAAAATAAAAACCTGGGGCGGAGCCTGACTGAGCTTGGTGATGGCTGCTTAGATCCCAAGCTCTGAGCTGCAAACATAAAAAAGCCAGTATAATAATAATATATTGCAAGCCAGGATTACAGGACTAAAGCTGCAAAAGTGTCTTAACTGACACAAGAGAATTATGTGAGACTTGCAACATTCAGGAACGCTTTTTACACTTTAATACTCCAGTGAGGACATTCGCGCCAAAACGACATGCAGGGAGGAAGCCACAGATCCCGGTAGCTCAACCCGTCTCTCAACGGAGACCATGCATACCCTGCAATCTTTTCTAACAGCGTACATTTAGAGGAGCTGATTTCTACAACGCATTGCTCCGGCGAGGTACTTTGGGCGCTGGAGGGACTCCGGAGCCGCGCCGCTCCTCTCCGATCCTAACGAGACTCTCAGGTAGGCCGCGAAAGCGGAAAGATATATGGGAGCAGAGCGGGTGAAAACCGCGACACGCAGCATATAATTGAAAAACCTGGGGGGCACTCAGACGGTTACATGACTTAAGCGGCTAGACAGATGAAGTGATTGAAATCAAATAGCAACACATGGAACCACCATCTTGTTACTAGAGGAGGCGAGGGGGCACAACTAACACCTAAGTGGGGATGGGGATATTCCTATCATAAAAGGTGATGTCTTAAAGTTTTATACTGATATAAAAAGAGGCTGAGGTTTTTATTAATATACCCTGGATAAAGTCGCTACATAGCCACAACCATCTCAGTTTATGGGGGCCTAGTAAAAACGTAGTGACCCTACAGTGAAACGGAGCTGAGAAGGATAAAAGGTATTCAGAAGGGAGAGACAACTCTGACACACAATAAAAGCAGCAGCTTAAATCAACTTACGCAAAAGTGAAGATAAAATTGAATTAAACTGTTTCACCCTTTTATCTACTTTCACTAGATGATTTCTGTGCTCACCAATTTATACAAGGGACTTTGAATCTGGGAATTAACTATCCTTGAAGGTCTGCTTTGGTCTTCTCTTCTCTATCTCGATTAGTATGTCAGCTAAAAGACCACCTAGAGGAGAAAAATTACACAAATCCACAACAGTGAGCTCTTTTTTTAAACCCTCTAAGCAATCTAAGAACTCAGAATCCCTAGCAATGGAGGACACAGGGAACTCAGATACTGAGTCTGCACCCTCCACTACAGATGTGGACAAGCACCCGGTGACAAAAGCTGACTTCAAAAATTTAATTTCTAAACAGGATTTTGCTAACAATTTTGAAAAGTTATGGGAAAAAATGGACACTATGCATAATGCTGTAACTTCTAGCCTAACAGATATACGATCTGACCTAGCGGATTTGGGAGGCAGAATAGATGCTCTGGAAGAGCAAAATGACACTATCACAGAAGAACTGGCAGCGTCTTCTCAAACCATCCAAACGCAACAACAGACCATCGTGGAACTACAGGATAAGGTTGATGATCTAGAAAATAGATCTCGCAGAAACAATATAAGATTGAAAGGAGTTCCAGAATCTATTGCTAGCTCAGATCTACCGACATATCTACAACAACTATTCCACAATATAACCGGGGAATCAGAAGAATCAGATTATGACATAGAGAGAGCACATAGGGCATTAAAGGCAAAGCCCAGGGGAGAAGCACCACCCAGAGATATCATCATCAAGATGTCTTTTTTCCAAGATAAGGAAAAGATTCTTCAAGCTTCCAGGAACAAACCAACGTTCAAATTTCAAGGGACGGTAATACAATTTTTTCAGGACCTCAGCCTCCGAACACTCCAAAGAAGAAGCTCATTGAGACCACTCACTTCTCTTTTAAGAAAACATCAAATTAAATACAAATGGGGATTCCCCTTTGCTTTGTATATCTTGAAAGACAATAAAACCACTACAATACATGAACCAGCAGAAATCGACCATACATGTCAACTCCTAGGACTGGAATCCCCCCTCATCCCCACAGAAGATCACCCACCAAAACAAGCAGGCCCCCCAAAACAAACCAAATGGACAAAAGTGACCCGCAAAGGTACAAAGAAATAAGATATCTAAAACTCCACCGCCAGGACATATGGAAGTTCTTCATTACAGAATTACTTCTCCAAACCCAAGAAATTTCCACATAAAGGTTGCCCGGGACTATGGGAGAAAACAATCTCCGGATGTGTTACCTTTTGCTGAATGTCCTCAATCCTGGTCTTTTAGGCTGGGATTCTATAAAGGTTACATTAGGGAAAGCTATCCCTGATAAGGACTGAACAAATTTGTTGTTGCAAGGTTTACTGTTAAATAGAGTTTATAAAGTTCATATTATGCTGACTTATCAAAGTTAGATATATTAAAATGCAGGCAATCCTCTTATTAGCATAGGACTGTTAGATTCTATGCCGGTAAAGGACCCGCGAGACGGGCATAAGTTTAAGTTATTTTTGTATTATTGTTTATTTTATTGTTTCTTTTCTCAACTGTACTACTCTTTTGCTCTAACTTTATCTTATTCATCTCCCAAGGGCTCGGGGGCTTACCTTCTCCCCCCATTGCAAAGATATAACCATGCTCTCCTTCCTGAAGAGGAAACCCATGCAACTACAGAGAAACCACAGTGGCTCATAGATGGTCTGGTAATGTTATACACCCATAACACAATACACTCATGATACCCCAAATTCAGTTAATATCTCATAACGTTCGAGGGTTAAATACTAATGTTAAAAGGCGCACTGCTATGAATCAGTACCAACACTTAGGAGCAAATATTATATTCCTCCAAGAAACCCATTTTACACAAAATATTATCCCAAAATACTGGGCCAAACATTTCACACAACATTATCACGCTACTACAGATTCAAAAAAGAGGGGAGTCTCGATACTGATACACTCTAGCTTATCTTTTGCCCATGAATCCACCATAGCAGATAAAGATGGTAGATATGTGTTGGTCAAAGGACGTCTACAAGATGCTGACGTGGTTTTGTGCAATATCTATGCACCTAATGAAAATCAACACTCGTTTTTTCAGAATATCTCTGATTTACTCACTAACTGGTCCCAACACAAAATAATAGTAGCGGGTGACTTCAACATAACACTGAACAAACACACTGATAAAGGTACTAAAATGACTCCCAAACAGCTTAGACACAATAGAATAGTTAAAGCCATACAGGAACACTTGACCCCACACTCACTTATCGATTCTTGGTCCACACTATATGGACAAACATCAGATACAACCTTTTATTCTTCAGCTCATAAACAATACACGAGAATAGACTACATTTATACCAGCCAAATATTGCAACCTCTCTATGGTAACTCCAAAATACACCCCTGTGTTTGGTCAGATCACTCTATCCTCACTCTACACTTAGAAGGTTTTGTAGATACTTTGAGAACACGAACATGGACCTACAATCCACTACTTATCAAAGATCCCCTGATAAGGGAGAGACTTCATACGTCACTCACAGAATTTTGGAATACTAACAAAGGGTCCACATCAAACCCCATTTCCCCATGGGCAGCACATAAAGCATACTTAAGAGGGCTACTTATTAGAGAGAAAGCAATACGCAACAAACAAAATAAGATTCTACTTACACAACTTCATGACGAAATACAGGACCTGGAGACACGACACAGACTAACTCGCAAGCAAGACTTACTACCCATGTTAGAGTCCAAACGGACACACCTAGCTAAACTTTTAAATGACCACTCAATTAGAGCGATCCAGAGACTTAACACACAATACTACATTTACGCGAACAAACCGGACAAGTTTCTGGCTCACAAACTCAGGGAGAGATGCAAGGCATCCTCGGTATTATCTATAATGCTTCCATGCGGCACCTTAGTGTCTCACCCACAACAAATAGTGAATGCCTTTGCGGATTTCTACGGGAAACTATATGACGGAACCAAAGTAATACACTCACAACAGGTAGCCTCCCAAACTGAGAAATTTTTAGAGGAAACAAACTTAGATTCCCTATCACAAGAAGACCTAGATAGCTTAAACTCTCCCATAACTAATATGGAAGTTCTCAGGGTTATCAAAGACCTTAAGTCAGGGAAATCGGCAGGCCCAGATGGATTTGCTAGTGAATACTATAAAGCATTTAAGGGAGTATTGGTACCCCACCTCACAGACGTATGTAATTGTATTCTGGAGGGACATGATATTCCGGAGGACTTATTGCAGGCTAGGATTGTGGTGATACCAAAGCCAGGGAAAAACCATAAACTCTGTTCAAGTTATCGCCCCATCTCACTCATTAATCAAGATCTGAAGATTCTAACAAAAATATTAGCTAACCGCCTTAAACTTATTTTACCGAAACTGATCCACTTAGACCAGGTGGGATTTGTTACTGACAGGGAGGCACCAGACAATGTTCGTAGGCTGATCAATATCATAGAATATGTGGGAAAAACCGAGATGCCTTCTCTGCTTCTCTCGTTGGATGCAGAGAAGGCATTTGACAGAATAGACTGGAGATTCATGATGGCAGTTCTACATCAGATGGGATTTCGGGGATCTTTTGTTACAGCTCTGAGAAAGATCTATTCTACACCAACGGCCCAAGTGTCCATCTCAGGTTATAAATTGAAATCTTTCCCTATCCTAAATGGTACCAGACAGGGTTGCCCCCTGTCGCCCCTCATTTTTGCATTGTGCATTGAACCGTTGGCAGCCAAAATTAGACAGAATGTAGATATTTCGGGAGTATAGATAGGGGACCAGGAATACAAACTAACACTATTTGCAGATGACATCTTACTCACACTGACTAGACCACTAATCTCCCTACCCAACCTGTACAAAACCCTAGAAGAATTTTCTCAAATATCAGGATACAAAATTAACCATGACAAGTGTGAAGCATTATCACTAGGACTCCCACCACACACAAAAAAACTCATTGAAACCAACTTTGATATGAAGTGGCCTGCACATTCTCTTAAGTACTTGGGGATCTACTTAACCCCACTAGTCACTCAGTTATACAAACATAATTATGAAGTCATATATAAAAATATTAGGAGAGACCTAGCTAAGTGGAAGCTGCATCCATTCTCATGGATGGGCAGGCTTGCATCTGTAAAGATGACGATTTTGCCCCGGCTACTATATTTATTTAGGACGCTCCCCATTGAGGTCCCGATATCAGACTTGAAAAAAATGCAGGCGGAACTTTTGACCTTCATTAGGGGGAAAAAAATGGCTAGGATAGCATCCTCACTCATAACAAAACATAAAAGCCTAGGAGGAATAGGGGCTCCCAATTTAATTGAATATTACAAAGCAGCGAGATTGGCACAAACATTGCTCGTGGGGGGAGGGAGAAACTTAGTCCTCTGGCCCAAGCTTGAAGCAGACCTAAGGGGATCCACTCACACGGATGATATACTATGGTGCAAACAATCGACAGACACAGCACTAACTAGGTATCGCTCACATGTCGCCGACCACACCACTCACCTATGGTCTCTAGTAAGTAAACAACTTAAACTATCTCCCACTCAATCGATCATGCGCCCAATGAGATATCTCTTCACTTCTGACACCCAGCTGATGGTGGATAAATGGGCAAATAAGGGACTGTACAGGGTCGCAGATTGGTTGGAAGGGGGTAAACCTAAGACATTCACACAAATTCAAACTCAAATAACACCTCAGAAGTTGCTATGGTTTCAATACCTCCAAGTTAATTCTGCTATTCAACACTATACTAGACTAGTTGGGAACCACACCCCATCTCTTACAGAGTCTTTAATGTACTCAGCTCACAGGCCTAAAAAGATGATATCTAAACTATACGTAGAGATTCAATCCCAAAATAATTCTACAAAACCCTCAATAATCTTAAATTGGGAAAAAGACTTAAACATACATAAACTCAAAAAAGAATGGGATGAGATTCTACAGTCGGCGTGCACTGGCCTACTTAGCGCCGACTTAAGAGAAAATACTATTAAGACCATCTATAGGTGGTATCTAACCCCAACTAGAACACATCATATGACCATCACAAATAATAGATTCTGTTATAGAGGATGTGGAGAAGTGGGTTCATATCTCCACATGTGGTGGGACTGCCCCTTAATACAGCCTATTTGGGCTCGGTTGTCCTCCCTCCTAGGGGTGGTCTTAGAAGATCAAATTGCACTAAAACCAATACAGGCCCTACTACATGATCCGTTCCCACAATACAACAAACAGATAAACACATTTATTAAGATAGCGTGCACGGTCACTAGAACGTGTATCGCAAGATACTGGAAGGTGAGGGCCCCGGCGTGGGAGGAGGTGAGGAATAAATTAAACTTGACGTACCGTATGTATGAAGCAGCTTCTAAAATTCTAGACACTCAATCCCAGTTTGAAAGAGTCTGGTTTTATTGGACACTTAATAAGGACTTAGCCACTTAACCCCCGATGAGATTCATTAGAGGTGCAGGATTCATGGTTTACAATGATCGGGGGGGGGGGAGCCTGGGAGCCCTGTTCTGCTCTAACTCACCCCTTTTCTTTTTCTTACCTGTGCACTCCTCCTCTCCTTTCCCCACTCTACTTCTCCTCATGCTCTCTGGGAGACCCCATACTAGGGGGATAAATGATAATATATCTACGAGCTGGATATCGACAGATGAGGTAGCACTGAATCCTTGGGGTTTCTTTTTCTTTCTTCTTCTTCCCTCCTCTTTTCCTTTTCCTTACTTTTTGATTCTTTTTCTTCTGTATTCTTTACAAGTTTGTATGTCTAGGCATATCATTACTGAGATAATAGGTCAGGAATGAATGTCTTCATTAAAAGATGGATACATGTGGAGATATCAGGACCTTTGATTATGCTCATATTTAAATAGATATGCCTTATTGATGTATTATTCTGTTTAATTTTTCTGTAAAAATAATAAACCTAATAAAAGATTTAAACATAAAAAATAAAAACCTAACATTACCTTTAAAAAAAAAAGCAGCTAACATTACAGAAAAAAACAACAACCTACCATTACAGAAAAACAAACACATTACCAAAAAAACCCAGTTATGCCTATTCTAAAACTAAAGCCCCACTTTAACCCCCCCAAATAAAAAAACAATACTAACACTAAACAATAGCAATCGCCTTAACCCCTTAAGGACCACAGTATTTTTTCCATTTTCTGACCGTTTGGGACCAAGTCTATTTTTACATTTTTGCAGTGTTTGTGTTTAGCTGTAATTTTCCTCTTACTCATTTACTGTACCCACACATATCATATACCGTTTTTCTCATAATTAAAATGTACTTTCTAAAGATACCATTATTTTCATCATATCTTATAATTTACTATAATTTTTTTTTTATAAAATATGAGGAAAAAATGAAAAAAAAAACACTTTTTCTAATTTTGACCCCCAAAATCTGTTACACATCTACAACCACCAAAAAACACCCATGCTAAATAGTTTCTAAATTTTGCCCTGAGTTTATAAATACCCAATGTTTACATGTTCTTTGCTTTTTTGCCAGTTATAGGGCAATAAATACAAGTAGCACTTTGCTATTTCCAAACCACTTTTTTTCAAAAGTAGCGCTAGTTACATTGGGACACTGATATCTGTCTGGAATCCATGAATATCCCTTGACATGTATATATTTTGTTTTAGAAGACAACCCAAAGTATTTATCTAGGCCCATTTTGGTATATTTCATGCCACCATTTCACCGCCAAATGCGATCAAATAAAAAAAATCGTTCACTTTTTCACAAATTTTTTCACAAATTCAGGTTCTCACTGAAATTATTTACAGACAGCTTGTGCAATTATGGCACAAATGGTTGTAAATGCTTCTCTGGGATCCCCTTTGTTCAGAAATAGCAGACTTATATGACTTTGGCGTTTCTTTTTGAAAATTAGAAGGACGCTAAATGCCGCTGCGCACCACACGTGTATTATGCCCAGCAGTGAAGGGGTTAATTAGGTAGCTTGTAGGGAGCTTGCAGGGTTAATTTTAGTTTTAGTGTAGAGATCAGCCTCCACATGAAGCATCCCACCCCCTGATCCCTCCCAAACAGCTCTCTTCCCTCCCCCACCCCACAAATGTCCCCCCGAAAGTCTGCCAGTACCCTGTTTGCCACAAATAATGTTTTTTTAATTTTTTTCTGTAGTGTAGCTGCCCCCAATCAATAGCCACTACCCACCCCCTCCCCGATTACTTAGATAACCCCTTCCCTCCTCTCTCCTACCTTACCCTTAGCTACATATACCATGTCCCATAGTGTAGCTTCCCACCCACTCCCGCCCCCGTGAGTCCCCCCCTGCACGCCCCCCACACGTGATCTTGCCCCCCTGCGATGAACTCCTCACATCGATGGCCACCCATTTGCCTCCCACATGAGCTTCCACCCACCAACGATCATGGCTATCAATGTCAGATGCAGAGAGGGCCACAGAGGGGCTCTCTCTGCATCAGATGGCTAAAAAATGTTATTGCAGGATGCCTCAATATCGAGGCATCACTGCAATGAAATGAAAGCGGCTGGAAGCGATCAGGATTGCTTCCACCGCTTTCAAACACCAACAACGTACAGGGTACGTCCTTGGTCGTTAAGGACATTTTTTTGTAAGATGTACCCTGTACGTTGTTGATCCTTAAAGGGTTAAAAATGACTTTTTGTTGAGCATTGCCCTAAAGTGACAGCTCTTTTTCAAACAAAAACCCCCCCAACACCATTCTACAAGTAACCCCCCACCCCCAAAAAAAGGCTATCTAAAAAAACTACTCTAAAAAAACTACTCTGAAAAGGGCATTTGGCTGGTCATTGCCCTTAGAAAGGCATTTAGCTCTTTTTCCAAAAAAAAAAACACCCGAAAAAATCCTAACACTAAACCCCAAAGATGGTACTCACCAAAGTTGAATATGAGCGGTGGCGGTTCATCTTCATCCCGGTGGTGCTCCATCTTTATCCCGGCGGCGGTCTTCTATCTTCATCCATCTTCTTATCTTCGGTCACTGATGTCTTCTTCATGCAGTCACTTGCTGCACACTGAATTTGAAAGCGGGATACCCCCTTTATATGCCCTTGCATTCCTTTAGGCTGATTTTCAAATTGAAATCAGACATTAGAAAAAGCTGATTTAAATTTTATTTCTGTAATAATGGTAGATTACCGCAAGTTTGCACAAACAAATTTGTGGTAATTTAAACAGCACACCACTTGTAATATAGATTAGAGCGTAAAGAACACCACAAATTCGCGTTTACACTCCTTGCGCTAACGATATCAATCCACTCATAGGGGCCTATCTATCAAGCTCCGAAAGGAGCTTGATGGCCCGTGTTTCTGGCGAGTCTTCAGACTCGCCAGAAACAGCAGTTATTAAGCAGCGGTCACAAAGACCGCTGCTCCATAACCCTGTCCGCCTGCTCTGAGCAGGCGGACAGGAATCGCCGGAAATCAACCCGATCGAGTTTGATTGGGTTGATTGACACTCCCCTGCTGGCGGCCCATTAGCCGCGAGTCTGCAGGGGGCGGCGTTGCACCAGCAGCTCTTGTGAGCTGCTGGTGCAATGCTGAATACGGAGAGCGAATTGCTCTCTGCATTCAGCGATGTCTTGCGGACCTGATCCGCACTGTTTGATCAGGTCCGCAAGACATTTGATAAATAGGGGCCATAATCTGGCCCTATATGTTGCTTCTGGAGACACCACTGCATATCAAGTACGCACCTCTGAACCCCTTTTATGCCATCTATATGCTCAGAGGAAATTTCCAATTAGTACCACAGGTCAGATGCATGCCCCAGTAGCATGCTTTATGCAAGCTCTATGCATCAAGAAATTATTTGATGAGATGCATGGCTACCGCAGTTCCCTTTGTGCCAACTATGGAGTCAATCACAATGATGAGGGCTTCAGTTGAGACTTTTTCAATGCTGACTTGATCACATTAGCCATTTCATTGTGTATCGGCAGCACTTCATTTCATTATCGTTTTAATTGCCCTATACTTAACATGTGCCAGTCCTGTTTTGCTGATTGTAACACAGATTATCTGTACTTAACAACACATTTACAGGATTCAATTATGTAATGCAGTTCCACTAATAAGGACAATATAGATTATTCGTGTGTCAGTATGTCGTTAGTGAACCACTTATAAACTCTTATACCTCAAAAACGTTATTTAAGTTTGTATGTACAAATGGAATGAGCTGTTTGGGACTCATGGGCGAGTCTTTCACTTGCAGGCTGTAATACCCTGGGAAGACGTCCAGCATACAACGCCACCCAGTAGCAACCCTTGTGCCTGTTCCCCAAAGCCTTCTAAAGCGCTATTATGCCTTTTTCTGTTGTACTCACCCGCAGGGTGGCTTGTGGATCTTCACCATCTGAGTAGCAGCATTTGTGTTTCACATTTGATCCGTGCGGTCACTTACGCTCCTTACGACCTCTAATGACATCACTGTGCTTCCCTCCTACGATCTCAGCGTTAACACACGTTTGGTTCCAGTATACAGCACACACTTCAGGGGTAACTCTGCATCACTGCTTGCTCAACTTAAAGGGACACTGAAGCCAATTTTTTTCTTTTGTGATTCAGATAGAGCGTGCAATTTTAAGTAACTTTCTAATTTACTCCTATTATCATTTTTCTTCGTTCTCTTGCTATCTTAATTTGAAAAAGAAGGCATCTAAGCTTTTTTTTGTTTCAGACTCTGTACAGCACTTCACTTTTTTATTGGTGGATGAATTTATCCACCAATCAGCAAGAACAACCCAGGTTGTTCACAAAAATGGGCCGGCATCTAAACTTACATTCTTGCATTTCAAATAAAGATACCAAGAGAATGAAGAAAATTTGATAATAGGAATAAATTAGAAAGTTGCTTAAAATATCATGCTCTATCTGAATCACGAAAGAAAAAATTTGGGTTCAGTGTCCCTTTAAGCCAACAACACCAAGTAAAAGAAAAACATTTGAGGAGCACCTGTAGTTAGTAGTTAAAAATCATAATTTATTCTTATCTGATCAATTCTTTTCTTTCTTGTCGTTGAGAGTTCACAATTCCTTACTTGTGGGAATTCATCACCTGGCCACCAGGAGGAGGCAAATACAACCAACACTGAGTTTTAATTTCCCTCCTAATTCCCTGACCCTCCCAGTATTTTGTATAGCCAAGAATAAGAGGAAGAAGTAAGAAAGATAGTAGGGTAAAAGGGGGCAAATTAGAACTGCCACAATTAAAGGGATACTAAACCCAAATTTTTTTCTTTAATGATTCAGATAGAGCTTTCAATTTTAAGCAACTTTCTAATTTACTCCTTTTATCAAATTTTCTTTGTTCTCTTGCTATCTTTATTTAAAAAGTAAGAATCTAAAGCTTAGCAGCCTGCCCATTTTTTGTTCAGAACCTGGGTTATGCTTGCTTATTGGTTTGCTGAATATAGCCACCAATAAGCAAGCACTATCTATGGTGCTGAACCTAAAATGGGTCGGCTTCAGAGCTTTTACATTCCTGTTTTTAAAATAAAGATAGCAAGAGAACGAAGAAAAATTGATAATAGGAGTAAAATAGAAATTTGCTTAAAATTGCATGCTCTATCTGAATCATGAAATAAAAAAAATTGGGTTTAGTATTCCTTTAAGAAAAATCGTGTGGCTTTTTGGACCAACAAGAAAGAAAGGTATTTATCAGGTAAGAATAAATTATGTTTTCTTTCTTAGTTGGTGAGAGTCCACAATTCCTTACTTATGGGAACTAATACCCAAGCTGTGGAGTCCACAAGGAAATTGGGTGGGAAAATACAGGAAGCAGGCACCTATTAACCAGGAACTACCACCTGAAGGACCTTCCTGCCAAAAGTTGCTTCCGCTGAAGCAAACACATCAAACTGATAACATTTGGTGAAGGTGTACAAAGATAACCAAGTTGTGGGCTTGCAAATTTGTTTTACAGAAACCATATTCTTAAAGGGCCCAAGATGTAGAGACAGAACGTGTAGAATGGGCTGTAATTTGAGAAGGTGGAGACTGACCTGCCTCCAAATAAGCCCTTTGAATCAAACTATTTAACCAGGAGGCCAAAACAACAGCAGAGACCTTCTGAACATTATCCGTGCCTGAAAACAGAACTAATAAGCTAGGCTAGGTCTTAGTAGCCTGCAAGTAGGATTTCATAGCCCTAACCACATACAGATTATGTAGTAATTTTTCTTTAGATGATCTAGGATTAGGACATAAGGAAGGCACCACAATCTTGTTAATGTTCTCAGGGGAAACCACCTTTGGAAGAAACCAAGACAAAGTTTTTAAAACAGCCTTGTCCTGATGAAATACCAAATAAGGGGTGGATCACAAGAAAGAGATGACAATTCTGAAACCCTCCTAGCTGAGGAGATAGCTAATAAAAATAGAACCTTCTAAGATAACAACTAAATATCGGGACTATGCATTGGTTCAAAGGGAGGATGTTGCAAAACTTTGAGAACCAAATTCAAATCCATGGAGGAGAAATAGGCTTGATGACAGCTCTGATTCTAGTCTGAATAAACGCTTGAATATCAGGAAGGTGAGCAAGCTTCCTATATAACAACACTGAAAGAGCTGAAATATGACTCATTAGAGTGCTTGCTGACAAGCCCTTATTAAAATCATGCTGAAGAAATTGTAACATACAAGGAATTTGAGTGCCACAAATGTCTCCTATCAGATCACCTAGATAAATATAACTTGAATATATTTTTTGGTATATCTTCCTAGTTACAGGCTTACAGGCCTGAATCAAATCTTAATAACAGAGTCAGAGCATCTTCTTTGGCATATAATTAGACGTTCAATCTCCAAGTAGTCAACTTTAGGGATTGAAGATTTTGATCAAAGAAGGGACCTTGAGAAAGTAGGTCTGGATTTTGAGGAAGATTCCAAGGAGGAACACTGGACATCTGGACTAGATCTGCATACCACGTCCTCCGAGGCCACGCAGGAGCTATTAAGATTGCTGAGATGTGTTCCTGCTAGACCTCTACGATTACCCTCGGCAAGAGTACAATTGTAGGAATCAGAGAAACCAGTTGATAAGGCCAACGCACTGCTAGAGCATCTACCAGCACCACCTGAGGATCCCTTGACCTCGACCCATATCTGAGAAGTTTGTGGTTTAAAGAGACAGTCAACACCAGAATTTTTGTTGTTTAAAAAGATAGATAATCCCTTTATTACCTATTCCCCAGTTTTGCATAACCAACACTGTTATATTAATACACTTTTTACTGCTGTGACTATCTGGTATCTAAGCATCTTCTGACGGCCCCTAATCACATGACTTTTAGTTATTATCTATTGACTTGCATTTTAGCCAATTAGTGCAGTGTCTGCCACAATCCACAGGCATGCTCACAATGTTATCTATAGGGTTTACCTGAACTAGCTCTCCCCTGCTGTGAAAAGCAAATACAAAGCATGTGATTAGAGGCGGTCTTCAAGGGCTTAAAAATTATCATATGAGCCTTCCTAGGTCTAGCTTTCAACTAAGAATACCAAGAGAACAGAGCAAAATTGTTGATAAAAGTAAATTGGAAAGTTGTTTAAAATTGCATGCCCTATTTGAAAAATAAAAGGTTTTTTTGGACTTGACTGTCCCTTTAAGTGAGAAGCCATTAAGTCTATCTCTGGAAGACCCCAACAATTATCTAACTCATTGAAGATCTTCTGGTTGAGAGACCATTCTCCGAATGTAAAACCTGATGACTCAGATAATCCACCTCCCAGTAGTTGACCCCAAGAATGTGAATTGCTGATTGATGAGTCTCTGCTCAGTTCAAAATCCGAGATACCTCTTTCATCGCTAGAGAACTGCAGGTACCTCCTTAATGATTGATGTAGGTTACTGCCGTGATATTGTCTGACTGAAAACGAGTGAAAGGAATTGATGAACAAAGAGGCCAAGCCTGAAGGTCTCTGAAAATCTCTTGGAGTACCAAGATATTTATTGGTAGTCTTGGGCGCTCCAAAAACCCTGAACGCTCCCCAGCCTGTCAAACTGGTGTCCGTGGTAATAATTTCCCAAGATGGACGAGAAAATACCATTCCCAGATAAATTGGAGTGGGTGATGTCCACCAAGAAAGAGACTGCCTGACTACTTGATCCAACTGAATTAGTTGAGACGGATTGGTGTGGTCTCCATTCCACTGACAAAACATGGTGTCTGATGCCGCCACCATGAGACCCACACCCCTTATAAACTGAGCTACCAAAGCTTGAGATAGAGATTGTAATGCGAGGCAAGCCGACTGTAACTTCAGCTTGCATTGATCTGTGAGAAACAGTCTCATAGAGGACAAGTCTATGATGACACCCAAGAGGGGGAAAGGGATTACGGAACAGACAATTAATAACCTAAAACACTATTCTATTCAAGTTTGTACCTTCACAAATACTGCCCATAAAGTGGAAATCATAAAAACATTATAGCAATAAACTGTCCTCAAAGAAAGTTCATGATTACAAAGCTGACGTTTAATCAAATGTCTTTATTCTTAAGTCAGCCTGACAAAAAAGTTGAGGCTTTTGACATTTTCATCAATATTTATGAAGTGGGAAAATTGTTCTAGTTCTCTGCAATTATGCACTCCAAATCGGATGCGGTTTGTATGCCATCATGAAATAGTAAAATATCTGTGCAATCTATCTTTAGAACAGATCATGCGTTAAATGCAGCATTGAAAACCTGATACCTAGAATGCATATATACATTACAAAAGAGGGGCCAAGACACTTAACCTTACTGTATCCTGACAAGGTGATCCATTGTTTTGCTATACAATGGAATAGAAAAAAAAGACAAAGTAATAGTTTACAGGTGCTAAAACACAGCTTTTATTCTAGATGAGAAAAAAATCTATTTCAAATATATTTGTGATAGGAGGGCTATTGATGGATTAACTAAACCTATATAGTAATATGACTTGAGCTGACTAGATAGTTACTTGTTTTTTTATTTGATGATAACATAAGAAATAAGATGTTGGGGCATATGTATCAAGGTCTGGCGGACCTGATCCATCACTGCGGATCAGGTCTGCCAGACCTCGCTGAATACGGCGAGCAATACGCTCGCCGTATTCAGCATTGCACCAGCAGCTCACAAGAGCTGCTGGTGCAACACTGCCCCCTGCAGACTCGCGGCCAATCGGCCGCCAGCAGGGGGTGTCAATCAACCCGATCGTACTCGATCGGGTTGTACTGTGGCGATGTCTGTTTGCCTGCTCAGAGCAGGCGGACAGGTTATGGAGCAGCGGTCTTTGTGACCGCTGCTTCATAACTGCTGTTTCTGTTGAGCCTGCAGGCTCGCCAGAAACACGGGGCATCAAGCTCCATTCGGAGCTTGATACATATGCCCCGTTGTGTCTACTGGAAATATCAAGTAATTTTCTTTTACCACTGCATTCTTCTATATAGTTATAAAGTGCATTATTTCAAAGTCTCTCCTTTTAAATTTACATTGACCATATAATATATAAAGTATATCTTTATTTGTTTAAAAGTAGGGGGTCTCCCTGGTGTGTAGGATTATTTTAGTAATAGATATGCACCGTTTCAGCACCGTTTCAATGTTCCCTTTCTTTTAATGCTACATAAGTGTACAATGGGTGGGGGAAAAAAAAAATCTGCAAAGTGAAAAAAGTGATTTTAACCGCTGCACAACAACAGTACTTTAGATATGTGTTTGAAGGTGGGAAGTCACCTATATCCTTTTGTGTGCGCTGATGGATAGGGGGCACAAGGAAGCTTGAGAGAGGCATGTTGGGTGCTCCCCAAGACATTGACTATGAAAACAATATTGTACTTCTGAATCTCTTGGGTAATATTTTTGTGAACATTATTTATTAAAGATTCCCTCCTGATTTGTTTAAGAGCTATATAAATAATTGTATGACATAGCTCAGTATACTCTGACATTATTTTACTAATGATGCTGTTCCAAGAATGGTCAGCAGAGGGTATATCTTATGTGCTTCAGGACTGCAATACTGTCCCTGTTAACAGGCATGTTGTCTATAGGTTCCACTTTACATTTCCACTGTCTATTTACATGTAAATTTCAGACCCATATGAGTCAGAGAGGCTGTGTTGATGAGACATCAAAGCAGCATAAGAATCTACAGAGAAAAACAATGGTAGATGGAAATTAGATGGTAAATGGAAAATGCATTTTTTATACAATACTCAACAATTACCTGGGACATCACAAAGAAGACAATAAATATTACCTATAATCCCAAGCAAGAGACTAAACATTACCCAGATTCTTCATGGAGACACTATCGGCTAGATTACGAGTTTTGCGTTAAGCTGAAAAAGCAGCGTTAACAGGTCCTAACGCTGCTTTTTCACTACCGCTGCTATTACGAGTCTTGCAGGTTTAGGGGCACCGCACACTTATTTGGCCTTACTGCAAAACGACACGTAAACTTTGTAAACCCTTTTTTCTATGGGAATTCCATAGCGCTGGTATTACGAATCTGTCCTGGGGGGCCAAAAAGTGAGCGGTACAGCCTCTACCTCCAAGATTCCTAACGCATTCTAAAGTCAGTAGTTATGAGTTTTATGGTACAACGCCGTAGCATAAAACTCATAACTAAAGTGCTAAAAAGTACACTAACACCCATAAACTACCTATTAACCCCTAAAACAAGGCCCTCCCGCATCGCAAACACTATAATACAATTTTTAACCCCTAATCTGCCGCTCCAGACATCGCCGCCACTAGAATAAACATATTAACCCCTAAACCGCCGTACTCCTACATCGCAAACACTAGTTAAATAATATTAACCCCTAATCTGCCGCCCCTAACATCGCCGCCACCTACATTATACTTATTAACCCCTAATCTGCCGTCCCCAACATCGCCGCCACTATATTAAATGTATTAACCCCTAAATCTAAGTCTATCCCTAACACCCCCTAACTTAAATATAATTTAAATAAATCTAAAGAAAATTACAATAATTAACTAAATTATTTATTTAAAACTAAATATTTACCTATAAAATAAACCCTAAGCTAGTTACGATATACTAATAGTTACATTGGCCCATATTTATCAAGGTCTGTCGGACCTGATCCGACAGTGCGGATCAGGTCCGACAGACCTCGCTGAATACGGCGAGCAATCTGTCGCCGTATTCAGCATTGCACCAGCAGCTCACAAGAGCTGCTGGTACAACGCCGCCCCCTGCAGACTCGCGGCCAATAGGCCGCCAGCAGGGGGTGTCAATCAACCCGATCGTACTGCGATGTCTGTCCGCCTGCTCTGAGCAGGCGGACAGGTTATGGAGCAGCGGTCTTTGTGACTGCTGCTTCATAACTGCTGTTTCTGGCGAGCTTGCAGGCTCGCCAGAAACACGGGGCATCAAGTTCCATTCGGAGCTTGATAAATATGCCCCATTGTATCTAGCTTAGGGTTTATTTTATAGGTGTTTCTACACGGAAACCATGTTTGGTTTCAGTGAACGCATTGTCTATGCTGTGTAGGAACACTTAAAAAATGGTCTCCCCCCACCTGCTGAAAGTGCATACAAATGGTGCTCCACATTATATCTTATGGGAGACACTTCGCCACTCACCAGCACTTTGCGGGTCTGTCCCCTTTTTTACAATATATCGACATGCTTTGAATATCAGGACCATAATGATCCCCAGAATCATCAGGAGAACACTGAGCATTAACCATAATCCCTGCTAAGACATTAAAAATTACCCATAATCTCAAAAAGACACAGAATATTACCTATAATTCCATTAAAGACAATAAATATTACCAAGAAGTAAAGCATATAATGTACAATCCATGCGTGTGTTCAAAGTGTTTCACATTGAGAGGGGCCAAGCAAACTATAAAGCATAGCTGTGGGTAGATGTAACTACAAGTTACCTTTTTTTCACCTGTACAAAGCTATGTTCTATGGTTCATATAAAACAACAAGAATGAGTTCTATACTTGCTCACGGTCATGTTAGAGTGTTGCTCATCAGGTATTATCACATAACTCAAATATATTTTACAATAGTTATTTGCTGTTCTTAACATTAATTACATATGGTGAAACCAGGAATACTGTGCTGTCTTCAAATACATACAATATGTGATGGTTGTGACAATGTACGTTTGACAGCTGTTTCTCTAAAATGCTTCTGAACTCATTTTATAGCTTTGTTATATGTGAAGTTAGAAACAGTTAATTCATAAAGCACAATTTTCAAATAACTCACAACAATGACATACAATGGTGTGGGATTTTTGATGCCATACTTTGGGCTGGGCATCTTCAGTGGCAACAGTCAATCTTATTTGTAAAGCCAATATTTATTTACTAAAACACCAACTTCATAGGCAAATTATATTCAGCGGGTTATTCAGTGTGATCTAGGCTATTGGTATCTACACTTCTGGAGACAAATCCCTGAATCTTGTTTTATGTTATAAAGTAACATTTTATGGAATGCGGGCACCTAATATTAATTGGAAGCTTCTAGGCTGACAGGGTATTATGTTACTGGGCTGCTTGTATGTATATCACTTTACTTTGTTTATGAAGCAGCATATTCTTTTTACACAACTGCCATCACAGTTACATTACTGGTTGCTAGAGCCCATTCGGATTTATGCCAGACGATACAAAAAGTTAGTCCCAAATGATGAGGCGATGCAGTTAAAAAGTAACTTTTATTGACGTATTTAAATCTAAATCAGCAAACCATTGTACTGAAGGGTGAACAGACAAAGAATGAGCAACCTACGCTTTTCGTGCCTACCAGGGCTTATCAGTACTGTTAACTTACTTCCTTTTATCTATACAACTGTTAACCCTAAGCACGCCAAAATTAGTTACTTTATAATGAGCCAAATAACATTTAATTCTATTCCACCTCGATTCTAAATATAAACCGTTCATGTGTGTAATGGCATGCTTGCTATAAAACTTTGTAAAATCAAATGTTAGTTAAAAGGAATAAAGGAATGAGATTTATAAAATAATCAATATGAGTAAAAAAACATATTTGGAAAACTCTCAAAGAACTGGACTTATTTCAACCTTGTATTGGTTGACATAAATTAGGGAGCATTTCTCCTCCTTTAAAACTGTAAGGTCATCTACCCCTATTGTACAGCACTTTGGCATACTACACAAAGGTGACAAGACCTCTTTCTCCTGGTGTGCTATTGAAATAATTTGCAAACCCAAAAGAGGAGGCAATATTGATCACATCCTGGAAAAGAGAGAAGCGTATTGGATTTTTACAATGGGTAATAAGGTACCTAATGGATTAAACTCTAAATATGATATCATGAATATATGGGATAAGTAGTCCAGTGACTGATTTGATTAATATCATGCTGTTCCACTGTAATAAGATGTATTTCAACAAGATTTTGTCTTGTGGCCAATGTCTCAATTGGCATCTCTTTTCCAACATAGAAATAGCAGTTACGTCTGCTTTTTATCTTAGAGGTAACCCGACTAGGATTAATTCTAATAATAATTTGGCCCCACTAGCATTTTATAGTTTAAGGAAGATAATATTTGAACCCACTATAACCTATAGATAATGTTATGGCATTTATGACGATGGCTCTTTTGAGACTAAAGTCCCTCCTCACAGTACATCTCCATTTCCTCTTCCACTTATTTTAAGTTCTTATGGTAATTTTGGTATAGAAATGTGAAAGGTGTACTCAGGCGCCAACAATACTGATGCTAAGGTTAAAAATGAGGATTTATTACATATAATTTACTCACAAAATATACAAATACATATACATATAAAGCTGCATGGATCCACGCTAAAATGGTCTAAAATTTTTTTTTTTTTTAAAAATTCTAAAACAATCTAAAAGCAATCTATTATGGAAGTGAGGAACAGACTGTTAAGTGTGTCCCAATGCGGTACAATTGGTCCCTAAAAGTTACTGAGGGACTAGATAAAACCAGTGATAATTACATAGTGATTGGGAGTGACCTTGTGAAAAATGTTAAATTAAAACAAACAAAACAAAGTGTAAAATCAATGAAACAATCCAAATCCTGGAAAATGTGGAAAATAATAAAGTTGTAAAAGCTGAAAATTGTGACTGTGTATACGGTGCCCCTAAAAAAGGGGGGTGCTGAAAATCTGAAAAGTTCAAAAAAATGGTCCAAACAAATTCCAATGTGATTCCAAAAAAGTAGTATAAATCCAAAACAATTCTGTGGTGTGTCTTAAATGTGTCCTAGATGATTTACAGAGGTCCTCTAAGTGTCCAAGAAAAATAAAAATAAAAGTCAAAGTAGAAGTCAATTTGCTCTTTACTTGTCCGGTGTGAAATATCGTTCAGTGCACACAAAAAATAGCAAAAAATACAACAGAAAAATAGCAAAAAATAAAAATAAAAAATAATAATAACAGAAAAAAACCTTATAAATAACAGTCACAGTGATTACTCGTTTTCATTGCCTCACAGGCAATGAAAACGAGTAATCACTGTGACTGTTATTTATAAGGTTTTTTTCTGTTATTATTATTTTTTATTTTTATTTTTTGCTATTTTTCTGTTGTATTTTTTGCTATTTTTTGTGTGCACTGAACGATATTTCACACCGGACAAGTAAAGAGCAAATTGACTTCTACTTTGACTTTTATTTTTATTTTTCTTGGACACTTAGAGGACCTCTGTAAATCATCTAGGACACATTTAAGACACACCACAGAATTGTTTTGGATTTATACTACTTTTTTGGAATCACATTGGAATTTGTTTGGACCATTTTTTTGAACTTTTCAGATTTTCAGCACCCCCCTTTTTTAGGGGCACCGTATACACAGTCACAATTTTCAGCTTTTACAACTTTATTATTTTCCACATTTTCCAGGATTTGGATTGTTTCATTGATTTTACACTTTGTTTTGTTTGTTTTAATTTAACATTTTTCACAAGGTCACTCCCAATCACTATGTAATTATCACTGGTTTTATCTAGTCCCTCAGTAACTTTTAGGGACCAATTGTACCGCATTGGGACACACTTAACAGTCTGTTCCTCACTTCCATAATAGATTGCTTTTAGATTGTTTTAGAATTTAAAAAAAAAAAAAAAAAAAAAAAATTTAGACCATTTTAGCGTGGATCCATGCAGCTTTATATGTATATGTATTTGTATATTTTGTGAGTAAATTATATGTAATAAATCCTCATTTTTAACCTTAGCCTCAGTATTGTTGGCGCCTGAGTACACCTTTCACATTTCTGTCTTCACCTAGTGGTAGCTAAGTACCACTGTCTCAGGCACATAAGGTTTGGTTGGCGCTGGGGTATACCTCCCCCTTTCTTACTGGTAATTTTGGTATACACAATTGTTTTGTAATAACAAGTCACTGGTGAATTTGCCAGTGTAAAAGAATGGACATATATCAGGTTATAAATGCGCTTTTCCAGCTTGATATGTTTTGTAGCAATGTAGTTACAAGCCATATACTTTCAATGGAAAGGTGGATCTCACGTGTTACATAAATTATTTAAGAGTCTAGGAGGACTGTTATTCTATCTATTGATTATTATCAAAATTATTTTTTTTCTATTTGCAGGTATGTTAAAGTATCTCAACTATTACCCACATACTAAACATGTCCATTATACTATGTCCTCTGTACATATATCCTAATCATGGTTATATTCCTTCTGTATTCCATAGTTGTATGAAGAGGGTGTGTTTTAGTTTTAGCCTATCAGGTTTCAAGTATTAGTATTTTAATAGGTGTGACACATAGGTACTACAGGCTATGATTACGGCTGTTCAGCCCAAACGCGTAAGCCAATAGTGCCACACCACTTAACTTCATTTATTTGATTGTATGGAGTTGCTTGCCTTTCCTGGATGTGAACTTTTAAATTGAATAACAATAAATTTTGGTTTTACTGCAACCCAGCGGATCTCAACGTTTTTTCATAACCTTGTATTGAAGCATATCATTGTGCATATGGATGTCAATGTATGTGAATGTGTGTTGCAAATGGTGTATGTAAGAAAATTGGAATATGAAATATGTAAATATATGAAAAGTAATAAATATTTAAAAATGCTTTTTGCAGTTTTAAGGTATTTGAGTGGAAAGGGCTCCAAAGTGTATGTATGTGTGTGTGTATATATATATATATATATATATATATATATATATATATATATATATATATTACCAAAATGTGGAGGGAGCAGTGTCTACCAAATATCAAAAGAGTTTCTACATCATATGTATAGAAATTGTGGAATGGGGAGAAGCACAAAAAAAGGAGATTCAAGTGTAGATTTCAAGTTTTATTATAGCCTCACTCGCTATATTATACTCACGAGATAGAACAACAGGCACATCAAACAACAGATGAGGAAGTCTGAAGCATGCAGTCCACAGCGTGTTGTTATACGCCCAGGTCCTGGTGCGGACAAGATAAATCCTCATTATGGAGACAGCGCCATATGTTTAACATCTTGAGAAAGTTCTGACTCTACGCGTAGAATCAGCTGTTAGTATCAGGAATTATTCTGACCCTATGAGGCTTCCATAGATCCTCGTGTGCACGGAGGTTTCTATAGGCTAGAGCCGAGGGTGTGTTTGTGATTGAAGTCTGAGCGTAGTAGCGGGCACTTGGTGCGGTACAAGTATCATAGCAGTGAGTTACCAATCAGGTTACCAATAACGATTGTTGTGTAACAAACACCTGTCTCCGATTCTCCAATACACACACCCCCTATATTTCCACCAATCAAGGGTGCAGGTATATGTGTATGGATTTGATATATCAATGACTATATAATTATATATACCCTAAAATATATCAGATTGTATTTCGTGGCGTGAGTTGTCCATACAGTTATGTTACTAATATTACACAAACAGATATATAAATATCATCGTAATTCAATATAAAGTCATATGGGCACAGCGCCAAATGTTAAGATGCTACTAGTTGATAATAACAGCAGAAAATAAAAATGTATGTTCTATTTTGTGAGTATAATATAGCGAGTGAGGCTATAATATAAAACTTGAAATCTACACTTGAATCTCCTTTTTTTGCGCTTCTCTCCATTCCACAATTTCTCTAGACTTCTGTTTATTTGCGGATACCAGAATCGTCCGTATAAGAGGAGCAGCAGAACAGAATGATTAAAGGAGCCACGCTGTTTTTTCATTACCTCCTGCAGCAGGATCCCAAGTATTTATGAACTCATGATATTTATACTTATTATTTTTATTATTTTTTATATTTAATATCATCACTAGGAGGAATATCAATTGGAGGAACTTTTTAATGGGACTATTACAATTTGGTTATTATACAACTACATTATCTATGGAATGTGGTTGTTAGATATTCTTAACCATTTGCATATCATATGTATAGAAATGTCAGGAAGCCCCTGGATCATATGAGTCTTTTAATAGTTTCATTTTGTTTCACGGCTCACAAAGGGTACCTCCATCAAGCAAACCTTTTCCAGCTTATAGCTCACACTTTCAAACATTCTTAGCAAGCCAAGTATAGCGATCTGACACAGTTCACAGTTATATGCACAAAGCACACTTGAGGGAAGATTTCAAGTACACTGAGGGGTAGATATACCAAGTGTTGGGCGGACATGATTCGCCTGACATACGCTGTCGGCATTTAACATTGCACAAGCATTATCTGATCGGGATGCTTCAAGTCACAAGTAAAGGAGCAGCGGTCTTATGACCGCTGCTTCTTAACTTATGTTTCCAGCGAGCCAGAAACATTGGGCAGAGAAAGTAGCATCCGCTGTTTATTAAATCTCCCCCTGTATGTATGTGCTATTAATTTTACATGGTATGTACTTGCTCTAATTCTTCCATTGGGCTAGATTAAAGTCTAATGTTAGCATAGGATGCAATAAGTAATATCACGACTGGCATACATATTACAAGGTAAAACAGCTGCATTCTAGTGCAAAATTTGCCCTCAACGGATTAACGCCCCTGAAGACCTAGCGTAAAGTGGAAGGGATAAAATATGTTCACCAAACACATCAAAAACACATTAAAATAAATGATTAAACTCATATATACACTTTCTCATAAAAAAGGGATATTGTATATGGCAAGGTATTTGACTGGAAAGAGCTATAATATACATACATATGTAAACATATAAACACATTTATGTACATGTACTGTATATATACACATACACACACACACACACATATATATATACATACACACACACTTTTGAACCATTTCAAGTTAAATACATTGAAACATGAGATATAATTTTTATTCCATTTTAATATTTTAATGTGTTTTATTGTATTTTGAATAGAAATACTTTACATTCCAATGTTCTTCACATATAAGAAAATGTTCCTTTTGTTTCTAAATATTTATTTCTACATATATCTGTGTATATATATATATATATATATATATATATATATATATATATATATATATATATACAGTGGATATAAAAAGTCTACACACCCCTGTTAAAATGTCATGTTTTTGTGATGTAAAAAAATGAGACAAAGATAAATCATTTCAGAACTTTTTCCACCTTTAATGTTACCTATAAACTGTACAACTCAATTGAAAAACAAACTGAAATCTTTTAGGTAAAGGGAAATAAAAATAAAAAAATAAAATAATATGGTTGCATAAGTGTGAACACCCTTAAACTAATACTTTATTGAAGCACCTTTTGATTTTATTACAGCACTCAGTCTTTTTTGTTAATGAGTTTTTCAGCATGGCACATCTTGACTTGCCAATATTTGCACACTCTTCTTTACAAAAACACTCTAAATCTGTCAGAATGCGAGGGCATCTCCTGTGCACAGCCCCCTTCAGATCACCCCACAGATTTTGAATTGGACTCAGGTCTGGGCTCTGGCTGGGCCATCCCAAAACCTTAATCTTCTTCTGGTGAAGCCATTCCTTTGTTGATTTGGATGTATGCTTTGGGTCGTTGTCATGCTGAAAGATGAAGTTCCTCTTCATGTTCAGCTTTCTAGCAGAAGCCTGAAGGTTTTGTGCCAATAGTGTCTGGTATTTGGAACTGTTCATTATTCCCTCTACCTTGACTAAGGCCCCAGTCCTAGCTGAAGAAAAACAGCCCCAAATCATGATGCTGACACCACCATGCTTCACTGTGGCTATGGTGTTATTTTGGTGATATGCAGTGTTGTTTTTGCGCCAAACATATCTTTTGGAATTATGGCCAAAAAGTTCAACTTTGGTTTCATCAGTCCAGAACACCTTTTGCAACATGCTTTTGGGAAACTTCAGATGTGTTTTTGCAAAATTTAGCCAGGCTTGGATGTTTTTTTTGTAAGAAAAGGCTTCCGTCTTGCCACTCTAACCCATACCCCAGACATATGAAGAATACGTGCGATTGTTGTCACATATACCACAAAGCCAGTACTTGCCAGATATTCCTGCTGCTCCTTTAATGTTGCTGTAGGCCTCTTGGCAGCCTCCCAGACCAGTTTTCTTCTTGTCTTTTCATCAATTTTGGAGGGACGTCCAGTTCTTGGTAATGTCACTGTTGCACCATATTTTCTTCACTTGATGATGACTGTCTTCACTGTGTTCCATGGTATATCTAATGCCTTGGAAATTCTTTTGTACCCTTCTCCTGACTGATACCTTTTAACAATGAGATCCCTCTGATGCTTTAGAAGCTCTCTGCGGACCATGGCTTTTGCTGTAGGATGCGACTAACAAAATGTCAGGGAAGACCTACTAGAACAGCTGAACTTTATTTAGGGTTAATCAGAGGCACTGATGACAGGTGTGTACTGACTCCTATTTAACATGATTTTGAATGTGATTGCTTAATTCTGAACACAGCTACATCCCCAGTTATGAAAGGGTGTTCACACTTATGCAACCATATTATTATTTATTTTATTTTTTTATTTCCCTTTACCTTAAAGATTTCAGTTTGTTTTTCAATTGATTTGTACAGTTTATAGGTCACATTAAAGGTGGAAAAAGTTCTGAAATGATTTATCTTTGTCTCATTTTTTTTACACCACAGAAACCTGACCTTTTAACAGGGGTGTGTAGACTTTTTATATCCACTGTGTATATATATATACCTGCAAATATTCAGATATAGATATATAGGTATTGATATACATTTTACAAAAAAATAATTATATATATATATAAATATATATATATATATATATATATATATATATATATATATAAAAATAACATTTTCTTCTATGTGAAGAACATTGGAATGTAAAGTATTCATAGCTACCTTTGGCTTTAGATCTGTTGGTCTAATGCGGTGTCGGGCTAGCCCACAAGCGATAAGTGGGGTTTTTTATTTATTCATTTTTATTATCATTATTTAGCAGCATGGTACAAAAAGATGTCATTGTTGATACAAAAGTTTAAACAGAAACAAAAGAGGGAGAAACCATCAGTCTCCAAAAGAAAGGAGAACAAACTCCCCGTATAGTAAAATGAAATAGTAGAGCTAGACTGTCCGTGATAAGTCCATTTGAAAACAGTAGCCCCACTCCATATAAATAAATGGTGATTGACAATGACACCAATGTACAAAACATAACTCAAACAACAACAAAACTATGCCGAAATTTCTTAATTTAAGACCACTTTGTATATATTCTACACATCTAGTGGTATCCCTCGACTTTGTATTTAACTATCAACCTTTGAGAGAAGTGCTAAGCTAAAGAGGTCATTATTAGACTATCAGGCAGGGGTGGGACCACGTCAGCCATACCCCTCTAAGATAATACTAGGCCTGTCATTCCTCCTAGGTCACTCCTGTAACTTGTGTAAAGCTCCCCCCTTCTATCCTCAGATCATTTTGGATTTCATCCCAGATGAATTTTAAATCATGGAAGAATCCTAACCTATTCGATTTAAAGAAACCGTATTCTTCCATTCTCAAGGTATCTGTCATGTGAGAGTGCCAGTCTTTTAGGGTCGGGCAGATTTGAGATTTCCAGAGCCTAGCGACTAAGGATCTAGCAGAATTCAATGCCAACTGAATTAGTCGTATTCTTAATTTACATTTACATTTAGGTAACAGGTTCAGTAGGGCCGTTGTCGGGTCTAGCTGATAGGAATCCCCCCGCCCCATTATGACTTGTAGGATATTCTGTATGCCCTCCCAAAAAGGTGACAATTTTGCCCACCATATGTGTGTCATTGTCCCCCTTTCCCCACAACCCCTCCAACAAAGGTCCGAAGAGGCAGGGAAAATGCATTTAAGTCTGGTAGGTGTCAAGTACCACCTAGTCAGGAGTTTGTAATTTGTCTCTATAAATCTAGCTGAGGATGAAGATTTTCTTGTGTTATTAAAATTTTTAACCCACTCTGCTTCTGTGATAGTCTTATTCAATTCCCTATGCCAGCTTTCTATATAATCAGGAAGTTTCGAGCTATGTGCACTAACTAGGAGTCTCTTATCCCACGATAAGGTTTGATGTGCTGAACTTGTCAAAGCGCATGTCTGTTCGAAGGGTGTGAGATTTCTTGTAAGTGACTGTTTGAGAGGGTGGGTATGGAGAAAATGGTGAACTTGGTTATATTTTAGCCACCTAACAAAAACTCCACCTAGGATGTCTGTAAGGTCTGACCTGTTTTTGAGTTTGCCCTCATTGAGTAAATTAAATAGGGGAACCGTGTAACCCATCTCCCAATTATTCAGGTTATTCCTGTCAAACATTACCCCCCCTAATAGCTCAGCATTCGGGGAAATTGGGGACATGGGTGATCTGAGTGTTGATATTCCTGGGAATCTCTTTATCAAAGTGTCCCATAATTCGAACACATGGTGTAAAAGCGGGTATGCCTTCAACCATGGGGGGCGATTCTGCCCTGCTATCCAACATAAAGCTCCAGGAGAGGGGGAGTGAAGTATATGTGAATCTATTGGAATCCAAGCCTTAGGGTCCCTATTTCTGTGCCACTCTATGATTCTCTGTAAGCCCGTGGCCTGGTAATAGGTTTCTATCTTAGGCAGACCCAACCCTCCCTCTCTGGCTGACCTGTACATAGTTGCCTTCTTAACTCTGGGTTTTATGCTACCCCAAACGAAGGAATCTAAAACGTGTTGTATCTGAGTATGGAGGCCCTGTGGTAGGGTGATAGGGACAGCTTGAATCGCGTACAGCAGTCTAGGGAGTACATTCATTTTCAAAATTTGGAGTCTACCCCACCATGAAAAGGGACGGTCCTTCCAAGTCTTTAAATCTGTTGATATAGTATTAAGTAGATTAGTGAAGTTAAGCTCTAGGAGGGCTTTCGTGTTTGGAGCAAGATACATCCCCAAATATTTGATCGCTTGTGGTTGGTGTTTAAAAGTGCAGGACTGTAACAGGGTCTGAAATTCTTGAGGTGGGAGGGAGATATTTAAGATTTCTGACTTTTGTTCATTAATCCTGAAATTGGAAAAGTCACCAAATTGTTTGAGAACTTTCAGGACCTCAGGGACAGATGTCTGGGGTGATGATAACGTGAACAGGACATCGTCTGCGTATAGCGAGAGTTTACAATCTAAAGGGCCTACTTTAATGCTGGAAACCAGCGGATTATTTCTTATTTTCTGTGCTAAGACTTCCATGCTGATTATGAATAAGATAGGGGAAAGCGGACAACCCTGCCTTGTGCCATTGTGGGTGTTTTTTTTATTTTTTATAATAGCTTGCCCCATTGAAGTCTATAGAAGAAGAAGTTAGCGTGTTCACGATATCCAAAGTCCTAAGGTTAGCGTGTATCAGACTAGTGCGCAAGTGAAAGTACAAGTTAGCGCACCACTTGTAATCTAGCCTAAAGTATGTATGTGCTGTTATGTGCTGTTACCAAATTACAAATGGTGCTCTAATTTAAAAAAACACATTAAAACATATTAAAATTGATTAAAACTATTTGACTGGGAAGGGCTCTAAAGGGTATACACAGTATATAAACAAAATGTAGGCGGCGCCTCATGGTGTAGTATATTTAAAAAATAGATGATGGTAAACAGGAATAAGAAAAGGCTCACTCACATGTGTAGGATGCATTAAATATAAGTACAATGCAGGTGTGCCAGGTCCTCAGAGCCCCCTACAGGAATTTCTCCTCACTATGGTGTCCAGTTCCCAGATAGGGCATATAGTAGAACAACTATATCTAGTAGCACATCAGCATATAGCATTTTATTCAATAAATATTTTTTTTATTATTTATTATTTATTTATTTTTAATTTTGTATTTTGTATTTTTAAGTCTATTTTACACTATGAAGATTTTAATATTTGGTAATGTTGCAATATGTTGCAATTTTTATTTAACAACCATGTGTTTTTGCATTCTGATTGGGTGGGGTAATAGGGGGGAGAGCTTGCATTTTGATTGGTCTAGAAGGACCTTTATATACAGGAGTCTGATTATATATAACTATAAGCCTGATGAAACAGCTATGTACAAGCCGATAAACGCGTCGCTATTTTAATAAAATACTTAGTGCATCCTACACATGTGACACACCTGCTTTTAGGAGTTGAAACCCTGGAAGTAATTTGCTGAGGATTGGACTCCAGCGTGCCTGTATATCTGTCTGTTGGATATATGGAAGCTGGTGTTTAATGTATCATTACACATACAAGGGGTCTTTTGCATTATTATACAGTATATCAGAGGACATTTCAATAAAAAAATGTTTTTTCAAATGCTCATATCTTTGGAGTGGTATAACATACTTTGCTGAATCACTACAAAACTGGAAATTTTGAAGTGTTTTGGTTTAGTAGTTTTTCTTATATTTGAGATGGAAAAAACAGGTATATGAGTGTGGTGCACAGCTCAGCGTGTCATACGTATTGTATAGTGTTGCATAGTAATAAATCACTGTTTGTATTTATGTGTCAGACTTATTGTAAAGTGTTCTATGGTAATCAATTATTGTGTGTATGTGCACAGCTCAGCATGTCAAACTGATTGTATAGTGTTATATAGTAATCGATCACAGTGTGTGATGCACAGCTCAACGTGTCAGACTTATTGTATAGTGTTGTATAGTAATCAATCACTGTGTATGTGCACAGCTTGGCGTGTCAAACTTATTGTATAGTGTTGTATGGTAATCAATCACTGTGTGTATGTGCACAGCTCAGTATATCAGACTTATTGTATAATGTACTATGGTAACCAATTATTGTGTGTATGTGCACAGCTCAGCATGTCAAACTGATTGTAGTGTTATATAGTAATCAATCACAGCGTGTGATGCACAGCTCAGCTTGTCAGACTTATTGTATAGTGTTGTATAGTAATCAATCACTGTGTATGTGCACTGCTCATCGTGTCAGACTTGTATAGTAATCAATTACTCTGAGTGCGAACAGCTCAGCTTGTCAAACTTATTGTATAGTATTGTAAAGTAATCAATTACTGTGTGTGGAGCACAGCTGAGCGTGTCAAACTTATTTTATAGTGTTGTATAGTAATCAATTATTGTGTATATGTACACAGCTCAGCATGTCAGACATTGTATAGTAATCAATCACTGTGCGTGGTGCACAGATCAACGTGTCAGACTTATTGTATAGAAATCAATCACTGTCCGTGGTGCACAGCTCAGCGTGCCAGACTTAATTTTATAGTGTTGTATAGTAATCACTGTATGTACTGTATGTGCACGGCTCAGCGTGTCAGACTAATTGTAAAGTTTTTAAATAATTACAAAATGCTGTTTGATCTAAATCCTCTTTTTGGTCATTCTTATCCTCTTTGTGTATTTTTTATGTGTATTTTTTCTTTAAGTATAAAAATAAGCACTGTGAATATGTGTAAGAATTCAAGAAAATTTAAAGAAACAAGGAAATCAACTGACAAAAAAAAGTTAATATCTAGAGTTTAAGTTCTTAATCAGATGTTAAAAGCAAGGGAATTCCCATCTGTGCTTTGCAAGACATCCTCAATGACATCACTGATTACATCACACATTACATTTTTTACGACATCATCAATTACATCACTAGTGACATCACCTATGACATTGTCAATGGCATCAGTAGTGAAAAAACCCATGACCTCTTCCTACACATCAGAGAAATTATATTTTTCAAAATCAAAGAAATCACTAGTGACATCATCTATGACATCATCAATGGCATCAGTAGTGACATAACACATGGCAATTTTCTACACATCAGAGAAATATGGAAAAAATGTATTACAATGTATCTAAGATTATCAATGTATCTAAGATTATATTGTGCAATATTGTTTAACATCAAGTATGACGTAATTAATGGTACCACTATATACAGCAATGGGTAGAAATGGGTAGAAATGGGTAGAAATTATTGAAACAAAAAAAAATAAAAAAATATGTAGTGAGATAATTAGTATGTTGTTTGTATTGACTTAATTGATTCTGTGAAATGTGTTAACTGTGACCTAAGAGTGTAAGGATGCATTATGTACACTTTACTTCAAGGCCCCTATTTATCAACCCGTCAACTTACTTGCATTCGACGGCACCAATACGCTCGCCTAAGATCGCCTAACATCGCTGTCGCGGACCTGAATACGTTCTCCAAAGTTACCAAAAAAACTGTCAAAAAGCTGCGCACCAAGTACGGGGCGATGAGCAGCGGACTGTTGTTAACTAACAGTCATCAATCTCGCTGCTCTTTGGCTTTTTCCCAGCTTTATTGGTACCCTGTCACTAAACACCCACACTATACTAAACTGTTTTACCCCTATACCGCCACTCCCAGACCCCGCCGCAACTAAATAAAGTTATTAACCCCTAAACCGCCGCTCCCGGAGCCCACCGCCACCTACATTATACTTATTAACCCCTAATCTGCCGCCACCTACACCGCCGCCACCTACATAATGTTATTAACCCCTAATCTGCTGCCCCTACACTGCCGCCACCTACATTATACTTATTAACCCCTAATCTGCCCCCCCAATACCGCCGCCACCTACATTATGTTATTAACCCCTAATCTGCCCCCTACACCGCCGCCACCTACATTATGTTATTAACCCCTAATCTGCTGTCCCCAACGTCGTTGCCACTATATTAAATTTATTAACCCCTAAACCTAAGTCTAACCCTAACACCCCCTAACAAATCTAATTTAAATAAATATAACTAAAATTACTATCATTAACTACATTATTCCTATTTAAAACTAAATACTTACCTATAAAATAAACCCTAAGATAGCTACAATATAACTAATAGTTAT
Source organism: Bombina bombina (assembly GCF_027579735.1). NCBI lineage: Eukaryota > Metazoa > Chordata > Amphibia > Anura > Bombinatoridae > Bombina > Bombina bombina. The sequence continues at coordinate 434,248,005 of NC_069500.1, forward strand.
ATTGTAGCTAACTTAGGGTTTATTTTTATTTTACAGGCAAGTTTGTATTTATTATAACTAGGTAGCATAGTTATTAAATAGTTATTAACTATTGAATAAACTACCTAGCTAAAATAAGTACAAATTTACCTGTAAAATAAAACCTAACCTAAGTTACACTAACACCTAACACCTAACACTACACTACAATTAAATAAATTACATAAATTAAATACAATTAACTAAATACAATACAATACAATAACCTAAATTAAATTAAATTAAATTAGCTAAAGTACAAAAAAAAAAAAACACTAAATTACAGAAAATAATAAACAAATTACAGAAATTTAAACTAATTACACCTAATCTAATAGCCCTATCAAAATAAAAAAAGACCCCCAAAATAAAAAAAACCCTAGCCTAAACTAAACTAAACTACCAATAGCCCTTAAAAGGGCCTTTTGCGGGGCATTGCCCCAAAGTAATCAGCTCTTTTACCTGTAAAAAAAAAAATACAAACAACCCCCCCAACAGTAAAACCCACCACCCACACAACCAACACCCCAACAAAAAAATACTAAATAAAAAACCTAAGCTCTCCATTGCCCTGAAAAGGGCATTTGGATGGGCATTGCCCTTAAAAGGGCAGTTAGCTCTTTTGCAGCCCAAAGCCCTAACCTAAAATAAAACCCACCCAATACACCCTTAAAAAAACCTAACACTAACCCCCTGAAGATCGACTTACCAGGAGACATCTTCATCCAAGCCGAGCAGAAGTGGTCCTCCAGACGGGCAGAAGTCTTCATCCAAGCCGGGCAGAAGTGGTCCTCCAGATGGCAGAAGTCTTCATCCAGACAGCATCTTCTATCTTCATCCATCCGGCACAGTCAATAGAATGCGAGCTCAATCCTATTGGCTGTTCCAATCAGTCAATAGGATTGAAGTTCAATCCTATTGGCTGATTGCATAGGATTTTTTCTACTTTAATTCCAATTGTCTAATAGAATTCTATCAGCCAATCGGAATCTAAGGGACGCCATCTTGGATGACATCACTTAAAGGAACTTTCATTCGTCGGGTTGTCGTCGGCCGAAGAGGATGCTCCACGTCGGATGTCTTGAAGATGGACCCGCTCCGTGCCGGATGGATGAAGATAGAAGATGCCGTCTGGAGGACCACTTCGCCCCGGCTTGGATGAACACTTCTGCCCGACTGGAGGACCACTTCGCCCGGCTTGGATGAAGACGTCTCCCGGTAAGTCGATCTTCAGGGGGTTAGTGTTAGGTTTTTTTAAGGGAATATTAGGTGGGTTTTATTTTTAGTTTAGTGCTTTGGGCTGCAAAAGAGCAAACTGCCCTTTTAAGAGCAATGCCCATCCAAATGCCCTTTTCAGGGCAATGGGGAGCTTAGGTTTTTTTAGTTAGTATTTTTTTGGGGGGGGTTGGTTGTGTGGGTGGTGGGTTTTACTGTCGGGGGGGATGTTTGTATTTTTTTTTCAGGTAAAAGAGCTGATTACTTTGGGGCAATGCCCCGCAAAAGGCCCTTTTAAGGGCTATTGGTAGTTTAGTTTAGGCTAGGGTTATTTTTATTTTGGGGGGCTTTTTTATTTTGATAGGGCTATTAGATTAGGTGTAATTAGTTTAAATTTCTGTAATTTGTTTATTATTTTCTGTAATTTAGTGTTTGTTTTTTTTGTACTTTAGCTACTTTAATTTAATTTAGGTTATTGTATTTAATTTAGTTAATTGTATTTAATTTAGTTAATTGTATTTCATTTAGTTAATTTATTTAATTATAGTGTAGTGTTAGGTGTAATTGTAACTTAGGTTAGGTTTTATTTTACAGGTAAATTTGTATTTATTTTAGCTAGGTAGTTATTAAATAGTTAATAATTATTTAATAACTATTCTACCTAGTTAAAATAAATACAAACTTGCCTGTAAAATAAAAATAAAACCTAAGCTAGATACAATGTAACTATTAGTTATATTGTAGCTATCTAAGGCCTAGATTTGGAGTTTGGCGGTAAAAGGGCTGTTAACGCTCCGCGGGCTTTTTTCTGGCCGCACCATAAATTTAACTCTGGTATCGAGAGTTTAATCAAATGCTGCGTTAGGCTCCAAAAAAGGAGCGTAGAGCATTTTTACCGCAAATGCAACTCTCGATACCAGAGTTGCTTACGGACGCGGCCGGTCTCAAAAACGTGCTCGTGCACGATTCTCCCATAGGAAACAATGGGGCTGTTTGAGCTGAAAAAAAACCTAACACCTGCAAAAAAGCAGCGTTCAGCTCCTAACGCAGCCCCATTGTTTCCTATGGGGAAACACTTCCTACGTCTGCACCTAACACTCTAACATGTACCCCGAGTCTAAACACCCCTACCCTTACACTTATTAACCCCTAATCTGCCGCCCCCGCTATCGCTGACACCTGAATATTTTTTTTAACCCCTAATCTGCCGCTCCGTAAACCGCCGCAACCTACGTTATCCCTATGTACCCCTAATCTGCTGCCCTAACATCGCCGACCCCTATATTATATTTATTAACCCCTAATCTGCCCCCCTCAACGTCGCAGACACCTGCCTACACTTATTAACTCCTAATCTGCTGAGCGGACCTGAGCGCTACTATAATAAAGTTATTAACCCCTAATCCGCCTCACTAACCCTATCATAAATAGTATTAACCCCTAATCTGCCCTCCCTAACATCGCCGACACCTACCTTCAATTATTAACCCCTAATCTGCCGAGCGGACCTCACCGCTATTCTAATAAATGTATTAACCCCTAAAGCTAAGTCTAACCCTAACACTAACACCCCCCTAACTTAAATATAATTTACATCTAACGAAATAAATTAACTCTTATTAAATAAATGATTCCTATTTAAAGCTAAATACTTACCAGTAAAATAAACCCTAATATAGCTACAATATAAATTATAATTATATTATAGCTATTTTAGGATTAATATTTATTTTACAGGCAACTTTGTAATTATTTTAACCAGGTACAATAGCTATTAAATAGTTAAGAACTATTTAATAGTTACCTAGTTAAAATAATAACAAATTTACCTGTAAAATAAATCCTAACCTAAGATATAATTAAACCTAACACTACCCTATCAATAAATTAATTAAATAAACTACCTACAATTACCTACAATTAACCTAACACTACACTATCAATAAATTAATTAAACACAATTCCTACAAATAAATACAATTAAATAAACTAGCTAAAGTACAAAAAATAAAAAAGAACTAAGTTACAAAAAATAATAAAATATTTACAAACATAAGAAAAATATTACAACAATTTTAAACTAATTACACCTACTCTAAGCCCCCTAATAAAATAACAAAGCCCCCCAAAATAAAAAATTCCCTACCCTATTCTAAATTAAAAAAGTTACAAGCTCTTTTACCTTACCAGCCCTGAACAGGGCCCTTTGCGGGGCATGCCCCAAGGATTTCAGCTCTTTTGCCTGTAAAAAAAAACATACCATACCCCCCCCCCAACATTACAACCCACCACCCACATAGCCCTAATCTAACCCAAACCCCCCTTAAATAAACCTAACACTAAGCCCCTGAAGATCTTCCTACCTTGTCTTCACCATACCAGGTTCACCGATCCGTCCTGGCTCCAACATCTTCATCCAACCCAAGCGGGGGTTGGCGATCCATCATCCGGTGCTGAAGAGGTCCAGAAGAGGCTCCAAAGTCTTCCTCCTATCCGGCAAGAAGAGGACATCCGGACCGGCAAACATCTTCTCCAAGCGGCATCTTCAATCTTCTTCCATCCGGTGCGGAGCGGGGCCATCTTGAAGCAGGCGACGCGGATCCATCCTCTTCTTCCGTTGTCTCCCGACGAATGACGGTTCCTTTAAGGGACGTCATCCAAGATGGCGTCCCTCGAATTCCGATTGGCTGATAGGATTCTATCAGCCAATCGGAATTAAGGTAGGAATTTTCTGATTGGCTGATGGAATCAGCCAATCAGAATCAAGTTCAATCCGATTGGCTGATCCAATCAGCCAATCAGATTGAGCTCGCATTCTATTGGCTGATCGGAAGGCACCTAAATCCTCAGATCGGAGCACCGGACCTAATAATCGGCCCTCTACAACAGCGTATGCGCTGTACAACATTTTCGGGAGACAGAAAAATGAAGAGCAGAGTGCAGGAGGGGAAAGGGAGAGACCCGATGACACGCATGGCCGATCAACTGAGTCGGCCCTGAGTCCCCGGTAAGAGCAAAACGATCCGGGCTGAGGTGAGCGGTGGTACGGGACCCGGCAGGCTAATCTAGATCCCCACATACAGGGCGGCTATAACTGGACCTTTGAGGGACACACGCAGCCAAATAAATCATAGGACCAGGGGCCCAAGACACAGACTAGGCCTATATACCAGACAGTAACCTTCCGGCCTAAGCAAGCCTCTTCTTAAGGCCAGAAATAACTGCAGGGCACTTAGATGCGGGACATACTGGCCGGTCAAGACTATGAAGACATAAGGCTACGGTTCTACTGAAAATGAGAGGTAGACAACTACAAAATAAATTAAACTGCCACCCGGCAATATCTCTATCACCCTGAATGTTGTAAATGGGGACACCTGGCTACCATTAAAAACCACAGCACCACAAAATGGAATAAAAACAGACTTGTTATTTGGCCCAAGATAGGAGGGTTATCGGCTCTCTCTCAGATACTTTTAGCACAGCTAGCAGACATCTCTCACTAACATCTGGGAACAGCATCATCTCAGCAAAGACAACAACTTCATTGTCCCCTAAAATGTCACAAAGAAAGCAACTTAAATCTGGCACAGGAGGTAAAATAAACACTGCAAATCTTTTTTTTAAATCAACTAAAGGGAATAAACAGATAGAAACCCAGAATAGAGACCCAGAGGAAGACACAGATTCAGTCTCTAGTAACGTCTCCAATATGGATGATTTAACACCTCTCACCAAAGCAGATATTAAACACTTAGTTTCCAAACAAGATATATCTTCTAATTTTGAAAAACTTCTAGAGAAAATGGACACTATGCAACAATCAGTCACCAGCAGTTTAGCTGAAATCAAACAAGAGGTCCAAGACCTGGGTAACCGGGTAGCAACATTAGAAGACAACGAAAATTCCAACCTCGAAGAAGTCTCCCAGCTCTCCCAAAAAATAGCCGCCCAGCAACTAGAATTAGAGGCGGTGGTAGAGAGGATGGAAGACCAGCCGCAGATGTAACATCAGACTGAAAGGGATTCCTGAGTCTGTGTCACCCGGAGAGTTAGAAAGATATCTGACCCTACTCTTCCAAGCCATAACAGGTCAAACAGAAGATAATTTCTTCCAGATGGAACGGGCCCATAGGGCCCTTAGAGCTAAACCCCGAGGAGATGCCCCCCCAAGGGATGTGATTGTCCGGATATTTCGCTTCAAAGAAAAAGAGGCAATCCTAGCTGCTTCAAGGAAGAACCCGACCTTCAAGTTCCAGGGCTCAGTAGTCCAATTCTTTCAGGATTTGTGTTTGAAAACACTACAGAGGAGAAGCACCCTGAGACCGCTCACACAACTACTGAGGAAACAACAGATCCCCTATCGATGGGGTTTCCCTTTCGCACTTCACATCATTCAGAATGGGGTGACTTTTACTATCAAGGATTCTACTGATATTCCTGAAATCTGCCAACATCTGGGCCTTGATTTACCCAGATTACCCTCAGAATTGCAAGAAGAGGGGGAAGGGACATCCAGCACAGCTAACAACCACTCAAGAGCACGGACCTGGACAAAGGCCACCAGGAAGAAGCTAAAGACATGAGATGATGCTGAGGTTCTTTTGATGTCGGAAATGTATCGTTATCAGATAAGTACTGTAATAACCCTTCTTTTCACAGCAGGGACTTTAGTTGGGATCATGACATTAGCCTGGATTTCTTTGATCTCTTCCCTCCCTGTAGGGAGAGAGACTGAAATAGACATTTGGGCTACAGGAGCCAGATACAGGGCTGATAATGTCAGGGAAGAGACTACACCATGAACTCTGGAAGCCACGGACAGTGTTAATTCTTAGGCTGACAGGGAGGAGGAGAATAGGCCTTAGATTTATGTTGCAGAGGTACTGATAACCCAAACTAGGGGGCCACTTATAATATAAAAGAAAACAGCCTTAATTGTTCAGGTTACCTTTTATCATTTACACACAAAGTTAAATATGTTATTTTCTTATCTACAGAGCACAATTGTTATGCCTTTTTGGTAAGTCGCCATTGACTTATGTTCACATGGGGTGTGCGGGCGTTAGGCCCGGACACGCGACACACAGGTATTACAACAGTTAAAATGTTATCCTATGTTATTATGTATGGTTTTCAAATGCTTGTTTTTTATTGTTATTTTTTTGTTCTGTGTGGTACACAATGTTTTCTTAAAAGGGATGGGCGCCCTAACCCAGATACAGGGAAATTCAGGCTTGACTTATGGATTCTAGAATTAGAATAATCTCACATAATGTGAGAGGCTTGAATTCGGATGTTAAACGTAGAACTGCCCTCACCCAATATGCCAGAGCAAAAGCCAATGTTATAATGCTTCAGGAAACTCACTTTACTAAATCAGTGATCCCTAGATACTGGTCTAAACAATTCCCCATTCATTATCATTCGACCACTGATTCAAAAAAAAGGGGGGTATCTATTCTCATACATCACTCACTTCAATTCCACACTGACGAAACCATAGAGGACCCTGAGGGCAGATACCTAGTTGTTAGAGGAACTATACAGAATGTCCCGGTCACTTTTTGTAATGTCTATGCCCCTAATGAAAAGCAAGACTTTTTTTTTAGACAAATAACGCATCTCCTAACACAATGGTCACAAACCCGTATTATCTTGGCGGGAGATTTTAACATCTCTCTGACCCCGCACAAAACAGTTCCCGGACTCAGACTAACTCATAAGCAACAGAGACATAACAATGTAGCGAAAACCATCAGGGACTCCCTAGCCACACATAATGTCCTAGACTCCTGGGAGGCAAAATATGGTAGGACGATGGACTACACTTTCTATTCCCATGCTCACAAAACCTACTCGAGGTTAGATTATATCTTCATCAGCCAGACTCTAATACCAAATATAGTCACCTCCTCCATACACGCTTGTGTATGGTCAGACCACTCACTGCTACAGATTGAACTGACGGGTATTATAAATACAAGCAGACAGAGATCATGGACATATGACCCGACAACTGTAAAACACCAACACATCTACACAGCTACGTCAAAAGCACTAGGTGAATATTGGTCAGTAAATGAGGGTTCAACCCTCAACCCCATACACACCTGGGCAGCCCATAAAGCCTTTTTTAGGGGGGTACTCATCAAAACAAAGGCTAGAGCCCATAAAACAGCAATAGAGACCAGACATAAACTCCAGGCAGAGATTGAGGGATTAGAGAAACACCACCAAAAAACACTCTCCTCTTCAGTCTTTAAAATCCTCCAAGCTAAAAGAAAAGACCTGGCTAAAATCTTGGACACCCACTCAGTCAGGGCAATACAGACACTAAAGGCTCACTATTATCTTTACTCAAATAAACCGGATAGGTACCTGGCGCACAAACTTAGAGAAAGGGTAAGGAACTTCTCAATCCCAGTGCTGCAGGGGCCTGATGGGGAACGTACATCCCACCCACAAGACATAGCAGAAACCTTTGCTGACTATTACACCTCACTCTATGACGGGAAAAAAGTAGAACATAACCCACAAACGCAAGAAACCCTAAGACGTTTACTAACTAAGGCCAAACTTAATAGACTATCCAAACAAGAAAGTGATGAATTGAACGCTGACATCTCGACAGGGGAAATCCTTTTAGCAATTAAAGACCTGAAACTGGGCAAAGCTCCGGGACCAGACGGTTACCCAGCAGAGTATTACAAGACTTTTAAAACAGACCTGGTCACACATTTGCAGAAATTCTGCAATGATGTCTTGGGGGGCAAGGAGATACCGTCGGACCTCCTACGGGCCAAGATCGTAGTAATACCCAAACCGGGCAAAAACTCGGAGAAATGCCAAAGCTACAGGCCAATTTCCCTGATAAATCAGGACGTTAAGATCCTTACAAAAATTTTGGCCAATAGGCTTAGGAAAATAGCACCACTTTTGGTCCACCCAGACCAAGTGGGCTTTATATCGGAAAGGGAGGCCCCGGATAATATTAGGAGGACCATAACACTGGTGGACTATTTAAAATCTACAGGGACGCCTTCTCTGCTCCTCTCACTGGACGCGGAGAAGGCGTTCGACAGAATAGACTGGTCATACATGACATCTGTACTGACGGAAATGGGTTTTAATGGGGCATTTATGAATGCGATAAAGGGAATCTATTCTACCCCGACGGCAGTCATCAGAGCAGCAGGTTTTCAATCCAGACCCATAGAGATTCTTAGCGGCACTAGACAGGGATGCCCTCTGTCCCCATTACTCTTTGCCTTCTGCATTGAACCACTGGCGGCAGTTATAAGACAAGATCCTGACATATCTGGGATAAGGGTGGGGGACTCAGAGTATAAAATTTCACTTTTCGCGGACGATGTCCTTTTGACTATAACCAGACCCTTAATATCCCTCCCTAATCTCTACCAAATACTTCATGACTTTTCACTGGTTTCAGGCTATAAGATTAATCTAGAGAAAAGTGAAGCACTACCATTATCTCTCCCAGCACATACTAAAAAACTAATAGAAGCCAATTTTGAATTTGCATGGGCCAAAAAGTCAATAACTTACTTGGGCATCAAAATTTCAGACTCTTATCACGCCCTACATGACTTAAACTATACCCCACTTTACAAGGCCATAGACAGAGATCTCAGGAAATGGAGAACTTATAATTTTTCCTGGTATGGGAGACTCTCGGCCATCAAAATGAACATCCTTCCCAGGATTCTCTATCTCTTCAGAACCCTCCCCATAATGGTGCCTAAAGTAGAATTACTTAAAATACAGTCATCTCTCCATAGCTTCCTGCAAAACGATAGTAAAGCTAGAATAGCCTCCCATACTTTGACCAGACACAGACAACTGGGGGGGGTAGGTATACCGAACTTACAAGATTATTACCATGCTGCCAGACTAGCCCAAACCTCCTTACTGAACCAAAACAACCATAAGATCCTTTGGACCGAGTTAGAAGCAGGCCTTGGGGGATATGACTGCCCTGCAGATGCATTATGGGAAATCGGGCATCCTCTAAAAAACCGAAGCTTTAGATCATTAGCCATGATCGACACTATCAAGATATGGAGATCCCTCACGGGCACTCTGCACTTAACGCAGACGAACTCTAGAATTAAACCGGTAGGAGAGCTGCTCTCACCCGAGGTCCGTGCAAGGGTGGGGAAGTGGCTCAATAAAGGCCTATATAGAGTAGCAGACTTTTTAGAGGGCAATCGCATACTGACGTATTCTCAACTGCAGGACAAAATCCTACCACTGAAATTACACTGGTTTCTATACCTTCAGCTCTCCTCTGCTATACACGGGTATTGCTACCCGTGGACGGCGCAGACAATGACTCCCCTAGAGCGGATTTACACCGCCCAGGACAGACAAAAACAACTGATCTCAAAATTATATATAGCCCTGCAGGGAGCCGAGGAACCGGGCGGTTCGGCATTATTAGTAAAATGGGGACTAGATACTGGACTGAACTTGTCGAGGGAACAATGGGACCAGGTGATGTTTGACACTAGTAGGGGTCTGATTAATGCAGATCTTCGAGAAAACTGCATAAAAACGGCCTACAGATGGTATCTCACCCCAGAGAAAACATGCCACTTTTCACAGAACGGCTCCAGCCAATGTTACAGAGGATGTGAGGAGAGGGGTACATATCTCCACATGTGGTGGACATGCCCTCAAATTTGAACTATCTGGGAAAAACTCCAAGAACTTATAGGTAGGTTATTACAGGAACATATCAATCTGACACCAGCACATGCTCTCCTTAACTATAAATTTACACAATACAACAAGGCCATAAACACATTTATTAAGATTCTATGTACGGCAACAAGAGTATGTGTGGCCAGACATTGGAAGGTAGGGGCCCCTGAGTGGCAAGAAATATTGGGTAAGATAGAACATATATATACTATGTCAGAAATCTCGGCCTCCATAAAAGATGAAAAAGAGCAGTTCACTAAAATTTGGTTTTACTGGATAATGAACGGAAATCAGTAGGACTCAATATGAGGCAGATTCAGGAAATTTCAAGTTAGAGCTAGGGAGGAGTTGGGGGGCACACCTTTAGGAGCAGACTAGACTCGACTGTTAGATCTCATTTCTGTACAAGACATATCGGAGTCTAGAAAAAACTTGATAAGGGCGAAAGATGCCCAATGTTTGTACCACGGTTTTGATTTAAGTTCTTTTTCTTTATTAATGTTATGGTGAAATTACTATTATGGTTTTATATATATGTTTAAAAAAGGCAAAAAATGTATGCTGTAATATACTATGTAAGGACAGTCACAGGGACTTTCAAATCCTGTCCTAGATATATCAAGGCGAGGGACAACTGAAAGGATGTGAGCTATTTATAAAAAATGGTTATCTTATGCCTTGTGGAGATCAAACTTGACTAATACCTTGATGTACTGTCTATAAATGATTGTTGCCTTCAATAAAGATTTATTTCAATTAAAATGTTATGGTCAATAACCACAATTTTGTACTAAACGCGAATTAAACATAAAAAAAAAACTATGCTCAAAACTGAACCCTAAATAAATAATAACTAAGTAGCCAGATAATCTGGGTGGGCTATTTTAATATGCTTGCTTCTAAACAAAGACTTGCAATCATAATGCATATATGATATTTGTAATGTAGTTTTAAAGTCCCTTGCCACTGTGATTAAAGCCTATTCTATAAAAAAAATATTGGTGCAATATGGAAAATATGCACCCTGTATACCCAATAAATCAGCTTTTTTAATAAAGCTTGGTTTAAAAAGTGACCTCTCTCCTTGTTTTAAAGAGTAGTGATAAATTTAACTTATATAAAATACACCCTGCCTGGATTAGCTTTGTGCATGCGCTTTAGGCACCTGTGATATCATCATCAGTGCACATTGCTTATCTGTACAGTTAGGGTGTATGTAAAAGTCTGACTCCTATGCTATGATTGACTGCTGTGGGCCAGCCAGCCACAAGATGAGAACTGCGGCCTGCCAAGTATGTGCTCTGAGCCGTGCATGCTGGGAACAGCCATGAGCAACATTACTTTAGCTCAGTCTGTTATATATGCCACATCAATATAGTATGATAATATGTATACATAATATAGTGTGTATAGAGTTATGACATGTACCTATAACCAACATAAGAGACTAGATTACAGGTGGAGTGCTATCAATATCGCGAGTGAATGCTAAGATTAGTGCACAATCTGATGTTACAAGTCCATGGTAAAACACAATTTACAGAACTCCTACAAGTTGGACTGAGTATAACTATTAAATGGAACAAACAAACGATCACATGAACAATGTTAAGTGGAGTCATTTTGCAATTGCTATGAATCTTAGTATAACATTGTACATAAAGAAAGATAGAAATAAAAATAATAATAAGATAGAAATAAAAATAATAATATAGTACACTTATACAAAGATAACATGTCTAAATCCAGCTAGGTGTATTAGTACTACTATTCATATTTTGCTGTAATGAGTACTTTTGTCACTTCTTGTTATCTATTGGAGCGCAAATAATTTTAACACAGAAAGATTATTCTTATTTCTATCTTTCTTTATGTACAATGTTATACTAAGATTGTTCTAGGTGGTGACGGTGGACACTAAGATGTCCTATTGTTATAGTATGCATGTAACCTTTATATTATAATATTATATTATTACTACTTTAGTAATAGGTATATGCAGAATATGTCCTATGATTTTCATAGCAATTGCAAAATGAATCCACTTAACATTGTTCATGTGATTGTTTGTTCCATTTAATAGTTATACTCAGTCCAACTTGTAGGAGTTCTGTAAATTGTGTACTATATATTGTAGACTGTAACTAGTATCTATTATTGTGTGTATCCTTATTAATACTACATTGATTATGTATGATTGTTTGGATCACCTTAAAGCAATTACAGGTACATGGTAATTGGTTGGACCGAGAAATGGTTTCATCCAATGGGAGTCTAGCACACCCCTTTTTAAACAAGCACAACGTGCACCTTTTTATCAATAGTGATTACGGCTCAGGCCGAAACAATTATACTGTTTCTTTACCCGTGTATCTGATTCTATATTTTCCATCCATGGAGTATATATTTTAATATTTGGAAATAAAAATTGAACTTTCTACTTAAGGCTGCTTCCACACATTCGTTTTTAGATAATTTATGCTTAAAGGGACATGAAACTAACATTTTTTCTTTCATGATTTAGAAAGAGAATGCAATTTTAAAAATCTTTCTAATTTACTTCTATTATCTAATTTGTTTTATTCTCTTGATATTCTTTGCTGAAAAGCATATCTAGATATGCTCAGTAGCTGCTGATTGGTTGCTGCACACAGAAGCCTCATGTGATTGGCTTACCCATGTGCATTGCTTTTTCTTCAAATAAGGATATCTAAAAAATGAAGTAAAATAAATAATAGAAGTAAATTGTAATGTTGTTTAAATTGGTATGTTCTATCTGAATCATGAAAGAAAGATTTTGGGTTTAGTGGCCCTTTAAGCCTGGTTTGTAGCAGCCTTACCTCCGTGAAAGTGGCGCTGTACCCTAATTGGAGAGTTCCGTGTGTAGCTGATTTCTCTACCTGCCAGTGGTGTGATGCTAAAGAGCAGATGACCGAGCGAAGGAAAATAGGAGTGAGTGACGTCAAAGATACAAAGTGACTGGAGCACCTCAGTGAGGGTTAACGGAGGTGTTGGCATTTGAGCCAGGAGACAGCGGGCAGCGGGAAAGGTGAAGCGGCAATAGAGAGTGTGGGAAATCACTCAGCCCCCCAAGTCGCCCTGCATCTCCATACACAGTGGTTTTAGCCTGTCGCTCTGCCAGCAAACTGGACATCCGGGACACATCGTCAGCAACCCAGAGGAAGACGGCTCAATCGACACAGCACCATGTCTGCAAGTTCAGCAGCATACTCTGAATGAGTTTCTTCCGGACAAGTCTTCACACAGGTAACACTGTTTCAGACTTATTTAGTTGCAAGATTGCAACAAAAGTGCAAGTTTATATATTTAGCGTTTCAAGATGCAGGAGTAACCACTCGGGTCCAATATTGAGTGACTAAACACCTACATTGTGGATTTTGTACTATTTATGGGAACAGCACCTATGTTATGTAACAAGCCACATACAGTATTTACTCAGCCCAGCACTATTCTTGTTGTGTTTTTTGTCACATATATACAGTATATATATATACACATATACACACACACACACACACATATATATATATATATACACATACAGAACATATATATATATATACACACACACACATATATCCTCCAAAAGGTTTAGCACTCACGATACAATTCTCTTACCGGGGTGCTGCCGCAAACAAATCACAACCACCAGATAAAGCAGGCACTCTCTGGATTTGATCAAAGGATGTTTAATCCATAGACGTACTATGCATTAAACATCCTTTAATCAAATCCGGTGAGTGCCTGCTTTATCTGGTGGCTATATATATACACACACACACACACACATATATATATATATATATATATATACAGACACACATACACACACATATATATATACAGTACATATATATATATACATATACACATATATATATACATGCATACAGCATTATTGGCGCCAATGTATTTATGTTGGACACTCATGACTGTCAAAGGTTGTTTTGCCTTTTCCGTTGGTTTAACGTTATTTGATTGGTTTAACGCTATTAGATATGAAACACAAAAAAAAATGATTTTATGATTTAGACAGAGCACGCCATTTTAAAACAGGTTCCAATTTACTTCTATAATCAAATTTGCTTAATTCCCATGATATTGTGTGTTGAACAGATACCTAGGTAGGCATCTGGAGCACTACATGACAGGAAATAGTGCTGCCATCTAGTGCTCTTGCAAATCGATAACATTCTTGCAAAACTGCTGCCATATAGTGATCCAGGCATGTGCACGCTCCTGAGCGGATCAGGGACACTGCACGAGCTGTCAGTGTAACCTCTGTGCTTGATGCCTTCTAAAAGAGATGCACTGAGCTATCTCCTTCCTTCCACAGATCATGGAAAGTGCAGGTAAAGGGTCAGGTCACGCTCCTGCTGTTACAGCTTCCATGTCTGCAGCTATCTCTGAAAAGGAGGTGAGGAATTTCATGCAATCTCATTTTTAACCCTCTCTTCCCTGCTTATTTTCAAGCTGCTATATTTAGACTGGGACAGATTCAGATATTATTGTTGATCCATATCTATGCTGATTATGCAAATTGCCTGTATTATGATACTTCTGTAATCTGATCTGTAATGCTGAGTTGCTTTATACCACTGTTCTCAGGCCTCCCCAACAGGCCACGTTTTGAGCATTCCCCCGGATGAGAGTAGGTAAAATAACCATGGTTACTAATCAGCTGATTATTTCACCTGTGCCCCAGTTCAGATATCCTCAAGATGTGGTCTGTTAGGTAGGCCTGAGAACAGGTTTGAAACAAGAACGTTTATGTGATGAGACCAGACATGCTTCTCTACTGTATTTGTATTCTGAATTTTTTTTTTTTGCAAATTAATTTATATACACCCTTAGATATTACTTCCAAAAGTCATATGTCAGATGCCTATATGTCCACATTATTATCTCTTTAGGGCTATACATACGCATACAATAAAAATAAAGGGCCTGTCTCTTTGTGTGTATATATATATATATGTATATACTGCATATAATGTATTCATGCTGTCCCACAAATGTGTAGTGTATGAAATGTATCGTCTGGATGGGAGAGTGTAGTGAGTGTCTGTAGTATCTATCTGTAGCAAACAGTATCTCTAAATAATGGTCTGCAATTTGTAGGGTGCCTTTTAGTGTATGAGTAAATGCTTGCGTGTGTGTGCATGTGGTTTTTTATAAATGCCTCTGTGTGTGTGTGCGCATGTACATGTGGATATCTATGAATTCCTGCGTGTGCGTGTACATATTTATGTCTGTGGGTGTCTGTGTGTGTTTGTTAATGTGGATGTCTACATGTGTCTGTCTGTAGGTATGTATGTAGTCTATAACTGCCTCATTTAACAATAATTTAAAGTGAGACATGGAAAGTCCAGAAGAGGAACATATATTTCTGTGTATATGTGTGTTTGTGACTGTGTGCGTATGTCAGTATCTCTTTGTGTGCCTGTGTGTATGGGTCTGTCTGTGTTAGTGTCTATGTATGTTTGTATCTGTGTGTGTGTCTTTGCGTGTTAGTGTCTCTGTTTGTCTGTGTGTTAGTGTCTCTGTGTATGTCTGTGCGTTAGTGTCGGTGTGTGTTAGTGTCTCTGTGTATGTCTGTGTGTTAGTGTCTCTGTGTTAGTGTCTGTGTGTGTTAGTGTCTCTGTGTATCTATGTGTGTTAGTGTCTGTGTATGTCTGTGTGTTAGTAACTGCTTGTGTTAGTGTCTCTGTGTATGTCTGTGTGTTAGTGTCTGTGTGTGAGTGTCTGTGTGTATGTCTGTGTGTTAGTGTATGTGTGTTAGTGTCTGTGTGTTAGTGACTGTGTGTGTTAGTGTCTCTGTGTATGTCTGTGTGTTATTGTCTCTGTGTATGTCTGTATGCTAGTGTCTGTGTGTTAGTGACTCTGTGTATGTCTGTGTGTTAGTGTCTGTGTGTGTTAGTGTCTCTGTGTATGTCTGTGTGTTAGTGTCTCTGTGTGTTAGTCTCTGTGTATGTATGTGTGTTAGTGTCTGTGTGTGTTAGTGTCTCTGTGTATGTCTGAGTGTTAGTGTCTGTGTGTGTTAGTGTCTCTGTGTGTTAGCGTCTGTATATGTCTGTGTGTTAGTGTCTGTGTGTGTTAGTGTCTCTCTGTGTTAGTGTCTGTATATGTCTGTGTGTTAGTGTCTCTGTGTATGTCTGTCTGTTAGTGTCTGTGTGTTAGTGTCTCTGTGTTAGTATCTGTGTGTGTTAGTATCTCTGTGTATGTCTGTGTGTTAGTGTCTGTGTTTTAGTGATTGTGTGTGTTAGTGTCTCTGTGTATGTCTGTGTGTTAGTGTCTCTGTGTATGTCTGTGTGTTAGTGTCTGTGTGTGTTAGTGTCTCTGTGTATGTCTGTGTGTTAGTATCTGTGTGTGGGAGTGTCTCTGTGTGTGTTTCTGCAAAAATAGAAGCCCATAATCTGGCACTGCGCCCAAGTATGTTTATTTTTATTTTTTATAAATAATTAGTTTTTATTGTGCCTATAATGTACATATGCTTTTGTGTATATGAGTAGGTGGGCGGAGCCAACCCATGCTTGCTCTCTGTAGGAGCTGTCATCCAGTTTTGAGGGCTGCAGTATGGGATGACACCATGAGTGTGACAGCAGAGAGAAGGAAGGCATGCCAGGGTTGGGGCCTACCTACCATGTCACTGACACACTGCTCTTTTGGTATAGTGCAAGGAGCTGTAGCCCTGACTAACCTGTAAGTACCACGTTTATATATACTGAAAATTACTGGCTCTTCTGTGTATATTGTTACATCAGTGTGTCTGTATGTATGTAACTGTGTATGTGTTTATTGTTACATCAGTGTGTCTGTATGTGGGTAACTGTGTCTGTGTTTATTGTTACATCAGTGTGTCTGTATGTGGGTAACTGTGTCTGTGTTTATTGTTACATCACTGTGTCTATAAGTGTGTAACTGTGTCTGTGTCTATTGTTACATCAGTGTGTCTGTATGTGGGTAACTGTGTCTGTGTCTATTGTTACATCAGTGTGTCTGTATGTGGGTAACTGTGTATGTGTCTATTGTTACATCAGTGTGTCAGTATGTGGGTAACTGTGTCTATTGTTACATCAGTGTGTCTGTAAGTGTGTAACTGTGTCTGTGTCTATTGTTACATCAGTGTGTCTGTATGTGGGTAACTGTGTCTGTGTCTATTGTTACATCAGTGTGTCTGTATGTGTGTAACTGTGTCTGTGTCTATTGTTACATCAGTGTGTCTGTATGTGGATAACTGTGTCTGTGTCTATTGTTACATCAGTATGTCTGTATGTGGGTAATTGTGTCTGTGTCTATTGTTACATCAGTGTATCTGTAAGTGTGTAACTGTGTCTGTGTCTATTGTTACATCAGTGTGTCTGTATGTGGGTAACTGTTTCTGTGTCTATTGTTACATCAGTGTGTCTGTAAGTGTGTAACTATGTCTGTGTCTATTGTTACATCAGTGTGTCTGTATGTGTGTAACTGTGCCTGTGTCTATTGTTACATCAGTGTGTCTGTATGAGGGTAACTGTGTCTGTGTCTATTGTTACATCAGTGTGTCTGTAAGTGGGTAACTGTGTCTGTGTCTATTGTTACATCAGTGTGTCTGTATGTGGATAACTGTGTCTGTGTCTATTGTTACATCAGTGTGTCTGTATGTAAGTTACTGTGTCTGTGTCTATTGTTACATCAGTGTGTCTGTATGTGAGTAACAGTACTTTTTTCCTCGTATGTAACAGATGAAATATATGGTGATTTGAGGTGGAAAGTGAAACCAAGTAGCCTAATTATACACTTTTCTGTTTTCCTCCGAAAGTTGATTGTAGACTATCACACTTTGCAGGTGGATATTTGCAGTGTCAGCAGAATAAGAACATTGGGAATTGTTCCCTTATAAGTGTGACATCTTCTGTATTTATTTATCTCTGGACTCTATTCATACCGGACTTTACTAACAGTATCATGGCCTATCATTTAATGGTGGTAACTGCAATCATCTACAGGGGATATGAGCTTGATTATCAGGGCATTTAGCCAGCTTTAAGCTCATTATAACCTCAATAAGACCATAAAGGCCAGCTTTACAGAAACAGAATATTGTGTGACTTTAGGTTGCTAAGGTGTAAGGTTTATATAACTACCTATTAGTACATTTTGTATAATGTTATTTTTCTCCCTACATGTTTAGTCATATGTTCATTATAACCTGAATAAGACCATAGAGGTCAGCTTTACCGAAACTGAACATTGTGTTGCTAGGGTGTATGGTTCATTAACTACCTATTAGTACACTTTGTATAATGCTATTTTTCTCCCTATGGCCTAGATTTGGAGTTTGGCGGTAGATGGGTTGTTAACGCTACGCGGGCTTTTTTCTGGCCGCACCATAAAATTAACTCTGGTATCGAGAGTCCAAAAAAATGCTGCGTTAGGCTCCAAAAAAGGAGCGTAGAGCATTTTTACCGCAAATGCAACTCTCGATACCAGAGTTGCTTACGGACGCGGCCAGCCTCAAAAACGTGCTCGTGCACGATTCTCCCATAGGAAACAATGGGGCTGTTTGAGCTGAAAAAAAACCTAACACCTGCAAAAAAGCAGCGTTCAGCTCCTAACGCAGCCCCATTGTTTCCTATGGGGAAACACTTCCTACGTCTGCACCTAACACTCTAACATGTACCCCGAGTCTAAACACCCCTACCCTTACACTTATTAACCCCTAATCTTCCGCCCCCGCTATCGCTGACCCCTGCATTATATTATTAACCCCTAATCTTCCGCTCCGTAAACCGCCGCAACTTACATTATCCCTATGTACCCCTAATCTGCTGCCCCTAACACTGCCGACTCCTATATTTATTAACCCCTAACCTGCCCCCCACAACGTCACCGCCAGCTACTTACAATAATTAACCCCTAATCTGCCGACCGCAAAGCGCCGCCACCTACGTTATCCTTATGTACCCCTAATCTGCTGCCCCTAACACCGCCGACCCCTATATTATATTTATTAACCCCTAACCTGCCCCCCACAACGTCGCCGCCAGCTACTTACAATAATTAACCCCTAATCTGCCGACCGCAAAGCGCCGCCACCTACGTTATCCTTATGTACCCCTAATCTGCTGCCCCTAACACCGCCGACCCCTATATTATATTTATTAACCCCTAATCTGCCCCCCTCAACGTCGCCGACACCTGCCTACACTTATTAACCCCTAATCTGCCGAGCGGACCTGAGCGCTACTATAATAAAGTTATTAACCCCTAATCCGCCTCACTAACCCTATCATAAATAGTATTAACCCCTAATCTGCCCTCCCTAACATCGCCGACACCTAACTTCAATTATTAACCCCTAATCTGACGACCGGAGCTCACCGCTACTATAATAAATGCATTAACCCCTAAAGCTAAGTCTAACCCTAACACTAACACCCCCCTAACTTAAAGATAATTTACATCTAACGAAATTAATTAACTCTTATTAAATAAATTATTCCTATTTAAAGATAAATACTTACCTGTAAAATAAATCCTAATATAGCTACAATATAAATTATAATTACATTGTAGCTATTTTAGGATTTATATTTATTTTACAGGCAACTTTGTAATTATTTTAACCAGGTACAATAGCTATTAAATAGTTAAGAACTATTTAATAGTTACCTAGTTAAAATAATAATAAAATTACCTGTAAAATAAATCCTAACCTAAGTTATAATTAAACCTAACACTACCCTATCAATAAATTAATTAAATAAAATACCTACAATTACCTACAATAAAACCTAACACTACACTATCAATAAATAAATTAAATACAATTCCTACAAATAACTACAATTACATAAACTAACTAAAGTACAAAAAATAAAAAAGAACTAAGTTACAAAAAATAAAAAAATATTTACAAACATAAGAAAAATATTACAACAATTTTAAACTAATTACACCTACTCTAAGCCCCCTAATAAAATAACAAAGACCCCCAAAATAAAAAAATGCCCTACCCTATTCTAAATTAATAGAGTTAAAAGCTCTTTTACATTACCAGCCCTGAACAGGGCCCTTTGCGGGGCATGCCCCAAGAAAATCAGCTCTTTTGCCTGTAAAAAAAAACATACAATACCCCCCCCCAACATTACAACCCACCACCCACATACCCCTAATCTAACCTAAACCCCCCTTAAATAAACCTAACACTAAGATTTTAACTTTTTTTATTTTGGGGGTCTTTGTTATTTTATTAGGGGGCTTAGAGTAGGTGTAATTAGTTTAAAATTGTTGTAATATTTTTCTTATGTTTGTAAATATTTTTTTATTTTTTGTAACTTAGTTCTTTTTTATTTTTTGTACTTTAGTTAGTTTATGTAATTGTAGTTATTTGTAGGAATTGTATTTAATTTATTTATTGATAGTGTAGTGTTAGGTTTTATTGTAGGTAATTGTAGGTATTTTATTTAATTAATTTATTGATAGGGTAGTGTTAGGTTTAATTATAACTTAGGTTAGGATTTATTTTACAGGTAATTTTGTTATTATTTTAACTAGGTAACTATTAAATAGTTCTTAACTATTTAATAGCTATTGTACCTGGTTAAAATAATTACAAAGTTGCCTGTAAAATAAATATTAATCCTAAAATAGCTACAATATAATTATAATTTATATTGTAGCTATATTAGGATTTATTTTACAGGTAAGTATTTATCTTTAAATAGGAATAATTTATTTAATAAGAGTTAATTAATTTCGTTAGATGTAAATTATATTTAAGTTAGGGGGGTGTTAGTGTTAGGGTTAGACTTAGCTTTAGGGGTTAATCCATTTATTATAGTAGCGGTGAGCTCCGGTCGTCAGATTAGGGGTTAATAATTGAAGTTAGGTGTCGGCGATGTTAGGGAGGGCAGATTAGGGGTTAATACTATTTATGATAGGGTTAGTGAGGCGGATTAGGGGTTAATAACTTTATTATAGTAGCGCTCAGGTCCGCTCGGCAGATTAGGGGTTAATAAGTGTAGGCAGGTGTCGGCGACGTTGAGGGGGGCAGATTAGGGGTTAATAAATATAATATAGGGGTCGGCGGTGTTAGGAGCAGCAGATTAGGGGTACATAAGGATAACGTAGGTGGCGGCGCTTTGCGGTCGGCAGATTAGGGGTTAATTATTGTAAGTAGCTGGCGGCGACGTTGAGGGGGGCAGGTTAGGGGTTAATAAATATAATACAGGGGTCGGCGGTGTTAGGGGCAGCAGATTAGGGGTACATAAGTATAACGTAGGTGGCGGTCGGCAGATTAGGGGTTAAAAAAATTTAATCGAGTTGCGGCGATGTGGGGGGACCTCAGTTTAGGGGTACATAGGTAGTTTATGGGTGTTAGTGTACTTTAGGGTACAGTAGTTAAGAGCTTTATGAACCGGCGTTAGCCCAGAAAGCTCTTAACTCCTGCTTTTGTTCTGCGGCTGGAGTTTTGTCGTTAGAGCTCTAACGCTCACTTCAGAAACGAATCTAAATACCGGAGTTAGGAAGATCCCATTGAAAAGATAGGATACGCAATTGACGTAAGGGGATCTGCGGTATGGAAAAGTCGCGGCTGAAAAGTGAGCGTTAGACCCTATTTTGAGTGACTCCAAATACCGGCGGTAGCCTAAAACCAGCGTTAGGAGCCTCTAACGCTGGTTTTCACGGCTACCGCCAAACTCTAAATCTAGGCCTATATGTTTAATATGGCTGGTTTGTTTTAGTTGCAATGCACTAAGATTGAAATAACAGCAAAGGGGGTTCTTTATTTTCCTCTGGGTACTATGTACGATCATCATTATAGGTGTCAATTGTAGACAATGTATCTAGGTTTATCTTAGGGCTCATTTGTTGATTGCAGACAGGTATGTCTAGACAGCAGTAACACTGTCCTGGGTCCACTTACTCCATAATTGACATAAGAGGGTATTGTATAGAGTAGACATTTTAAGGCATAGGAGGGTATTGTACAGAGTAGACTCTCTAAGGCTGCAGATTTCTGAAAACCAACTGCAGTTTCTTCATAATTGCTACTCATTTCACTTTAATTAGGTGTGAAATTAATTACTTACAACCTGCCATAATTAGACTAGTGGCAGTAAGCCCATAATAGTAAAAATGGAAGTAGTGGCCATCAATGCAAGTGAGGAGTATTTTTCTCTTAAAACTCTACAAGAAAGAGATAATAGCGCATATGAATTGGAGGAGGTATTTTGTACGGACAGGTCTAAATTTACTTTAGGCAAATTATTTGAAGAGATGGAATTTTTGTTACTGAAGGAAAGTAAATTGAGATGGGATATAATGACCCTTAATAAATATCAAGAATTGAAAATCATACCTAGGGGCCTAAGGGTAAACAAATTTCCAACTTTTCAAACTGATGACCGCAAATTTATTAATGAATGGAATATGATCTTGTCAGATTGCTCTCTACGTCTAATGGTCCTTTTAGTTGATTAAAAGACTAAAGCCCTTAATGTAATCACTGTACAGATTGAGACAATACAGGTAGAATTAAATCACAGAAGAGAGGCTTTGGAGTATCCAAAGTATGATAGCATTTTGCAAAAAACTTTAATGGAATCTAAGGTATTGCTGATCACAACAAAGCATAATAAGTATCTTAGAGATCAATCTGACTATGACTCAAATAGGGTGTATGTCTGGAACAGGAAAGACAGATTTGAAGGCCGCAGAGCATACAATAGGTCACGTGGCAGAGGAAGAGGTAGAGCTCCCTTTAATAATAAGAATAATCAGGTGGTAGATAATAAGATGCAGAAGGAAGGTGCAGTTGGGTACCCCAAGGAGAAAAAGGTCCAGTTTTCAGAAAGTGAAGCTGAGTCCTATGACGAAAGCTCAGCGTCGGGTGGGGAAGAGAATAATGATTCATCCAATTTTCCAGCACCAGTTATATCTGATCAACTGGTAGTGAGAGCAAAGGTTCCCAGCACAACTATGCCATCTATTTTGAAAAAGCAACAACAAGGGGGGTCCAAATATACACCAGATGATACAATTTTTGCAGGACCACCCAATGATAGTAGGGTGGTGAATGTAGGCCAAAGTGACAAACAAGATCTTGAACAGGTTTTTTCCCTTCCCCCAAAGAAACCAGAGGGTGGGGGGAGAGGAAAAGGGGGACAGTCAGGCCAGTCAAGCCACATCCGTCAATCCACCAGACGGGACAGACAAGGGAGCAAGTATCAGTGAATGATATCAATGTAATCAATTTGTCCGATTATATTTTGTCTGACATGGAAATAAAAGTGTTGAGTTTGGGACTGGGCTTTGTTCCGTCACAAAAATTTAATCTGTTCAACACCTTAATAGATGTTAATAAATTAATTAGAGGACTAACAGTACGAAAATTCTACTCAAGTAGGGCCAATGAGGACATTAATTTGACCCCTTTGAAGTAGGACAGACACCTAACTACCGATAAACTTCCCTTCATGGAGGAATGTGATATTTTGAATTTAGAAACTTTGTTGCATGAAGGAGCGATAGATGATGTTGTAACGGAGGTCCAGACGCCAAAATTCAAAACATCATCTAGGTTTTATCCGATGCAATATAGGGGGGACATATTGGAAACCTTCCAAAAGAAAGTCGAAAGGGACTTGACACTATTACACCGGGCCACACCTAATAACCAGTATAATTTGAACTTTAAGGAGAGAGAAGCTCTGAGGAAACTTCAAACTAATGATAATCTGGTTATTAGAAACGCAGACAAAGGTGGCTCGGTGGTGGTAATGTAAAGAAACCAATTTATCACAGAAGCTGAAAGACAGCTACATGATAACAGATTCTATCAAGTGTAAGGAGGGGACCCTACAAACAGATACAGGAGAGAATTGGCGCAGATCATTGACGATGGCAGGGAACTAGGTATTTTGGATGGGTCTACCTGTGACTTCCTCTTGGTGGACAATCCAGTAACACCTATCTTCAATCACCTACCCAAGGTGCACAAATCCCTGGAGGGAGTCACGGGTAGACCCATCGTGAGTGGGATAGGTTCTCTCCTTGAAAGGACCTCACAGTGGCTTGATGGAATATTGCAACCCATTGTGGGGAGACTAACTAGCTTTTTACAGGACACGACACACGTTTTGAGGCTGATGGAAAACATGGCATGGGAGGAAACTGACATGTGGCTCACCATTGATGTTAGAGCACTGTACACCTCCATACCGCATGAGAAGGGTTTGGAGGCAGTTGAATTCTTTTTGAGGCGTAATACAGGTTTTTCTGAGGACTCAGTGGAGTATATACTCAGAATAACGCGCTATCTTTTGACACACAATTATTTCTCCTTTGAGGGGGTTTTCTATCTCCAGCGATGCGGGACAGCAATGGGCGCCAAATTTGCGCCCTCTTTCGCCAACCTCTATATGGGGTGGTGGGAGCTGTCCCGTATCTATGGAGATGGGAACCCCTACAGGGGAAATATACAATTCTATCGGCGCTATATTGATGATCTGCTCCTGGTGTGGAGGGGAACAGTGGAAAATGCGAAGACTTTTGTGGAATGGTTAAACAACAACGACTTTGGGTTGGAGTTCACTTTTGAACTAAATAAATATCAGATCAATTTTTTGGATCTCACTCTGAAGGGGATTCCCAAGGTCGGGGTTGAAACCGAAGTCTACAGAAAGCCTATAACAGGCAACACACTACTCCACGCCAGGAGCAGTCATCCTAAACAGGTGTTTAGATCGGTCGCAAAGGGCCAATTCACCAGACTAAAACGCAATTGTAGTAGTCCAGAACAGTATGAAAAACATGCAGATCGATTATCAGAACGATTAAAGACGAGAGGATATAAGCAATATGAAATACAGAAAGTAAGGCAGGAGGTCAACACCACTGGCAGAACTAAACTGCTGGAAAAATCTGAAACTAAATCTGCAAAAAGTGGAGATATGTACTTTGTAACGGACTATAGCACTCAATACAATAAAATATGCCAGATAATAAGCAAACATTTCAAAATGCTAGCAGCAGATAATGCGTTGACTGGTGTGGTAGAGCATGGTTGCAAATATTCTTTTAGAAAAGGAATAACCATGGGTAACCTATTGGCTCCCACCCAACTAAAGAACTTCAGAAGGGAAGAATCTAGTTCCTGGCTTAGGTTTAAGGGGGTGTATAGGTGCAGCAACGTAACATGCAAGGCATGCGAGCACCTTTTGATAGGAGAAGGATTCAGGAGTAGTGCTACAAATGAAACTTACAATCATAAAAAATGTATGAATTGTAGAAACACTTTTTCAATATACCTAGCAAGCTGTGTGGAATGTAACCTACAGTACGTAGGTATGACAACGAGAGAGACACAGGTGCGCATCAGAGAGCATCTCTTGGATATCAAGGCGGGCACCCTGACCACCCCTCTTGTCCATCATTTCAAGTTGTTCCATAATAAAGAAAGTGTTAACTTTAAATGGACTATAATTGAAACTGTGGATGCAGGGCCAAGGGCGGGGGGGGGGGGGGACAGGGAGTCCGCACTTGCCAAAAAAGAGGTGTTCTGGATATTCAAATTGGGGACCAGGTACCCCAAAGGATTGAATTCCTCTTATGACCTAATTAACCACTGGACATAAATAAAGTAATTTCCCAGCCACCAGATAACTTTATATCACATACATTACTGTCTTAATACAGTTAGAAACCTAAAGAGGTAATTATAATACTATATCTTTTAAAGCATTATATCATCCCACATACTAACTCTGACTCTATTGGGGTATAGGGTAAAAAATAATTGAGGTCAATTTAGCCTTCATGGCTTTATTTCATTCCTAGTATGATTCAAGGTATTCAATGCTACAGTAGTATGATATTATCTGAGTTAACGGCAGACACAAATAAATAGATACTAAAATTGATAAGGGGGTTTCTTTATAGGTTATGCAGGGCAACAGGGATAAGTCTATGAGTGGGAGGTAACCATAGCCTATTTTGTCTTTTTAGGCATTAAGTACAAAGCAGCAACAGCTACAATTACTATGTTTAGTTATTTAAGTAAATATTACTACCACTCACATTATGACTTTTCCAAATTAGACACATACTTCGATATCATTATTTCTATATAAGTAAGGGTTATATGCAACACAGGTTATATTCACAGTAATATGATTTACATGTATTGAACAGAGTCACTGGAAAGGAATGAGTTAACCTTGTTACTGTCGTTCAGCCAATGAAATGTTTTTACACCTTTTTTAAGCTCTGCAGTAATGAAGGTTTTTCATGAGCTATGACTACGGCATACAGCCGAAACGCGTAAGCTTGTTGATGTTATCTGAAGGGCAGCATTCCTGTATACCTGTTTTTTAAGGATTAAAGCTGAAAGATTTGATTTCAACACTGCGACTCCAGAACTAAATTATTTGGCTGGATTTGAGCCGAACCCCTGGAGCCAGCAGTCTAACATTTACCCAGTGACAAGCTAATGGTTACTTACGAGGTGGATGAGTGAGGACCGTTGTTCGGAACCGAAGCATCGGGGACTCCTTACCCCCCGCAAGTCGGCATCTTCCGGTGACGTCAGACCTGTGAGCCAGGTGAGTCACGATGGCGGCGACTGATGGGACAGCTTGTTGAGCGTGGAAACTCCAAGTGTGGTATATGGACCGGCGTGCGCCCTAAGTGAATATACTCACGGCTCTCCAAGTGCAGGTACCATCCCGGTTTCAAGCCGTGAAGAGGGGGGTAAGTACCTATTGAATTCCTTTGTATCCTCATCCACAAGCTGACATAAGTCAGAATTAATCCACACTGGTAAAACCACGGAGGGGTTTGTTCTTTTTCCCAGCTGTGGGGAATGAACTTTTGTATATGTGAGTAACTGTGTCTGTGTCTATTGTTACATCAGTGTGTCTGTATGTGGGTAACTGTGTCTGTGTCTATTGTTACATCATTGTGTCTGTATGTGGGTAACTGTTTCTGTGTTTTCTGTTACATGAGTGTGTCTGTATGTGGATAACTATGTCTGTGTTTATTGTTACATCAGTGTGTCTGTATGTGGGTAACTGTGTCTGTGTCTACTGTTTAATCAGTGTGTCTGTATGTGGGTAACTGTGTCTGTGTCTACTGTTTAATCAGTGTGTCTGTATGTGGGTAACTGTGTCTACTGTTTAATCAGTGTGTCTGTATGTGGTTAACTGTGTCTGTGTTTATTGTTACATCAGTGTGTCTGTATGTGTGTAACTGTGTCTGTGTCTATTGTTACATCAGTGTGTCTGTATGTGTGTAACTGTGTCTGTGTCTATTGTTACATCAGTGTGTCTGTATGTGGGTAACTGTTTCTGTGTTTAAGTCTGTCCGAGTTTTTTGTGCGCATTTCTGTGTATGTGTGTTTTATTACATTTTTAAGTTGGACAGCAAACAAAGTGTGTACACCTTTTAGACACTTGGCCAAAAGTTGCAGATGGAAGGGAGGGAGGGCGGCCTTGATCAATGATCCAGTAAGGGGCCCTAGGGGAGAGGAAGTAAGTGCTGTCCCGCTATAAGACCTCCAGATGTTAACGCCTGAGGCTTTCGCTTGAGTGATAACCTTTTACTATCAACTTGTAATATGAGCTCAAGAATAAGGCGGCTATTATTTAACTTTAGTGATGTTAGCACTCAACAGCGTTAATATTTTTGTGCTCCACTTGTAGTCTACGCCATAGTGTGATAATATGTATACATTACATGAATATATATTGAGATAATAAGTGCACATGTTGCATAATAATAAAATATATTGATGTGAAGCATATTTTTTGCAAAGATACCCAATAACACCAATGCAAATGCATCCTTTTTCTGTTAAAATTCCCAATGATATCAATGAAAGAAGGATTTATAGAAGGAAGATATATAAAGTTATATATGTTGTTGGGAAAAAAATAAAGCTATACAATTAGATAGATAGATACATTAATAGATTAGATAAGATAGATGATAGATAGATAGATAGATAGATAGATGGAGAGAGAGAGAGAACTATAGAGAGAGGAAGGCTTATGTAGACATGAGGATATTATGAAGATTATGTAGTGAAATAGCATTAGTTACTTGGAGGTGTTTTGTGAAGTAATAGGAAGAGTTATTAAAGAGTCAATATGGAGCATGAGTGTAAGCTATGAGAAAGGGTTATAGGGAGAATTAGGAAGGATTATAAAAAAAGTTACATGCACCAATAAGAGTATTCATTGTTAGAGGTTATTTGGAGTTTCAGGAGGCGTTATAGGAAGGATCTTGAGTATTAGTATTATAGCAATAGGATTTATATGACATGTTTACAGTAAACTAAAATAGATGTTATTAAGAGCAACCATTTTTGGCAATAAGTGGAATAACAAAAAAATAGAAGTTGTAAGGAACACATAAATGAAAAATATGGAGTTATATGAAATGATATGGCCAGCACACACGATATTGGTCAGTTCTCCTCCTTTTTTCTATATAAAATACCTTTCTACATTAACTTTGTTGCTGTTAAATTTAAGTGCAGAATACTGTACTATCCTACAGGAAATATAAGGGTCACATCATGAATATGCAAATATAACTGACAAATCATCACATAAAGAACTCTATCTAATCAATAATTAAGTTAATGTAGTAATTTTGTACTTCAATATAGCGGTTTCTTGACCTTCTATTAACAAATAAATGATGGTCCCCTGTATTTCATACATTTCATGATTGACATAAAACACTATCCTCTGACAGGAAAAGGAGACGCAGAGAAGGAGAAAAATGATTCACAGAACGCCATGTGAGGTAGGCAGTGATGGAAAGAGGGCAACATGGATGGCAAAGGGAAATGAAATTAGAGCTGAGTAGTAAACCAACAGCCAATGCAGAGCATAGAGAACACACAAAGAAGCCTAGAGATCCAGTGCTCTTACCTGGCCAAACACTGAGCTGAGGATGGGATGAAGCTCCACAAACAGAGGTTCTGTTTCAGGGTCACTATCGCTGCTTTTGTTGGGAGGAAGGTCACTGGCTTTGGGGTGTACCATGGAGGCTCCATCTGAACTCTTCACAGAATCTTTTCTTTTTACCCTCTGCTCTGTTCGAGATTCTGATTGCTCTTTTGGACTTGGAGGTAGCTGTCTAGGGCTGGGAGTATGCTCTCTGGGGCTGGGTGAATGCTGTCTGGAGATGGGGGAATGCTGCCTTGTACTGGGCGGGTGGTCTCTGGGACTGGGTGGGTGTTCTTTTTGGCTGGGATGATTATGTCTGGGACTAGGATATTGCTGTCTAGGGCTAAGTGGTCTCTGTCTGTGGCTGTAGGGAACCATTTGTTGATAATGGGCAGGGGAATACTCTGTTTGACTGACAGAATGCTGGTTAGAGGGAGTATGTGAATGGTGGCTATGATGACTGGGATGATGCTGTATGTGGTTTGGATGATCAGAAGAGGGACTGTGTGGCTTGTGGTTATTGAGGGGATACTGTGAGTAACTAGGGGGGTACCTATGGTAATTGTCTGGGATCTGGTAATACTGTGGGTGACTGGTCTGTCTGGGTCTTCTCTCTCCCTCTTCTTGGTGACACCTTCCTGGCATTGTAGGGCTGTCTGCAGTACGTGGCGACAGTTGCCTCCTGTTGTCCCCCAGTCCCCCTTCCCTGGGCTGACACAGAGGCCTCCTGAAGCTGGGATCAGCCTCAGAATGCAATTGCTGCCTATGGTGAGGTCTCCGTGTGTCCCCTGCATGCAGCAAGTAGCTACTGCTGTATTCATTCATGTCTCTGTGATGAAGATGCTCTCAGCCTTGCTCAGCAGCCGGGGATGGGAGCTGGAGGCATCTTATGCTGGCTGCGTTCTTTCAGCACCACACAGCTTGTGACAGCTCCAGCTCTCAACTTGAATGGGAGGGGAGGGAGGAGGGAGCAGAGTGGAGAAAGGGGGAGAAAGGAGGGAGAGACCAGAGAAAGGAGAGAGAACAAAGAAAGGAGAGAGAAAGCAAAGAAACAAGTGGAGAGATATATATAGAGGAATTAGCAGCCTTGTGCAGAGGTGCAATACAATCCTTGTCTGGAAACCAAATGGTCAAATTCTCATTTCACCTAACAGTTCTACATATAAAATGACCTCAGCATATCTACTATCACATATACTGTCAGTTTTATACCACATATACTCATATTACTATACATACACCCTGCATCAAATAATTCAGCATTGTTCCCTTGACAGTAAAAGTAATTTGACACCACAAACACAAACTATGCAGTGTTGTTAGTGTTATACTCTTTACCATTAAAAGTCAAAACTCCTACCCCCCAAATTACTCTGTGACAACTTTTAGCTTGAAATTACAGCACATGGATAACAGCTCAAAGTTTAAGATAGTAGACCACATAAGTTGAAGACTCAATGGCGAAATGTAACTGACTTTGACAGCCATTCAGGCTGTTTGCATATTACTGCAATTACAATGCCACAGCATAAAGAGAGCCCCTAATGCTTATACAGCTAATTCTAGTACATTTCAGATGAACAGTCTTACACTGCATTCAAACTATCAGCACTCTTTCACTCCTAACCACCTACTCAACACAATGTGTTTATTATTGTTTTCTATTTCTGTCTCACCCACAATCACAAATACACTACATTACAGAAACAAAGAGAACATACATAGTAACAACCCCATCATAAATACACATACAGTATAATGCACTAAATTCACATTTATATACATTTAAATAAATAATATGTTTACACATTCATTAGTTTGCCCACCTTTTCCATAATTTAACTGTATTTTTTCCATTCCCCCAAGACAAACTATAGTGAATCATCTGTAATTAAAGAGACAGTCTTATTAAATCAAATTACATACTCTGATTTGTTAGTTTATGTAATTTGTTCATTAGTGTCTCTCACTATGGGCCTGATTAACTTAAGTTCTCCACTTGGGTGAGATTATCTAAAATGATCCGTTAACACTGCAACATCCGTCACAATGTTCTAAAAAGGCAATATCTGCTCTATTTCTCTCAGGGACGTCTCCTCCATGCACAGTACAATACAGCAGTGCATGACATAGGAGTTTTGTTACATTTACTCTGTGTATACAGGGGGCTGCACATGGGCATTCCTTGGGGTAAAATTGTGTGTTCCCTGCGTGTGTCTGTAGCTCTCTCACAATTGTCATTATATTCTCTAAGAATATTACATTTCACTGATTTTATTGCTAGATTTATGCAGGTGACTTTGTTTAAAATTCACAATACACTTATTTAACTGAAGAAAAGTAAAGTACAGGTAGCCCTCAGTTTACGTTGGGGTTAGGTTCCAGAAGGAATGGTTGTAAATTGAAACCGTTGTAAATTGAAACCCAGTTTATAATGTAAGTCAATGGGAAGTGAGGGAGTTAGGTTCCAGGCCCCTCTCAAAATTGTCATAACACATAAACATTATTTTTAAAGCTTTGAAATGAAGACTTTAAATGCTAAAAAGCATTTTAAACCTAATAAAATATTCATACAACACAAAATAAATAATTAAACTAAGTTAAATGAACAAAAACATTTGCTAAACAGAATTATAAATTTAATAAAAAAAATCACACAACACAGACTTTACTTCTGCAAAGAGTTCTTTCTATGCATTTCAATCTGGAATGATTTATAGACAGGAAGATCTTGTTCCTTTGAAAACTGCTAGATAGCTCAGGTCTAGTTACACAAAT
Organism: Bombina bombina; assembly: GCF_027579735.1. NCBI lineage: Eukaryota > Metazoa > Chordata > Amphibia > Anura > Bombinatoridae > Bombina > Bombina bombina. Next base: position 434,279,708 of record NC_069500.1, read on the forward strand.
TAATTTCAGCTTGTTTGGCTTGCATATCTTTGCTGCAACACAAGCGGACAGCTCCACCTACTGGCTATTTTAATCAATGCACTGCTTCTCAATGCTTTTCAATAGCAGTCACATGACTGGAAAAAAAGGTTGTTATTCTGAAATGGTGCAAATTGAACCGTTGTAAACCGAGGGCCACCTGTATACTAAGCTGGAAGCAAATCAATGTTAAACTTTGTGAAAACATTTTTGTTTAGTTTGTATTTGCTTAAACCTGAGAATGTATGTCAGTGTCACATGCTCTTGTTAATCTCACTCTCTCTTGAGACATTCTCTGTCCCAGACAGCCTAATTACTTTTTGAGGACTTCCAGGTTCTGCCCCTTTTCTTAAATAATGCAGTGAGTTCCACCCCATGAAGTTTGCACAATGATTTCACGATATATATATAGATAGATATAAATCAGCACTCGCAGGATTTCTACAATAGGTCAACCCCTTATTGACGTCAGTAATCCTGCAAGTGCTGCTTTTTGCTATAGATATTTCTACCATGACTAGTAAACTATAGTAAGTCCCCTGCATCCATAGATAGAAGCCTATAAGCAATTTAAAGTTCATTACATGACTCCATGAAGGTCATTAGAGCTAAATGTATATGGTCAAACTTGCCTTGAAATGCATTAAGCTCAATGAATCTTTATCATGCACATACAATGCTATTTAACCATGCTATTTATTTATTTAATCTGAGTTTCTATTGCTGGTGCCAAATTTGAGATATAAAGCATAAACTATTCAGTCAATGTAAAGTGTTCTTAGTTTCCTTTTTTCACTCAGTTTATATACTTCCTTATTCTGTTTTACAGCTGCAATGCAATTTTGCCATTGGACATTTATTTAAAGTATAACAACTTTTTAGAGGAAAATTAGTGTCTCTCAGTATATTGCTTAGCAACTCAAACATGGTGGTATAAAAGACTTTGTGCTTGTAACCTTCACCTGTAATTGACTCAGCCGCAATAATTATGCACATATATATATATGTCAATAGGGATTTCAATTTGCGCTGTGTGTAAAACAACTTTTCAGTCTGCTATTAAAGTTCCTCCTGGTGTATTTCAATAGCTGCTGTGTCTGGGATTTCCACTATCACCAATGGAAAGGGAGAGGCAAAGAAAAAAAAGAAATCTGGAACCAAATGCCATATATATATATATATATATATATATATATATAATTTTTTATTTTTTTAAGCCATTCTGTAGTGGATTTACTTCGATGTTTAGGATCATTATCCTGCTGCATCACCCAACTTCTACTGAGCTTCAGTTGGCACACAGCCACCCTGATATTATCCTGTAAGACATCTTGATAAATTTGGGAAATAATTTTTCCCTCGATGATGGCAAATGGTCATCATTGAACTATTCCTCTTCAATGTTTTCAGTATACTAGAACCATGAACAGATATGTTAACCAGTTCCAATGATTTCTTCAAGGTTTTAGCTGTCACTCTAGGGTTCTTTTTACCTCGTTGAGAATTGTGCGATGCGCCCTATGGGGCTGATTTACTATGCAGCGTATGCTGCTGTTTCCGCGCGAGCCTTCAGGCTCACCAGAAACAAGAGTTAAGAAGACCGCTGCTCCTTAACTCGTCAGCCTCCTCTGAGGCGGCGGACAGCAATCATCACAATTGTATGCTGTCGGCATTTATCAATGTGGGGCAAACATGATCCGCTACAGTGGATCATGTCCGCCTGCACATTCATAAATTGGCCTCTTTGAGTCATCTTGGCTAGACGGCCACTTCTAGGGAGAGTAGCCCCAGTACTAAAATGTCTCCATTTATAGACAATTTGTTTAAGAGCAGGGCCGGATTGGGCCGCCGGGATACCAGGAAAAATCCCGGTAGGCCGGCAGAGGCTGGGCTGGGGCAGCTGCAGAAGTGTAGCACTGCACACACAGACTGACAGTGAGCGGCGATATGCGATGCGCGTGCACACAGGAGTCTGGCTGGAGGACTCAGGAGTGGAGAGAGTCAAGCAGCTCAAGATAGGCCAGCTACATTGTGGACATGTCATCATGGGTGTAATAATGGACAGTGTGGCGTGTGCCGTGGAGCTCGCTTCTGGTTCTGCGCTGCCTCCTGCCTGCCTAAGCCAATACCGCTATTAGAGTGAGGTAAATCGTGTGGGGATGCCTGGAGCCACGTGACTCAATGAGCCATGTGAGTGACGCCCACCCAGATGGCCAGACCGGATCCGGTACACTGTCTGAACGTCAATACAGCAGTGAGATAGGATGGCGGGGCAGGGGTCTGAGCCAGGGCAGCAGCTGGGTGGGCAGAATGAAATTAGAATGCACCGTGCATGGGGCTTAAAAATTGCACCAATTTGCTCATGAGGACACTTGTGTTGACTGTAAGGGGAAAATATGTGTTAAATCTGGTGAATGGCAACTGTGACACAGGGGCAGGGCAGCCGTTCTTATTCTAAAATTCTTTTGTACCACATTTGAAAGTATAAAAATAAAGAATCTGCCACTCAGTTTTGGACAGAAAGCAGCAAATGCTAAAGACATAAATTGGAGGATTTAGTTACAACTGCAGTTGATGAGAAAATGTTTTATAATATATATATATATACTGTATATAGCTTTGACCGATTACAGGGTTGTTGGGCTGGACTACAATTTTTCTAGGGCTGCTTTTTATCCCCAGTCCGGCCCTGTCTAAGAGTGGACAGATGACTATCTAAGCTCTTTGAGATAACTTTGTATCCTTTTCCAACTTTATACAACGCAACAATTATTGGTCGCAGGTCTTCTGAGAACTCTTTTTGTGAGGCATGATTCACACCAACAGATGCATTTGTAAATAGCAAACTCAAAATGTTTGAGTGCTTTTTATAAGTCAAAGTAACTCTAACCCACACCTTCAATCTTGTTATATTAATTAGACACCAGGTTTACCAATTTCCAAATCTAATTAGCTTTTGTTGAAGTCATTAGCCTAGGGTTTCACATACTATTTCCAACCTATAATGTGAATATTAATATGTACAAGAACAATACAATAATTTGTTATTATTTAGAACAAATTGTGTTTGTTGATTACAGTAACTTAGATGAACATCAAACCAGATTTTAAGACTAATTTATACATAAATGCAGTAATTTCTAAAGGGTTAAAGAGCAATAAGAATTAGCATGCACTTGTAATCTAGCCTATCCTGTTTACAGTTCATGACAAAAAATGTAACTGGGGCAATTAACAAAAAAGTGAAATATATATAGTTTAAAAGAATATTTGTGAAAGTTCTCAAATGCCAATATAGCGATGGAAAAACAGTCCACAATCTGTCTATCCAGATAGCCTAAAAGAGGCATTTTAGATGGGTTAGCACTGGTCTGAATAGAAACGGATTGCAATAATTAACTATAAAAGCCATGACTGTTGACTGTATACAGCCTTTCCAGTAAGAATGACAGGAGGGTTAATGAATCAATACCATGTATGTTAACAAACCTCTGGAATGTCTCCAGTGTCCATTTAATATAGGTACACACCTAAAGACTGTTTGGAAAAGTCTTATAAATAGAAAGTCTTGCAAGTACTTAGCTAGATTAAAAGCAAAATTTAAGAGTTAGTTACAGCATTTGGCCAAATGGTGATAGGCCCAGAACCACGACAAGGTCTCTTCCTCCCTGGGTCACTAACCTACAGCCACACAATGCCAGTGACGTGCAGGGAGGTCAGAGGCTGGTGAGGCATTTGCTATGATACACCTAAAAAACACACACACACATATATATATATATATATATATATATATATATATATATATAATGAAAAGAAAAATCCAGTGTACAATGTCCCAATTTTAGCTCCACATAGTAAAGATACAATTTAAAAATAAAGTTATATTTAATTGTTCTCAGTTATTACTGTATAGTACTAAACAGAGTCAGACTAGAGAACAAGTTATATGAAGGTTTTGTTAGATAACACTACTGATATCCTACAGTATAACCACTGAAGCAGACCACAAAACACATATTCCCAACTCCCTACCTTATTTGACAGATATGCATGTCTGACCCTCACCCTTCTTAATGTTACACACACACATATATACACACACTCCAAATAGATGTATCACCTACAGTATATATATATATATATATATATATACAGTCACTACACACACTTATATATTACAAATAGATGTACCACCTATAACAATTTTACATCCATTAAAGGCTAAATATATAATTGTATAGATGTATCACCTACAGTATAACAATTTTACATCCATCAAAGACTAAATATATGTGTGTGTGTGTGTGTGTATATATATATATATATATATATATATACACACACAGTCACTACACACACTTATATATTACATATAGATGTACCACCTATAACAATTTTACACCCATTAAAGGCTAAATATATAAGTGTATAGATGTATCACCATACACTAAACTGGCTAAAACATTTTTTTTATTTTAGTAGCTATATTTCAGAATTTCAGAGTATCCTATACTGTATATTAAAAATTCTAGAGTTCATACTAGCCCATTGTAAATTATACTGTTTTATATATTTAAATGCAATATTCACACTTGTTAAAAAAACAAAATCAAAGCAGACTCACTTCAGAAAGAAACAGGATGATGATGCAGTGAAGCATGAAGCAACAAGCCCCTCCCATGTAAGCTACTGCCCATAGCTAGAAGTTAGAAAGCAATTAACCCCATAGTGGCCAGTAAGGCTGCAATACAGTTGCAGTCCTCTCTGGTAGCCAAGGGTTAAAAGTAGCACGTTTTTATTGTTGCTTTTTTATGCAGTGTATTGAGCCTACAGTAAAGAGAAGCAGCAGGAAGTGGGAAGGAAGTTGTGCTGTGCAGCTCTCTCCCTGCCAATTACGGAAGCAACACACTAAGCAAGTCACAAATTAATTCTCACACTCACATTACATTTGAACTATGATACACAGAAGTGACAACACATAGCCATAAGAGGCTCATACACACTAAATACACTCAGATTCTTACTGCAGAACTAAAGCTCCCAGATTGGCATTACCAAATACACCGGTATTTACAGATACACATTATGTACGATGGGCACAATATATTTCCACAGTCACTGTATATTATAGAATGTGCCATCTGTTGGTATCGCTTGGCATATATTCCTATAATCTTTACTGATGTGCCAGCACTACCAAACCAAAGCAGTACACACATACCTAGGCACAAATACGGAGTGTGACTGGATAATAAAATCTACAGATGTACCCCTACTATCCCATATGTCTGAACTTGTTTATCTTTGCTACATGACAAGGCTGCTCCCTCTAAATATTACTGACATTAAATATTGCGCACAGATACCAATCATAAAATGCAGTTCAATGTTTAGTTGGTAGTTTTTTAAATCAATTTACACCTGTTCTTGTATTCCACTCTGGTGGTGCTCTATATAGGTCTTCTGTTAACCCCTTATTGATGCCCACATTACCCCCCAGGCTTGGCAATTCCATACCTGTTTCTGAGAATTGTATTCAGTCAGGTTGGTGTTGTATTCCCAGCTGGCTTCCACACTCTTAAGATCACAATTTTAGCGCTGCTGTTGTAAGCAGAGGCAAATAGCTGAACTCCCACTTGCTCCTCCACAGCCCTGCTCCACACAACTTCTTCCCAGTGAAAGAAGTCCTCAGAAGCTGCTGGCTTGTTTCAACAGTAACACACTCTAAGACAACATTCACAAGCTGTAACAAATCGGAACACCTCATTTATGCATTTGAGTGTTCATCTTAGTAAAGATGCCCCCACACAGAGTCTGTCACTCACTCAGTCACTGACTGCTGTGTGCTGCTAAGCTCAGCTTGCCTACTGTACGTGTCCCGGACTCACGGCCTGCCCTCTCTATCTGTCTTCCTATCCTCCTCAGTGAAGTCCTCCACCCGACTCCCGACACCTCCTCACTGATCACAGTCTAGTACTCAGTCAGTCAGTGTACTGTTCACTTACCTCACAGTCTGTTGCTGGACACTGTGACAGACCAGTCAACTTTATTGGACACTCCTCGTCCTCGCGGCTCGCTCCTCTGATCCTCAGTGACAGACTCTCAGCTCACGTGACTCCTCTCATCTTCTACACAGCAGCTCCCTCCTGCTTCTTACTGCTGTCTTCCCGCCAATGCGTGCGATGACCGTGACATCACTCAGCCGAGTCAGCCAAGACCAGCAGGCAGTGGAACGCCTCCCTGCGCTGATGCTGCTGAGCTGATTTGATGTAGATTTAGCTCCTTTTTTAGAGGCGGTTTTGAGAACCGCCTCTATTGGAGTGTGTAAGGTGCCCGGTGAGGCACCACTGGTTGGCGCTAGCTCATAGTGAGCTAAGAACAGGATTCAGCATCCAGGTTGCGCAATCAATGGAGGGCAGCGGAACGGCTCACTGCCTCCTTATTGCGCAACATGAATGCTTAATTTTTTTTATTTTAATACTGTGATCTGTTAGCATTGGGTGGCGCCGGCGGGGGGGGGGGGGGGGTACCTGGAGGGGGCATGGCCCAAAAAAATAAAACTGGAAATAAATATTATATTTTTATTAATCAGAATGAAAAACTTTTTTTCTCTTATTTGACAGGGGAGGCGCTGCCTCCCTTGCCTCCTATTACTGCATTACTGCAAGAATAGAACTGTTGTGGAATAAGCATAGCCAATAAGAGAAGATAGCAAGTCCAGACCAACAGTGCAGACTTCAATGAGATTGCAAATACTTTAGGTAACAATCTCTGCAAAAAAATGGAGAACTGGAACACAGAAAGCAAAAGGTCAAATCCAGGTAGCAGACAAAGGGATATGAAACCCATGTTTTATTCATACAGAGCATATCATTTTTAAAAAGTCTCCAATTTACTTCTATCATCAAATTTGCTTTTTTCCTATTCTTTGTTATAGTTAGGTGTGTCGAGCACTAGAGGCAGGAAATAGTTCTGCCATCTAGTACTCTTGCAAATGGATAACAATTAGAGATGAGCATCCGTTTTTGGACGCATGCACATTCATCCCGAAAATCTGAATTTTGTTTTGCTTTGACTGAATGAATAGCCGAACGAATGCACCAATGAAAATGAAAGAAAACTGATGAAAATCATCAGTATTCATTTGTTTCCTTTATTTTTTTGTAAGGTGTTAACACTCACCTTAGCGTGCCCTCCAGAGCACATTTAGGTAAGTATTGTAGCTACGCGTGAAATTTTCACCTGTAGCTTTGAAACATTTACATTCATTTTAACGAAATCAAATGTAAATGTTTAACGAAAATTCAGTATTCGTTAAAACAAATTTCCCCAAATATTTAAAACGAAAATTTTGTCCAAAACGAAATTTTCCTGGTTGCACATCTCTAATAACAATCTTGCAAAACTGCTCTCATATAGTGCTTCAGATACGTGCACACTACTGAGCCTTTCAACAAAAGATACCAATAGAACAAAGAAAAATTGCTAATAGAAGTAAATGAGAAAGTTGATTAAAACTGCATGCTCTATCTGAATCATTAAAGAAAAACAAATGGGTTTTATGTCTCTTTAAAGGTGCAGCTGTGACAAATACAGGGCAGTAGCTCACACGCAGGAGCAGATATTTTGTGTTACTATTTGATGCCAGGTCCACAGACTGATAGGGAAGAACAACTAGAATCTCTAGAACGCTGCTACAAGGCTAGCACATGATCAGGAATCCTCAAAACAGCAGGAAATAGACACCAGGGACTCGGAGACCAAAGACTATACCTTTAAGACTTACTGAAGTAGTAGTATGTTATATCGGGCACCAGGAAGCTTAGGTTTACAGTTTCCATTATATTTAAGTGTGCAATCTGACATCCAGGAAAGTTATATATGCATGTAGACAACAGAACTCACAGGTACACACAGTTGGAAGTCAGGATACACGGGTATTGTACTTGGCACATTCAGTAAACACAAGTGTGCATGTAGACATCAGGACACAGAAGTATAAAAATTAGATGTCAGAATACACAAGCTAGAGAATTGGCAGCACCGCTGAGACTCTGTATGTTCAGTTATGTATTTAGATATTGTCATGAGATGCAGGACACATGCAGGACACAGCAAAGATGGTACAACTCTATTTTATTGTAGAGCATGGAAATATACATATGGTAGCATTGATCTCACTAAGTAACTGCGACACAGACAAACGGACCTAAGCCCCGGCCCCAATCCGGTGACTTCACTTCCCACTCTCATCACATCTTCCCCTTTTTCAAAGGACAAAGCATACATTTCTCCAACATAGGTGTGTCCGGTCCACGGCGTCATCCTTACTTGTGGGAATATTCTCTTCCCCAACAGGAAATGGCAAAGAGCCCAGCAAAGCTGGTCACATGATCCCTCCTAGGCTCCGCCTTCCCCAGTCATTCTCTTTGCCGTTGCACAGGCAACATCTCCACGGAGATGGCTCAGAGTTTTTTGGTGTTTAAATGTAGTTTTTATTCTTCTATCAAGAGTTTGTTATTTTAAAATAGTGCTGGTATGTACTATTTACTCTGAAACAGAAAAGAGATGAAGATTTCTGTTTGCAAGAGGAAAATGATTTTAGCAACCGTTACTAAAATCGATGGCTGTTTCCACACAGGACTGTTGAGGGGAATTAACTTCAGTTGGGGGAAACAGTGAGCAGACTTTGGCTGCTTGAGGTATGACACATTTCTAACAAGACTTGGTAATGCTGGAAGCTGTCATTTTCCCTATGGGATCCGGTAAGCCATTTTCTTAATTTTCAATATAAGAATAAAAGGGCTTCACAAGGGCTTTAAAGACTGGTAGACATTTTTCTGGGCCAAAACGATTACTTTATAAGCATATTTAATGGTTTATAACTTTGGAGAGTTATTTTAATCTTGGGAATTTTGTTAAAAAAAACGGCAGGCACTGTATTGGACACCTTTTTCACTGGGGGCCTTTTCTAGTCATAGGCAGAGCCTCATTTTCGCGCCACTAATGCGCAGTTGTTTTTGAGAAGCAAGGCATGCAGATGCATGTGTGAGGAGCTCAGATCCACTGAAAAAGCTTATTGAAGGCGTCATTTGGTATCGTATTCCCCTCTGGGCTTGGTTGGGTCTCAGCAAAGCAGATACCAGGGACTGTATAGGGGTTAAATGTAAAAACGGCTCCGGTTCCGTTATTTTAAGAGTTAAAGCTTTCAAATTTGGTGTGCAATACTTTTAAGGCTTTGTGACACTGTGGTGAAATTTTGGTGAATTTTGAACATTTCCTTCATACTTTTGCGTATATTCAGTAAAAAAGTGTGTTCAGTTTAAAATTTAAAGAGACAGTAACGGTTTTATTTTAAAACGTTTTTTGTGCTTTGTTATCAAGTTTATGCCTATTAACATGTCTGAACTATCAGATAGACGATGTTCTGTATGTTCGGAAGCCAAGGTTCCTATCCATTTAAATATATGTGATGAATGTGACAATCAAAGTAGGGACAATGATGCCACTGATAATAATGTTGCCCAAAATGATTCCTTAAGTGAGGGGAGTAAGCATGGTACTGCATCATCTCCTTCTATGTCTACACCAGTCTTGCCCACTCAGGAGGCCCCTAGTGCATCTAGTGCGCCAATCCTCCTTACTATGCAACAATTAACGGCTGTAATGGATAATTCTATTAAAAACATTTTAGCCAAAATGCCCACTTATCAGCGAAAGCGCGACTGCTCTGTTTTAGATACTGAAGAGCATGAGGACGCTGATGATAATGGTTCTGACATGCCCTTACACCAGTCTGAAGGGGCTAGGGAGGTTTTGTCTGAGGGAGAAATTTCAGATTCAGGAAAAATTTCTCAACAAGCTGAACCTGACGTTATTACATTTAAATTTAAATTGGAACATCTCCACGCTCTGCTTAAGGAGGTGTTATCTACTCTGGATGATTGTGACAATTTGGTCATTCCAGAGAAATTATGTAAGATGGACAGGTTCCTAGAGGTCCCGGTGCCCCCCGAAGCTTTTCCTATACCCAAGCGGGTGGCGGACATTGTAAATAAAGAATGGGAAAGGCCCGGCATACCTTTTGTCCCTCCCCCTATATTTAAGAAATTATTTCCTATGGTCGACCCCAGGAAGGACTTATGGCAGACAGTCCCCAAGGTCGAGGGGGCGGTTTCTACTCTAAACAAACGCACCACTATCCCTATAGAAGATAGTTGTGCTTTCAAAGATCCTATGGATAAAAAATTAGAGGGTTTGCTTAAAAAGATGTTTGTTCAGCAAGGTTACCTTCTACAACCAATTTCATGCATTGTTCCTGTCACTACAGCAGCGTGTTTCTGGTTCGAGGAACTAGAAAAGTCGCTCAATCAAGCATCTTCTTATGAGGAGGTTATGGACAGAGTTCAAGCACTTAAGTTGGCTAACTCTTTTACCTTAGACGCCACTTTGCAGTTAGCTAGATTAGCGGCGAAAAATTCAGGTTTTGCTATTGTGGCGCGCAGAGCGCTTTGGCTGAAGTCTTGGTCAGCAGATGTGTCCTCCAAGAACAGATTGCTTAACATCCCTTTCAAAGGGAAAACGCTGTTTGGCCCTGACTTGAAAGAGATTATTTCAGACATCACTGGGGGAAAGGGCCACGCCCTTCCTCAGGATAGGTCTTTTAAGGCTAAAAATAAAACAAATTTTCGTCCCTTTCGCAGAAACGGACCAGCCTCAAACTCTACATCCTCTAAGCAAGAGGGTAATTCTTCTCAAACCAAGCCAGCCTGGAGACCGATGCAAGGCTGGAACAAAGGTAAGCAGGCCAAGAAGCCCGCTACCGCTACCAAGACAGCATGAGATGCTGGCCCCCGATCCGGGACCGGATCTGGTGGGGGGCAGAATCTCTCTCTTCGCTCAGGCTTGGGCAAGAGATGTTCAGGATCCTTGGGCGCTAGAAATAGTTTCTCAAGGTTATCTCCTGGAATTCAAGGAACTACCCCCAAGGGGAAGGTTCCACAGGTCTCAATTGTCTTCAGACCAAATAAAAAGACAGGCATTCTTACATTGTGTAGAAGACCTGTTAAAAATGGGAGTGATTCATCCTGTTCCATTAGGAGAACAAGGGATCGGGTTTTACTCCAATCTGTTCATAGTTCCCAAAAAAGAGGGAACATTCAGGCCAATTTTGGATCTCAAGATCCTAAACAAATTTCTCAAGGTCCCATCGTTCAAGATGGAAACCATTCGGACAATTCTTCCTACCATCCAGGAAGGTCAATTCATGACCACGGTGGATTTAAAGGATGCGTATCTACATATTCCTATCCACAAGGAACATCATCGGTTCCTAAGATTCGCCTTTCTGGACAAGCATTACCAGTTTGTGGCACTTCCATTCGGACTAGCCACTGCTCCAAGAATTTTCACAAAGGTACTAGGGTCCCTTCTAGCGGTGCTAAGGCCAAGGGGCATTGCAGTAGTACCCTACTTGGACGACATATTGATTCAAGCGTCGTCTCTGCCACAAGCAAAGGCTCATACGGACATTGTCCTAGCCTTTCTCAGATCTCACGGGTGGAAAGTGAACGTAGAAAAAAGTTCTCTATTCCCGTCAACAAGAGTTCCCTTCTTGGGAACAATAATAGACTCCTTAGAAATGAAGATTTTTCTGACAGAGGCCAGAAAATCAAAACTTCTAAGCTCTTGTCAAGTACTTCATTCTGTTCTTCTTCCTTCCATAGCGCAGTGCATGGAAGTAATAGGTTTGATGGTTGCGGCAATGGACATAGTTCCTTTTGCGCGAATTCATCTAAGACCATTACAACTGTGCATGCTCAGACAGTGGAATGGGGATTATACAGACTTGTCCCCGACGATCCAAGTAGATCAGAGGACCAGAGATTCACTCCGTTGGTGGCTGACCCTGGACAACCTGTCTCAAGGGATGAGCTTCCGCAGACCAGAGTGGGTCATTGTCACGACCGACCTGAAAGCTCAGGGTCTATGGTCTCGGGAAGAATCTCTTCTCCCGATAAACATTCTGGAACTGAGAGCGATATTCAATGCTCTCAAGGCTTGGCCTCAACTAGCAAAGGCCAAATTCATAAGGTTTCAATCAGACAACATGACGACTGTTGCATATATCAACCATCAGGGGGGAACAAGGAGTTCCCTGGCGATGGAAGAAGTGACCAAAGTAATTCAATGGGCGGAGATTCACTCCTGCCACTTGTCTGCAATCCACATCCCAGGAGTGGAAAATTGGGAAGCGGATTTTCTGAGTCGTCAGACATTTCATCCGGGGGAGTGGGAACTCCATCCGGAAATCTTTGCCCACATAATTCAATTATGGGGCATTCCAGACATGGACCTGATGGCGTCTCGTCAGAACTTCAAGGTTCCTTGCTACGGGTCCAGATCCAGGGATCCCAAGGCGACTCTAGTAGATGCACTAGTAGCGCCCTGGACCTTCAACCTAGCTTATGTATTCCCACCGTTTCCTCTCATTCCCAGGCTGGTAGCCAGGATCAATCAGGAGAGGGCTTCGGTGATCTTGATAGCTCCTGCGTGGCCACGCAGAACTTGGTATGCAGACCTGGTGAATATGTCATCGGCTCCACCATGGAAGCTACCTTTGAGACGGGACCTTCTTGTTCAAGGTCCGTTCGAACATCCGAATCTGGCATCACTCCAACTGACTGCTTGGAGATTGAACGCTTGATTTTATCAAAGCGTGGGTTCTCAGATTCTGTCATTGATACTCTTATTCAGGCTAGAAAGCCTGTAACTAGAAAAATTTACCATAAAGTATGGAAAAAATATATCTGTTGGTGCGAATCGAAAGGATTCCCATGGAACAGGGTAAAAATTCCTAAGATTCTATCCTTTCTACAAGAGGGTTTGGAGAAAGGATTATCTGCAAGTTCTTTGAAGGGACAGATTTCTGCTTTATCTGTTTTACTTCACAAGAAGCTGGCGGCTGTGCCAGATGTTCAGGCTTTTGTTCAGGCTCTGGTTAGAATCAAGCCTGTTTACAAACCTTTGACTCCTCCTTGGAGTCTCAATTTAGTTCTTTCAGTTCTTCAAGGGGTTCCGTTTGAACCCTTACATTCCGTAGATATTAAGTTATTATCTTGGAAAGTTTTGTTTTTGGTTGCAATTTCTTCTGCTAGAAGAGTTTCAGAGTTATCTGCTCTGCAGTGTTCTCCTCCTTATCTGGTGTTCCATGCAGATAAGGTGGTTTTGCGTACTAAACCTGGTTTTCTTCCGAAAGTTGTTTCTAACAAAAATATTAACCAGGAGATAGTTGTGCCTTCTTTGTGTCCGAATCCAGTTTCAAAGAAGGAACGTTTGTTGCACAATTTGGATGTAGTTCGTGCTCTAAAGTTCTATTTAGAGGCTACAAAGGATTTCAGACAAACATCTTCCTTGTTTGTTGTTTATTCTGGTAAAAGGAGAGGTCAAAAAGCAACTTCTACCTCTCTCTCTTTTTGGCTTAAAAGCATCATCAGATTGGCTTATGAGACTGCCGGACGGCAGCCTCCTGAAAGAATCACAGCTCATTCCACTAGGGCTGTGGCTTCCACATGGGCCTTCAAGAACGAGGCTTCTGTTGATCAGATATGTAAGGCAGCGACTTGGTCTTCACTGCACACTTTTACCAAATTTTACAAATTTGATACTTTTGCTTCTTCTGAGGCTTTTTTTGGGAGAAAGGTTTTGCAAACCGTGGTGCCTTCCATCTAGGTGACCTGATTTGCTCCCTCCCATCATCCGTGTCCTAAAGCTTTGGTATTGGTTCCCACAAGTAAGGATGACGCCGTGGACCGGACACACCTATGTTGGAGAAAACAGAATTTATGTTTACCTGATAAATTACTTTCTCCAACGGTGTGTCCGGTCCACGGCCCGCCCTGGTTTTTTAATCAGGTCTGATGATTTATTTTCTCTAACTACAGTCACCACGGTATCATATGATTTCTCCTATGCAAATATTCCTCCTTTACGTCGGTCGAATGACTGGGGAAGGCGGAGCCTAGGAGGGATCATGTGACCAGCTTTGCTGGGCTCTTTGCCATTTCCTGTTGGGGAAGAGAATATTCCCACAAGTAAGGATGACGCCGTGGACCGGACACACCGTTGGAGAAAGTAATTTATCAGGTAAACATAAATTCTGTTTTTTTTCATTTGAATATAACAAATAACAAGGTATACAACAACAGTTATGTATAGTATATAACAAATAACAAGTTAAAGAAAATATAAACAACATGAATTACATCCTGACTTGAACATTGGGGTAGACTACCCTAGTCCACAGTGACCATGGGATTATTCTGCCCATACTTCCGATCACTGTTCTAACTAAAGTTAATCCCAATAACGGGCCGGAAGTTTCACCACTCTTCCGCTTGATGTAACTACATGAACTGTCCTCTGATACAGAAGAAGGTAATTGAGAGTCTGCTGGAGGCAAAAACATATTTCCGCTGTGATCTTGCTGAGGGGAAGGCACCCCTTTTAAAACAGGGGATCCCACCGGTGGTGGTACTAAGGCATCCAGTTCCAAACTCTCAGGTACAGGCTGAAGATGTTTTCGATTACGGCGTGTAACTGTCCCTCCATCAGTAAGGACTACATAAGACCTCGGTTCTGGAGCGCGTCCAATTAACTTAGCAGGCGTCTTCCATTTCTTCTCATCATCCAGTTTAATTCTGACACTTTGCCCCACATTCAGCTCCTGCAAGGGCCTCACAGAATGTCTTCTGTCGTAGAAGAATCGATAGCCCCTTTTTGCCTCTTCATCCCTCCTAAGGACTTTGTCCCGAGGAATAGAGCTGGTTGACTTGAAGACACCCACAGAGGGTAAGGTGGTGCAAATCTGGTGTCCTAGCATCAGCTGTGCCGGGCTAAACCCTGTGGCTTGAATGGGAGTCGCCCTATAGAACAAGAGGGCCAGGTACGGCTCAGATTGCTTCAAAATAAACTTTGTTGTTTGAACTGCCCTTTCAGCCATTCCGTTGGCCTGCGGGTAATGTGGACTTGACGTGGAATGTACAAAATCATATTCTCTGCTGAAAGAACTGAACTCTGTGGAAGCAAATTGCATTCCGTTATCACTCACCAGCTCCATTGGTATGCCCCATTGGGCGAACAAGCTCTTGAGACAAGTGATAACGGCTTGACTTGTGATTTCATTCAAAGGTGCAATTTCCAAATACCTGGAATAGTAGTCGATCACGACTAAGAACTTTTTCCTGTGCAGTTCACACAAATCAGCAGCTATTTTCTGCCACGGGCCTGCAGGCAGCGGAGTAGAAATCAAGGGCTCCCTTCTCTGAGTAGGCCGGCGTTCCCGGCAAAAGGCACATTTAGACACATGACTTGCAATGTCGGAACTGATCCCAGGCCACCATACTGCTGTAGCTGCCCTTTCTCTGCACTTTGTAATGCCTAAGTGGCCATCATGAATCCTGTTTAACATCTCCTGCCTCATGCTGACAGGAATAACAATGCGGTCCTGGAACAGCACCAACCCATCCAGCTCCGTGAGTTGCGACCTCTCTGACTGGTAAGAATTTAAAGACATCCAGGCTGCCCGACTCTCGGGCCAACCTTCTTTTATGTACTTTATAACTTCTTGAAGGTCTGTATCTAAATATGTCTCTTTCTTTATTTGTTCTAACTTCCCTGAAGAGATGGACTTGGAGGCCAGAACTGAATCTACATACACTTTCACATCTGATTCCGTTGAAGACTCTTCAGCAGCAGCCAGCGGGAGGCTGTACAGTGTATCCGCCACAACCAGTTGTTTCCCCGGCACATGCACTGCCTGAACGTTGAACCTGAGCAGCCTCATTAGAAGTCTCTGGCATCTTAGGGGTGTTTTGTCAATATCATAGGAGTTGATTAGAGGGAGTAGCAGTTTATGGTCAGTCTCCAGACGAAATTTCTCTAAACCCACTAGGTAATGCTGAAAGTGCTCACAGGCCCAAACTGCCGCCAGGCACGCTTTCTCAATTTGGTTCAGCAGCCGTCAGTGTACGGTAACAGTAGGCAATGGGCTGTAATTTGTTTTCATTCAACTGCAGGAGGGCGGCCCCTAACCCATAACTGCTCGCATCAGCACTAACCACAGTCTTTTTGGAAGGGTCGTAGAACCCCAACCCAGCAGGGGACTTGACTTGCATAAAAGATTATTCCTTTTAATAAAATATTTATACAGGATCAGCGCCAACCAAAAGGATAAGATGGTATGCAGGCTCACTTTCAAAGGGTTGGACAAATGCCTAACAAATTTGTACCGATAAATATAAATATAGAAGTGTATGTAGAAAGGAACGTCTTAAGGTAGAAATTTAGGGCTTAAAATACCACTATAGTTATAATCTGAGGATATCCTAGTTTACTTAATGGGGCAAGATGATCGGTATAAGAACACAGCTGTACCTACTGACCCATATATTATCCAGTAAATATATCTACATGTGAATGAGAAGAAATCGTATAAATGATATAAAAGTGTATTGGATAGAGTGGAGACAAATAATATGTCCAATATCAGTTAAGTGAAATTATCTACAAGATACAGTAGAGATGAATAAATGTGAATAAAAGTGATATCTTGTAATATTATGCGCAAATCTAGTGTATATAAAAGGTGTAAAAGAACAGATGTAGATAATTCGGTATAAGAACAAAGCTGTACCTACTAACCCAAATATTATCTATAAAATATATCTACATGTGAACGAAAAGGCATCGCATGAATGATATGAACGTGTATTAGATAGAGTGGAGACAAATAATATGTCTAAAATTACAAAAAAAATGAATGGAAGTGAGTAGAAATAATATTGTGTAATATTAGCGCAAATCTAGTGTATATAAAAGGTATATGGGTACTAATTGAGAGAGGTAGAAAGGTAATGGTAACAGATGTGGGGATGTCTGTGGACATTTGATTTAATTGTGTCTTGGGACTTTGATCAAGTATATACCCCTAGAAAGGAAGTAGAGGATTTCTTTAGGTGCAGTTATAATTTAATGTTTACTAGTTTTCATTAAGGAAAATATGGCATCACCTGGAGGGGGGGGAGGGGAGTTAATGGGGGGGGGGGGGGTTAGGGACAGTTAGTATCTCATGTTACTAAGAGTACAGGGCAGACTGGATATTATGAAGGATTAAAGATGTAAAGTGTCATTACCGTCAAGATATTTTTCTAAATGGACGTTTTGTGGCATTCTGTTCATGACATTTGTTTAATGATACAGCCTGTACAAATGTGTTCTTACAACTGACTTTGTCTTTGTTTTAACAATACTGTAATCAATAAAAATTATTTCAACTAAAAGCTAAAAGGTATATGGGAACAGATTTTAGTCTATTCACTAAGCCTAATAAAGATCTGCCTTTTCGTTCACATGTAGATATATTTTATAGATAATATTTGGGTTAGAAGGTACAGCTTTGATCTTATACCGAATTATCTACATCTGTTCTTTTACACCTTTTATATACACTAGATTTGTGCATAATATTACAAGATATCTCTTTTATTGATCTCTACTGTATCTTGTAGATAATTTCACTTAACTGATATTGGACATATTATTTGTCTCCACTCTATCCAATACACTTTTATATCATTTATACGATTTCTTCTTGTTCACATGTAGATATATTTACTGGATAATATATGGGTCAGTAGGTACAGCTGTGTTCTTATACTGATTCATCTTGCCCCATTGAGTAAACTAGGTTATCCTCAGATTATAACTATAGTGGTATCTTAAGCCCTAAATTTCTACCTTAGGGCGCTCCTTTCTACATACACTTCTATATTTATAAAAAATTATTCCTGTGAAGCTCCCCAGACCCAGGCAACATCTTTCTTTAGCAACTCTGTGATAGGGTGTAGTATAGTGGATAAATCTGGGAGGAACCTGCCCACATAATTTACAAGGCCCAATATTTGTCTCAGCTCATGTACATCAAAAGGACTTTCCATCTGTTCAATAGCACAAATTTTCTCGGGGTCTGGCTTGATGCCATCCCCATTGATGATATGCCCAAAGTAACACAACTCAGCTTTCCCAAAATGGCATTTCTCTTTATTTAACTTCAGCCCGGACTCTCTAATAGTCTGCAGCATGCAGCTCAGTCGCTGATCATGTTCCTCCAATGTAGACCCATACACCAAGATGTCATCCATGACGACTGCCGTGCCCACGTGGTCTCTTAGGAGAGAACTCATTTCTCTTTGAAAGATTTCAGGAGCAGAGGATATCCCGAAGGGGAGTCTGCAGAAGCAAAACCGACCCACCGGTGTGATGAAGGTAGTCAGTTTGCGGCACTTTGGATCTAGAGGTATCTGCCAGAAGCCGCTAGAAGCATCCAATGTAGAGAAGAACTTCGTCCCAGCCAATCTAGGAGCTATGTCTTCAAGTGTCGGCAGCACATATCTCTCTCTCTTCACCGCCTCATTCAGCCATTTCAAGTCTACGCAGATGCATACTTTCCCGTTTTTCTTTGCAACAGGCACAATGGGGGCACACCAGTCAGTTGCTTCAACAACTTCTTCAATAACCCCCATATTCTTTATATGCAGAAGCTCCTTCTCCACTTGAGGCATGAGCGGGAATGGAATTCTACGGGGAGTGGTAATGCTGTATGTCACCTTTAAGTGATATGCGGACTGGGTTGCAATTCAGTAGGCCCAATTCACCAAACATATCTCTGAGATTTCATTCACTCTGGCTACTAGGCCCAAACCACAGGCTGCTTTTCTGCTCAATAAATTGTTAACACACTGACCTCTAATCACATGCACCCACATGGTGAATTTCCTTTGCTTGTACTCGCAGCTGGCAAGAAATTTTCCCACACAATAAATGCGGCCACCAGGACTATGAACTTTTGTTGTAACTTTTGCCCGCTGGGGCTGTCGAGGCAGTTTTATGAATGCTGCAAGGGACATTACAGTGATGTCTGCTCCTGTGTCAATCTTAAAGGCAACTTTGGCTCCCATTACAGTAAGAGTAACCCTCCAATCATCTTCTGAACCCGGCCGTTCAACAACAGACCCCACAAAGGACACTTCTTGACACTCCTGGTCGCTATCCACCTGCATCTCCTTAATATATTCAGTCTTACACACCACTTCAAAATGGCCTATCCTGTTACATTTTCTACATCTTTTGTCTTTAGCAGGGCATATGACACTTTGATCATGGGCACGGTTGCACCGTGTGCATCGGGCATGCTGCACCCATCCACTTCTAGGCCTATCTGTTGTCTTAGGTCTACCGCTCACACTGTGCCTTTCACTAGCAGCTCTCCTGAACTGCTGCACTTCATCCACAATACTCTCAGACCTCAGATCAGCACTTTGCTTTTTCACCAGTTCACTCTGGCGTGGCCATCCTAATAGCCCCATCTAATGTTAAATAAGACTCTAACTGTAGCTTCAGTGAGACTTCAGCATCTGCAATTCCAATGACTATTCTGTCTCTAATTTGCTCTTCTTTAGCAACACCAAACTCACAGAATTCAGCTAGTTCATACAGGCTGCGCACAAATGACTCCACAGATTCTCCCACACGCTGAGCATGTTTGTGATAACAAGCCCTCTCATGAATCACATTTCTTTTGGGCACAAAGTGGGCACTGAGTTTATTCATAACTATTTCAAAGTCAAATTCTTCCCCTTCTTGGAAAGTAAAAGCATTGAACACTGGCTCCACATCTTTCCCCATAGAGTATAAAAGAGAATTAGCTTGTACTTCCCCACTCTCCTTGTCCAGCTTGGAAGCAATCCTGAAGCGCTGAAACCGCTGACGACATGTGGGCCAAGCTGCAGACTGTGAGAAATCAAAAGGCTTAGGTGGGGTAAACTTTGACATTGTCATCGATCAGGAAACAGAAGTGCAGGCAAGAACTTCTGACACCATGTCATGAGATGCAGGACACAGCAAAGATGGAAATATACATTTGGTAGCATTGATCTCACTAAGTAATTGCAACACAGACAAACTGACCTAAGCCCCGCCCCCAATCTGGTGACGTCTCATCACAGATATCAAGACTCACAGGTGTACAGATTTGGATGTAAGGATACATAGGTATGCAACTTGGAAGCAAAGCTAACACAAGAAACGGAGGTATACTTGCAGAAATCAGGACTTAAAAGGTATACAAAGTTGGAAGTCAGGATACACAGGTATGTAACTTGTAGCAGAACACAAGAACTTAGGAACACAGAAGCTCAGGAACAGAAAAGGCTTCAGGGGCTGAATAGAACAGCCAAGTCTTGAACTGATGCTCGCTGGCTCATCCTTTTATAGCACTGAAGGGATTGCAAAAGCATAACTAGAGGTGGTGATGTACGCTGCCTTAAATGATAAAGGTGGTCACATGCTTGCACTCCTAATCAGAGCACACCTAGCAGAGACCTGGGTCTACCTAGCTATACTTGTCAACAAACGATACAAAGAGAAGTAATTAATTAGATAAAATAATTACATTAATCACATCTGAATAATGAAATAAAATTTAATACATAAAACATAAATATATAAGAATATATAGAGTCAAATCCAACAATGGAAAAGAAAAAGTCTCTGTAAATAAAAGTTCAAATGTTCTTTTTGTCCCTTCTCCATAGCGTGTGCCTGCAATAGAAATCAGAGACTCCCAATGTGTAGTATATGGACTGCTATTGGCCCAAGTCTCATTTGCATTGCACTCATTGGGTTCGTTGTGTGGCTGCTCTGAGCATATGTTTTGGCTGGCACCTAGAGATCATGAAGTGAAGGCGTTCTGGCAGTTCATTCTTTATCATCTCAGCTTCTTGTGTAGTGAGATAGAAGTCACGTTAACAGTTCTCTGTGTTCTGGTTGCTTAAAAGTGAATCTTTAAAAAGCTAAACATGTATGATAAGAATTATAATATAATGTCAAGATAGATTCACTCTCCACCCATCTGATATTTAAATAACAAGTAGCCAATCATCTTAGTCCTTCTCACCTCATATACAATGAAAGAATACTCCAGGTCTGGTTGCACAAACTTCCTGTTAGCTTCAAAATCAAACTAAAGAACAAAAGGTCATATATTGAGACTTAAAGAACAGAGCTTTCACCTACAGTGCAGGTGATACTTTATAGTAAGAATGGTATGTTTAAAATGATTAATTAGTGCTGTTTCAAACACATACATTTTAGTGCTTACTGTCCCTTTAATTAATGTAATACAATGATATGTAAACTAGAATACGGTTAACTAAAAAGTATATATAGGCAATATTACACAGAGTGTGTCATCACAAATCCAAGATAGCATGAGTAATTTCTGATCTTTCAATCAGCCTTAAATTTACATTAACGTCAGTGTTTTTAATTTTATAAATGCATAGTATACATTACCAGTAAAGCAATGCACTGCAAATGTTTGCCCTGGAAATATATTATTATAGCATTTAAAATTAATTTTGCAATTCTACAGCACTCTAGGGATATACTTCTTGAAAATCATTTAATTTAACTGGCTTTCAATGTTTTGGCCATTAGAAAACAGATCTTCATGGGATATTGCACTACACACACTAGCACACTACATGCACAACAGACTCTTGTTACTCACAATACACACTACACAAACATACATAATTGTTTGCAATAAAATAAAAAGCATGACAATTGTGAAAGAAATACCCCACTCCACAGACTTTACTGATAAAACAGACTGTCATTACCTCATTAACCAGAGAGGTAGATGTGTTAGTGAGTCAGCAAGCAGCAGCACTGTATGCAGCTGTGTACTTGTGTGTCAGCATTCCGTGTTAATGTAACCAGGTGTGTGCAAGCATGTGCAAGCTCTCATACGCACGGGTGCCTTCAACCTGCGTCCAGCTATAAATAGCCCATTGTCGTTTCCCCACCCCCCTTATAACGCTCAAACTTTGACATTCTCAGGCCTAAAGGAGGAAAGTGAATTTAATCAATTCAGACCTGTAGAAAGCTAGAGATGGAAACGGAAGATTAAACAAATGAAATAAACCATTCACTTGGTGAAGACTTGTGTGACTACAGAAATCACATAATAACTGTTACCTTGCTTAGTTTATGATGAACCAATGTCTGATTTATACTAAAGGCACATTATTGAATTCAAGCAGTTTTTAGACCCTAATATCCAGTAATAACGAGAAACAAAATCAAGCAGCATGTTATATCCAAAATAAGCTTGAGACTTGAGAACAGCACATTCTGTCCCATACGAGTTTGCATAAAAAAAAGAAAATTATGATCACATACTTTTTTTCCCTGCATTGTTTATGTTTGCCTTTATACACAAAAAGTTTTTTTGTAAATGCTTCACGTGCACTTAAACAGCATTGGCTCAGCAGTGTGACCTTGCAGTTAATGTGGTTCATCCAAAGTACATCACAGCCTTATACTTAAAGGGAGATAATACTCATATGCTAAATCACTTGAAACTGATGCAGTATAACTGTAAAAAGCTGACAGGAAAATATCACCTGAGCATCTCTATGTAAAAAAGGAAGATATTTTACCTCACAACATCCTCAGCTCAGCAGAGTAAGTTCTGTGTAAAAAGTTATACTCAGCTGCTCCCAGCTGCAGGTAAAAAAAATAAAAAAGTGAAGAAATGAACAGTAGCCAATCAGCATCAGCAGTGCTGAGGTCATGAACTCTTTTACTGTGATCTCATGAGATTTCACTTAACTCTCATGAGATTTCATTGTAAACTTCCTTACACTGAATAGGGAAATAAGATGAGTGTGCACGAATGCTCGCTCCTTCAGCTGTCCCGGGACAGACACACTGATCTGCTGCTTAGAAGTCCTTTACAACGGGATGTGGCTACTGAGAAACTTTTGAGGTAAAATATCTTTCTTTTTTACATAGAGATGTTCAGGTGATATTTTCTAGTCAGATTTTTACAGCTATGCTGCATTACTTTTAAGTGTTTAAACATTTGGGTATTATGGCCCTTTAACCATTCATGTGAATCAACACTCTATAATATTAATTTCTGTACAATCAAATTAATTAATTATCTGCAAAGCATCATCTGTTGGACTTTTGTACATATTTATAATCACTGCCAGTTTTTAATTTACTAGCCGACTCTTCTCTTCCTTCTTATAACCGGTAACCAGGCTAGAATTACAATCTGAAGTGTTCTTACTGTGCATTACACCCCACGTCAACATTGTCATTCTTAAATAACCCCTTCACTGCAGAGCCTTTTTCATATCCTAGTGCTAAGCTGATTTTTACCTTTTTTATGATTAACTTTAAGCACTGTTGATGCTGGCGCAGTCCGGTGCACACTAACTTCAGGATATCACGACCATGGTAACTTCTTCTCTCATAGGGGCCGATTTATCAAGCTCTGAACTTGTCCGCCTGATCTGAGGCAGGGGACAGAAATAAACCTGATCAAATACGATCGGGTTGATTTGACACCCCCTGCTAGCAGCTTATTGGCCGCAAATCTGCAGGGGGCTGCATTGCACCAGCAGTTCTTAAGAACTGCTGGGGCAATGATAAATGCTGACAGCATATGCTGTCGGCATTTATTGATGTGCAGCAGACGTGATACGCTACATCGTATCATGTCCACTCGCACTATAATAAATATACCCCATAGACTTCAATGGGGCGTGCTGTTGAAAAAAATAAATAAAATAAACACTGTGTTAGACCAACTGTGCTAAAGCCGAGGGTAATTATGAATATGTAACTTTCCAATATTCTTCACATAGAAGAAAATGTTCTTTTTATTTTTAAATTTATTTCTATATATAGAGCACAATTTATTTTCAACTTGTAATATGCACAGTCACGATATTGTTAACAATAGCGTGCCACTTGCAAATCTAGCCCATTGTAAACCATACTTCTGTGAGTGTCAGGATTCAAGCTCTCTCTCTCTCTCTACTACCTGCTTGTCACGTATATTCTGTATTCTTAGCCCAACCCACTTCCGCTTCATATCCTGCACACTGACGTTCACAGGTGCTTAGTGAGCCACTGGAAACATCATCTCTTTCATCTCTAGGATTTCCTCTCTGAAAGAATTCTGGAGTCAAGCTGGTGTTTATCGTATCACCCTAATTATCTTTCAAGTTTGCTAAACTGGATTAGCGAATTCAACTTCAATCCGTTAGCACTATTCAGTGTAAAGTCAGGACTCTAATCTAATACCATGTTACTCTCTGACTATCAACCCAACAAATAGACATAACCCGTCTTGGTCTTGTATTCATCCTCCTGCCTACTAACTCTCTGTGAACGGACTTGTGTCTACTTACCATCGGGACCTTGTGAATAGTGTTGTACCGGAACTCTCAGAAAATCATCACACAGGTCAGGTAGCGTTCTGCTAAACAAACATTTGCCTGTCAGCTCTCCGTGTATCGGAGTATAACCCCTCCTACTTGCAACATCATTGGAGTCTGTGCTGAACCGGAACTCTCCGGGAACCATCTTCACTCACATAGACTTTTGTTAAACATCTGCCTGTCATCTCTCTCTGTATAGGAGTTTAGCCTCCTTCTTGCAAGAACATTCTGTTCGTATTTTCAGGAACACTCTGGGAATCTAGATCTGTTTCTAGCAAGTAAAAACTCTGCTGTGTACTCATTTATCAATCTCCGTATGGAGCTTGAGGGCCCGTGTTTCTGGCGAGTCTTCAGACTCGCCAGAAACAGCAGTTATGAAGCAGCGGTCTAAAGACCACTGCTTCATAACCCTGTCCGCCTGCTCTGAGCAGGCGGACAGGAATCGCCACAATTCAACCCGATCGAGTATGATTGGGTTGATTGACACCTCCCTGCAGGTGGCCCATTGGCTGCGAGTCTGCAGGGGCAGCGTTGCACAAGCAGGTCTTGTGAGCTGCTGGTGCAATGCTGAATACGGAGAGCGTATTGCTCTCTGCATTCAGCGAAGTCTTGCGGACCTGATCCGCACTGTCGGATCAGGTCCGCAAGACCTTTGATACATAGGCCCCTGTGTCTCTTTTTGATACAAATGTAATAAATTCACTTTAGGCATTTTTGATTACTTACATAAGGTTAAAGGGACAGTCTACACCAGAATTGTTATTCTTTTAAAAGATAGATAATCCCTTTATTACCCATTCCCTAGTTTTGCATAACTAACAGTTATATTAATATACTTTTTACCTCTGTGATTATCTTGTATCTAAGCCTCTGCAGACTCTGCTCCCTTATTTCAGTTCTTTTGACAGACTTGCATTTTAGCCAATCAGTGCTGACTCCTAGGTAATTCCACGTGCATGAGCACAGTGTTATCTATATGACACACATGAACTAACACCCTCTAGTGGTGAAAAACTGTCAAAATGTATTCAGATAAGAGGCCGTCTTCAAAGTATAAGAAATTAGCATATGAACCTCCTAGATTTAGCTTTCTCCAACATAGGTGTGTCCGGTCCACGGCGTCATCCTTACTTGTGGGATATTCTCTTCCCCAACAGGAAATGGCAAAGAGCCCAGCAAAGCTGGTCACATGATCCCTCCTAGGCTCCGCCTTCCCCAGTCATTCTCTTTGCCGTTGCACAGGCAACATCTCCACGGAGATGGCTCAGAGTTTTTTGGTGTTTAAATGTAGTTTTTATTCTTCAATCAAGAGTTTGTTATTTTAAAATAGTGCTGGTATGTACTATTTACTCTGAAACAGAAAAGAGATGAAGATTTCTGTTTGTAAGAGGAAAATGATTTTAGCAACCGTTACTAAAATCGATGGCTGTTTCCACACAGGACTGTTGAGAGGAATTAACTTCAGTTGGGGGAAACAGTGAGCAGACTTTTGCTGCTTGAGGTATGACACATTTCTAACAAGACTTGGTAATGCTGGAAGCTGTCATTTTCCCTATGGGATCCGGTAAGCCATTTTTATTAAATAAGAATAAAGGGCTTCATAAGGGCTTTAAAGACTGGTAGACATTTTTCTGGGCTAAAACGATTGATTTATAAGCATTTTTCATAGTTTATAGCTTTGAGGAGTTATTTTATTCTTGGGAATTATGTTATAGAAACGGCAGGCACTGTATTGGACACCTTTTTCACTGGGGGCCTTCTCTAATCATAGGCAGAGCCTCATTTTCGCGCCACTAATGCGCAGTTGTTTTTGGAAAGCAAGGCATGCAGATGCATGTGTGAGGAGCTCAGATACATAGAAAAAGCTTACTGAAGGCGTCATTTGGTATCGTATTCCCCTCTGGGCTTGGTTGGGTCTCAGCAAAGCAGATACCAGGGACTGTATAGGGGTTAAATATAAAAACGGCTCCGGTTCCGTTATTTTAAGAGTTAAAACTTTCAAATTTGGTGTGCAATACTTTTAAGGCTTTAAGACACTGTGGTGAAATTTTGGTGTATTTTGAACAATTCCTTCATACTTTTTCACATATTCAGTAATAAAGTGTGTTCAGTTTAAAATTTAAAGTGACAGTAACGGTTTTATTTTAAAACGTTTTTTGTACTTTGTTATCAAGTTTATGCCTGTTTAACATGTCTGAACTATCAGATAGACTATGTTCTGTATGTGAGGAAGCCAAGGTTCCTTCTCATTTAAATAGATGTGATGTATGTGACAAACAATTTAGAGAAAATGATGCCCAAGATGATTCCTCAAGTGAGGGGAGTAAGCATGGTACTGCATCATCCCCTCCTTCGTCTACGCCAGTCTTGCCCACACAGGAGGCCCCTAGTACATCTAGTGCGCCAATACTCCTTACTATGCAACAATTAACGGCTGTAATGGATAATTCTATCAAAAACATTTTAGCCAAAATGCCCACTTATCAGCGAAAGCGCGACTGCTCTGTTTTAGAAAATACTGAAGAGCATGAGGACGCTGATGATAATGGTTCTGACATGCCCCTACACCAGTCTGAGGGGGCCAGGGAGGTTTTGTCTGAGGGAGAAATTTCAGATTCAGGGAAAATTTCTCAACAAGCTGAACTTGATGTGATTACATTCAAATTTAAATTGGAACATCTCCGCGCTCTGCTTAAGGAGGTGTTGTCTACTCTGGATGATTGTGACAATTTGGTCATTCCAGAGAAATTATGTAAGATGGACAAGTTCCTAGAGGTCCCGGGGCCCCCCGAAGCTTTTCCTATACCCAAGCGGGTGGCGGACATTGTAAACAAAGAATGGGAAAGGCCCGGCATACCTTTTGTCCCTCCCCCTATATTTAAGAAATTGTTTCCTATGGTCGACCCCAGAAAGGACTTATGGCAGACAGTCCCCAAGGTCGAGGGGGCGGTTTCTACTCTAAACAAACGCACTACTATCCCTATAGAAGATAGTTGTGCTTTCAAAGATCCTATGGATAAAAAATTAGAGGGTTTGCTTACAAAGATGTTTGTTCAGCAAGGTTACCTTCTACAACCAATTTCATGCATTGTTCCTGTCACTATAGCAGCGTGTTTCTGGTTCGATGAACTAGAAAAGTCGCTCGATAAAGATTCTTCTTATGAGGAGATTATGGACAGAGTTCACGCTCTTAAATTGGCTAACTCTTTTACTTTAGACGCCACTTTGCAATTAGCTAGATTAGCAGCGAAGAATTCAGGGTTTGCTATTGTGGCGCGCAGAGCGCTTTGGCTAAAGTCTTGGTCAGCGGATGCGTCTTCCAAGAACAAATTGCTTAACATACCTTTCAAGGGGAAAACGCTGTTTGGCCCTGACTTGAAAGAGATTATTTCAGATATCACTGGGGGTAAGGGCCACGCCCTTCCTCAGGATAGGTCTTTTAAGGCTAAAAATAAACCAAATTTTCGTCCCTTTCGCAGAAACGGACCAGCCTCAAGTTCTACATCCTCTAAGCAAGAGGGTAATACTTCTCAAACCAAGCCAGCCTGGAGGCCAATGCAAGGCTGGAACAAAGGTAAGCAGGCCAAGAAACCTGCCACTGCTACCAAGACAGCATGAGATGCTGGCCCCCGATCCGGGACCGGATCTGGTGGGGGGCAGACTTTCTCTCTTCGCTCAGGCTTGGGCAAGAGATGTTCTGGATCCTTGGGCGCTAGAAATAGTCTCCCAAGGTTATCTTCTGGAATTCAAGGAGCTACCCCCAAGGGGAAGGTTCCACAGGTCTCAATTGTCTTCAGACCACATAAAAAGACAGGCATTCTTACATTGTGTAGAAGACCTGTTAAAAATGGGAGTGATTCATCCTGTTCCATTAGGAGAACAAGGGACGGGATTCTACTCCAATCTGTTCATAGTTCCCAAAAAAGAGGGAACATTCAGACCAATCTTAGATCTCAAGATCCTAAACAAATTTCTCAAGGTTCCATCGTTCAAGATGGAAACCATTCGGACAATTCTTCCTACCATCCAGGAAGGTCAATTCATGACCACGGTGGATTTAAAGGATGCGTATCTACATATTCCTATCCACAAGGAACATCATCGGTTCCTAAGGTTCGCCTTTCTGGACAAGCATTACCAGTTTGTGGCACTTCCATTCGGGTTAGCCACTGCTCCAAGAATTTTCACAAAGGTACTAGGGTCCCTTCTAGCGGTGCTAAGACCAAGGGGCATTGCAGTAGTACCTTACTTGGACGACATACTGATTCAAGCGTCGTCTCTGCCACAAGCAAAGGCTCATACGGACTTTGTCCTGGCCTTTCTCAGATCTCACGGGTGGAAAGTGAACGTAGAAAAAAGTTCTCTATCCCCATCAACAAGAGTTCCCTTCTTGGGAACAATAATAGACTCCTTAGAAATGAGGATTTTTCTGACAGAGGCCAGAAAATCAAAACTTCTAAGCTCTTGTCAAGTACTTCATTCTGTTCTTCTTCCTTCCATAGCGCAGTGCATGGAAGTAATAGGTTTGATGGTCGCGGCAATGGACATAGTTCCTTTTGCGCGAATTCATCTAAGACCATTACAACTGTGCATGCTCAGTCAGTGGAATGGGGATTATACAGACTTGTCTCCGACGATACAAGTAGATCAGAGGACCAGAGATTCACTCCGTTGGTGGCTGACCCTGGACAACCTGTCACAAGGGATGAGCTTCCGCAGACCAGAGTGGGTCATTGTCACGACCGACGCCAGTCTGGTGGGCTGGGGCGCGATCTGGGAACCCCTGAAAGCTCAGGGTCTTTGGTCTCGGGAAGAATCTCTTCTCCCGATAAATATTCTGGAACTGAGAGCGATATTCAATGCTCTCAAGGCTTGGCCTCAGCTAGCAAAGGCCAAATTCATAAGATTTCAATCAGACAACATGACGACTGTTGCGTATATCAACCATCAGGGGGGAACAAGGAGTTCCCTGGCGATGGAAGAAGTGACCAAAATAATTCAATGGGTGGAGTCTCACTCCTGCCACTTGTCTGCAATCCACATCCCAGGAGTGGAAAATTGGGAAGCGGATTTTCTGAGTCATCAGACATTTCATCCGGGGGAGTGGGAACTCCATCCGGAAATCTTTGCCCAAATAATTCAATTGTGGGGCATTCCAGACATGGATCTGATGGCCTCTCATCAGAACTTCAAGGTTCCTTACTACGGGTCCAGATCCAGGGATCCCAAGGCGACTCTAGTGGATGCACTAGTAGCACCTTGGATCTTCAACCTAGCTTATGTGTTCCCACCGTTTCCTCTCATTCCCAGGCTGGTAGCCAGGATCAAACAGGAGAGGGTATCGGTGATCTTGATAGCTCCTGCGTGGCCACGCAGGACTTGGTATGCAGATCTGGTGAATATGTCATCGGCTCCACCATGGAAGCTACCTTTGAGACAGGACCTTCTTGTTCAAGGTCCGTTCGAACATCCGAATCTGGCCTCACTCCAACTGACTGCTTGGAGATTGAACGCTTGATTTTATCAAAGCGAGGGTTCTCAGATTCTGTCATTGATACTCTTATTCAGGCTAGAAAGCCTGTAACTAGAAAAATCTACCATAAGATATGGAAAAAATATATCTGTTGGTGTGAATCTAAAGGATTCCCATGGAACAAGATAAAAATTCCTAAGATTCTATCCTTTCTTCAAGAAGGTTTGGAGAAAGGATTATCTGCAAGTTCTTTGAAGGGACAGATTTCTGCTTTATCTGTTTTACTTCACAAAAAGCTGGCGGCTGTGCCAGATGTTCAAGCTTTTGTTCAGGCTCTGGTTAGAATCAAGCCTGTTTACAAACCTTTGACTCCTCCTTGGAGTCTCAATTTAGTTCTTTCAGTTCTTCGGGGGTTCCGTTTGAACCCCTACATTCCGTTGATATCAAGTTATTATCTTGGAAAGTTTTGTTTTTGATTGCAATTTCTTCTGCTAGAAGAGTTTCAGAGTTATCTGCTCTGCAGTGTTCTCCTCCTTATCTGGTGTTCCATGCAGATAAGGTGGTTTTGCGTACTAAACCTGGTTTTCTTCCGAAAGTTGTTTCTAACAAAAATATTAACCAGGAGATAGTCGTGCCTTCTTTGTGTCCGAATCCAGTTTCAAAGAAGGAACGTTTGTTACACAATTTGGATGTAGTTCGTGCTCTAAAATTCTATTTAGAGGCTACAAAGGATTTCAGACAAACTTCTTCCTTGTTTGTTGTTTATTCTGGTAAAAGGAGAGGTCAAAAAGCAACTTCTACCTCTCTCTCTTTTTGGCTTAAAAGCATCATCCGATTGGCTTATGAGACTGCCGGACGGCAGCCTCCTGAAAGAATCACAGCTCACTCCACTAGGGCCGTGGCTTCCACATGGGCCTTCAAGAACGAGGCTTCTGTTGAGCAGATATGTAAGGCAGCAACTTGGTCTTCACTGCACACTTTTACCAAATTTTACAAATTTGATACTTTTACTTCTTCTGAGGCTATTTTTGGGAGAAAGGTTTTGCAAGCCGTGGTGCCTTCCATCTAGGTGACCTGATTTGCTCCCTCCCATCATCCGTGTCCTAAAGCTTTGGTATTGGTTCCCACAAGTAAGGATGACGCCGTGGACCGGACACACCTATGTTGGAGAAAACAGAATTTATGCTTACCTGATAAATTACTTTCTCCAACGGTGTGTCCGGTCCACGGCCCGCCCTGGTTTTTTAATCAGGTCTGATGAATTATTTTCTCTAACTACAGTCACCACGGTATCATATGATTTCTCCTATGCATATTCCTCCTTTACGTCGGTCGAATGACTGGGGAAGGCGGAGCCTAGGAGGGATCATGTGACCAGCTTTGCTGGGCTCTTTGCCATTTCCTGTTGGGGAAGAGAATATCCCACAAGTAAGGATGACGCCGTGGACCGGACACACCGTTGGAGAAAGTAATTTATCAGGTAAGCATAAATTCTGTTTTCAATTAAGAATACCAAGAGAACAAAGCAAAATTGTTGATAAAAGTAAATTGAAAAGTTGTTTAAAATTACATTCTCTATCTGAATCATGAAAGTTTATTTTTGACTAGACTTCCCTTTAATCAATTGCCAAGTGATACATTTACATTATTATACCAAATTACAGAATCTGCAGCTGAGATCCTTAAAGCACAGTGTTATCTATATGACGCACATGAACTAACACTCTCTAGTGGTGAAAAACTGTCAAAATGTATTCAGATAAGAGGCCATCTTCAAGGTCATCTTCAAGGTCATATGAACCTCTTAGATTTAGCTTTCAATTAAGAATACCAAGAGAACAAAGCAAAATTGTTGATAAAAGAAAATTGGAAAGTTGTTTAAAATTACACGCCCTATCAGAATCATGAAAGTTTATTTTTGACTAGACTGTCCCTTTAATCAATTGCCAAGTGATACATTTACATTATTATACCAAATTACAGAATCTGCAGCTGAGATCTTTAAAGGCATACATACCTCAGGATATCATAATCGGAGCATTACTCCCTCAAATTGTATATAACCTATCACAACATGTATTACAGTGAGTGACCCACACAGATTATATGTTGTTGTTTTTTTTCAAGAGGCCCAGCAGGATTATTATTATATTTATAATGTATTGTATGCGAAGAGGCTGCAACAAATAATAATGAAAAGATTTATATTTTTGTTAAAATTTTAGTAAATAACATTGAAAATACACAGGTGACCACAATTGCTACTGTAATCATTTTTATCAAGGGTATTCAAATTTGAAAGAGGGGCACATACAGGCTTTAGGGAGTTGTAATAAAAACTTCTTTTTTTTAAAAAATGGGACTTGTCTACTATATAAAAAATTTTTTTTATTTGGGATTGTTTTACTATTGGGTAACTTGGTGTTTATCAAGACCACCACCATTTGAGGGAGCAGGCAATTCTCCTTCAAATGATGGGTCTTGATCATCTGTATCTACTAAGAGAGCTAAGATCAAAGGGGCCCCGAGATTCAAAGCATCTACATATTCTGAGAAAAGTGGCTTATCCAAGCAATGCCAGTGAGCGACGATATCTCTCCCATAAAAGTCAAAGGGAGTGTGAAGTCAGCATTTTGCTGCGGCTGGGGCCTGCGCAACCTTTACTTCGCTGCTTCAAACATATCTATCTTGTGTCGATATGTCCAAGCAAAGTGCAGGCTACTCCCATGAGCATGCCCTGCTATCTCCCCCTGAAAGCCTATAACTACATCACGCATAAGCTACACTCCCCCTGCTCCACCTCGCTTCCTCGCACCGACCGCCTACACCTATGTCACAGGTAACCTACACTCCCCTTGCACCGCCCAGCTATATTATGTAGCTGTGTTTTTTTTTCAAATGCATATATTCTTTAATGATTTCTCTTTTCAATGACTCCCAGAATAAAAGGACCATTGTTAACCAAGTGCAATCCCGTTCATGGTGTGTGACCATGCATTGATGTTCAAATAATATGAATAGTACAAAAAAGAGAGGAGGGTCAATTCATCTAAAAATGTTACACATTCTTGTTCCATAAACTTAGAACTTAAGTCCTAATGTAATGATAAAGATTGCTGTTCCACTTTTAGAGGGATATTTATCAAGCCGTCAACCGCAAATACGCTGGAATTCCGCAGCGTAATTGTGGCGAGCTTGATTCCCCTAATTTAGCAAAGCCTACAGATCGGCAAAAGTTGAAATTTGTGACGTAACATACGATACGACGGTTTCAGTCCGACACAGATCGATGCTTACGTCATTGCAAATGTTCTGAATGCAAATTCGGCACTATCTGATAACTTTTGCTAGTTATCAACTTTCTACTAGGTACGCTCGCCACTATTCCGGCCCAGCGTACCTGGTTTTCAATCCGACGCCCTGGAGGCGGCGGATGCCATAGGAATCAATAGGAGTCTGAAAGCAGCGAAAGCTTATGTTCGCTGCTGCCCAATATCCCATTGATTCCTATGGGAGAATAATAGTTACGTTTACACCTAACACCCTAACATGTACCGCGAGTCTAAACACCCCAAATCTGCCACCCCCTACACCGCCGCCACCTACATTATACTTATTAACCCCTAATCTTCCGCCCTGACACCGCGCCACCTACATTATAATTATTAACCCCTAATCTGCCGCCCCCTACACCGCCGCCACCTACATTATACTTATTAACCCCTAATCTGCTGCCCCCTACACCGCCGCCACCTACATTATACTTATTAACCCCTAATCTGACGCCCCCTACACCACCGCCACCTACATTATACTTATTAACCCCTAATCTGCCGCCACCTACACCGCCCCCACCTACATAGAAGTATTAACTAACCCCTATCCCGCCGCTCCCGGGGGCCCACCGCAACTAAATAAAGTTATTAACCCCTAAACCCCTGGCCTCCCACATCAGTACCACTTACTAAACCTATTAACCCCTAAACCGCAAGCCCCCACATCACCATAAACTAAATTAACCTATTAACCCCTAAACCTAACAACCTGCTAACTGTACATTAAATATTAACTCATCCCTATCTTATAATAAATTAAAACTTACCTTTAGATTTAAATTAAACTATATTAAACTAATAATTAATCTATCCTAACTGTTAAACTAAAATTACAATAAACTATATTAAACTAATAATGAATCTACCCTAACTATTATACTAAAATTACATTAAACTACCAATTAAATTAACTATATTATATATTTAAAAACCTAACCCTACTCAAATTATTTAAATCTACTAGTAAAAATTACAAAGTTACAAAAAATAACAAACACTAAGTTACAAAAAAAATAAACACTAAGTTACACAAAATAAAAAATACAATTACAAATTACAAAGTTACAAAAAACTAACAACTAAGTTACAAAAATAACAAACACTAACGCCTAGATTTAGAGTTCTGCGTTAGCCGTCAAAAACCAGCGTTAGGGGGTCCTAACGCTGATTTTGGCCACCCGCTGGTATTTATAGTCAGTCAGGAAAGGGTCTAACGCTCATTTTCCAGCCGCGACTTTTCCATACCGCAGATCCCCTTACGTCAATTGCGTATCCTATCTTTTCAATGGGATCTTTCTAACGCCGGTATTTAGAGTCTTGGCTGAAGTGAGCGTTAGAAATCTAACGACAAGACTCCAGCCGCAGCAAAAAGCCAGGAGTTAAGAGCTTTCTGGGCTAACGCCGGTTCATAAAGCTCTTAACTACTGTGCTCTAAAGTACACTAACACCCATAAACTAACTATGTACCCCTAAACCGAGGCCCCCCCACATCGCCGCCACTCTATTAACATTTTTAACCCCTAATCTGCCGACCGCACACCGCCGCAACCTACATTATCCCTATGTACCCCTAATCTGCTGCCACTAACATCGCCGACCCCTATATTATATTTATTAACCCCTAATCTGCCGCCCCCAATGTCGCCGCCACCTACCTACAATTATTAACCCCTAATCTGCCGACCGGACCTCACCGCTATTATAATAAATGTATTAACCCCTAATCCGCCTCACTAACCCTCTAATAAATAGTATTACCCCCTAATCTGCCCTCCCTAACATCGCCAACACCTAACTTCAAGTATTAACCCCTAATCTGCCGACCGGACCTCGCCGCTACTCTAATAAATGTATTAACCCCTAAAGCTAAGTCTAACCCTAACCCTAACACCCCCCTAAGGTAAATATAATTTAAATCTAACGAAATAAAATAAATCTTATTAAATAAATTATTCCTATTTAAAGCTAAATACTTACCTGTAAAATAAATCCTAATATAGCTACAATATAAATTATAATTATGTTGTAGCTATTTTAGGATTAATATTTATTTTACAGGCAACTTTGTATTTATTTTAACCAGGTACAATAGCTATTAAATAGTTAATAACTATTTAATAGTTACCTAGTTAAAATAATTACAAAATTACCTGTAAAATAAATCCTAACCTAAGTTACAATTAAACCTAACACTACACTATCAATAAATTAATTAAATAAACTATCTACAATTATCTACAATTAAATCAACTAAACTAGGGGCGTGTCTAAGCCGTCAACAGGAGCAGTCATGAAATTCAGCAGCTCTGCATTGGACTTCAATGTTGAATCAAATATTTTTTGGAGAGCGCTTAGCAAAATAATGAAATTGGCCGCATAATGTGAAAGGGAGTTCTGAGATCAACAGGTGTCTTTTTCTACTTTGTCTATGACATTGTAAGATTTGAATTGACTGTGATAGTTGGCGGCGGCCTACACAGGACCATCAATACCCCCCCCCCCGGTCAGATCTTAGGCCGGGTAAGAGCGGCTCTTGTCTGCTATATGTGCCACGCTTTACAGCTACAGCTTTATTCCTATAACTGAGACCACGAAACCTAAAGAAAATTGGAGATTTGATGTTTACTGTGTTCCAATATGGAGGCAGATATCTTGCTATTATTGAAGCAACAGTTTACTTTTCTTTCAGAGAGCCTCAGAGAAGGAAAGAGTGACGGTGAGGAGGATCCTGTGTCACCCAATTCAACAGTGCCCCTATTACCGCAACAAGACCTGTTAGCAACAGCACCGGAGAGTGATAAAGTTAATCCCCGGAGCAGGAAGGTTGAGTTAACCACAATGCTGGAGGTTGTCGGGGTTACACAGCCACGCGACACTTGTCCGGAATACACGTGGGTCTCTGCTTCTAGTTTTGACATTCCTGTGTTGTGCCAGTATAGCCAGCTTCCTCTGTCAATGCGGCCGGTCGATGGAGGAATGAGAGCAGACAAGGGACTTCAGTGTTTGGAGATTGGATCTTCAGCATATTCTAGTTGCTTACGCTATATGACTCTAGATCTCCGGAGTCTCTGTGCAGAATCAGAAGTTACAGAGTGTCAGTTATGGTTACCGCAGGGTAAGCGTCAGCAGAGAGATCACTATGGAGCAGAAGTCCGGAGCTTACGGAGGAGCTTGGACTATATAACATCAAACATTTTATATCAAAGGAAGACTCAGACTGTTACAGTTTGCCGGAGCTTATGGAGGTTCTTGAATGATTTAACTCCTAGATGTGGCATAGGATAATATGTTTTGAGCTTTAGATCAGCATTAGAGAAAGTTTGCTGGTCTATGTTAGATACTTATGTTATCTCATTGATAGATTTGACTTAGGCTCAGGTATAATAATTTTCTGTGTCACTTAAGTTTTAGTAGTTAATTCTAGGTATTATATTGACAATCTTGTTATTGTTCTAATGTGGCTGTGTGTTTTCTTGTGAACGCATGGTTTATCCTTTAGCACTAAGGTTTATTATGTAGGGAAAAGTATGTGTCATTCAAATTTAATGTTTACTGTTTTTAGACTACTTATAGTACTCATGTAAATGTTATTTAAATTAGGAAAAGACTATCGTTGAGAGAGGCTGTTTAGAGCTACTAGTTAGTTAAAGAGATGGGATAATTGACGAGTCCAGTGTTTATGATCCACTCTTGAAAAGTAAAATATATATCTATGCAGGGTGATAATTAAAGTTGCACCTATACTGGGAATAACATAACCTTTTCCTACCCTTGCTGAGGATATTTTTTTTTTTAGGTAGCTAAGGCGATATAAAAAATAGGTTCCTACCTATTAATGCTTTCCCTCAGACCACATAGAGAGTTTGTAATATAGCATATCAGAATGGTTTAAGTCTGTTAGTTGCCAGCTGACAGGCTCTAATTTATTATTTTACTTTGTCATGCAGGTTTTTTTTTTGGCTTATGTATCCTGCTAGTCACCAATAATTAAACTGTATATTTAGCTTTAGATATGAGGGTTTATATATATATATATATATATAATAAAATAAAAAAATATAAAAGATATGAGGGTTTTGCTTAAATTCCTATATATACTTCATGTTGTGATACTTGGTAGCATGGTGTTGGTTTTGTATGTGTTTCAATGTTGTGAGCGTGGTACTGTTCTATAGTATATATATGCACTTACGTATTCATTGGGTTTAAAAAGTATATTATACCTTAGCATGTAAGAGATTGCTTATCATTTGTTTTAGTTATCTATAGATAGTAACTTATGTGTCATGGCCCAATAGGGACCTTTTATCATACTAGTCTATTTACCTCCAGCTACCCAAGTCCTACTACTACAGGTCATGTGTATTACACATTATGTTGGGAGGTACATAACATATGAAACTACTTTAGCTTACCTCCAGTAATATTTAGTGACCTAGTATTCTTTTAGGAGGTCTTATAAATGCATAAAAGGAGGTTTAGGTGTTATTTGCTTTTCATTTCTTGATTTACAGGATATTTCTGGGTTTGTTTATTGTACAGTGCATATGTTATGTTATTCAGTATATATATTCTAACTTAACTATCACTATTTTGTGAATTTATTTACTTTAAGTATAAAGTATTAAGTATAAATATTGTTTTCATATTTGCTTGTATTGCTCTGTAGCAATTTATATCTGTAATGAACGCTTGTTTACATACCTCAATAAAATAAACATTTAAATAAATAAAAAAAACAACAACAACAAAAAAATAAATAAAAAAATAAAATAAACTAAATTACAAAAACAAACAAACACTAAATTACAAAAAACAAACACTAAATTACAAAAAATAAAAAAAGATTACAAGAATTTTAAACTAATTACACCTACTCTAAGCCCCCTAAAAAAATAACAAAGCCCCCCAAAATAAAAAAAATGCCCTACCCTATTCTAAAATAAAAATTTAACAGCTCTTTTACCTTACCAGCCCTTAAAAGGGCCTTTTGCGGGGCATGCCCCAAAGAAAACAGCTCTTTTGCATTTAAATAAACATACAATACCCTCCCCCCAACATTACAACCCACCACCCACATACCCCTAATCTAACCCAAACCCCCTTAAAAAACCTAACACAAAGCCCCTTAAGATCTTCCTACCTTGTCTTCACCACGCCGGGTATCACCGATCCGTCCAGAAGAGGGTCCGAAGTCTTCCTCCTATCCGGCAAGAAGAGGTCCAGAAGAGGCTCCGAAGTCTTCATCCTATCCGGCAAGAAGAGGAGATCCGGACCGGCAAACATCTTCATCCAAGCGGCATCTTCTATCTTCTTCCATCCGTCGCGGAGCGGGACCATCTTGAAGCAGCCGACACGGATCCATCCTCTTCTTCCGACGTCCTAAGTCCGAATGAAGGTTCCTTTAAATGACGTCATCCAAGATGGCGTCCCTCGAATTACGATTGGCTGATAGGATTCTATCAGCCAATCGGAATTAAGGTAGGAAAAATCTGATTGGCTGATTGAATCAGCCAATCAGATTCAAGTTCAATTGGATTGGCTGATCCAATCAACCAATCAGATAGAGCTCGCATTCTATTGGCTGATCGGAACAGCCAATAGAGTTGCCTGTAAAATAAATATTAATCCTAAAATAGCTACAATATAATTATTATTTATATTGTAGCTATATTAGGGTTTATTTTACAGGTAAGTATTTAGATTTAAATAGGAATAATTTATTTAATAAGATTTATTTTATTTCGTTAGATTTAAATTATATTTAACTTAGGGGGTGCAGGGGTGGACTGAGACCAACCAGGGCCCTCGGGCAAAAGTGTGGCAGGGCCCCCCACCCCCTCTTTGCTCCACCTATTTACCTACCTTCTCTGCCCCTCCTGCACCCTATTGCCCCCCATATCCTGTGCTCCTCCCACCTCATATGCCCCTCCCCCTCATATGCCCCTCCCCCACCATGTTTTTAATTGTCATATAGAGACAATTTTTTTTCTTAAATATTTTTAATAAGGACTAAATATTGTAAATTAGCAAGTGCTTATGCCAAGAAAAAATAATAATCCCTATGCCTATATGCACTACAGTATGGAGCAGAAAGTAACGAGGGGCAGACAAGGGGGTAAAATCACTTGTTACTGGTGGCTAAAGAGGTCAAAATCATTCATTTGTATTTTGTATATTTCCTTTAATTAATAGATGCATGATCCTATAAGTATGCCTTTATACTAAATAAAGATAAAAATATCTCCATTTTAACTGAAACCAGGGCAGGTTTAGAGAAATCAATTTTAAAGGGAGAGTAAAGTCAAAAGTAAACTTTAAAGGAACATGAAACCCAAATTATTTTTTTTTTCATGATTTAGGTAGAACATTCAATTTTAAATAAATTTCCAGTTTACTTTTATTATCAAATTTGCTTCATTCTCTTGGTATAATTTGCTGAAAGAGCAGCAATGCACTACTGGTTTCTAACTGAACACAAGGGTGAGCCAATGACAATCGGTATATATATGCAGCCACCAATCAGCAGCTAGAACCTAGGTTCTTTGCTGCTCCTGAGATTTCCTAGAAAAAAAAACTTTCAGCAATGGATAACAAGAGAAGGAAGTAAATTAAATAATAGAAGTAAATTAAAAAGTTGTTTAAAATGTTATGCTCTGTCTAAATCATGAATGTCTAATTATCACTTTACTGTCCCTTTAATGATTCAAATTGAACATACAATTTTAAACACCACTCATTACAATTTACTTCTATTATCTAAGTTGCTTAATTCACTTCCTATCATTTGTTGAAAAGCATACCTGGGTAGGTTAAGGAGCAGCAATGGACTACTGGGATTTAGCTGAAGATTGATGGATGCACATATATGCCTCTTGTTATTGGCTCACCCAACATGCTCAGCTAGCTCCCAGTGGAACATTGCTGTTCCCCTCCTATAGCATCTCATGTAGAGATATACAATACTATAGAGATGTCTAACACCCGCCAAAACCTAGTAAATAAAAATTTAACACAATGTAGAGGTTCCCTTACACAACAGCCCCCTCCCCAGTTCCTTATATTCAGATATATATTATCATAGAGAGGTTCCCTCTGTCTCACACACACACACTGACCCCTTCCCAGTACCTTATATACAGATATATAACATTATAGAGAGGTTCCATCTGTCTCTCACACACACTGACCCCTCCCAGTTCCTTATATACAGATATATAATATTATAGAGGTTCCCTCTGTCTCACACACACACTGACCCCTCCCCAGTACCTTATATACAGATATATAATATTATAGAGAGGTTCTCTCTGTCTCACACACAGTAACTTATATACAGATATATAATATTATAGAGAGGTTCCCTCTGTCTCACACACACACTGACCCCTCCCCAGTACCTTATATACAGATATATAATATTATAGAGAGGTTCTCTCTGTCTCACACACAGTATCTTATATACAGATATATAATATTATAGAGAGGTTCCCTCTGTCTCACACACACACACTGACCCCTCCTCAGTACCTTATATACAGATATATTATATTATAAAGAGGTTCCCTCTGTTCTTATGCACACACTGGGGGGTAGTTATCAACGTGTCTACTTTCCTGCCTTCGCCGGCCCAATACGCCCGCCTAAGCTCGCCTACCTTCACCGCCGCGGACCTGAAAAAATACGCCTAAGTTATCAAAAAAAGCTGTCAAAAAGCCGCGGGGCGATGAGCAGCGGACTGTGAGAGTTATCACTCATCCGATCTCGCTGCTCTTCGGCTGTTTGACAGCTTTCTTGCTAGCCTGTCACTAAGCACTCACACTAAACTACACTGTTCTACCCCCTATACCGGCGCCCCCGGAGCCCCCCGCAACTAAATAAAGTTACTAACCCCTAAACCGCCGCTCCTAGACCCCGCCGCAAGTCTTATAAATGTATTAACCCCTAAACCGCCGCTCCTAGACCCCGCCGCAACTCTGATAAATGTATTAACCCCTAAACCGCCGCTCCCGGACACCGCTGCCACCTACATTATACCTAGTAACCCCTATCCTGCCCCCCCTATACCGTCGCCCTCTATAATAAAGTTATTAACCCCTATCCTGCTGATCCCGCACCTCGCCGCAAATAAATAAATAGTTTAACCCCTAAACCGCTGCTCCCGGACCCCCGCAACCTATAATAAATTTATTAACCCCTATCCTGCCCCCCACTACACCGTCGCCACTGTAATAAAATTATTAACCCCTAAACCTAAGTCTAACACTAACCCTAACACCCCCCTAACTAAAATATTAATTAAATAAATCTAAATAAGATTTCTATTATTAACTAAGTTAATCCTATTTAAAACTAAATACTTACCTTTAAAATAAACCCTAATCTAGCTACAATATAAATAATAATTATATTCTAGCTATCTTAGGATTTATTTTTATTTTACAGGCACCTTTCAATTTATTTTAACTAGGTACAATAGCTATTAAATAGTTATTAACTATTTAATAGCTTACCTAGCTAAAATAAAGAGAAATGTACCTGTAAAATAAAAACTAACCTAAGTTACAATTACACCTAACACTACACTATACTTTAATAAATTATTCCTATTTAAAACTAAATACTTACCTGTAAAATAAACCCTAATATAGCTACAATATAAATAATAATTATATTGGAGCTATCTTAGGATTTATATTTATTTTACAGGTAACTTTGTATTTATTTTAGCTAGTTAGAATAGTTATTAAATAGTTATTAACTATTTAATAACTACCTAGCTAAAAGAAATACAAAATTACCTGTAAAATAAATCCTAACCTAATTTACAATTAAACCTAACACTACACTATCATTAAATAAATTAAATAAACTACCTACAAATAACTACAATTAAATACAATTATATAAACTAACTAAAGAACAAAAAATAAAAAAAGCTAAGTTACAAAAAATAAAAAAATAAGTTACAAACATTTAAAAACATATTACAACAATTTTAAGCTACTTACACCTAATCTAAGCCCCCTAATAAAATAACAAACACCCCAAAATAAAAAAATGCCCTACCCTATTCTACATTAAATAAAGTTCAAAGCTCTTTTACCTTACCAGCCCTTAAAAGGGCCTTTTGTGGGGGCATGCCCCAAAGTTCAGCTCTTTTGCCTGTAAAAGAAAAATACAACCCCCCCCAACATTAAAACCCACCACCCACATACCCCTAATCTAACCCAAACCCCCCTTAAAATAACCCACACTAATCCCCTGAAGATCATCCTACCTTTAGTTGTCTTCACTCAGCCGAGCCACCGATGGAACTGAAGAGGACATCCGGACCGGCAGAAGTTATCCTCCAAGGGGCGCTGAAGAAATCTTCCATCCGATGAAGTGATTCTCCAAGCGGCGCTGAAGAAATCTTCCATCCGGGCGAGGTCATCTTCCAAGAGGCGCTGAAGAAGTCTTCTATCCGGGCGAGGTCATCGTCGAAGCCGGGTCTTGAATCTTCATCCCGCCGACGCGGAACATCCTCCTTTCCCGACGAACTACCGATGAATGAAGGCTCCTTTAAGGGACGTCATCCAAGATGGCGTCCCTTCAATTCCGATTGGCTGATAGGATTCTATCAGCCAATCGGAATTAAGGTAGGATCCAATCAGCCAATCAGATTGAGCTCGCATTCTATTGGCTGATCGGAACAGCCAATAGAATGCAAGCTCAATCAGCCAATCGGAATCGAAGGGACGCCATCTTGGATGACTTCCCTTAAAGGAGCCTTCATTCGTCGGTAGTTCGTCGGGAAAGGAGGATGTTCCGCGTCAGCGGGATTAAGATTCAAGACCCGGCTTCGACGATGACCTCGCCCGGATAGAAGACTTCTTCAGCGCCTCTTGGAAGATGACCTCGCCCGGATGGAAGATTTCTTCAGCGCCGCTTGGAGAATCACTTCATCGGATGGAAGATTTCTTCAGCGCCCCTTGGAGGATAACTTCTGCCGGTCCGGATGTCCTCTTCAGTTCCATCGGTGGCTCGGCTGAGTGAAGACAACTAAAGGTAGGATGATCTTCAGGGGATTAGTGTTAGGTTATTTTAAGGGGGGTTTGGGTTAGATTAGGGGTATGTGGGTGGTGGGTTTTAATGTTGGGGGGGTTGTATTTTTCTTTTACAGGCAAAAGAGCTGAACTTTGGGGCATGCCCCCACAAAAGGCCCTTTTAAGGGCTGGTAAGGTAAAAGAGCTTTGAACTTTATTTAATTTAGAATAGGGTAGGGCATTTTTTTATTTTGGGGGGTTTGTTATTTTATTAGGGGGCTTAGATTAGGTGTAAGTAGCTTAAAATTGTTGTAATATTTGTAAAATGTTTGTAACTTATTTTTTTATTTTTTGTAACTTAGCTTTTTTTATTTTTTGTACTTTAGTTAGTTTATGTAATTGTATTTAATTGTAGTTATTTGTAGGTAGTTTATTTAATTAATTTAATGATAGTGTAGTATTAGGTTTAATTGTAACTTAGGTTAGGATTTATTTTACAGGTAATTTTGTATTTCTTTTAGCTAGGTAGTAATTAAATAGTTAATAACTATTTAATTACTATTCAAACTAGCTAAAATAAATACAAAGTTACCTGTAAAATAAATATAAATCCTAAGATAGCTCCAATATAATTATTATTTATATTGTAGCTATATTAGGGTTTATTTTACAGGTAAGTATTTAGTTTTAAATAGGAATAATTTATTAAAGTATAGTGTAGTGTTAGGTGTAATTATAACTTAGGTTAGGATTTATTTTACAGGTAAATTTCAGTTTATTTTAGCTAGGTAAGCTATTAAATAGTTAATAACTATTTAATAGCTATTGTACCTAGTTAAAATAAATTGAAAGTTGCCTGTAAAATAAAAATAAATCCTAAGATAGCTAGAATATAATTATTATTTATATTGTAGCTATATTAGGGTTTATTTTAAAGGTATGTATTTAGTTTTAAATAGGATTAATTTAGTTAATAATAAAAATATTATTTAGATTTATTTAATTAATATTTAAGTTAGGGGGGCGTTAGGGTTAGGGTTAGACTTAGGTTTAGGGGTTAATAATTTTATTACAGTGGCGGCGGCGTAGTGGGGGGCAGGATAGGGGTTAATAAATTTATTATAGGTGGCGACGGTGTAGGGGGGGCAGATTAGGGGTTAATACATTTATTATAGGTGGCGACGGTGTAGGGGGGGCAGGATAGGGGTTAATACATT
Organism: Bombina bombina; assembly: GCF_027579735.1. Classification (NCBI taxonomy): domain Eukaryota; kingdom Metazoa; phylum Chordata; class Amphibia; order Anura; family Bombinatoridae; genus Bombina; species Bombina bombina. The sequence continues at coordinate 434,324,141 of NC_069500.1, forward strand.
TAATATAGGTTGCGGCGGGTTCAGGGAGCGGCGGTTTAGGGGTTAATACATTTATTATAGTTGCGGTGGGCTCCGGGAGCGGCGGTTTAGGGGTTAATACACTTATTATAGTTGCGGTGGGCTCCGGGAGCGGCGGTTTAGGGGTTAATATGTATAGAGTAGCTTGCGGTGGGCTCCGGGAGCGGCGGTTTAGGGGTAATAACTGTATTTAGTTGCGGCGGTGTAGGGGGGACAGATTAGTGGTGTTTAGACTCGGGGTACATGTTAGGGTGTTAGGTGCAGACAGCTCCCATAGAAATCAATGGGATGTCTGGCAGCAGCAAACTTGTACTTTCGCTATGGTCAGACTCCCATTGATTCCTATGGGATCCGCCGCCTCCAGGGGCGGCGGATTGAAAACCAGGTACGCTGGGCCGGAAAAGTGCCGAGCGTACCTGCTAGTCATTTGATAACTAGCAAAAGTAGTGAGAATGTGCCGCACTTGTGTGCAGAACATCTGGAGTGACGTAAGAATCGATCTGTGTCGGACTGAGTCCGGCGGATCGAAGCTTACGTCACAAAATTCTACTTTTGCCGGTCTCGAGCCTTTGATAACTAAGGCGTATCAGCATCGCCACAAATACGCTGCGGAATTCCAGCGTATTTGAGGTTGACGGCTTGATAACTACCCCCCACTGACCCCTCCCAAGTACCTTTTGACAGATATATCATATTATAAAGAGGTTCCCTCTGTTACACACACAGCCCCCTCCCCAGTTCCTTATATGCAGAAATATATCAGGTTCCCTTTGTCACACACACACACAGCCCCCTCCCCAGATCCTTACATACAGATATATAATGTAGAGGTCCCCTCTGTCACACACACAGCCATTTTCACAAATCCTTATATACATATATACTGTATATATTATAAAGCTTTCCTCTGTCACACACACAGTTCCCCTCCCCGGTTCCTTATATTCAGATATTTATATATATATTGTAGAGGTTCCCTCTGTCACACACACACAGACCCTTCCCCAGATCCTTATATACAGATTTATATTATAGAGGCTCCCTTTGTCTCACACACAGACCACTCCCCAGTTCCTTATATACAGATTTATATTATAGAGATTCCCTCTGTCATAAACACAGACCCCTCTCCATTTCCTTATATATATATTTATAGTATAGAGGTTTCCTCTGTCACACACACACACACACAGAGACCCCTCCCCAGATCCTTATATACAGATATTAATTATAGAGGTTCCCTCTGTCACACACACACACAGACCCCTCCCCATATATGATCTATCACCTTCTGCCATTAATAGAAAACATAGTTGGTTCATTACCACTTTAGTTAACTATATTATATTAATTATAAAACTTATCCTACTTAGATTTGTTTTTAAATGCTGAAAAAGTTAAGTGATGAAGTAACAATTTTAGTTAGAAAAAAAACAAAAAGCAAGGAATATTTCCACTTATAGGAGCTTTTTTTTTTAACCAGGACTAAAATAATATAATTAAAAGGTTGCCATGCAGCATGCATGCTACATATTTTCACAAGAAGAGTATGAACTTACACATCAAATACACTGTTTGCCATCTGGCCCTGGCCCCCCCTTCGGCAGCAGCCGGCTCCTTCACCACCCACACTATCTATTACCGGTCCACCTTCCAATATCAAATACAACACTGCTTGCTTGCAAGTTGCAATGCCATCTGGCCCCCCTCCAGCAGCTGCCGGCTCCTTCACCACCACAGCCTCTAGTATGATCAAATACACAGCCACTGGCTGCTTGCTTGCAAGTTGCAATGCCATCTAGCCCGCCCCTGGCCCCCCTCCGGCAGCAGCCGACCCGGCTCCTTCACAATCACTTACCAGTCCGTAACCTGCTTGGTCGTCTTTGTGGCCTCTGTCCTCCTTAGCAGCTCGGCTCCTTCACTGTCTGAAAATCACGTGGGACCACGTCTGTCTGCTGCAGCTGCCGCCTAAGCCTCTGATATGCACTTAAAATTGTGTGCGCAGGCGTGTGGAGGCGGAGCTGAGCAGCGGCAGCCAGACAGAGCCAGGGCAGCTGGGCAGGCATTAATAATATGTGGACCGGATTCCGGATACACACCGGCCGGTCCACATATTGCAGGGTAGGCTTACTTGTTACACCGGTCCGGCTCCTCCACGCTGCTCCCTTCCAGTCTTTCTTTCCTACCTACTTGTGTCACCGTGTAACGTTAATTAAGGCTAACTGGCTCCTGCTTGAGCTAAGTAAGCTCATTCACATAACAAGGCACAAGTCACGTCTCCTCCACGGTCCACCATCGCACCCTACCCCCCCCCCCTCGCAAAAAAAACATTTCATGGCAAAAAATATTTCTATTAATAAAAAAAAAAATAATAGGAAAAAAAAAATGCAGCATCAGTATTATGCATAGGGCCCCTTTAAGAAGCCGGGCCCTTGGGCCAGGGCCGATTTGCCCGACTTGTCAGTCCGCCCCTGGGGGGGTGTTAGGGTTAGACTTAGCTTTAGGGGTTAATACATTTATTAGAGTAGCGGCGAGGTCCGGTCGGCAGATTAGGGGTTAATACTTGAAGTTAGGTGTCGGCGATGTTAGGGAGGGCAGATTAGGGGTTAATACTATTTATTATAGGGTTTTTGAGGCGGGAGTGAGGCGGATTACGGGTTAATACATTTATTATCCCCTTAAGGACCAGCGACGTACCTTGTATGTCACTGGCCTTTTTTTGGGACTTGATTGTTTTATAGCGCGGTCTTGCCACCAGCGTTGAGACTGCTCTATTCCACAAAGCCTGCTGGTTGGAGTGTATTAATAGCGTGTTCTTGCTAGACTTGTGCTATTATGTCCTGAAAAAACCCTTAACGACCAGTGACATACAGGGTACATTGTGGTCATTAAGGGGTTAAAGGAGCGGTGAGGTCCGGTCGGCAGATTAGGGGTTAATAAGTGTAGGTAGGTGGCGGCGACGTTGGGGCGGCAGATTAGGGGTTAATAAATATAATATAGGGGTTGGCGGTGTTAGGGGCAGCAGATTAGGGGTACATAGGGATAACGTAGGTTGCAGCGGTGTACGGAGCGGCAGATTAGGGGTTAAAAATAATATGCAGGGGTCAGCGATAGCGGGGACGGCAGATTAGGGGTTAATAAGTGTAAGGCTAGGGGTGTTTAGACTCGGGGTACATGTTAGGTTGTTAGGTGCAGACTTAGGAAGTTTTTCCCCATAGGAAACAATGGGGCTGCGTTAGGAGCTGAACGCTGCTTTTTTGCAGGTGTTAGGTTTTTTTTCAGCTCAAACTGCCCCATTGTTTCCTATGGGGGAATCGTGCACGAGCACGTTTTTGAAGCTGGCCGCGTCCGTAAGCACCGCTGGTATTGAGAGTTGCAGTGGCGGTAAATATGCCTGTACGCTCCCTTTTTGGAGCCTAACGCAGCCCTTCTGAGAACTCTCAATACCAGCGTTGTTTAAAAGATGCGGGGGGAAAAAACACGCGTAGCTAATGCACCCCTTTGGCCGCAGAACTCTAAATCTAGCGTTAGTTACAAAAAAATAAACACTAAGTTACACAAAATAAAAAATAAATTATCAAATATTTAAACTAATTACACTTGAAGAGCCGACATCCATCCTCAACGAAGCGGCAGAAGTCCTCATCAAAGCCGACAGAAGTCTTCATTCAAGCGGGCCGACGTCTTCATCCAACCGGGCAGAAGTATTCAGCCAGACGGCATCTTCTATCTTCATCCACCCGGTTGGGGCGGCTCCATCTTCAAGACATCCGGCATGGAGCATCCTCTTCTGACGACGTCTTCTTCCGAATGAAGGTTCCTTAAAATGACATCATCCAAGATAGCGTCCCTTAGATTCCGATTGGCTGATAGATTGGATCAGCCAATAGGATGAAAGCTCACTCCTATTGGCTGATTGCAACAGCCAATAGGATTTTTTTCAACCTTAATTCCGATTGGCTGATAGAAATCTATCAGCCAATCGGAATCTAAGGGACGCCATCTTGGATGACGTCATTTAAAGGAACCTTCATTCGGAAGAAGACGTCATCAGAAAAGGATGCTCCACGCCGGATGTCTTGAAGATGGAGCTGCTCCGCGCCGGATGGATGAAGATAGAAGATGCCGTCTGGATGAAGACTTCTGCACGGTTGGATGAAGACTTCTGCACGGTTGGATGAAGACTTCTGCCGGCTTTAATGAGGACTTCTGCCGCTTCGTTGAGGATGGATGTTGGATCTTCAGAAACTGTAAGTGGATCTTCGGGGGTTAGTGTTAGGCTTTTTTAAGGGTTTATTGGGTGGGTTTTAATTTTAGATTAGGGTTTGGGCTTTTGAAAAAGAGCTAAATGCCCTTTTCAGGGCAATGGGGAGCTTAGGTTTTTTTAGTTAGGTTTTATTTGGGGGGTTGGTTGTGTGGGTGGTGGGTTTTACTGTTGGGGGGTTGTTTGTATTTTTTATTTACAGGTAAAAGAGCTGATTTCTTTGGGGCAATGCCCCGCAAAAGGACCTTTTAAGGGCTATTGGTAGTTTATTGTAGGCTAGGTTTTTTTTTATTTTGGTGGGGCTTTTTTATTTTCATAGGGCTCTTAGATTAGGTGTAATTAGTTAAAATATTTGATCATTTATTTTTTATTTTGTGTAACTTAGTGTTTATTTTTTTTTGTAACTTAGTGTTTGTTATTTTTCGTAACTTTGTCATTTTTACTAGTAGATTTAAATAATTTGAGTAGGGTTGGGTTTTTAAATATATAATAGTTAATATAATTGGTAGTTTAATGTAATTTTAGTATAACAGTTAGGATAGATTAATTATTAGTTTAATATAGTTTAATGTAATTTTAGTATAACAGTTAGGGTAGGTTAATTATTAGTTTAATATAGTTTAATTTAAATCTAAAGGTAAGTTTACATTTATTATAAGATAGGGATGAGGTGATATTTAATGTACAGTTAGAGGGTTGTTAGGTTTAGGGGTTAATAGGTTAATTTAGTTTATGGCGATGTGGGGGCTGGCGGTTTAGGGGTTAATAGGTTTAGTAAGTGGTACTGATGTCGGAGGCCAGGGGTTTAGGGGTTAATAGCTTTATTTAGTTGCGGTGTGTTCCGGGAGCGGCGGGATAGGGGTTAATACTTTTATGTAGGTGGCGGCGGTGTAGGGGGCAGCAAATTAGGGGTTAATAACATAATGTAGGTGGCGGCGGTGTAGGGGCGGCAGATTAGGGGTTAATAACATAATGTAGGTGGCGGCGGTGTAGGGGCGGAAGATTAGGGGTTAATAACATAATGTATGTGGCGGTGGGCTCTGGGAGTGGCGGGATAGGGGTTAATACATTTATTAGAGTTGTGGTGGGCTCCGGGAGCGGCGGAATAGGGGTTAATACCTTTATTAAAGTTGCGGCGGGGTCGGAGAGCGGCAGGATAGGGGTTAAACAGTTTAGTATAGTGGCAGTGTTTAGTGACAGGGTATAAATAAAGCTGGGGAAAAGCCAAATAGCAGCGAGATCGCTGACTGTTGGTTAGCAACAGTCCGCTGCTCATCACCCCGTACTTGGCGCTCGACTTTTTGACAGCTTTCTGGAGAGCGTATTCAGGTCCGCGGCCGCGATGTTAGGCGATGTCAGTTGAGCGTATTGGTGCCGTCGAATGCAAGTAAGTTGACGGCTTGATAAGTAGGCCTCTTAGGGTCAATTTATAATGGGAAGGGTTTGGGTCTCAGTCCTAATTTTTTTAGGGGGTGTTTAGGTAAGTATAGTTTGCATGCAGAACATTTCATGTTTGAGACTTTTCCTATTTTGTTTCTTATGGGGGTGAGAAAGAGCAATTTTTAAAATATTTCCCCTCACTTTCGGGCTGATTATCTCAGGTGGGGGACCATATAGAATCCAGATAAGCCCTCTATGGTAGCATTCTGCTGTAAAAGTTTTGAGTTTGAAATTTAACTGGTTACAAAGCCTACTTTATAAATACATTTTGAGAAATGAACAGATGTAATAATAAAGATTAACAGTAATTTAAAGTAATTATGATTGACATACCACATGTTTGATTAGAAGCTATGCGATTTCCTCACTCACGGCTAGATTTGGAGTTTGGCGGTAAAAGGGCTGTTAACGCTCCGCGGGTTTTTTTCTGGCCGCACCATAAATTTAACTCTGGTATCGAGAGTTCAAACAAATGCTGCGTTAGGCTCCAAAAAAGGAGCGTAGAGCATTTTTAACGCAAATACAACTCTCGATACCAGAGTTGCTTACGGACGCGGCCGGCCTCAAAAACGTGCTCGTGCACGATTCTCCCATAGGAAACAATGGGGCTGTTTGAGCTGAAAAAAAACCTAACACCTGCAAAAAAGCAGCGTTCAGCTCCTAACGCAGCCCCATTGTTTCCTATGGGGAAACACTTCCTACGTCTGCACCTAACACTCTAACATGTACCCCGAGTCTAAACACCCCTAGCCTTACACTTATTAACCCCTAATCTGCCGCCCCCGCTATCGCTGACCCCTGCATTACACTTTTAACCCCTAATCTGCCGCTCCGTAAACCGCCGCCACCTACGTTATCCCTATGTACCCCTAATCTGCTGCCCTAACATCGCCGACCCCTATGTTATATTTATTAACCCCTAATCTGCCCCCCACAACGTCGCCGACACCTACCTACAATTATTAACCCCTAATCTGCCGAGCGGACCTGAGCGCTACTATAATAAAGTTATTAACCCCTAATCCGCCTCACTAACCCTATCATAAATAGTATTAACCCCTAATCTGCCCTCCCTAACATCGCCGACAGCTACCTTCAATTATTAACCCCTAATCTGCCGACCGGAGCTCACCGCTATTCTAATAAATGTATTAACCCCTAAAGCTAAGTCTAACCCTAACACTAACACCCCCCTAAGTTAAATATAATTTTTATCTAACGAAATAAATTAACTCTTATTAAATAAATGATTCCTATTTAAAGCTAAATACTTACCTGTAAAATAAATCCTAATATAGCTACAATATAAATTATAATTATATTATAGCTATTTTAGGATTAATATTTATTTTACAGGTAACTTTGTATTTATTTTAACCAGGTACAATAGCTATTAAATAGTTAAGAACTATTTAATAGTTACCTAGTTAAAATAATTACAAATTTACCTGTAAAATAAATCCTAACCTAAGATATAATTAAACCTAACACTACCCTATCAATAAAATAATTAAATAAACTACCTACAATTACCTACAATTAACCTAACACTACACTATCAATAAATTAATTAAACACAATTGCTACAAATAAATACAATTAAATAAACTATCTAAAGTACAAAAAAATAAAAAAGAACTAAGTTACAGAAAATAAAAAAATATTTACAAACATAAGAAAAATATTACAACAATTTTAAACTAATTACACCTACTCTAAGCCCCCTAATAAAATAACAAAGACCCCCAAAATAAAAAATTCCCTACCCTATTCTAAATTTAAAAAGTTACAAGCTCTTTTACCTTACCAGCCCTGAACAGGGCCCTTTGCGGGGCATGCCCCAAGAAGTTCAGCTCTTTTGCCTGTAAAAGAAAACATACAATACCCCCCCCCCCAACATTACAACCCACCACCCACATACCCCTAATCTAACCCAAACCCCCCTTAAATAAACCTAACACTAAGCCCCTGATGATCTTCCTACCTTGTCTTCACCATGCCAGGTTCACCGATCCGTCCTGGCTCCAAGATCTTCATCCAACCCAAGCGGGGGCTAGACATCCACTGAAGAAGTCCAGAAGAGGGTCCAAAGTCTTCCTCCTATCCGGCAAGAAGAGGACATCCGGACCGGCAAACATCTTCTCCAAGCGGCATCTTCTATGTTCTTCCATCCGATGACGACCGGCTCCATCTTGAAGACCTCCAGCGCGGATCCATCCTCTTCTTCCGACGACTAGACGACGAATGACGGTTCCTTTAAGGGACGTCATCCAAGATGGCGTCCCTCGAATTCCGATTGGCTGATAGGATTCTATCAGCCAATCGGAATTAAGGTAGGAATTTTCTGATTGGCTGATGGAATCAGCCAATCAGAATCAAGTTCAATCCGATTGGCTGATTGGATCAGCCAATCAGATTGAGCTCGCATTCTATTGGCTGATCGGAACAGCCAATAGAATGCGAGCTCAATCTGATTGGCTGATTGGATCAGCCAATCGGATTGAACTTGATTCTGATTGGCTGATTCCATCAGCCAATCAGAAAATTCCTACCTTAATTCCGATTGGCTGATAGAATCCTATCAGCCAATCGGAATTCGAGGGACGCCATCTTGGATGACGTCCCTTAAAGGAACCGTCATTCGTCGTCTAGTCGTCGGAAGAAGAGGATGGATCCGCGCTGGAGGTCTTCAAGATGGAGCCGGTCGTCATCGGATGGAAGAACATAGAAGATGCCGCTTGGAGAAGATGTTTGCCGGTCCGGATGTCCTCTTCTTGCCGGATAGGAGGAAGACTTTGGACCCTCTTCTGGACTTCTTCAGTGGATGTCTAGCCCCCGCTTGGGTTGGATGAAGATCTTGGAGCCAGGACGGATCGGTGAACCTGGCATGGTGAAGACAAGGTAGGAAGATCATCAGGGGCTTAGTGTTAGGTTTATTTAAGGGGGGTTTGGGTTAGATTAGGGGTATGTGGGTGGTGGGTTGTAATGTTGGGGGGGGGTATTGTATGTTTTCTTTTACAGGCAAAAGAGCTGAACTTCTTGGGGCATGCCCCGCAAAGGGCCCTGTTCAGGGCTGGTAAGGTAAAAGAGCTTGTAACTTTTTAAATTTAGAATAGGGTAGGGAATTTTTTATTTTGGGGGTCTTTGTTATTTTATTAGGGGGCTTAGAGTAGGTGTAATTAGTTTAAAATTGTTGTAATATTTTTCTTATGTTTGTAAATATTTTTTTATTTTCTGTAACTTAGTTCTTTTTTATTTTTTGTACTTTAGATAGTTTATTTAATTGTATTTATTTGTAGCAATTGTGTTTAATTAATTTATTGATAGTGTAGTGTTAGGTTAATTGTAGGTAATTGTAGGTAGTTTATTTAATTATTTTATTGATAGGGTAGTGTTAGGTTTAATTATATCTTAGGTTAGGATTTATTTTACAGGTAAATTTGTAATTATTTTAACTAGGTAACTATTAAATAGTTCTTAACTATTTAATAGCTATTGTACCTGGTTAAAATAAATACAAAGTTACCTGTAAAATAAATATTAATCCTAAAATAGCTATAATATAAATGTAATTTATATTGTAGCTATATTAGGATTTATTTTACAGGTAAGTATTTAGCTTTAAATAGGAATCATTTATTTAATAAGAGTTAATTTATTTCGTTAGATAAAAATTATATTTAACTTAGGGGGGTGTTAGTGTTAGGGTTAGACTTAGCTTTAGGGGTTAATACATTTATTATAGTAGCGGTGAGCTCCGGTCGGCAGATTAGGGGTTAATAATTGAAGGTAGGTGTCGGCGATGTTAGGGAGGGCAGATTAGGGGTTAATACTATTTATGATAGGGTTAGTGAGGCGGATTAGGGGTTAATAACTTTATTATAGTAGCGCTCAGGTCCGCTCGGCAGATTAGGGGTTAATAAGTGTAGGTAGGTGTCGGCGACGTTGTGGGGGGCAGATTAGGGGTTAATAAATATAACATAGGGGTCGGCGATGTTAGGGGCAGAAGATTAGGGGTACATAGGGATAACGTAGGTGGCGGCGATTTGCGGTCGGAAGATTAGGGGTTAATTATTTTAAGTAGCTTGCGGCGACGTTGTGTGGGGCAAGTTAGGGGTTAATAAATATAATATAGGGGTCGGCGGGGTTAGGGGCAGCAGATTAGGGGTACATAAGTATAACGTAGGTGGCGGTCGGCAGATTAGGGGTTAAAAATTTTAATCGAGTGGCGGCGATGTGGGGGGACCTCGGTTTAGGGGTACATAGGTAGTTTATGGGTGTTAGTGTAGTTTAGGGTACAGTAGTTAAGAGCTTTAGAAACCGGCGTTAGCCAGAAAGCTCTTAACTCCTGCTTTTTTCAGGCGGCTGGAATCTTGTCGTTAGAGCTCTAACGCTCACTGCAGAAACGACTCTAAATACCAGCGTTAGAAAGATCCCATTGAAAAGATAGGCTACGCAAATGGCGTAGGGGGATCTGCGGTATGGAAAAGTCGCGGCTGTAAAGTGAGCGTTAGACCCTTTAATCACTGACTCCAAATACCAGCGGGCGGCCAAAACCAGCGTTAGGAGCCTCTAACGCTGGTTTTGACGGCTACCGCCGAACTCTAAATCTAGGCCTCAGTCTTTTATACATGTTGTGGGAGCATCTGGTAGCAATTGTCAACATGGCAGGTGTAAGTTTTCTGAGCACATTGTTCACGCGTTTTTCAGTAAGTTAAAGGGTTTGCCAGATTATACGAATGCGTTTTTAGTTCGTCAAGTGTTAAAAGGCTGGGGCAGGATTGAAGTGAGGTCAGCAGACAGGCGTGAGCCTATAACAGTTCAGCGGTTAGAAGTTTTGTTGGCGGTACTGCCAAAGGTTTGTACAGATGACTTTGAAGTTTGCTTGTTTAGGGCAGCATTTGCAATAGTGTTATTTGGGGCCCTGAGGGTAGGTGAATTGGTAGCTCAGTCCAGGCTATCGGTGGGGACGGGCATTCAGGTTCAACATGTTCGGTTTGATCAGAAGGCATTGCTACTGTATATCCCGAGGTCTAAGACAGATGAAGAGAGAAAAGGGGTATGGTTAACGATGCAGGAAAAGTCAAGTCCAGAGTGTTGTCCTGTCAGGCTTGTCTCTGAGTACTCTAAGAAGCGGCAGGGAGCATCAGCGCAATTTATGTACATGTTGATGGTACCAATCTGTCAAAATTTCAGTTTAAAAGGTATTGAACTGGGTGGCGGAGAAAGCGGGGCTTAACCCAGACGTTATTGCGCCTCACTCTTTTTGCATCGGCTCTACCTCTAGTGCAGCTGCTGAAGGTGTGTCCGAACAAGGAATTACAAAACTAGGGAGATGGAATTCTAAACGGTATAAGTTATATTGTAGACCTTTAAGAGAACATAGCTAAGTAGTCATTTGTTTAGTTAAATTACGTTTATCCAGAGTTATTTTAATTCTCCTTTGTTTTAGGGATAGGGACCCCTCCATGCAGGGTGTGCATAGTGGGGCACTCAAATGTGCACTGGGCGGCAATACACGCCTTGAAGCGACCAGCAGCTGGGGATTCGACCAGGTGCGGTTTCCATTAGGCGGCTTGAGAGGAGGGGAATGTTTTGGAGTTTGGAGGGACCTGTCGGGATGTCTCGAAGAAGCTGTTCACTGATGGGGCAGGCCTTCCCTAATTGTGTTACATCTGGGGGGGGGGGGATGATGTGGGGCCTGTGCCTGTGTTTGAGTTAACATCTATTATACAATTGGATGTGCAGTGGTTGAAAGTTCGCTTCCCTGGTGTGCGTTTGGCTTGGTCGAATGTCATAGCTCGTTTACAGTGGAGGAATGTGTGAGTGCATAGATCAGCGGAAAGAAGTTGAACAGGGATGTGGGGAGGTTGATGGTAGAGGAAGGTGGTTTCGTGACCAGGCATGAGAACATTATAGGGGATTGTAAAATTCTCTATAGACCTGACGGTGTGCACTTGACTGAAGAGGGTTTAGATTTATTTTTAGCAAACTTGAAGGAGGCATTCATTCGCTGTGTACTATAGAGTATCTATGTATGGTTTGTAAGTGGTGGCGGCAAGAGCTCCAGTTAGATGGTGGATAGGGTAGCTCTTGTGGCGGTGTCACGGCCTAAAAAAAATTCTGGCTTCTGTAAGGGTGTGGTCAGGCTAATGGGAGGGGCATGATGTTGCAAGTCACAGCTTGTAACACCTCTCCCCGTGGGCCTGCAGACCTAGAAATCCCTAACAGATGATGCCAACCCCCTTTGAAATGCAATGCTCGGCAGGAGCATTGCAGTCCTTGAACAATGGCCGTTGACCTCAAAGCGCTTGCTCTAAAGTTTGTTATTTGCATATATATAATTTAGGACCTCAGATGCCACAACCTAGCCTTAAAGAGTTAAACAAGTTTAGTTATTTGTGCCTGGTTATTTAATAAATGTGACCTTGCTCCATGGTCTTATACCTCCAAAAGGTGTCTGTGTGTTTATTGGGTAAAGTGGTTATGAAGTAATGGCGATTTAACCCTTATGTTAGTGTAGAGCATAATTGTGCTTGGAGAATGTTAAGGGTTATGCTGCCTGTCTGATATGTGAATCTGGTGCTGGGACTGAGTGTGGGAGTGAGTGTGCAACATTATTGCCAATGTTGGGGTGGAGATTGCTTACTTATAAAATGCATGGACAGCCTGATCACTCCCTCTTTTGTTCCTGTTCGACTGAGAGAATTGTTTTCCCACCCTCCCTTGTTGTTTAACATTTTTATTTGTTTACAGGTATTATGGGGCGGCACTGAGGTAGCGGCAACCACTAGGGTAGCTTGAGGACTTTGGCGGGAGCATGTTTATTCAGGCTAGCTGTTGTAAGCCCAAAGTGTTAAAGTTCGGCTTCCCCTCGGTGATGTTTGTTGAGGCGTCTTACATCTTGAGGGTCATTAGCGTTTGAAGCTTGGTGATTAAGAAGAATATAATGTCGGCTGGCATGGCGGGGACACAGCCTAATAATTTTTCTGGCTTCTGTAAGGGTGTGGTCGAGCTAATGGGAGGGGCATGATGTTGCAAGTTGCAGCTTGTAACGCATCTACCCGCAGGCCTGCTGACCTAGAAATCCATAACGGATGATGCCAACCCCCTTTGAAAGGCAATGCTTGGCAGGAGCATTGCAGCCCTTGAACGATGTCCGTTGACCTGAAAGCGCTTGCTCTAAAGTTTGTTATTTGTACATATATAATTTAGGACCTTAGATTCCGCCACCTAGCGTTAAAGCTTTGAAAATGTTTAGTTATTTGTGCCTGGTTATTTAATAAACGTGACTTTGCTTCATGGTCTTATACCTCCAAAAGGTGTCTGTGTATTTATTAGGTAAAGTGGTATTGAAGTAATGGCTATTTAACCCTTATGAATACTTACCTATCTAATACCCTAAGGAAACCTACAGACGTTAGGCATTATTCACACACCTGTATAGATTATCTCAACCTTTGTCACCTGTTCTCACAGTTTGAGTTAAGTATCTTGATCAGACAATAATAATTTATTGCTATCATAGTTGTATTTGATATGTGATTTTGTACTGCTTACTGTTTATCTTTTATAATATACTATAGTTACAATAGAAATGTTTAAAATAAAAAAATTAGACCTCATACTGATGCAACATTGTTAAACATTTCAGTGCCACAGTAATATTTCTGAGAGGTTATTGAATTTACCAAGAGGCACAAGATTTTTTTTTTTATTTAGATGGAAGATTTTATACAATTTTCCAGTGTACTTCTATTATTGACTTTGCTTAGTTCCTATTGTATCCTTTGTTGAAGAGTATACCTAGGTAGGTTGAGGAGTCTCAGTGCACTACTGGAAGTTAGCTGGTGATTGGTGACAGCACATATACGTCATTGGCTCACCGGATGTGTTCAGATAGCTGCCAGTACTGCATTGTTGCTCCTGAGCCTTCTCTTTAAAAAGGATACCAAGAAAACAAAGCAAAATTTGTAACAGAAGAAAATTGGGAAGTTGTTTAAAATTGCATGCTCCATTGCTCTATCCGAATCATAATAGTTTAATTTGACTTTATTGCCCTTTATTATGTCCCTGATATACTGTAATAATTTCAAAAAAGAGACCAACATATCAATGATTACACATGCATTCATTTATTGATTTATTTATGCACACATCAAGGCCCAATCCGATATGCAGCGTCGCCCGCAGAAGCCAGCGATGCCAAATTTTGCACTGGTTTGGTATCACATATACGGCGTAACATAAAAGTTACGCTCGTATATTTCACCCTTCGGCCGTAGTTTTTTGGCCCATAGAGTTATATACCAAACCCGTGCAGTTTGGTATCCAATATACAGCGTAAGGACTTACGTGGCGAAAATGGAGAAATCTTACTCTATTTTCACCTCGCCACAAATTGCAGGCGTAGTAAGCCTTACGCTGAGTAAGCAAAATAAAACCTAACATCTAACGCATGCGCAATGTCTATCTACCTGTTAACCGCAATCCCCCGCCGCAATCCCTAATAAAGTGTTTAACCCCTAAACCGCCGCTCCCGGACCCCGCCGCCACCTATATTATATGTTTTAACCCCTAATCTAATCCCCCTACATCGCCGCCACCTATATTAAATTTATTAACCCCTAATCTAATCCCCCTACACCGCCGCCACCTATTTTAAATATATATACCCCTAATATGATCCCCCTACACTGCCGCCACCTATTTTAAATATATATACCCCTAATATGATCCCCCTACACTGCCACCACCTATTTTAAATATATATACCCCTAATCTGACCCCCTTACACTGCCGCCACCTATATTAAATTTATTAACCCCTAATGTGAGCCCCTTACACCGTCGCCACCTATATTATATGTACTACCCCCTAGTCTGACCCCCTTACACTGCCGCCACCTATATTAAATTTATTAACCCCTAATGTGATCCCCCTACACCGCCGCCACCTATATTAACTATATTACCCCCTAATCTGAGCCCCCTACACCGCCGCCACCTATATTAACCCCTAATCTGAGCCCCCTACACCGCCGCCACCTACATTAACTATATTAACCCCTAATCTGAGCCCCCTACCCTGCCGCCACCTACATTAACTATATTAACCCCTAATCTGAGCCCCCTACCCCGCCGCCACCTATTTTAATTATATTAACCCCTAATCTGAGCCCCCTACACCGCCGCCACCTATTTTAACTATATTAACCCTAATCTAATCCCCCTACACCGCCGCCACCTATATTAAATATATTAACCACTAAACCTAAGTCTAACCCTAACACCCCCTAACTCAATTATTATTTAAATAAATCTAAATAATGTTAATATTATTAACTAAATTATTCCTATTTAAAACTAAATACTTACCTATAAAAAATAAACCCTAAGATAGCTACAATATAATTAATAATTACATTGTAGCTATTTTAGGGTTTATATTTATTTTACAGGTAACTTTGTATTTATTTTAACTAGGTACAATAGCTATTAAATAGTTAATAACTATTTAATAGCTACCTAGTTAAAATAATTACCAAATTACCTGTAAAATAAATCCTTACCTAAGTTACCATTACACCTAACACTACCCTATCATTAAATTAATTAAATAAACTACAAATATCTAAACTAAAATGAAATACACTAAACTATATTACAAAAACAAACAAACACTAAATTACAACAAATAAAAAAAGATGACAAGAATTTTAAGATAATTACACCTAATCTAAGCCCCCTAATAAAATAAAAAAAGCCCCCCAAAATAATAAAATTTCCCTACCCTAAACTAAATTAAAAAAGTAATCAGCTCTATTACCAGCCCTTAAAAGGGCCTTTTGCGGGGCATTGCCCCAAAGTAATCAGCTCTTTTACCTGTAAAAAAAAGAACAACCCCCCCCCCATTACAACCCACCACCTACACACCCCTGCTCTAAAACCCACCCGATCCCCCCCTTAAAAAACCTAAGTCTAACCCCCAAGTGGTCCTTACCTGTCCTGAAGACCGGCGGAGAAGATCCTGTTCCAGGCGGAGAAGTCTTCTTCCAGGCGGCGACCTCTTCTTCTTCCAGGAACCAGCCGGGGCGGAGCGGAGGAGTTGAAGACCGATGACCGCGGAGCTGAAGACCGTCCACTCTGGAATTGAAGACCGGCGATGCTGGAACTGAAGATCGGTGACGCTGGAACTGAAGACCGGAGCCATGGAGCATGGAGGATCCTCTTCATACGATCTCCGCCGTACACTGAATAGGAATTCAAGGTACGCGATTAAAAATGTAGTCCCTTGAATTCCTATTGGCTGATTTGAGCCTTCAAATTCAAATCAGCCAATTGGATGAGAGCTACTTTAATTCTATTGGCTGATTTGAATAGCCAATAGAATAAGAGCTACTGTAATTCTATTGGCTATTCTAATCAGCCAATATAATTACAGTAGCTCTTATTCTATTGGCTATTCAAATCAGCCAATAGAATTAAAGTAGCTCTCATCCGTCGTATGAAGAGGATCCTCCACGCTCCATGGCTCCGGTCTTCAGTTCCAGCGTCGCCAATCTTCAGTTCCAGCATCGCCGGTCTTCAGTTCCAGAGTGTACGGTCTTCAGCTTCACGGTCATCGGTCTTCAACTCCTCTGCTCCGCGCCGGCTGGTTCCTGGAAGAAGAAGAGGTCGCCGCCTGGAAGAAGACTTCTCCGCCTGAAACAGGACCTTCTCCGCCGGTCTTCAGGACAGGTAAGGAACACTTGGGGGTTAGATTTAGGATTTTTTAAGGGGGGATCGGGTGGGTTTTAGAGTAGGGGTGTGTGGGTGGTGGGTTGTAATGGGGGGTTTGTTCTTTTTTTACAGGTAAAAAAATTACTTTGGGGCAATGCCCCGCAAAAGGCCCTTTTAAGGGCTGGTAATAGAGCTGATTACTTTTTTAATTTAGTTTAGGGTAGGGACATTTTATTATTTTGGGGGGCTTTTTTATTTTATTAGGGGGCTTAGATTAGGTGTAATTAGTTTAAAATTCTTGTAATCTTTTTTTATTTTTTGTAATTTAGTGTTTGTTTGTTTTTGTAATATAGTTTAGTGTATTTAATTGTATTTTAATTTAGATATTTGTAGTTTATTTAATTAATTTATTGATAGGGTAGTGTTAGGTGTAATGGTAACTTAATTTAGGATTTATTTTACAGGTAATTTGGTAATTATTTTAACTAGGTAGCTGTTAAATAGTTATTAACTATTTAATAGCTATTGTACCTAGTTAAAATAAATGCAAAGTTACCTGTAAAATAAATATAAACCCTAAAATAGCTACAATGTAATTATTAATTATATTGTAGCTATCTTAGGGTTTATTTTATAGGTAAGTATTTAGTTTTAAATAGGAATAATTTGGTAATAATATGAATATTATTTAGATTTATTTAAAAATTAAGTTAGGGGGTGTTAGGTTTAGACTTAGGTTTAGTGGTTAATATATTTAATATAGGTGGCGGCGGTGTAGGGGGATTAGATTAGGGGTTAATATAGTTAAAATAGGTGGCAGCGAGGTAGGGGGCTCAGATTAGGGGTTAATATAGTTAATGTAGGTGGCGGCGGGGTAGGGGGCTCAGATTAGGGGTTAATATAGTTAATGTAGGTGGCGGCGGGGTAGGGGGCTCAGATTAGGGGGTAATATAGTTAATGTAGGTGGCGGCGGTGTAGGGGGATTAGATTAGGGGTTAATACATTTAATATAGGTGGCGTCGGTGTAAGGGGGTCAGATTAGGGGGTAGTACATATAATATAGGTGGCGGCGGTGTAGGGGGTCAGATTAGGGGGTAATACATTTAATGTAGGTGGCGGCGGGGTCCGGGATCGGCGGTTTAGGGGTTAATATATTTATTATTAGGAGTGAGAGGGGGGATTACGGATAGAGGGGTATACGTGTCGGGCTATTTTTTGGAGGCGTGTTAGACAGTAACGGCAGATTTTATACTTTAGTCAGTTTTTTTATGCGGCGGCAGTTTCTAAAGTGCCGTAAGTCACTGGCGACTCCAGAAATTTGTACTTATGTTGATTTATGGACATCGCTAGTTTGTCCGACTTACGGCACTTTAGCAACTGCCGGCGCCGTATATGTGATAGATTGCTGTGCGAGGTGAAACTATGGGCAGCGCAGGTTTCCACGCTTGCGCCGAAACCTGCACCGTATATCGGATCGCGCCCCACATGTGTATGTATACACATAATTGCATTAAATGTGCACACACATAGACAAATGAATGTGCATACAGAGACAAATGTATGTAATATACATACTGTATAACAGTAGTCATATATACGTCTGATCTGGGTATGTTGCTGTTTAACTGTTAAAATGTTTTTTATCACTTTCTGTACACACACATGCTTCTTTACGTTATCTCTGACAATACTTAGGACCTGATGGTTTAAAGCTATTTGCTCAGATAAGATTACATAAACTGATCCTCCAGCACTGCATGATGCCTAACAAGAATCTTTACTATACTTCTCCAAGGGGTGTTCCCTGCGTTTCTGGAAGTGAAGGAGAGACAAACCCGAGAGTTTTGGTGCATATACACTTTGTGCTTTGTATTTTATATTACTTTAGAATTCAGATTTTGTCAAGTCAAGTTGTATTACATTTAAACTTTGCACTTTTTATTTCGCATTTTAATGCAAATAGATTCTGTATATAGTAGTCCATTAAGGATATAGATTTGACAAATTCTGATTATACTTTGACAGTTTGAGTGTAGCTTTAACAAATTAGGGTCATACTTTGTTTGTGTGTGTGTATATATATATATATATATGTGTGTGTGTGTGTATATCTTTTTTTTAACAGTTTGTTTTGTAGTTCAATTACACACCACTTTAACTTTTTACAAGTAACATTGTAGGTTGTTTTTTGTCAGTGTCAATTTTATTTTTACTTTTACAACTCTTCCTTCTTAACCCAAGACTCAACATTTGATACAGGAACTCTTTTTCTGACACACTAGTTGTTGCAAGAAACAAAATATCTTTTTATTATTTTAATCAGCAATTCAGGTAGTAACATATTTTGGCCTAATAGTAATGATATGACCATTTTGAGGTTTTTGTCTCATATTGGTTTGGTTTTCCTTTTTCTCATATGACATTTTTAACTACATTAAAAAGGGTCCCTGTATTATACATCTCACGCTGTCACAGATTATAACCCGCAATCTTAAACTCCTCCCACTCCCATCCTGTGCTCCTCACATTCTGGGCAGCAGTGGTGTGCTGGCGTGATGGCTCGGTGTTTCCTGAGTGCAGCTTTAAGTGGGGAGTCATGATTATACCTGTGGTGGTTTAGGATGTCGGCGGCATCCGGCGGAGTCTGCAGGAAACCCTCCCTGCAACAAACACTGTGCTTCCCCTTCCGCCTAACCCCAACCTGTTTAAGCTACAGTACTTACAGTATGCCAGTATTTTTATATTGTTTTTGGGCAACATCCCGAGTATAGGCCGCACCCCTAGTTTAAAGACTTGCATTAGGGGAAAAAAGTGCTGCCTATACTCAGGACAATACGGTATTTGGCTATGTTTATTATTACCATCATGCAATTGCATTATGTCATGCTATGAAAATATTATTTAGGACAACATGTTATTTAGTATAATATGTTGTTCGTAACAACCTAAAAACCTATCTCTTTAATACCAGAGTCATTTACCATGGGCCAAAATGGGTTATATATGTTTAAGAAATAGTATCCCATGAATCAATTGTTACGGTGATTGCTTGATGTTTATAAGGTGTTTGTTGTAATTAAAGGGACACTGAACCAAAAAAATTTCTTCCGTGATTCAGATAGAGCATTCAATTTTAAGCAACTTTCTAATTTACTCCTATTATCAAATTTTCTTCATTCTCTTGGTATCTTTATTTGAAAAGCAAGAATGTACGTTTAGATGCCGGGCCATTTTTGGTGAACAACCTGGGTTGTTCTTGCTGATTGGTGGATAAATTCACCCACCAATAAACAAGTGCCGTCCAGGGAACTGAACAAAAAATTGGCTGGCTCCTTAGCCTAGATGCCTTCTTTTTCAAATAAAGATAGCAAGAGAACGAAGAAAAATTGTTAATAGTAGTGAATTAGAAAGTTGCTTAATTGGACGCTCTATCTAAATCACTAAAGAAAAATTTTGGGTTCAATGTCCCTTTAACTTTTATATCCCTGACTAAGTGCCCTTTCAGGCAGGAAACACATTGGACGATTTCACACTGCTGGTGTGCGCATTGTATCTGTTACCCTTAGCCCTGTCAACATTTTAATGCATTTTCAATAAATCTTACGTTTTATTTTTTCCGCAATTTTGCGTTTCTCTCTCTTACCAAACTAACATTTGTTTTCTATATTCGTTGATCCAAGCCGTGGGTTGGGCTTTACCTATCCGGCAGTGTAAACATCAGAAGCTACAGGTCTTACCTGAAGACCCCCCCTCCGAGTGAGGTTTCCAACACTGCAGACCCACTTTTGGTGCTTAGATTCCATCAGCTCGAGGAGGCAAGGAGTGGAAAGGTGTGTACTTAACATTTTACTCCATACTAAATGAGTGATATTACGCTATTTCTTCAAACTCTGCTGTCCACCAATGCTGGCGTTAACATGATGTTTGTGATCTACAATTAGCACCATATGCAGATGAAGACCTGTTTCATACATTCTTTTTTTGCTTCACCTTGAGACTATATTGAACAGCCATACACTTTTTATATTAAGGCTAAACTTTGATACGGAGCTCATCACTGAATTAACTTATAACTTACCTTTTCTTATTGTTCTAGAGTTTGCCTTATTTATTGTATTCACAATTCACTCAGGTTGCAAATATTTGCTTGTATAGCTATAAAGTCTCAGTCTGCAGTAAATATAAATTAAACTGAAATTGTTTCACTACAATTTAATTTGCTTTTGCCTCTAGTTTAGTATATATTACTTTTCTGTAAGTTCAATAAGTGTATTTTGAATTTTGAGCAAGCTTCACCTGCATACAGCTGGTGAGATGAATCAGTGAGACCAGCATGTGTAAAACACTTACAGCATTTAATCATAAATGTTAGAAAATTTCAGATATACCGTGGAAACTTCCCTGTCCCTCCCACTTTCTGAAGCTGTCAGTTTTATTTTACAATGGAGTAAATACAAACTGTAATGCAATTTGTAAAAGATACCCAGAAATATACAAAGTATGATCCTAATTTGGTAACACAGAAACTTTAAAAGCACAATTAGAATTTTTAAAATTATTTTGGTATACAGAATCTATAGGCATTAAAATACAAAATAGAAAGTGCAAAGCTTAACTAATAAAATTTAAAGGACTCAATCTGAAGTGTAAAGTAATATAAAATATAAAGTACAAAATGTAAATGTAACAAAACTCTCATGTCATGCAGGGATATACTTGGCTTGCCTCGCCTTTACATACACAATTGCAGGGAATGCCCCTTATAGAAATATTCTATATATATCTTGCAGTGCTGAAGGATCATTTTAGATCATCTCATCTGAGCAGAGAGCTTTATGGGAGGCATCTCTCATATCTCTGGGGCTTCCAGATCCCGCCCTTTTTCTTATAGCATTCAGTGAGTTGATGCCCTGTGAAGTCTGCACTATAATGTTCCTCTAACATGGAGAATCTTTAAACGCAGGGTCCTTAGAGAGAGTGATAGAACATTAAAATTGTATTACTTATCTCTCAAACCGCCACTGAGAGTGTAATTTCTTCTGGCTATGTTTACATAGCTTTTCTTTATGCAATATATAAGGATAACACAGGCAAAATAATCTATTTCAGATGCCGAAATAAAGGTAAATAACTATTTGTATACAATTTAATAAGCTCTAGCGCAGGGGTCAAGCCCTACAAAAAAAGTGTGGGAACTCACCAAGACTTTTACGCCCCTCACAATTAATATTGTTTTATATATATGTATATATACACACTGTAATTATATGTATATAATCTATACACTTTGGTTAATGAAAGCAAATTAAATCCAATGAAGGGTTGAATGGTTGCCTTTGGGCCTGAGACTCCTCCTCTGTCACAGAGTCATACCCACTTTAGGTGCAATAGTCCTATTTCTGCTGAGGGAAGCTAAATAACCCCAATCAAGCCACACAGAAATGTAAGCACCATGTGTTCCACAGTGTGGGGTGATCACACAGCAGGACCGCTGACAGGCTTGCATTTAGTGTATTGTAGGAAATGTTACTGTCCATTACTAGAGGATCTAACTATCCCTCTAACCAGACTGTTCTCCAGCTCCTCCCACCAGCAGCAGCAGTGTTTACTGAAGAGTTTCTCTTCTCTGTCCAGAGGGAACTTAGTTCCTCCTGCAAAAATAGTGCAGGAACTCCGTTCCCATGCGTTCCCTCCCGACTTGACCCCTGCTCTAGCCATAATCATAGTTCCTAAACCATTATTCTCAATAGTGAGTCTTCTCCAGAGTTCTTGACTTGCTTTGGAGTATAATTGTTGCAGCCTCTGATTAAAAAAAGAAGAAAAAAAAGAGTGCAGGCTGAAAGCTGCAAAAACAAGTTAAGTTTACTCTCTGCGCTGCAGTTCTATATTGTCCCCTTAATTGACACTCTTTCCTATATAGTATTATGTCTGATTAAACCTAGTGCTTTCCAAACTGTGTGTCATGACACAGTGTGTCAGCAGCAGTGTGTAGGTGTGTCCCTGCTTCAGCACAAATTTTTTTGAATGTAAAATTCTTTTTAATTTTTTTTTTTGGTTTCCGACTTTCCGCCTGCCTGCTACTCATATCACGTTGTTGACACGTGATTGATACCTAGTGGGTCACAGATCATCTTAATCTATTGGCGCAGCTTAGCGGGAACTGAAACTATTCCCATTGGCAGCACATTGGCTCTTGACTGCACATGTAGTCTCCTCAATCGGCTTGTGACTGCACGTGTAGTCAGTGAGTGGGACAGCAGTGTGTTTGCAGTGGTGACAGTAGTCAGTCAGATTCGCAGAGCTCTGAGGGCAGCAGCTTAAAGGGACACTGAACCCCCATTTTTTCTTTCGTGATTCAGATAGAGCATGCAATTTTAAGCAGCTTTCTAATTTACTCCTATTATCGATTTTCGTTCACTTGCGATCTTTATTTGAAAAAGAAGGCATCTAAGCTTGTTTTGGTTTAGAACGCTGGACAACACTTTTTTATTGGTGGATGAATTTATCCACCAATCAGCAAGAATAACCCAGGTTATTCACCAAAAATGGGCCGGCATCTAAACTTACATTCTTGCATTTCAAATAAAGATACCAAGAGAATGAAGAAAATTTGATAATAGGAGTAAATTAGAAAGTTGCTTAAAATGGCATGCTCTGGTTTCCGGGGGAGGAGCCCAGGTGTGAGGACACATGATGCACCTGTGCTAATCTATCCACCCTACAAGCTCTTGGCGAGTTACTCCCGCCTAAACCACTAACCCTGGGCGGCTTGTCTAGCCTGAAAAATACCGCTACTGGAACTCTGCTAGTGCCAAGACATTGCACTATAGCTGCACGTTGCAGCAAATGGAAGCTCCCTTTGTGGCACTAAGTACCTCTTCTAAAGAAACTAATCAGTGTGACAAACAAACACTTGAAAGGATCAAAAGTGCCTGTGTACATTTAAATGTATTATAAAAAGCTGCCTCACTACCTGCTTGTTCTTACTGCCGCCGAGAGACACCTTGCTCCTGGCTACCAGGCACTGCCCTCTTGCACAGACTGAGCTGCTCTCTGGGATTTCTTATAGGCGGATGCAGGTGACCTGGATCGAAGCGGGCGGAGGCTGCTGAAACTCTGTGGGACCGGGTGCTCTTACCTGATAGTGTCTCTGACTCGACCTTGCCGTTTCCCGGTTCCTCCTTCCTCATCGTCTTCAGGTGAAGCCCGGGCTGTGTGTTCCCTGGAGGGCTTTGTCTCCACCCCGGCCCCCTCAGCCTGCTTTTCTGAGAGGGGGAGAGCCTATTGATTCTTAGTGCCTGGCAGACTGTACTTGCTGTCCTTCCTGGTGACCCCTCCCACCGATGCTGCGAGAGGGGTAAGGACTGTTGCTGCCTGCTGGGGCCTTGCTGTGCCTGATGGACGCTCCCCACAACATATATCACAGAGAACCTCAGATATAACACCAGGGAGATCATTACTGGTGTCTCACTGCTTGAGGAACGTTCCCCCCTCCACCGTTGCTGCGCAGGGAGGACAGCTTATGAGGAAGATCCTGATTTCATCACCATCTATCCACAGCTCAGAGCTGGAACTGGTAAAGTAGCTAACTAACCTGCTGCTATTTTTCTTACTGTTGCCTAAACCTATTGGACCCTTTGACCTACCAATATATGGACAAATATCTGATGTGCACAATATCTTTATATAAAAGTGGACGTTTTTTTCTTTTTTTCTTTATTTCCTATACTGCTTATAGTAGTATAAGTTTAAAAGTATTCTTTAAAGTAACTCTAAGTCTGGTAAATACAGAAGGAATGTATAAAATATGAAAGAAACAATCACATACCTATAATTATCTACCACACATTGTTTTATATTTTGTTGTATCTCTTGAGTACAAACTAATGTCTTATCTCACATAGTATAGCTAATATAAAAGGTCTCCAGTACAACCAGGGTTAACTATAAAGGCAAGATACATCTAGCTGTATAAATTGTTTTTTTTTTCTTAACACACTATTGTTCTAGTGTAACGGGGCAAAGAGTTGTGTACCTGCCTGCATGAATAAAATATAAGTTACTAGGAGGGGAAGTAATAGGTAGAAGTCACAAAGCTAAACCTTTTAGAACCAAAGTCTCATACTAATGCAAATCCTGATACTGTTAGAATAACAATTTCTAGGATTGTATTTTGTATTCTTGCAAGGGCAAAGGGAAAGTTTCTTCAAATAAGGTGGTTTCAGCCCTACTATCAAAAGCATCAATATTGTAAATATTTTTTCCCTTGATTCCTTTTCTCACACGCTAGTGTAAACCCTGATACTAATTGAAGTTATAATTTCCAGGACTGTATTTTGTAGCTCTTTAGGATAAAGAGATAGGTTTTCAAGAAAATAGTTTCAGTCTTATTTCTGAAACTATTAATGTTGTAAATAATCATAGATTGCTGAAATAATACCCCTGTTTATATAAACAATGCTGGAAAGCAATACATTTTGAATATACCAATTTTTATTATAGACAGTGGCTTCTGGTCATCTTTCACTCTTGAAAGGGTCATTAAGATTTAATTTAGTTAAAGAGGTATAGGTTTCAAAGTAAGGATAAAGAATACACAACAGCGGTAATTGCAGATACTGATTCTTATTCCATACTGTTCTCTTCTTTCCTTCCCGCCCATACACTAATTCACCTTCACCTGATTGCAGACGCTTCACACCCCACACACTTCTACACACTACACCTTCCCTCCCTATCCCCCACAAAAAAGGAAGAAAAAGGGAAGAAAAGGGAACTTACACCTCCCCCAATGGCGGCCAAATCAAGAGACAAACGGAACAAGGCTACTGTAGACCCCCCCGCTGAATCACTATCACATATAAGCAACACTCAAACACTACCTGAATCTATAGATATCCAGTCCTTAGTCCTCAGAATATCGGAAGCTCTCTCACCTAAATTTGAAATGTTAAGAAATGAGATCAAATCAGACATAACACATCTAACATCAGAAGTTAGACAATTTGCAAGTAGGCTTACAGAGGCAGAACAAAGGATATCTGACCTTGAGGACAATATGATAGAATACAATGTCAAAACTGAAACCTCAAGTAATATCCTCTTAAAATTACAAAATAAAATTGAAGACCTAGAGAATCGGGCACGTAGGAACAACCTCAGAATAATAGGTGTCCCTGAGGACAGACAATATGAAGACCTATTTAAATTACTTACGGTAACAATCCCACAGCTCTTAAAGATTACAGAGAACTTTCCTAAAACATTTATTGAAAGAGTACATAGAATTGGCCCTGCTCATTCTTCTAAAAATGCTAGACCCAGGCCAATCATTGTCAAATTCTTAAACTACCAAGATAAGCTTACATTCTTACAATCTTATCATAAATGTCAGCCCATATTCCTATTTGTTTAGATCTTCAACCATATAATCATGGTCAAACAAATAGACGATTCTTTTTTCCAACATTTCTTGCCGCAGATCTCAAATGTAAAAATTGGCTAGAAGCTAAATTTAAAGATTATGCTTTTTTGAACCGTGACTACATCTCACGTCCTCTACTATTCTGGGAGACGGCCAAGGCAGTACTAAGAGGAGAGATTATAGCATATAACGTAAATAGAACTAAAAAACTCAAGCAAAGAGAGGGGGACTTGGCACGAGCAGTTTCTAATGCATATAATCTCCACCTAATTTTAAATTCTCCACAGAGCTGGGCTAAATATACCTCGGCTTTACAAAATAGAGACTCCTTCTTGCTCTACAAAACAACACAGAACGATGCTAGGATCCAGTCAAAAATATACCGATTCGGGAATAAAACGGGAAAACTATTAGCAAAACTTCTTAAAATCGAAAGGGGACCTCAATCGATAGATTACATAAATACGGGAGCTCAGATAGTTAGCACGACTGAAGAACTTCTACAACTATTTGCTAAATATTACTCTGAATTATACTCTTTTAGAAACTCCAATATACAGACACGTGATGAATTTTGGAATGAAATCACTTTTCCCACATTACATCCCGAGAACCTACAGGACTTCTATGCCCCAATTACTGAAATAGAAGTATCTAAAGCAATTTTAAAATTGCCTCACAATAAAGCCCCAGGCCCAGATGCATTACCAAATGAATTTTACCAAGCTCTAAACATCACCATCACACCATATCTAACCACTCTATTCAATTCTTTATACATAGAAGGAGAGGACCCAACTCGTGGTTTTTCTGCGTCTTATACTACCCTGATACTGAAACCAGGGAAGGACCCAACAAAAGAGGAATCATACAGACCCATCGCATTACTCAATACCGACTATAAAATCTTAACTTCAATATTAGCACACAGACTCCAAATTATATTGCCTCCTATTATCCACACAGACCAAGCTGGGTTTATACAGAACAGAAATTCTGCTTCAAAAATACGTGAACTCTTCCTTCTTATTGATTATTTCAGAGAGCTAGGACCTCGAGGGGAGGGGGGAGTAGAGGACGCCCCTGACAAGGCAATAATATCAATAGATGCCCAAAAAGCCTTTGACTCAGTCCATCATGATCACCTCATTCACACCTTAAATAACTTTGAACTGAAAGAAAACTTTACTAAGTTTGTTAGTAATCTTTATCAAAATGCTACTACAAAGATAATGGTGAATGGAAATATGTCACAGGACATAGAACTACAACGTGGTACCAGACAGGGGTGTCCTCTCTCCCCCCTCCTCTTCGATCTTGCCATAGAGCCTCTTGCCATTTATATAAGACATCAAATTGATGGGATAAGGGTAGGCAGGAAAGAGTCTAAAATTGCTTTATATGCGGACGATGTTCTCATTTATATGACTAATACAAGATTAAATATACCTAAACTTTTAAATATAGTACAACAATTTGGGTCCTTCTCAGGGTATCAGGTCAATAATACAAAATCCGAATTATTCTGGATTACCCAGACAAAAGAGTCATTGGTAAAAATCCCTTTTCACATAGCTCACAATTCTTTCCGCTATTTGGGAATTAACATTTCTCATAATCTAGATACTTGGTATTCGCTTAATTTCACTCCAATAATAAATAAAATCAAAGAATCTCTTAAAAACTGGCAAAACTTCCCATTATCTTTATCAGGACGAATAGCTGCCTATAAAATGATGCTCTTACCCAAACTTTTATACATGATACAGAAAATCCCTCTTTTTGTCAAGCGGAAAGATATTGATCTTCTTAATTCCACTCTTAGATCATTTATATGGCAGAATAGAAAACCCAGGGTCTCTCTTCAAAAATTATCTCTCCCACTGAAATATGGGGGTCTTGCGCTCCCAGATATACAAGCATACAATCAAGATTTCCTAGCTCGCACAGTTATTGACTGGGTACATTTAAAGAATTATGTAACAGATAATGATCTGGAAAAAAACATAACCTATCCTCTAAACCTAACAGCATTGATACACGATGACCCCAATCAGATTCCGAACCAAATCAAGAAGTTAAAATCTATTTATAATCCTATTCTGGCATGGAAAAAGATTTGTGCTATATTGGAGGTAGAGCATCATGTTTCCCGGTATATTCCATTTCTGGGTAACCCTCAGTTTGGAGATGGAATACAGGAAGGAATATTCAGGAAATCGAAAATAATAGGCCTCAGCAATATATATCAGATTCTTGATTTTGAAAGAAGATGTGTCAAATAATTTGAAACTTTGAGATTAGAATTCAATATACCATACAAAAATATTTTTGCTTATCTTCAGGCAAGACACTATGCTTTAAAACTCATTCACAAATATGGATGGAACTGGTCTCTGGATTGTCTTGGAAACTGGCTTGCTGTTGCCAAACTGGGACGCATGTCAATTGCATTTGGATACCACTTGTTGGTATCAGTAAAGGGAGCAAAAAATGTTGAGGCAACTCAGAACAAGTGGAGTGCACTGATCAAACAACCTTTAGATCCTCCATTGCTCCAACTATCAATACAAGAAACTGCTCGTGCCACTCTCTCCGCTTCTTGGAGGGAATCCCATCTGAAACTGTTATACATGACCTACTTTACTCCTGAAAAAGGATATAGATGTGGGAGTAGTGGTTTTAATTCTTGCCCAAAATGCTCTTTTCCGATGGCAGACCTCCAGCACATGTTATGGGCCTGCCCAAAAATCAGGAACTTTTGGTTAAAGATTCAATTTTGGCTGAATAAAATAATAGCTCCTTCTCGAATAATATTATCATTAAAAATAATAGTTTTTCTGTTTCATCTAAATGAAGAAAACAATAAGAAAATTATTAACATGACTATCTTGGCAGCAAGACACCTCATTTTTAGTAAATGGAAACAGACAACAATCCCTAGCATAACAGAAACTAAAAACGATCTAAAAAAGCAATATATACTGGAACAAATAGATACAGACCCAAATAATGATCGAGAGATCAGAAAATTATTCTTGAAATGGTCACTGTTCATTAAAGATTTACCATCCAGTGAAGTTGACTTCTTGATCTATCCCTTCAGGAATTCAGAACTGGTTACTCTTGGCATGTGGTAGTAATAATTAAATATTTCCTTTTTTTTTTTTTTTTTCTCTTCTAAAATATTAGAGGGTTAGGGTGAAGGATCAGAGGGGGGGAATGGAGGGAGGAGGAAAACTAGAAAAGAATCCTAATTCAGAATACGTAAAGTATAATTCTTCGCTGTTTTTTTTTCTGTTATGTGTTCAGAATCAAAATGCCGAGAATGTACAGCTTAAACTACCTGATTTATTATGTATTTCTAAACTTCTCATAATATTTGTATCTATTTTAAAGTATTTTTGTTGAATGAAATTGTATTCTGAAAAGGATTTAAATAAAATATTTTAAAAAAAAAATGGCATGCTCTATCTGAATCCCGAAAGAAAAAAATTGTGTTCAGTGTCCCTTGAAACGCTGAGCTGAAGTCAGAAGTCAGTTACTGTTGGGAATATCACTCCTGGCCAGCAGGAGGAGGCAAATAGCACCACAGCAAAGATGTTAAATATCACTCCCCTACCCACAATACCCCAGTCATTCTCTTTGCCTATAGTGCATGGAGGAGGTGATGTTTACTTGTCTGTTGAGAAGTTTTCTTCAATCAAGATTTTATTATTTTTTTAGCAGAGTAAGCTTAATCTCGCCTAGATTTAGAGTTCTGCGGCCAAAGGGGTGCGTTAGCTACGCGTGCTTTTTTTCCCCCGCACCTTTTAAATACCGCTGGTATTTAGAGTTCACAGAATGGCTGGGTTTTCAGTGCGTTAGGCTCCAAAAAGGGAGCGTAGAGCATAATTTAACGCCACTGCAACTCTAGATACCAGCGGTGCTTACGGAAGCGGCCAGCTTAAAAAACGTGCTCGTGCACGATATCCCCATAGAAAACAATGGGGCTGTTTGAGCTGAAAAAAAACCTAACACCTGCAAAAAAGCCGCGTTCAGCTCCTAACGCAGCCCCATTGTTTTCTATGGGGAAACACATCCTACATCTGCACCTAACACTCTAACATGAACCCAGAGTCTAAACACCCCTAACCTTACACTTATTAACCCCTATTCTGCCGCCCCCGCTATCGCTGACCCCTGCATATTATTATTAACCCCTAATCTGCCGCTCCGTACACCACCGCCACCTACATTATAGCTATGTACCCCTAATCTGCTGCCCCTAACACCGCCGACCCCTATATTATATTTATTAACCCCTAATCTGCCCCCCACAACGTCGGCGCCAGCTACCTACACTTATTAACCCCTAATCTGCTGAGCGGACCGCACCGCTATTATAATAAAGTTATTAACCCCTAATCCGCCTCACTCCCGCCTCAATAACCCTATAATAAATAGTATTAACCCCTAATATGCCCTCCCTAACATCACCGACACCTAACTTCAATTATTAACCCCTAATCTGCCGACCGAATCTCGCCGCTACTGTAATAAATGGATTAACCCCTAAAGCTAAGTCTAACCCTAACACTAACACCCCCCTAAGTTAAATATAATTTAAATCTAACGAAATAAATTAACTCTTATTAAATAAATTATTCCTATTTAAAGCTAAATACTTACCTGTAAAATAAACCCTAATATAGCTACAATATAAATTATAATTATATTGTAGCTATTTTAGGATTTATATTTATTTTACAGGTAACTTTGTATTTATTTTAACCAGGTACAATAGCTATTAAATAGTTAAGAACTATTTAATAGCTAAAATAGTTAAAATAATTACAAAATTACCTGTAAAATAAATCCTAACCTAAGTTAAAATTAAACCTAACACTACACTATCAATAAATTAATTAAATAAAATACCTACAATTATCTACAATTAAACCTAACACTACACTATCAATAAATAAATTAAATACAATTCCTACAAATAAATACAATTAAATAAACTAACTAAAGTACAAAAAATAAAAAAGAACTAAGTTAAAAAAAATAAAAAAATATTTACAAACATTAGAAAAATATTACAACAATTTTAAACTAATTACACCTACTCTAAGCCCCCTAATAAAATAACAAAGACCCCCAAAATAAAATAATGCCCTACCCTATTCTAAAATAAAAAAGTTCAAAGCTCTTTTACCTTACCAGCCCTGAACAGGGCCCTTTGCGGGGCATGCCCCAAAGAATTCAGCTCTTTTGCCTGTAAAAAAAACATACAATACCCCCCCAACATTACAACCCACCACCCACATACCCCTAATCTAACCCAAACCCCCCTTAAATAAACCTAACACTAAGCCCCTGTAGATCTGCCTACCTTATCTTCACCCTGCCAGGTTCACCGATCCATCCTCGGAAGTCTTGATCCAAGCCTCGGAAGTGTTGATCCAAGCCCAAGCGGGGGGCTGAAGAGTGACGTCCATCCTCGGGCTGAAGTCTGGATCCAAGCGGCGGCTGAAGAACTCCATCATCGGGCTGAAGTCGGAAGTCCATCATCGGGATGGTCTTCTATCAAGCCGCATCTTCAATCTTCTTTCTTCTGGAGCGGAGTGGAGCCATCTTCTTTCCAACCGACGCAGATCCAACCTCTTCAACCGACGCCTACTCGCCGAATGACGGTTCCTTTAAATTACGTCATCCAAGATGGCGTCCCTCGAATTCCGATTGGCTGATAGGATTCTATCAGCCAATCGGAATTAAGGTAGGAATATTCTGATTGGCTGATGGAATCAGCCAATCAGAATCAAGTTCAATCCGATTGGCTGATCCAATCAGCCAATCAGATTGAGCTTGCATTCTATTGGCTGTTCCGATCAGCCAATAGAATGCAAGCTCAATCTGATTGGCTGATTGGATCAGCCAATCGGATTGAACTTGATTCTGATTGGCTGATTCCATCAGCCAATCAGAATTTTCCTACCTTAATTCCGATTGGCTGATAGAATCCTATCAGCCAATCGGAATTCGAGGGACGCCATCTTGGATGACGTCCCTTAAAGGAACCGTCATTCGTCGGGAAGTCGTCGGAAGAAGAAGATGGGTCCGCGGTGGAGGTCTTCAAGATGGAGCCGGTCGTCATCAGATGAAGATAGAAGATGCCGCTTGGATCAAGATGGTTGCTGGTCCGGATCGCCTCTTCTTCCCGGATAGGATGAAGACTTCGGAGCCTCTTCTGGACCTCTTCAGCCGCCGGATTATGGATCGCCAGCCCCCGCTTGGGCTTGGATGAAGATTTTGGAGCCTGGAACGATCGATGATACCTGGTATGGTGAAGATAAGGTAGGAAGATCTTCAGAAGCTTGGATTAAGACTTCCGAGGACGGATCGGTGAACCTGGCAGGGTGAAGATAAGGTAGGAAGATCTTCAGGGGCTTAGTGTTAGGTTTATTTAAGGGGGGTTTGGGTTAGATTAGGGGTATGTGGGTGGTGGGTTGTAATGTGGGGGGGGGTATTGTATGTTTTTTTTTTACAGGCAAAAGAGCTGAATTCTTTGGGGCATGCCCCGCAAAGGGTCCTTTTAAGGGCTGGTAAGGTAAAAGAGCTTTGAACTTTTGTAATTCAGAATAGGGTAGGGCATTTTTTTATTTTGGGGGTCTTTGTTATTTTATTAGGGGGCTTAGAGTAGGTGTAATTAGTTTAAAATTGTTGTAATATTTTTCTAATGTTTGTAAATATTTTTTTATTTTTTGTACTTTAGTTAATTTATTTAATTGTATTTAATTGTAGGTATTTTATTTAATTAATTTATTGATAGTGTAGTGTTAGGTTTAATTGTAACTTAGGTTAGGATTTATTTTACAGGTAATTTTGTAATTATTTTAACTAGGTAACTATTAAATAGTTCTTAACTATTTAATAGCTATTGTACCTGGTTAAAATAAATACAAAGTTACCTGTAAAATAAATATAAATCCTTAAATAGCTACAATATAATTATAATTTATATTGTAGCTATATTAGGGTTTATTTTACAGGTAAGTATTTAGCTTTAAATAGGAATAATTTATTTAATAAGAGTTAATTTATTTCGTTAGATTTAAATTATATTTAATTTAGGGGGGTGTTAGGGTTAGACTTAGCTTTAGGGGTTAATCCATTTATTACAGTAGCGGCGAGATTCGGTCGGCAGATTAGGGGTTAATAATTGAAGTTAGGTGTCGGCGATGTTAGGGAGGGCAGATTAGGGGTTAATACTATTTATTATAGGGTTATTGAGGCGGGAGTGAGGCGGATTAGGGGTTAATAACTTTATTATAGTAGCGGTGTGGTCCGCTCGGCAGATTAGGGGTTAATAAGTGTAGGCAGGTGGAGGTGACGTTGAGGGGGGAAGATTAGGGGTTAATAAATATAATATAGGGGTCGGCGGTGTTAGGGGCAGCAGATTAGGGGTACATAAGGATAACGTAAGTGGCGGCGCTTTGCGGTCGGCAGAATAGGGGTTAATTATTGTAGGTAGCTGGCGGCGACGTTGTGGGGGGCAGGTTAGGGGTTAATAAATATAATATAGGGGTCGGCGGTGTTAGGGGCAGCAGATTAGGGGTACATAAGTATAACGTAGGTGGCGGTCGGCAGATTAGGGGTTAAAAAAATTTAATCGAGTGGCGGCGATATGGGGGGACCTCGGTTTAGGGGTACATAGGTAGTTTATGGGTGTTAGTGTACTTTAGAGCACAGTAGTTAAGAGCTTTATAAACCGGCGTTAGCCCAGAAAGCTCTTAACTACTGACTTTTTTCTGCGGCTGGAGTTTTGTCGTTAGATTTCTAACGCTCACTTCAGACACGACTCTAAATACCGGCGTTAGAAAGATCCCATTGAAAAGATAGGATACGCAAATGACGTAAGGGGATCTGCGGTATGGAAAAGTCGCGGCTGGAAAGTGAGCGTTAGACCCTTTCCTGACTGACTCCAAATACCGGCGGTAGCCCAAAACCAGCGTTAGGAGCCTCTAACGCTGGTTTTCACGGCTACCACCCAACTCTAAATCTAGGCCTCTGTTACTTTCTGGGGTCTAGCCTAGTCCGCACTTGAGAACTTGGGAGGTACAATCCACACTGTGTTTTCTCAAGAATCTGCTGCCCTAACTAGAAAACCTGAGTAGGTTTACTCAGTTTTTCTCTCTTCACAGGTCCATGTGAGGTGCTGCACCCTCTCAAACCAGGTGAGCTGTCCTGCTGCCGGACAGCACTTTCAGGTAAATGCCATTTTAATTTTATTTTACAAGGAGATTGCTGGGACTTTATTAAATCTTCATGTTTGGGGTTTCTTTTAGGCAGTTTGGGCATTGAGACTGTGAGGTGATTTATGGTGGCTCAGTGTGTTATAGTATTTTTTATACTTTAACTTTTGGTCATGGAGATTACTGTTGTAAGCCGTTTTTTTTCAGCAGTTAGGGCTCTGTAACTGCTGTGTATTTGAAAATGAGCTGCAGGACAGGTAGGCACCTCAGTAAAGCTACTGAGGTGTATAGGTAGTCTGAGGTCTATTTGGTTTGTTGCGCTAACACTCATTTCTATTTAAAGACACAGTACACATTTATTTTTTATTTTCAAATAAAGAATTTTTACAATTTATCCGTATTAATTACATAAGATGGATCAAGAGGCTTTTCAAACCATTATCCTAGGCGAAGTTGCTGCTTGTCAGTTATGTTTTGATGCTCAGGTGGAACCTACAGTTCCCTTTTGTTCCTCATGCATTGAGAGAACTTTAAGTTATAGAGATAAAATATTTGACCATGAGCCACCATTATCCCAGGCAAATGCTGTTCAGGTGTCTCCTGAAGCAGATATGCCGCCGCTTTCTCCTCAAGTGTCCCAACTTTTTCAGCCTCCACATACAGTGCCCTGTGTTTCCTCTTGCAATCCTGTAGGATTTTCTCTACAAGACATGGCTTCCCATGTATCCCTTGCGGTATCTGAGGCCTTGTCAGCTTTCCCCATGTTGCAGGGAAGGCGTAAAAGGAAATTTAAGGAAACAGTTAGTAAGGTTTCTGATCAAGTTCTGGCTATCCAGAGTGTCCCTTCCCATAAGCCTGAGGAAGAAAACATGTCGATAGCATCTGAGGGGGAAATCTCAGACTCAGACAGTGTAATTCCTTCTTCTGATGCTGAAGTGGTATCCTTCAGATTTAAGCTAGAACACCTTTGCTTATTACTGAAGGAGGTTTTGGCTACTTTGGACAACTCCGACACAACTATCGTAGTCAATCCTAAAAAGTCTAGTAAATTGAACAAATACTTTGACTTCCCTCCACGGTGGAGGTTTTTCCGGTTCCTGACCGTGCTGCAGAGATTATTGCTCGAGAATGGAAAAGACCTGGTATTCCCTTTTCTCCATCTCCTATTTTTAAGAAGATGTTTCCTATAGCGGATTCTATTAAGGAGTCATGGGAGACGGTTCCTAAGGAAGAAGGAGCGATCTCCACTTTTGCCAAGAGGACTACTATTCCCATAGAGGATAGTTGTTCTTTTAAGGATCCAATGGATAAAAAATTGGAGGCTTTGCTAAAAAAGATGTATGTCCACCAGGGTCTACAATGGCAACCTGCGGTGTGTATCGCCACTGTTACCAGCGCTGCGGCTTACTGGTTTTATGTGTTGTTTGAATCTCTTCAGACGGATACCCCTCTTGATGAGATCCAGGACAGGATTAAGGCTCTCAAGTTAGCCAATTCCTTCATTACAGATGCTTCCTTACAGGTTAATAAACTGGGATCCAAATTTCTGTTTTTGCGGTCGTATCCCGCAGGGCTTGTGGTTGAAGTCCGGGTCTACCGATGTTTCATCTAAATCTAAGCTCATGGCTATTCCTTACAATGGTAAGACCTTGTTTGGACCTGGTTTGGCGGAAATTATCTCAGATATTACTGGAGGGAAGGGTTCTTTTCTTCCTCAAGATAAAAAGAATAAGCAGAAGGGACGTCAGAGTAATTTTTGTTCCTTTCGTAACTTTAAAGGCAAGTCTTCCTCCCATTCCTCCAAGCAAGATCAAGCCAAGCCTTCCTGGAAGCCCAACCAGTCCTGGAATAAGGAAAAGCAATCTAAAAAGTCTTCAGCTGATTGATGTCAAAGTAAAGTTATAACAAAGTGAGAATATGCACACTGCTAAATGTCTAGAATTGCTACTGAATGTAGTTGGTGAAGTTGCAGGTTGTAAGTCTGAGATTCACAGTGCCACTGGTCCTATACTTTTGTTCACATATAGGTGCTTTAGGAAATGTTAGTATAGATATATATCAATCATTGTTGGCAGCAGTATTAGCATAGCATTTGATATCAATTATACGCTCAGAGTTAGAGCGTATATAGTATGCAAGAAAGGCCTGCAGCAGGATAGTAGAGATCAACAGTGACTCTGATAGCATAGACTGACAAGCAGGATAAGCGAAGAAACAGACAGTTCAACAAAAGAGCTTGAAACTGACAAGCTGGCTAAAAAGGAGCAAGAAACAGTCAATGAAGCTTGGTACAGGTATAAGTAATCAGTGGTTGTGGTTAGAATTTTGCACTGTACCGTAGAGATGAAACGAGATCCGTTTGCAAGCTTGCAGCGTGGAAACCTGTCAGAGAAAGTGATGACGTCACACGCTCCAGCGTGTGAGAGTAACCAGATATTCAGTTAGACTCTGGGAAAGCAGCATAGTCCCGGTGCAGCCAGGAAACACAGACCAAGCTGGGTAGGGAGCTTGTCTTGAGTTGAGCCAGACTTATCAAATAGAGCACGTAGAGTTTAGCTTGACAATCAGCTGTGAAAGAGGAAACTGCCAGGAAAGCACAGGAAGTGCTGAGTATCCTAGAATTCAAATTACCTAGCAAAGGTTACAGAGCCTGATCAGAATTTATAGGTATAATTGGTCATGTGACTGAAGCTCTTAAAGGAGAAATATGTATCCAAAATTAGTAAAGAAAACATGTTCCTGACAAGTCTATACGCTCCATTCTTCCCTTGGTACAAGAGGGTCAGTTCATGACAACCATAGACCTAAAGGATGCATACCTTCATGTTCCCATTCACAGGGACCATCACAAGTTTCTGAGATTCGCCTTTTTGGACAATCATTTGCAGTTCATGGCCCTTCCATTTGGCCTTGCCACAGCTCCCAGAATTTTCTCAAAGGTTCTGGGGGTTCTTTTAACTGTGCTTCGATCTCGGGGCATTGCAGTGGCACCTTATCTGGATGACATTCTGGTTCAGGCGCCATCTTTTCAACAAGCAGAATCTCATACGGAGATCTTGTTGTCTTTTCTTCGATTCCACAGATGGAAGGTGAATCGGGAAAAAAGTTCTCTGGTTACAGCTACAAGGGTCGTATTTTTGGGGACCATAATAGACTCCCTGTTAATAAAGATTTTTCTGACGAAGGCCAGAAAAAGAAAGATTTTCGACTCTTGTCTTGCCCTTCAGTCCTCTCCACGGCTGATAGTGGCTCAATGTTTGGAGGTAATCGGTCTGATGGTGGCTTCCATGGATATCATTCCGTTTTCTCTGTTCCATCTCAGACCTCTGCATTTTTGCATGCTCAGACAATGGAACGGGGACTATACGGACCTATCTCCGTGTGTAGATGTAGATCAGGCGTCAATAGACTCTCTTCCGTGGTAGCTTTCTCAGGATCATCTCTCCCAGGGTACTTGCTTCCGCAGACCCTCCTGGGTGATTGTAACCACGGATGCCAGCCTTCTAGGTTGGGGAGCAGTATGGGGCTCATTGAAGGCTCAGGGCTTATGGACCCAAGAGGAGTCAGTCCTGCCCATAAACATCTTGGAGCTGAGAGCAATCTTCAATGCTCTTCTGGACTGGCCTCAGTAAGCCTTAGCCCGGTTTATCAGATTCCAGTCGGACAACATAACCTCGTAGCCTACATCAACAACCAGGAGGAACTCAGAGTTCCTTATGACAGAGGTGACCCGAATTATTCAGTGGGTGGAGACCCACAACTGCTGTCTTCCTGCAATCCACATCCCAGGAGTGGACAATTGAGAAGCAGATTTTCTGAGCAGACAGACTTTTCATCCCGGGGAGTGGGAACTTCATTCGGATGTGTTTTCCAGCTTGACCCTCAAGTGAGGGCAGCCGGAGTTGGATCTCATGGCTTCTCGTCAGAATGCCAAACTTCTGAGATATGGCTCTAGGTCAAGAGATCCGCAGGCATTTCTGATCGATGCTCTGGCAGTTCCTTGGAACTTCAGTCTAGCATACCTGTTTCCTCCGTTCGCTCTCCTTCCAAGAGTCATTGCTCGAATCAAGCAGGAGAGGGCGTCTGTAATTCTGATAGCCCTGGCGTGGCCTCGCAGGATTTGGTGTGCAGACCTAGTGGAAATGTCATCCTTTCCACCTTGGAGACTGCCTCTGAGGAAGGACCTTCTTCTTCAGGGTCCCTTCCTTTATCCAAATCTCGTTTCTCTGAAGCTTACTGCTTGGAGATTGAACGCTTAGTTTTATCTAAGTGGGGATTTTCAGAGTCGGTCATTGAGACCTTGATTCAGGCTCTTAAGCCTGTGACTCGCAGGATTTACCATAAGATCTGGCGTAAATACTTGTATTGGTGTGAATCCAAAGGATACTCTTGGAGTAGAGTAAGGATTCCTAAGATTTTGTCCTTTCTCCAGGATGGTCTGGAGAAGGGTTTGTCGGCAAGTACTCTAAAGGGTCAGATTTCAGCATTGTCTATTTTGTGGTTGTGGTTAGAATTTTGCACTGTACCGTAGAGATGAAACGAGATCCGTTTGCAAGCTTGCAGCGTGGAAACCTGTCAGAGAAAGTGATGACGTCACACGCTCCAGCGTGTGAGAGTAACCAGATATTCAGTTAGACTCTGGGAAAGCAGCATAGTCCCGGTGCAGCCAGGAAACACAGACCAAGCTGGGTAGGGAGCTTGTCTTGAGTTGAGCCAGACTTATCAAATAGAGCACGTAGAGTTTAGCTTGACAATCAGCTGTGAAAGAGGAAACTGCCAGGAAAGCACAGGAAGTGCTAAGAGTATCCTAGAATTCAAATTACCTAGCAAAGGTTACAGAGCCTGATCAGAATTTATAGGTATAATTGGTCATGTGACTGAAGCTCTTAAAGGAGAAATATGTATCCAAAATTAGTAAAGAAAACATGTTCCTGACAAGTCTATACGCTCCATTCTTCCCTTGGTACAAGAGGGTCAGTTCATGACAACCATAGACCTAAAGGATGCATACCTTCATGTTCCCATTCACAGGGACCATCACAAGTTTCTGAGATTCGCCTTTTTGGACAATCATTTGCAGTTCATGGCCCTTCCATTTGGCCTTGCCACAGCTCCCAGAATTTTCTCAAAGGTTCTGGGGGTTCTTTTAACTGTGCTTCGATCTCGGGGCATTGCAGTGGCACCTTATCTGGATGACATTCTGGTTCAGGCGCCATCTTTTCAACAAGCAGAATCTCATACGGAGATCTTGTTGTCTTTTCTTCGATTCCACAGATGGAAGGTGAATCGGGAAAAAAGTTCTCTGGTTACAGCTACAAGGGTCGTATTTTTGGGGACCATAATAGACTCCCTGTTAATAAAGATTTTTCTGACGAAGGCCAGAAAAAGAAAGATTTTCGACTCTTGTCTTGCCCTTCAGTCCTCTCCACGGCTGATAGTGGCTCAATGTTTGGAGGTAATCGGTCTGATGGTGG
The DNA here is from genome assembly GCF_027579735.1 of Bombina bombina. Taxonomy (NCBI): domain Eukaryota; kingdom Metazoa; phylum Chordata; class Amphibia; order Anura; family Bombinatoridae; genus Bombina; species Bombina bombina. Next base: position 434,363,719 of record NC_069500.1, read on the forward strand.
CTTCCATGGATATCATTCCGTTTTCTCTGTTCCATCTCAGACCTCTGCATTTTTGCATGCTCAGACAATGGAACGGGGACTATACGGACCTATCTCCGTGTGTAGATGTAGATCAGGCGTCAATAGACTCTCTTCCGTGGTAGCTTTCTCAGGATCATCTCTCCCAGGGTACTTGCTTCCGCAGACCCTCCTGGGTGATTGTAACCACGGATGCCAGCCTTCTAGGTTGGGGAGCAGTATGGGGCTCATTGAAGGCTCAGGGCTTATGGACCCAAGAGGAGTCAGTCCTGCCCATAAACATCTTGGAGCTGAGAGCAATCTTCAATGCTCTTCTGGACTGGCCTCAGTAAGCCTTAGCCCGGTTTATCAGATTCCAGTCGGACAACATAACCTCGTAGCCTACATCAACAACCAGGAGGAACTCAGAGTTCCTTATGACAGAGGTGACCCGAATTATTCAGTGGGTGGAGACCCACAACTGCTGTCTTCCTGCAATCCACATCCCAGGAGTGGACAATTGGGAAGCAGATTTTCTGAGCAGACAGACTTTTCATCCCGGGGAGTGGGAACTTCATTCGGATGTGTTTTCCAGCTTGACCCTCAAGTGAGGGCAGCCGGAGTTGGATCTCATGGCTTCTCGTCAGAATGCCAAACTTCCGAGATATGGCTCTAGGTCAAGAGATCCGCAGGCATTTCTGATCGATGCTCTGGCAGTTCCTTGGAACTTCAGTCTAGCATACCTGTTTCCTCCGTTCGCTCTCCTTCCAAGAGTCATTGCTCGAATCAAGCAGGAGAGGGCGTCTGTAATTCTGATAGCCCTGGCGTGGCCTCGCAGGATTTGGTGTGCAGACCTAGTGGAAATGTCATCCTTTCCACCTTGGAGACTGCCTCTGAGGAAGGACCTTCTTCTTCAGGGTCCCTTCCTTTATCCAAATCTCGTTTCTCTGAAGCTTACTGCTTGGAGATTGAACGCTTAGTTTTATCTAAGTGGGGATTTTCAGAGTCGGTCATTGAGACCTTGATTCAGGCTCTTAAGCCTGTGACTCGCAGGATTTACCATAAGATCTGGCGTAAATACTTGTATTGGTGTGAATCCAAAGGATACTCTTGGAGTAGAGTAAGGATTCCTAAGATTTTGTCCTTTCTCCAGGATGGTCTGGAGAAGGGTTTGTCGGCAAGTACTCTAAAGGGTCAGATTTCAGCATTGTCTATTTTGTTACATAAGCGCTTGACGGATGTGCCAGACGTGCAATAGTTTTGTCATGCCTTGGTTAGAATTCGGCCTGTGTTTAAACCTGTTACTCCTCCATGGAGTCTTAACCTTGTTCTTAAAGTTTTACAACAGACTCTGTTTGAGCCTATGCATTCTTTAGATATTAAGATGTTATCTTGGAAAGTTTTGTTTCTTGTTGCTATTTCCTCTGCTCAGAGAGTTTCTAAACTCTCTGCTTTACAGTGTGATTCCCCTTATCTTATGATAAGGTGGTTCTGCGTACTAAGTTTGGTTTCCTGCCCAAAGAATATTAATCAGGAAATCGTTGTACCTTCTTCGTGTCCTAATCCTTTTTCTCACAAAGAACTCTTGTTGCATAATCTGGATGTTGTGCAAGCACTAAAATTTTATTTGCAGGCAACTAAGGACTTTTGTCAGTCTTCTGCCTTGTTTGTTTGCTTTTCTGGGAAACGCAAGGGTCAAAAAGCTATGGCTACTTCACTTTCCCTTTGGCTGAAGAGTGTTATTCGCTTGGCATATGAGACTGCTGGACAGCAACCTCCTGAGAAAACCAAAGCTCATTCCACAAGGGCTGTTTCTTCTAACTGGGCCTTCAAAAAACATAATTTATGCTTACCTGATAAATTACTTTCTCCAACGGTGTGTCCGGTCCACGGCGTCATCCATTACTTGTGGGATATTCTCCTCCCCTACAGGGAAAGGCAAGGAGAGCACACAGCAAGAGCTGTCCATATAGCTCCCCCTCTGGCCCCGCCCCCCAGTCATTCGACTGACGGTTAGGAGAAAAAGGAGAAACTATAGGGTGCCGTGGTGACTGTAGTGTATAAAGAAAAAGAAAAATTTTTCAAACCTGATTAAAAAACCAGGGCGGGCCGTGGACCGGACACACCGTTGGAGAAAGTAATTTATCAGGTAAGCATAAATTCTGTTTTCTCCAACATTGGTGTGTCCGGTCCACGGCGTCATCCATTACTTGTGGGAACCAATACCAAAGCTTTAGGACACGGATGAAGGGAGGGAGCAAATCAGGTTACCTAAGCAGAAGGCACCACGGCTTGCAAAACCTTTCTCCCAAAAACAGCCTCCGAAGAAGCAAAAATATCAAATTTGTAAAATTTGGCAAAAGTGTGCAGAGAAGACCAAGTCGCTGCCTTCCATATCTGATTAACAGAAGCCTCGTTCTTGAAGGCCCATGTGAAAGCCACAGCCCTAGTGGAGTGAGCTGTGATTCGTTCAGGAGGCTGCCGTCCGGCAGTCTCATAAGCCAATCGGATAATGCTTTTCAGACAGAAAGAAAGAGAGGTAGCAATAGCTTTTTGTCCTCTCCTCTTACCAGAGTAAATGACAAACAAGGATGAGGTTTGTCTAAAATTCTTTGTTGCTTCTAAATAGAACTTTAAAGCACGGACTACATCTAAATTGTGTAACAAACGTTCCTTCTTTGAAACTGGGTTCGGGCACAGAGAAGGAACAACTATTTCCTGGTTAATATTCTTGTTGGAAACAACTTTTGGAAGAAAACCAGGCTTGGTACGCAAAATAACCTTATCTGAATGGAACACCAGATAGGGTGGATCACACTGCAAAGCAGATAATTCAGAAACTCTTCTAGCAGAAGAAATAGCAACCAAAAACAGAACTTTCCAAGATAGCAACTTGATATATATGGAATGTAAGGGTTCAAACGGAACCCCCTGAAGAACTGAAGGAACTAAATTTAGACTCCAAGGAGGAGTCAAGGGTCTGTAAAAAGGTTTGATTCTGACCAAAAGCCTGTACAGAAGCTTGTACCTCTGGCACAGCTGCCAGTCGTTTGTATAACAAGACAGATAAAGCAGAAATCTGTCCTTTTAGAGAACTCGATGACAATCCCTTATCCAAACCTTCTTGGAGAAAGGAGAGGATCTTAGGAATTTCAATCTTACTCCAGGAGAATCCCTTGGATTCACACCAACAGATATATCTTTTCCATATTTTATGGTAAATCTTTCTAGACATAGGTTTTCTGGCTTGGACCAGAATATCTATCACTGAATCTGAAAACCCACGCTTGGATAAAATCAAACATTCAATTTCCAAGCAGTCAGCTGCAGAGAAATTTGATTTGGATGTTCGAATGGACCTTGTACTAGAAGATCCTGTATCAAAGGTAGCTTCCATGGTGGAGCCGATGACATCTTCACCAGGTCTGCATACCAAGTCCTGCGCGGCCACGCAGGAGCTATCAGAATCACTGAGGCCTTCTCCTGTTTGATCCTGGCTACAAGCCTGGGAAGGAGAGGGAACGGTGGAAACGCATAAGCTAGGTTGAACGACCAAGGCGCCACTAATGCATCCACTAGAGTGGCCTTGGGATCCCTGGATCTGGACCCGTAGCAAGGAACCTTGAAGTTCTGACGAGACGCCATCAAATCCATGTCTGGAATGCCCCATAATTGATTCAACTGGGCAAACACCTCCGGGTGGAGTTCCCACTCCCCCGGATAGAAAATCTGACGACTCAGATAACCTGCCTCCCAGTTGTCTACTCCTGGGATGTGGATTGCAGATAGGTGGCAGGAGTGATCCTCCGCCCATTTGATGATCTTGGATACCTCTCTCATCGCCAAGGAACTCCTTGTTCCTCCCTGATGGTTGATGTAAGCTACAGTCGTCATGTTATCTGACTGGAATCTTATGTATCCGGCCTTCGCTAGATGAGGCCAAGCCCGGAGAGCATTGAATATCGCTCTCAGTTCCAGGATGTTGATCGGGAGAAGAGACTCTTCCCGAGACCATAAACCCTCAGTTTTTAGGGAATCCCAGACAGCGCCCCAGCCTGATAGACTGGCGTCGGTCGTGACAATGACCCACTTTGGTCTGCAGAAACTCATTCCCTGAGACAGGTGATCCTGTCTACTGGAGCATGCACAGTTGTAATGGTCTTAGATGAATTCGAGCAAAAGGAACTATGTCCATTGCTGCAACCATCAACCCTACTACTTCCATGCACTGAGCTATGGAAGGCTGCAGAATAGAGAGAAGAACTTGACAAGCGTTTAGAAGCTTTGACTTTCTGACTTCTGTCAGGAAGATCTTCATTTCAAAAGAATCTATTATTGTTCCCAAAAAGGGAACTCTTGTTGACGGAGACAGGGAACTCTTTTCTACGTTCACCTTCCACCCGTGAGATCTGAGAAAGGCTAAAACAATGTCTGTATGAGCCTTTGCCTTGGAAAGAGACGACGCTTGAATTAGAATGTCGTCCAGATAAGGTGCCACTGCAATGCCCCTTGGTCTTAGAACCGCTAGAAGGGACCCGAGCACCTTTGTGAAAATTCTGGGAGCAGTGGCTAGTCCGAAAGGGAGAGCCACGAACTGATAATGTTTGTCCAGAAAGGCGAACCTTAGGAACTGATGATGATCTTTGTGGATAGGGATATGTAGATACGCATCCTTAAATCCACGGTAGTCATATATTGACCCTCCTGGATTGTAGGTAAAATTGTTCGAATGGTTTCCATTTTGAACGATGGAACTCTGAGAAATTTGTTTAGAATTTTTAAATCCAGAATTGGCCTGAAAGTTCCCTCTTTTTTGGGAACTACAAACAGATTTGAGTAAAAACCCCTGACCTTGTTCCACAGTTGGAACTGGGTGTAACACTCCCATCTTTAACAGGTCTTCTACACAATGTAAGAATGCCTGTCTACTTATTTGGTTTGAAGATAAGTGAGAAATGTGGAACATTCCCCTTTGGTGTAGTTCCTTGAATTCTAGAAGATAACCCTGAGAGACTATTTCTAGTGTCCAGGGATCCTGAACATCTCTTGCCCAAGAACCGAGCAAAGAGAGAGAGTCTGCCCCCTACTAGATCCGGTCCCGGATCGGGGGCTACCCCTACATGCTGTCTTGGTAGCAGCAGCAGGCTTCTTGGCCTGTTTACCCTTATTCCAGCCTTGCATTGGTTTCCAAGCTGGTTTAGTCTGGGAAGCGTTACCCTCTTGTCTAGAGGCTGCCGAGTTAGAAGCCGGTCCGTTCCTGAAATTGCGAAAGGAACGAAAATTCTTAGCCTTGAAAGGCCTATCCTGTGGGAGGGCATGGCCCTTTCCCCCAGTGATGTCTGAAATAATTTCTTTAAATTCTGGCCCAAAAAGGGTCTTACCTTTGAAAGGGATATTAAGCAATTTTGTCTTGGAAGATACATCCGCCGACCAAGACTTTAGCCAGAGCGCTCTGCGCGCCATAATTGCAAACCCTGAATTTTTTGCCGCTAATCTCGCTAACTGCAAAGCGGCATCTAAAATAAAGGAATTAGCTAACTTAAGTTCGTGAATTCTGTCCATGACTTCCTCATACGGAGTCTCCCTACTGAGCGACTTTTCCAGTTCCTCGAACCAGAACCACGCCACTATAGTGACAGGAATAATGCACGAAATAGGTTGAAGGAGGTAACCTTGCTGTACAAAAATCTTTTTAAGCAAACCCTCCAATTTTTTATCCATAGGATCTTTGAAAGCACAATTGTCCTCAATGGGAATGGTCGTGCGTTTGGCTAGTGTAGAAACCGCCCCCTCGACCTTAGGGACTGTTTGCCATATGTCCTTCCTGGGGTCGACCATAGGTAACAATTTCTTAAATATAGGAGGAGGGACAAAAGGTATGCCTGGCTTCTCCCACTCCTTATTCACTATGTCCGCCACCCGTTTAGGTATCGGAAAGGCATCAGGGTGCACCGGGACCTCTAGGAACTTGTCCATCTTGCACAAGTTTTCTGGGATGACCAGATTGTCACAATCATCCAGAGTAGATAGCACCTCCTTAAGTAATGCGCGGAGATGCTCTGATTTAAATTTAAATGTCACAAAATCAGGTTCTGCCTGCTGAGAAATTCTTCCTGTATCAGAAATGTCTCCATCTGACAAACCCTCCCTCACTGCCACTTCAGACTGGTGTGAGGGTATGACAGAAAAATTATCATCAGCGCCCTCCTGCTCTACAGTGTTTAAACAGAGCAATCGCGCTTTCTCTGAAATGCTGGCAATTTGGAAAAAATATTAGCTATGGAGTTATCCATTACTGCCGTCAATTGTTGCATAGTAACAAGCATTGGCGCGCTAGAAGTACTAGGGGTCGCCTGCGCGGGCATAACTGGTATAGACAGCGAAGGAGAAGATGTAGAACTATCTCTACTTCCTTCATCTGAGGAATCATCCTGGGCAACCTTACTATTTGTGACAATACTGTCCTTACTGTGTTTGGACGCTATGGCACAATTATCACATATATTAGAAGGGGGAACCACATTGGCTTCCATACATACAGAACATGATCTATCTCAAGGTACAGACATGTTAACCAGGCTTAAACTGGTTAATAAAGTACAAAAACCATTTTAAAACAAAACCGTTACTGTCTCTTTAAATGTTAAACAGGGCACACTTTATTACTGAATATGTGAAAAACTATGAAGGAATTATCCAATCTTTACCAAATTTTCACCACAGTGTCTTAATGCATTCAAAGTATTGCACCCCAATTTTCAAGCTGTTAACCCTTAAAATGTGGAAACCGGAGCCGTTTGCAATTTTAACCCCACTACAGTCCCAGCCACAGCCTTTGTTGTGACTTCAACTATCCCAGGGGAGTATTTCAAGCCCTCTAGGAACGTTTTCAGTGGACACCAGACCCTCTCACATGCATCTGCATGCATTGTACTTAAAAGAAACTGCGCAATAATGACGCGAAAATTAGGCTCTGCCTAATACAGTGAAAGGCCCTTCCTGACTGGGAAGGTGTCTTAACTAGTGCCTGGCGATAAAAAACGTTCCCCAAATAATAAAAGTGTGAAAAACTTAAATAAACAATCGATCTAGCCCTTAAGAGTGTCCACCAGTTAATAGCCCATAATAAGCCCTTTATTCTTTCTAAGTCTAATAAAATGGCTTACCGATCCCCATGAGGGAAAAATGACAGCCTTCCAGCATTACACAGTCTTGTTAGAAAATGGCTAGTCATACCTTGAGCAGAAAAGTCTGCAAACTGTTCCCCCCAACTGAAGTTCTCTCATCTCAACAGTCCTGTGTGGGAACAGCAATCGATTTTAGTTACTGCTGCAAAAATCATACTCCTCTTTTAAACAGAACTCTTCATCTCTTTCTGTTTCAGAGTAAATAGTACATACCAGCACTATTTTAAAATAACAAACTCTTGATAGAAGAAATAAAAAACTACAACTAACACCACAAACTCCTCACCATCCCCGTGGAGATGCTACTTGTTCAGAGCGGCAAGGAGAATGACTGGGGGGCGGAGCCAGAGGGGGAGCTCTATGGACAGCTCTTGCTGTGTGCTCTCCTTGCCTTTCCCTGTAGAGGAGGAGAATAACCCACAAGTAATGGATGACGCTGTGGACCGGACAGACAAATGTTGGAGAAATGAAGCTTCTGTGGAACAGATTTGCAAGGCTGCAACTTGGTCATCTTTGCACACTTTTTCCAAGTTCTATAAATCTGATACTTTTGCCTCAGCTGAGGCTTCTTTTGGGAGAAAGGTTCTTCAAGCAGTGGTGCCTTCTGTTTAGGTTCCTGTCTTGTCCCTCCCTTATCATCTGTGTCCTCTTGCTTGGGTATTGGTTCCCAACAGTAACTGATGATGATCCGTGGACTCACTGTGTCATTAGACATTTATTTATTTCTTGACACGGTGAGTCCACGGCCCGCCCTGTATTCAGACAGTTTCTTTTTATATAAACCTCAGGCACCTCTGCACCTTTCTCTCCTTTCCCTTTGGTCAAATGACTGGGGGATTGTGGGTAGGGGAGTGATATTTAACAGCTTTGCTGTGGTGCTCTTTGCCTCCTCCTGCTGCCCAGGAGTGATATTCCCAACAGTAATTGATGATGATCCGTGGACTCACCATGTCAAGAAATAAATAAATTTATCAGGTAAGCATAAACTTTGTTTGTTTGTTTTTTTTTTGCAGCTAGCTCCCAGTAGTGCATTGCTGATTCTGCTCTTGATATATGGATAGAAAGTGGAAGCTTAAAAATGCTTGCTGATGAAATGCGAGTGTCTTTATCTAATATTCCACTAAATATTCAGAAATCACATCAACTTCATACATCCCATTAATATAGTAAGTAGCTATTGGTGTTAAATGTTTTTTTTAATTCTTGCACATACATACTGTTACTTGTAAATACATTTCGTAATTATATAATTTATGTATGTGTCCGTATATCTTAAAACAAGGTTGTTTAACCTCCTGTTTGCTAGTACAACTGCATTACTGTGTCGCAAAATGATGTAGGTCTAAAAAGTGTGTCACCAACATGAAAAGTTTGGAAAGCTCTGGATTAAAGGGACATGGAACACAATTTTTTTCAAGAGGTATTTAATGTCCCATCAATGATTCTTCTCTGCAACAATCCTGTTAACATATTACTAAAGAATGAATATTGCTAGTTTCTCAGTTAATTCAGTCAACTTTCATTGAACTTGATGGAAATGTATCATGTTGTTTTTCAGGTTCATTTTCTTTGTAACTAAATAATTTTGGATCATTGTTTCCCCTTTTACCTGATTGTATACAACAGATCCGGCAGCTGAGGATTGATGTAATGGGAATAAATTGCCATATGCGCTCCTGCAAAATGAAGTCTGACTGCTGAGTGAACTCTGTCTTATGTTACCACTGAGGAGGATCCCGATATAAGATCTGAAGAGCTAAATCATGGAGGTGATGATCTGTCCACACATATAAGTTTCTTAGTGTGGAAAAAGTAATTGTAGTGAAAATTATATTTTGTGTTTTCAAAATGTAAAGGCAACCGTTCATAATAAATCATGTGAGAGCATAAGAGCAAACACATACTGCAAATATAAATATATCATACTGACAGGGGGAAAAAGCTTTTACTGGTATGGTGACAGATTTGTATATTTTACATTTCTGTCCTGTGTAGTAGCAGATGAAGTGCCTGTATTTGGGACAATGTTGCTTCTATCTGGGTACAACCTTTTCACATTGATGATTTCACTATTGTGTGCTAGTTGTAATTCTTTTCACGTTGGGATTGTATTCAAAGGTTTTCCACGTTTTGGGCTAAGGTGCCTCTATCCCACTTACTGGAAGTGCATGCGACATACAGAGCATTGGTTCATATGCCGCATGCAAATGCATTGACAGCTTGCGTTCAGGGAGACGCTAGTGATGTATATAGTGCCAGTAATGACACAGACTTGAGAGATGTCACTGCTACCACACTAAGCAGGAGCAAGCTGTCAGTACAGGTACAGATGGCAATGTACCAATGCTCCATATGTCACAAGCACAGTAGAATTAATCACTGAAACAATGATGGTTTTACTAGAAGCGTTTGTACTAAAATATGAAGGGCCAGATTACAAGTGGGGCCGTATATAACGTTTTTGTGAACGACAGGTAGCACTCATATTACAAGTTGAAAGTAAACTGTTTTCCCTCTTGGGCTAACCTGACGCGTACAAAAATCCGAACTTAGAATATTGGGGGTGCGATAATGTATTCCCCCAGTGGAGCAAAAAAAGTGGTGATGGTATTTTGGTACAAAATATATATATATATATATATATATATACATGATTATATATAGGTATAGATATATATAGATATATATAGGAATATCTATTTAAAAATACATAGAACATATACTGCTATGTGCAAAAAACAATGGAATGTGAAACATTTACAGCAAATACACAGTATAACACATTTTTAAAAATGAATACTACATAAATATGCTTTTCAAAGAGTGTCAGGACACGAGAGTCCTCTGAAGGTGCGCTTGTGTAGCGTGATGAGAAATAGTAGAACTAGAAGCAGGCGGTTCTTTCAATATACGATATAGACAGCAAGTAGTTCCTGTGTGAAGAGGAAAAAAAAAAGCCACATAGGATAGTATGTCTTGAACTCGTACAATGGGGTACAAACAGGATAAAGACCCCCCCTAGGGGTGGCTACTCACAAGACACAGCGGCACAGAAGAGGTGCCTAGCAGGACAAGACTGGACCAGTACAGTCGCCCGCCAGACTTTCACTGGCAGCCGGAAGTTCCAGAAGGTCAGTTGAGTGACTGGAAAGGCCAATCTCAGGGGCAGAGGATAGGAACCGGTGGAGATCCAAGGACTGTAATGTCGCAGACAGCTCACACAGAGCACTAGTAGCAAATTATTTGCCAGAAGGTGGTTATTACCAAAAATTAAATTGTTACAGTCCTCCGTAACAATTTTTTTTTAAAAGTGTCAATTAGATATAGATAAAAAACGAGCGAGTAGAGTGAAAGGCAGTTTATTAAAATATAATAAAACAAACAGCAACGCATTTCTCAGGAATGCTGTTTCATCAGGCTGTATAAAAAAAAAAAGTCTGGCGGGCGACTGTACTGGTCCCATCTTGTCCTGCTAGGCACCTCTTCTGTGCCGCTGTGTCTTGTACGAGTTCAAGACATACTATCCTATGTGGCGCCTTTCTTTTTTCATCTTCACACAGGAACTACTTGCTACAAATATACTTTTACACATTTCATCTACTTAACTGCAAAGGGCTCCAATGTACTTATATATATATGTCTATATGTGTGTGCATATGTATTTATGTGCTTATAGGTGCATATATGTCTGTAAATACACATATACACATATAATACATAAATACTTATGTACATTCATATATACAGTTGTATGCAAAAGTTTAGGCACCCCTGACAATTTCCATGATTTTAATTTATAAATAATTGGGTGTTTGGATCAGCAATTTCATTTTGATCTATCAAATAACTGAAGGACACAGTAATATTTCAGTAGTGAAATAAGGTTTATTGGATTAACAGAAAATGTGCAATATACATCAAAACGAAATTAGACAGGTGCATAAATTTGGGCACCCCAACAGAAATATGGCATCAATATTTAGTAGAGCGTCCTTTAGCAGACATAACAGCCTCTAGACGCTTCCTATAGCCTGTAATGAGTGTCTAGATTCTGGATGAAGGTATTTTGGACCATTCCTCCTTGCAAAACATCTCTAGCTCAGTTAGGTTTGATGGTTGCCGAGCATGGACAGCCCGCTTCAAATCACCCCACAGATTTTCAATGATATTTAGGTCTGGGGACTCGGATGGCCATTCCAGAACATTGTACTTGTTCCTCTGCATAAATGCCAGAGTAGATTTTGAGCAATGTTTTGGGTATTTGTCTTGTTGAAATATCCATCCCCAGCGTAACTTCAACTTTGTGACTGATTCCTCAACATTATTCTCAAGTATCTGCTGATATTGAGTGGAATCCATGCAACCCTCAACTTTAACAAGATTCCCAGCACCGGCACTGGCCACACAGCCCTACAGCATGATGGAACACCCACCAAATTTTACTGTGGCTAGCAAGTGTTTGTCTTGGAACGCTGTGTTCTTTTGCCTCCATGCATAACGCCCCTTGTTATGACCAAATAACTCAATCTTTGTTTCATCAGTCCACAGCAGCTTCTTCCGAAATGAAGCTGGCTTGTTCAAATGTGCGTTTGCATACCTCAAGCAACTCTGTTTGTGGCGTGTGTGCATAAAAGGCTTCTTCCAAAATCACTCTCCCATACAGCTTCTCCTTGTGCAAAGTGCGCTGAATTATTGAACGATGCACAGTGACAACATCTGCAGCAAGATGATGTTGTAGGTCTTTGAAGGTGGTCTGTGGGCTGTTTTTGACTGTTCTCACCATCCTTTGCCTCTCCGATATTTTACTTCTGGCCTTAACAAGAACTCACTATGTTCCTCACAGTCGACACTGACAGCTTAAATCTCTGCGATAGCTTTTTGTAGCCTTCCCCTAAACCATAATGTTGAACAATCTTTGTTTTCAGGTCATTGTTGTCATGAGTTGTTATGAGGCCCCTATGTTGCCACTCTTCAGAGGAGAGTCAAAGAGATCAACAACTTGCAATTGGCCACCTTAAATACCCTTTCTCATGATTGGATGCACCTGTCTATGAAGTTCAAGGCTTAATGGGCTCACCAAACCAATTGTGTGTTCCAATTAATCAGTGCTAGGTAGTTACAGGTATTCAAATCAACAAAATGACAAGGGTGCCCAAATTTATGCACTTGTCTAATTTCGTTTTGATGCATATTGCACATTTTCTGTTAATCCAATAAACCTACTTTCACTACTGAAATATTACTGTGTCCTTCAGTTATTTGATAGATCAAAATGAAATTGCTGATCTAAACACCCAATTATTTATAAATGAAAATCATGGAATTTGTCAGGGGTGCCTAAACTTTTGCATATGACTGTACATATACAGTGCCCTCCACTAATATTGGCACCCTTGGTAAATATAAGCAAAGAAGGCTGTGAAAATTAGTTTTTATTGTTTAATCTTTTGTTAAAAAAAATACACAAAAATACGCTGCTTTAAAGGGACAGTCAACATCAGAATTTTTGTTGTTTTAAAAGATAGACAATCCCTTAATTACCAATTCCCCAGTTTTGCATAACCAATACAGTTATAATTATACATGTTTTACCTCTGTAATTACCTTGTAGCTAAGTCTCAGCATACTGCCCCCTTATTTCAGTTCTTTTGACAGACTTGCATTTTAGCCAATCAGAGCTGACTCGATGGTAAATTCACGTGCATGAGCTCAATGTTATCTATATGAAACACGTGAACTAATGCCCTCTAGTGATAAAAAACTATCAAAATGCATTTAGATTAGAGGCGGCCTTCAAGATCTAAGAAATTAGCATATGAACCTCCTAGGTTTAGCTTTCAACTAAGAATGCCAAAAGAACATAGCAAAATTGGTGATAAAAGTAAATTGGAAAGTTGTTTAAAATTATATGCCCTATGTGAATAATGAAAGTGTTTTGGGGACTTGACTGTCCCTTTAATGAATATCAAACAATTTCAAACACCACACAGGTTTATAAAAAAAAATCTTTGTTAACCCCTTAAATACTAGTGGCGTACGCTGCAGTGCTACTTTAACAAGCCTGCAGGAGAGAGGGAGGGTCTGATTGATTGAGTCAAGACCTGCGCTATAGCAACCAGGCAAGCGCTTAACGACCGGTGACGTACAGGGTATGTCACGGTCGTTAAGGGGTTAATTATATGTGTGGCACAGTTATTGGCACCCCTATAAATTCATATGAGAATAATATATTTGAAGTAGACACCCATTTTAAATTTTGTAGTACACTTGGGTGACTGGGAACAGGAAATTGTTCAACCATGACTTCCTGTTTCACAGGAGTATAAATATGAGGTAACACATAGGTCAAATTCCCTTAGTCATTCATCACTATGGGTAAGACCAAGGAATATAGCTGTGATGTGCTCCAAAAGGTTGTTGAGCTTCACAAAATGGAAAGTGGCTATAAGAAAATAGCAAAAGCATTCAGAGGATGGTTTGAGTGGCCAAAATATCTCCAATGATCACAGCTGGAGAATTGCAGAAGTTAGTTTTATCTTGGGGTCAGAAAGTCTCCAAAACTACAATCCTCTACTCTCATCCAAAAACAAGTTTAAGCGTCTTCGTTTGCCAGACACTACTGGATCTTCAAATGGGATTGGGATCTATGGTCAGATGAAACCAAAATAGAGCTTTTTGGCAATAAACACCAGAGGTGGGTTTGGCTCACACAGAGAGGTAGCCATATGGAATAGTACCTCATGCTCACGGTTAAATATGGTGGTGGCTCTTCAATGTTTTGAGGCTGTTTTTCTGCCAGAGGACCTGGACATTTTGTTAGGATTCATGTCATCATGGACTCTATCAAATATCAACAGATATTAAATGAACAACTGACTGGCCTCTGCCAGAAAGCTTAAAATGGGTCGTGGTTGGATCTTCCAGCAGGGCAATGATCCAAAACATAAATCAAAATCAACACAAAAATGGTTTACTGACCACAAAGTCAAGGTCCTGCCATGGCTATCCCAGTCCACTGACTTTAATTCCATAGAAAACCTGAGGGGTGAAATGAAGAGGAGAGTCCATCAGAATCAACTTTGAAATTTGAAGGATGTGGAAAGATTCTGTATGGATGAATGGTTTCAGATACCTTGCCATGTATTCTCCAACCTCATCAGGCATTATAGGAGAAGAGCTGTTATCTTGACAATGGGAGGTAGCACAAAGTATTGACTAAAATTTTGAAGTTTTGTGACTTTTTTTGTTTAATAAAACAGTTAACTAGAGCTCTGAGGACGTGGTTATCATTCTAGCGTAAAGCGCTCAAGCAATTGCGTTTATTTTCAACTTGTAATACAAGCGGTAAATCCGATGCACACAAACACCTGTGATAAACCCCTTTTTGCTTGTGCGTAATTGTTAGTGCTCCACTCGTAATCTAGGGGGAAATGGTTTTATTCAAGAGTGAATGTATTTATGTGCATAAAAAATCCCTTTAATACTTCTGATATTACTGCACCATGAGTACATTATGAAGCACAATGTATATTGTATATACCTGGTAAGCATAGAAGGAAGTGGAATCATATTGGAAGATGTTAAATAAAAGGCTACAGCAAATCATTTTAATCTATTAATATAACTCTGTTGGAGGGTTGTTTCAATTTGTCTTACAAAGTAGCAGGAAGCTAAACAAATTAATTTGTCTGCTGTGTGTCACAACAAGACTATATATAGCTTGCTTGTAGATAAAAGCTGTTCTGCCATTGTGAGGGCTTGAAGCAAATATAAGCAAAACTTACATCTAACACATAAACAAGTTGACCCCTAAATTGCCGGAGAGGGCTATAACACATTGCTACACAATACTTGCAATGAATAAAACTGTACATTTATCGCACTGTTTCTAATAATTTATAGTCATTATTTCTTTGGCTCAGCTTGTATACTATGCGCTTTCATGTAGACTAAAAATACATTTAACACACAAAATTCTATTTTAGAGCTATTGCATAAGTCTGGAATGTGATCTTGGAGATGGTCAATACATTCATCCTCACTGAAGAGGGGTACTATGCATAGTAAAACAACTTTGCAATATACTCTGAAAATGGTGAGTGCTCACTGCAAACTTCACAAGCTTAACTTTTATACATATCTGTGCAGGAGGTCATGAGATAAGGAACCACAAAGAAATTCAAGTTTTGTGAACAAAATGACCATGGCTAACTTAGATTGGCTTCTTAAAATAAAGTGAGTAGCAGTGGATTTTGCTATTGAAAACCTAATGCAGCAAACAAAGTGTTAATGCATTAAAAAACATTTCACATTCACCTTATATGTTATTTTTTAGAATGACCACAGAAACATATTTTCTTTCAAATTTGTTTACTGTCCCTTTAAATTGAAATATAATAATCTCAGTTTTCAAATAAGTCACTTGGGTTACTATTGCAGGGTTAATGTCAGTTTGTTATTATCATTTATATGTAAAGCGCCCTAATATTCCACAGAACTGAATAAATGATTATTGGGGTATACAGTACAATATAAATAGATAATGACAATGAAATGAATAAAGGAGGAAGAGGCTCTGAACAGCTTACAATCTAGATGTGAGATAACATTTCCTTAATTAATTTGACAACATGTGGGTGAGGAAACAATCGGCTAGATTACGAGTTGTGCATTAGGAGGGGTGCGTTAGTTACGTGTACTTTATTTACATTGCGCACTTTTCATAACGTAGGTATTACGAATCTCCAAACAACCTCGTAACACGCTGCGTTTATTTTCTACGCGTAATCACGGCAGCGTTAAACATTCTCCCATAGAGATCAATGATAAATGAAAGAAGCACGGATTTTTAAGCTAACACTCGATCTCGCGAGAAATACGCACTGCTCTGTCATATTACGTATACCACATAATGCACAACAAAAACACAGCTCAAATGTACTAACAACAATCACGCAACATAGCACATATGCATTACACATTCACAATCGGAAAAGAAAAAGAATAAAGAACATTTACACTAAACGAGGAATACATAAATACGATCTTGCAACACGGAACAAAACAACACGAAAAAAGATTTGCACACTCATACACAAACAAAACATTCGCATTCAAGATTATGGAACATTAGTACAAAGAAACATTTACACCACTTCACAAATACGACACCATCACAAATCACCATTTACATTTACAGATAATACTTTTGGACAATGCTATTCAAAATGATCACTATGACATCATCGCATTATACACATTACACAAATACTAACTCAATATGAGCATGCGCAAATTCACACAACTAATACACATTGCACACATACTAATTACTAACAAAGCACACCTGAACATACTTTACTTTGTAAACCGGTTTACATAGGGTATATAAGCACGTCACAAGCATGGCTTCTTTGACTGTGCTGCTGGAGGTTTTTTTTAGAGATTAGAGAGTTATTGGTATTGTGAGATTTGGTGAGTGAGTTAGTTAGTGGTAGTGTGAGATAGTGAGTTAGTTAGTGGTAGTGTGAGAGTGTGCGTTATTTAGTGGTAGTGTGAGATAGTGAGTTAGTGGTATAGTGAGAGAGTGAGTTAGTTAGTGGTGGTAGTGTGAGAGAGTGAGTTAGTTAGTGGTAGTGTGAGATAGTGAGTTAGTGGTAGTGTGAGATAGTGAGTTAGTGGTAGTGTGAGATAGTGAGAGAGCGGTAGTGAGCGAGAGTTTGTTTGGGTGAGTGTGCGAGTGGGTTTTCTGAATACTTAACACATTTACACGCAAACACATTCAATACATACATACATACACTTATCCATAACACTACATACACTCCATACCCCATCCCCTCTCATACTACACTCCATACCCCATTCCCTTTCATCCCATACCCCATTCCCTGTAAGCCCATACCCCATTCCCTTTAAGCTCATACCCCATTCCCTGTAAGCCCATACCCATCCCATAGTTAGATTTTGTTTACATATCCTCATTTTAGTCTTTTTCTACATTTTTGTCTGTTTAATACTCCTTACCCTCTTTTATTTATATCCCTTTCACACTTTGAGCACTTTTTTTTTCTTTTCATTTTTGTTATTTATTTTGACCCCCTTTCATTTGGGCACAGTCACTTTTTGTTTGAGTATGTCGGGAGGTTGGGATAGGGGGCAGATTAGCCCGCAGCTATTAGAGCTGATTAGGCTGGGGGAGAGGAAGGGGGGGAGGAAGAGGTGGGTGGACCCGGCCACTTTGTTTAAGATGAACAAGTGGCTGGGCCCAGTGGCGGCCAGTGTAGAGCTTCACAGTCCGTGAAACAGAGGCTCACATCACAGGGGAAAGCCAAGCTGACTAGGGAGGCCAGATATAATATGGATGAGGAGGCCCTCATAGAGGCTTATATGGAGAGGGCTAGGAGGCTGCAGGCTCAGAAGGCCACCCCTAGGGAGAAGATGAAGCTATGGCTGGAGATCAGGGATGCCGTTAATGCAGTGGGGATCCATAACAGGGATGTCAAATCCATACAGCATCGCTACCGGGACTGCAAAATGGAACTCAAAAGAAAGCTCTCGAGGGAGAACCAATATCTAACAGGGACCGGTGGCGGTCCTGAAATGATTGTGGAATATTCCCGATGGGAGGAAATGTTGCGTCCCAGCATCTCTGTGCTGGCCATAGTTGGTATCGGAGGAGTTGATACCGAGTTGATTTTACATCAAAAATAAAGAATGTATTTAAGGATATGATTAACGCAATTACGCTTTTTTTAGACATTATTACGTAAACGCATTCACAATTACCTTGCGAAAGTTGCATTTCACGAAAAGCCATCACATTGGTATCTAGGATACAGGTTAGGTGTGCATTTAATCAGACTGAAAACAAACGCAAAAACACATTCAGATTGACCATATAGATATCAGAAACATGGTTTGGAAAATGCGGAGATCGTATTGATTGTTGTATTTGAAAGTGTATTAATGAGGCTGCCTTTGTAATTCTATTGTAAGCAAAAGCATTTACATATTTATTTGGAACTGTGCTAATATCTCTTTCTGAGCCCGGGGAGGAGGCAGCACAGCACCCACAGGCAGAGATGCGTGCCTCCCGGAGGGAACAGGCGGAAACCAGAATCCATGACGGAAGCAATTGATGAGATTCGACTAGACCAAAGAGAGCTTCACCAAGACCAAAGAGAGATCTTGCTTACTCTGAAAAGATATATTGCAGGTCTTCCGGGAGGCGCATAACGCACCATCTCCTGCTGGTCCATCTGCTGCTGGACCATCTCTGCTGCTGGACCATCTGCTGCTGGGCCATCTGATCCTGGGCCATCTGCTGCTGGACCATCTGCTCCTGGCCCTCCTCCATCTCATCCTCAATCTCCTCCTCAGCCGGGTGATCCCAGTACTCCTCCTTCCCCTCTTCCCCAAACATCTCCGATGAGAATTTGTCGGAGGGGGCAGTTGCCCCCCCCCCAAAGCCTTAGTCTCGTGGGAAGAGGGGAAGGAAGAGGAAGTAAGTTTTATATATATATTTATATATATATATATATATATATATATATATATAGTTATTTAATGTGTAATGGATAGGTATGTGATGATGTGGTCTTCTTACACTTGTGGAGCACACTCTGTATATAATCTGCTTCTATGGGACCGGGTCTATGGAGGCAGATTGTTTGCAGAGTGTGTTTTACAAGTGTGTGGAGACCACGTCATCACATACCTATCTTTGTTCATTACATTGATTGGTTTCTGTGATGTGATGTCCAAACTGTTTCCCTAATCTCAAACAAAATGACCATTACAATTATACATGATGGCATTTTACTGTTTTGATGCCAACAACACAGCTTAAAGGGACAGTCATGACATTAATTATTGTTGGTTACAAAGAAAACACTTTATTACGCATTATCAAGTTTGCAAAAACAACACTTACAGAAATACACGTTTTACTTCTGTGATTAACCTTGTATCTATGCCTATGAAAAATGACCACTTATTTATGTTCTTTTGACAGACCGGCATTTCAGCCAATCACTGATTAATCCAGGGTAACTATACTGCATGAGCTCAATGTTTTCTATATGAAACACAAAAAATAATGCCCTCTAGTGGTCAAAATGCATTCAGATTAGATGCACTCTTCAAGCTCGAAGAAATGAGCAGATGAACCTCCCCGGTTTAGCTATCAACTAAGAATACCAAGAGAACTAAGATAAATTGTTGATAAACGTTTGAGATATATTTTATAAAAATTACATTTTTTGAGATTTAAATCATTACTGTTTTGCTTGACTTGACTGCAGGATAAAACGGTTTAAAGACTTACTTAGAAACTGTCAGTTTAGCTATGTTGAAAAGTTAGCTGGAAAGCCCATTGCAAGTGGGAAATAAGACACTCCCCCTACTTTTGCATATGAAAAGACCCTTTACAAAAATAAGAGCAAGCTGGAGAAGGTAGCTGATGGTATTCACATCAAACTTTGGGGCTTGGTTAGGAGTCAGAAAATCACAGCAATAGTATTTAAAAATAAGCAAAACTATACATTTTAAAAACATTATGGTTTGTATAGATAGATCATCTACAAAACATATATGCTACGAAAAAATGAGTGTATAATGTCCCTTTAAGAAAAAAGACCAGGACATAACATCTAGAATAGGTAGGCATCTCATATATTTAGCATATGATAAGGGTCAATGCATATTGATTACTTGATTCAAATACAATAGCGCATCTTTAGGAATTAGATATGTAGAAAATTCAGCACAACACAAAACAAGATGGAGTATATTCATGGATTTGCACTTGCCTCAAAATATATTATGCATGAAAAACATATTGCTTTCATTCGTTTCTTCAATGAGACAGCCAACAAAAGAGATTTTTGTGTTCTTTATCAGCTATGGTTCAACAATGTACATGATTGACACAATCCATACTCATCATGGTTTTAAACCATTCACAAACGTGGGTTACGTGCAAAATCAAATATTGCGGGACAACGTAATCCAATCAGACGGATTTAACACCTTGGCATGTGACGTCTTAACCAACATGGCGCATCCGAGATCGCCTTAAAAAAAATGTTAGCCAATCAAAAGCGCATCCGAGATTGCGTAAAAACAGCATACAATCCAATAACTCATTTTACAGCTTGGCATGTGACATCTTAAGCAACATGGTGCATCCGAGATCGTGTAAAAACGTCAGCCAATCAAAGGCGCATCCGAGATCACGTAAAAACGGCATCCAATCCAATAACTTATTTTACAGTTTGGCTTGTGACGTCTTAAGCAACATGGCGCATCCGAGATCGCGTAACAACGTCAGCCAATCAATGGCGCATCCGAGATCGCGTGAAAATGGCATCCAATCCAAGGACTAATTATACATCTTTGCATGTCAATAAGAAACGTATTTATATTTTAAAAACTAGTATGCATATGAACTGGCTGACACACTCACAGATAAACCACTTTCTGTTGACACATAGTCAAAAACACAATTTACTTAGACAGACTACTACATTTGAAAACCTCTGCCTACGAGACACGCCGACAGATCATGCAATATCTATTTTATACAAGTTACTGATATTAGAAGACACACAAACGCTGCCCACATATGCCAAAGCATGGGAAAAGGAATTACAACTTGACATTGAACTACAGGAATGGCTGACAACATTCCAGATCACAAAACAATCCTCAATCTCTACCAGAGTACAAGAATCAAGCTATAAGTTTTTATCAAGATGGTACCTTACCCCTGTTAGGCTAAAACAAATTTATAAAACTACTACAGGGAAGTGCTGGAGGGAATGTGGAGTTCAGGGCACATTGACACACATCTGGTGGGATTGCCCAGTTCTAGATCGATTTTGGACAGAAATACTTAAATACATTAGAATAGCAACGGGGAAAGCCTTGCAGAATGGTCCTAAGACTCTGCTATTCCTTTCACTACCCAGCCTTGAGAATAAAGCCGCTAACGCCCTTAGATTAGTCATGTTAAATGGGGCAAAGATGCTGATACCGAAACAATGGAAAAACAAAAATGGGCCGTCAGTTGAGGAATGGAAAAAACAGGTAGACACCTTATTGCATCTGGAAAGATACCACCACATGCAGAACAATACAATAGACACACACGAGAATATGCTAATGCAGTGGAGGGAATGTCAAAGACTTGACAGACCAAGGGTTTGACAACACCAAAATCTAATTCTATAGAGATTAGTAATCAAGATATACTGACGAGAGGGAAGTAACAAGGGGAAAAGCACATTGGTTACATTCAGTTAATATTGGAGTCTATCAGTAGAAAATAATCACACTAATTTGGCATGAACTAATGACAGTTTTGGTTGTTTATTAATGGTTTAAAGCATTGGATACTGTGCTGTTGGATATATTATATACTAACTGGGCGCAGACAGTCCTGCACAGGTTTATGGACATTGAAAAAAAAAAAAAAGTACAATATGGATGGACATTAGTAGTTAGATTTATAATAATCAAGGGGAAAAAAAAAAAAAGGTAAAAATGATGATGCTGACTTGTAAAGCAAACTGTGATGTTGATTTGTATGATATTTTTACAAGGGAGGGGTGAGAGGTATTGTCTTTCTCCCACCTTGGAAAACACGCTGTATCTTTGATTGATTTTCAATCTGAAAATTTAAAAAAAACAAAAAAAAACTAGTATGTGCTATATTGTTATCTATGAATGTCACGCTAGATAACATAATACTGTGATATATGAAATAGAATCCATTGTTGGTAATAAGGATATATTTCATTACAATCGGAGGATTATTAACTATTTAGCAAGCATTTTAAGTTACACGATTATGTACGACATTGCAATTTGAACTTCATTTTCAAATTTAATTTTAATCTTTTGATTTGTTTAGAGGTAATCTCAAGAGCAGAAAAATACGATGTGGTAACTGTTGATTGTTGACTACATATATATATATATATATATATATATATATATATATATATACCGATTGTCATTGGTTCACCTATGTGTTCATTTAGAAACCAGTAGTGCCCTGCTGCTCCTTAAACAAATGATACAAAGAGACTGAAGCAAATTCTAGAATTTATGGAAAGAAAATTAATTAAAAATCGTATGTTAGACATAAATGAGAAAATAGATTGTGTTTCATGTCCCTTTAAGGATTAACCACCTAAAATATAGATTTTAATAAATGACATGAATAAAGAGGACAAATAATATATTAATGACATTTATTTTATTATTATGTCATAAAACATAAAGAAATAAGATAATGTTACAAAAAGTCATATTGATAAATCAGCCCCATTGGAGCCATCTGACAAGGTGAAAGAGTGCATCACAGTCCTTGGAGGGAGTTGAAAAGGGCCAACACAGCCCCATTGGAGCCATCTGACAAGGTGCCATAGTGTATCACAGTCCTTGGAGGGAGTTGACAAGGGCCAACACAGCCCCATTGGAGCCATCTGACAAGGTGCCATAGTGTTTGACAGTCCTTGGAGGGAGTTAACAAGGGCCAAAACAGCCCCATTGGAGCCATCTGACAAGGTGCCAAAGTGAATCACAGTCCTTGGAAGGAGTAGACAAGGGTCAACACAGCCCCATTGGAGTCATCTGACAAGGTGCCATAGTGTATCACGGTCCTTGGAGGGAGTTAACAAGGGCCAACACAGCCCCATTGGAGCCACCTGACAAGGTGCCATAGTGTATCACAGTCCTTGGAGGGAGTTGACAAGGGCCAACACAGCCCCATTGGAGCCATCTGACAAAGTGCCATAGTGTATCACAGTTCTTGGAGGGAGTTGACAAGGGCCAACACAGCCCCATTGGAGCCATCTGACAAGGTGCCATAGTGTATCACAGTTCTTGGAGGGAGTTGACAAGGGCCAACACAGACCCATTGGAGCCATCTGAAAAGGTGCCATAGTGTATCACAGTCCTTGGAGGGAGTTGACAAGGGCCAAAACAGACCCATTGGAGCCATCTGACAAGGTGCCATAGTGTATCACAGTCCTTGGAGGGAGTTGACAAGGGCCAACACAGACCCATTGGAGCCATTTGACAAGGTGAAAAAGTGCAACAGGCACAACAAAAAAAAACAAAAAGGCCAAATGGCAACAATAAAAACAAAAAAACAAACAAAGTAACCTGTGGACGGAAGATTCGTATCTGCGCCCTCGGAGCATCTCCGGATCCTCCACTTATTGGGCATCAGCATCACCCTCATCGTCCTGTGCATTACCAGCTGCGGATTCATGCATTGACTCTAGACACAGAACGCGCTCTAGAGTCAAGCGCTGCACCCGCAGCTGGGTATGCATGGTGTCGTGCATCCTTCCCAGCAACACACTGTTCCTCAGCATGGTCTGCTCTATACGTGCTAGAGCCACTAGCATTAACCATGCTGAGTCACAACCTAAACAAAAATAAAGTATGAAAATTATTGTTCATTCAAGCACATAATAAAAAGAGAGCAAAGATACATTATAATAATAAAAAGACAAATCATTATTATAATTAAATATTCACTATATAATATTTACACATTACATATTTTCTTCATAGATAAACCATTAAAGGGACAGTTTACTCAAAAATGTTCTTCCCTTTAATTGTTTCACAATGATCCACTTTACCTGCTGGAGTATATTAAATTCTTTATAAGTATTTCCATTGTCCTTACATTGGCATCTGAAATAGTTTATTTAGCCTGTGGTATCCACACCTATCCTTAAATATTTTGGCCTCGAGGCCAAGCTGTGTAAACACAGCAAGCAGAAGAAATTACACTCCCAGTGGGTTATAGAAGAGATAAGGTAAGAAAAAGTTAATTTTCAATTGTTCTATCCAAGTATTGGTGATTGGTATATGGAGTGATATGAGATAAAGAAGCACTAATTGTAAACACATTAAGGGAAAAAACTATTTTATAGTATACTGTCCCTTTAAGATCTTAACACAAATCAAAACCCTCTCAATCTTGAAAAAAAAAGGGCAGTGATGACAAATTCAAAATATTACAATAATATGAGAATGGTACTGGCACTAGGACCCAGTGACCCTGGAAAAAAGACTGAGTTAAATGTAACAGTCCGGTGCTACCCCTAAAAAAAGGTTTAAACAATAAAAGTTAAGAGTAAAGGTTTAGGGTTTATTAAGCACTCTTTCCTAGTCTAAGTAGTAAGGAATTAAAAAATATCTTTTAATAATTAAAGGTAAAAATGAGGAAACAACCTCTATACAATAAATTAAACCCCACCAACCAAAATAACCAAGTGAGATAAAAAAGTGCATGTATTCACCCCCTGTTTCCTAGCTGATAGCTGCAGTTGTCGGCATCAGGTGCCAGAAGTGAAAAAACATGCAATAACACTAATAAAGTGCACAAACTATTTCGGCCCAAGTACTCGCCTTTTTCAATGTGAATAGTAACAAGCAGAAGCCCCAAATGCCACCCTTTTAAATACAGGCTTGCTGCCTGCTATTCACCAATCATGGTGCAGCATCCAGAGCCGCCGGCGCCGCTCATACGCTGTGTGTGGCTGTGGTGTGGGCGTGTGCTGAATTTGTGCATCACAATTGGAGGACACATCACATCACAGAAAACTAACGCATAGATTACGAGTTTTTGTCGGTAAGGCTGTGCGGTGCTAACGCTCCTTTTTTTCTTACCGCTCACTTAAGACAACGCTGGTATTACGAGTCTTCTGCAAGCCGGCGTTAGCCTCAGAAAAGTGAGCGTTGAGCAAAATTTAGCTCCACATCTCACCTCAATACCAGCGTTGCTTACGGTAGCGGTAAGCTGGCAAAACGTGCTTGTGCATGATTTCCCCATAGGAAACAATGGGGCTGAGCTGGCTGAAAAAAAACCTAACACCTGCAAAAAAGCAGTGTTCAGCTCCTAACGCAGCCCCATTGTTTCCTATGGGGAAATAAAAGTTATGTCTGCACCTAACACCCTAACATGAACCCCGAGTCTAAACACCCCTAATCTTACACTTATTAACCCCTAATCTGCCAACCCCGCAATCGCTGACACCTACATTATATTATTAACCCCTAATCTGCCGCTCCGGACACTGCCGCCACCTACATTATACTTATGAACTCCTAATCTACTGCCCCCAACATTGCCGACACCTACATTATATTTATTAACCCCTAATCTGCCCCCCCAACGTCGCCGCAACTATATTAAATTTATTAACCCCTAATCTTCCGACCCCAAAGTCGCCGCTACTATATTAAATTTATTAACCCCTAAACCTAAGTCTAACCCTAAGTCTAACCCCCCTAACTTAAATATAATTTTAATTAAACTAAATAAATTTAACATAATTAAATAAATTAATCCTATTTAAAACTAAATACTTACCGATAAAATAAAACCTAAGATAGCTACAATATAACTAATAGTTACATTGTAGCTAGTTTAAGATTTATTTTTATTTTACGGGCAACTTTGTATTTATTTTAACTAGGTACAATAGTTATTAAATAGTTATTAACTATTTAATAACTACCTAGCTAAAATAAGTACAAAATTACCTGTAAAATAAACCATAACTTAAGTTACAATTACACCTATTACTACACTATAATTAAACTAATTACCTAAACTACCTACAATTCATTACAATTAAATTAAATAAACTAAATTACGAAGAAAAAAAAGAATGACAAGAATTTGAAACTAATTACACCTAATCTAATCCCCCTAATAAAATAAAAAAGCCCCCCAAAATAATAAAATTCCCTACCCTATACTAAATTACAAATAGCCCTTAAAAGGGCCTTTTGCGGGGCATTGCCCCAAAGTAATCAGCTCTTTCACCTGTAAAAAAAAATACAATACCCCCCCAACATTAAAACCCACCACCCACACACCCAACCCTACTCTAAAACCCACCCAATCCCCCCTTAAAAAACCTAACACTACCCCCTTGAAGATCACCCTACCTTGAGCCGTCTTCACCCAGCCGGGCACAAGTGGTCCTCCAGAGGGTCCGAAGTCTTCATCCTATCCGGCCAGAAGAGGACATCCAGACCGGCAGAAGGCTTCATCCAGGCGGCATCTTCTATCTTCATCCTTCCAGAACGGAGCGGGTCCATCTTCAAGACATCCAACACGGAGCATCCTCTTCATCCAACGGCCGACGACTGAATGACTGGTCCTTTAAATGACGTCATCCAAGATGGCATCCCTTGAATTCCGATTGGCTGATAGAATCCTATCAGCCAATCGGAATTAAGGTTGGAAAAATCCTATTGGCTGATGCAATCAGCCAATAGCAATAGGATTGAGCTTGCATTCTATTGGCTGTTCCAATCAGTATCAGCCAATAGGATTTTTCATACCTTAATTCCAATTGGCGGAGGGACGCCATCTTGGATGACGTCATTTAAAGGACCAGTCATTCAGTCGTCGGCCGTCGGATGAAGAGGATGCTCCGCGTCGGATGTCTTGAAGATGGACCCACTCCGGAAGGATGAAGATAGAAGATGTCGCCTGGATGAAGCCTGGATGTCCTCTTCTGGCCGGATAGGATGAAGATTTCGGACCCTCTGGAGGACCACTTGTGCCCGGCTGGGTGAAGACGGCTCAGGGTAGGGTGATCTTCAAGGGGGTAGTGTTAGGTTTTTTTAAGGGGGGATTGGGTGGGTTTTAGAGTAGGGTTGGGTGTGTGGGTGGTGAGTTTTAATGTTGGGGGTATTGGGGTTTTTTTTACAGGTGAAAGAGCTGATTACTTTGGGGCAATGCCCCGCAAAAGGCCCTTTTTATTTGTAATTTAGTATAGGGTAGGGAATTTTATTATTTTGGGGGGCTTTTTTTATTTTATTAGGGGGATTAGATTAGGTGTAATTAGTTTAAAATTCTTGTAATTCTTTTTTTCTCTCTGTAATTTAGTGGGGGGGTTTTCCGTAATTTAGTTTATTTAATTTAATTGTAATTAATTGTAGGTAGTTTAGGTAATTAGTTTAATTATAGTGTAGTGTTAGGTGTAATTGTAACTTAGGTTAGGGTTTATTTTACAGGTAATTTTGTACTTATTTTAGCTAGGTAGTTATTAAATAGTTAATAACTATTTAATAACTATTGTACCTAGTTAAAATAAATACAAAGTTGCCTGTAAAATAAAAATAAATCCTAAGCTAGCTACAATGTAACTATTAGTTATATTGTAGCTATCTTAGGGTTTATTTTATCTGTAATTATTTAGTTTTAAATAGGATTAATTTATTTAATTATGTTACATTTATTTCATTTAATTTAAATTATATTTAAGTTAGGGGGGTTAGACTTAGGGTTAGACTTAGGTTTAGGGGTTAAAGGACCAGTCAACACATTAGATTTGCATAATCAACAAATGCAAGATAACAAGACAATGCAATAGCACTTAGTCTGAACTTCAAATGAGTAGTAGATTTTGTTATAACAAATTTCAAAGTTATGTATATTTCCACTCCCCTTGTACCATGTGATAGCAATCAGCCAATCACAAATGCATATACGTATAGTCTGTGAATTCTTGCACATGCTCAGTAGGATCTGGTGACTCAAAAATTGTAAATATAAAAGACTGTGCACATTTTTTTTAATGGAAGTAAATTGGAAAGTTGTTTATAATTACATGCTGAATCATGAAAATTTAATTTAACCTGAGTGTCCCTTTAATAAATTTAATATAGTAGCGGCGACGTTGGGGTCGGAAGATTAGAGGTTAATAAATATAGGTAGGTGTCGGCGATGTTAGGGACGGCAGATTAGGGGTTAATAAAATTTAACTAGTGTTTGCGAGGCGGGAGTGCAGCGGTTTAAGGGTTAATATATTTATTAAAGTGGCGACGATGTCCAGTCGGCAGATTAGGGGTTAAACATTTTAGTTAAGTGTTTCCGATGTGGGTGGGGGGGCTCGGTTTAGGGGTTAATAGGTAGTTTATGGGTGTTAGTGTACTTTTAGCACTTTAGTTAAGAGCTTTATGTTCCGGCGTTAGCCCATAAAACTCTTAACTACTGACTGTTAAATGCGGTAGGAGTCTGGACAGGAGAGGGTCTACCGCTCACTTTTTCAGGCGATCGTAATACCGGCGTTACGAAAATATCATTAAAAAGATAGGATACGCAATTGACGTAAGGGGATTTGCGGTAAGCTAAAATCGCGGAAAACAAGTGAGTGGTAGACCCTTTCCTGCCTGACTCATAATACCAGCGAGCGTTAAAAAGCAGTGTTGGGACCCCTCAACGCTGCTTTTTAAGGCTAACGCAAGACTCGTAATCTCGCCGATAGTGTGTAAACAGACTCTGACAAGATTAGTGTATAACAATACAGGGAAATCCTGGTTAGTAGTACTGTATATGTTCCTGAGTATTACACATATTTGTGCATTTGTTGCAATTGGAGGAAATGAATTACAGGGCACACAGTGATACTTCAGTATAAAACATACTGTTACTGACAGTGAACCCTCATATCATACATTTAGCTTGTCCTTGTCATTACACAGTGCACACAGTGATTGGCCACACCAACCCTCGCTGCACATAGAGATACTGCAGTATAGAACATTCTAGTATTAACAGAGAACCCTCATATCACACATGTAACTTATTATCATTACACAGTGTACACAGTGATTGTCTACACTAACTCTCACTGCACACAGTGATACTGCAGTATAGATCATTCTGTTAATGACAGAGAACCCTCTTATCACAAGATTAATGTATAACAATGCAGTAAAATCCTGGTTAGTAGTACTGTATGTATTCCTGAGTATTACACATATTTGTGCATTTGTTGCAATAGGAGGAAATGGGTTATAGTGCACACAGTGATACTGCAGTATAGAACATTCTGTTACTGACAGTGAACCCTCATATAACACATGTAACTTATTGTCATTACACAGTGTACACAGAGATTGTCTACACCAGAGCTTTCCAAACTTTTCATGTTGGTGACACACTTTTTAGACCTACATAATTTCGCGACACAGTAATTCAGTTGTACTAGCAAACAGGAGGTTAAACTAACCCTCGCTGCACACAGCGACACTGCAGTATAGATCATTCTGTCACTGACAGAGAACCCTCTTATCACACATGTAACTTGTAATTGTCGTTCCACACTGTACACAGTGATTGTTTACACTATCCCTTACTGCACACAGAAATACTGCAGTATGTAACATTTTATCACTGACAGAGAACCCTCATATCACACATGTGACCTGTTATTGTCAATAGACATTGTACACAGTGATTGTTTACACTAACCCTCGCTGCACACAGTGATACTTCAGTATAGAACATTCTGTAACCTGTTATTGTCAAAACACACTGTACAAAGTGTGCCATACTAAGTTCATATATACACTAGCCTCAATTATGATGTCAATAGGGGGTGGTATTGGGAGTGGATGATTATATAGCGATCATGATAATAACAGTGTAATCAATGCACACCCTCATCTTAAAATGTCAACCACACTACTCATAAATCAAAATTATTAGATGTGCAAATTGAATAATAAATCAGTATAGAAATTTATCTAGAATAGAATTCAGATATCAGGAATGGTAGTATCCCCCCACTGTACCGCAGTGGAAGGTTTATTCCGTAAAGATAAAATTAACCGATTATCTGATACTTAACATGGTATAGCTACCAACCATCCACTCAAGATAGAGCAAATATTTGTTAACCAGGATGGTGTACAAATAATTACAGAAAAACCCAAAAATAATTAGCTTCATTCATTCCATGAGGCATGATTGAATTTAATCTAAATATCCAATTGGTCTCCTTTTGGAACAGTATTTGTTTGCACCCACCGCCTCTAATACCGGGTTTCACTTGCTCCAAACCCCAACATGTAAAGGTTCCTGTGCCTCCTCCATGATTGGAGAGGAAATGTCTAGCCACACTAGTGATTTGTTTGCCTTTCTCCAAATCTCTACGGCATTACGGATATTACTTAGGTGTTCCGTCATGCGTTTACCCAATTTTCGAGTGGTCATCCCAACATAGAGATGTTCACATGAGCATGAGATGCAATAAATCACATTAGTGCTTTGGCAGTTAATATGTGTATTAATCCTCCATTTCTTGTGGAATCGATCAATCATAAATTTCTTAATCATGTGTTGACACACCTTACAGTTTCCACAAGGGACAGAACCCCTATATAGTGGTGTTTTTTTGCATTTCTATTGAAGTGGCTTGTAGTGAGATGGTCATTAAGGTTAGGTGCTCTTCTAAAGGTGAATGAGGGTTTTTCTGGTAACAAGGATGCTAGTTGTTCATCTCCCAGTAAAATATGCCAGTGTTTTCTTACAATATCTGACAATATATTACTTTGCTGATTATAGGTGGAGATAAACCTAAGTGTGTTAGTGGAACTACGTTGTTTAAGTCTCAATTAATCATCCCTGTCCTTCGCAAGGGCCTTGTTGTATGCCCTAGCCAATGATTTTTTTAGAGTACCCACGTAGTAAAAGTCTTTGTTTTAAATCAAATGCTGCCTTTTTAAATGACTCTAGTGTGGTACTGTTCCTTCTAATTCTTAGATATTCCCCATATGGGAGACCTCTAACAGTTGAGGGGTGATGAAAACTGGATGCGTGTAGGATGTTAGTGGCCGTTGATTTCCTATAAACATCAGTTTCAAGCTTATTGTCAACCTTTTAAATGGTTAAATCCAAGAATTGCACATTGCTTTCACTGGATGTGAATGTCAAAAAAAGGCCAAAAAGGTTATCATTGAGTGTTTGAATAAATTCCCCCGGTCCAGACCATATAAACACAATATCGTCTATATATCTGGACCAATGGGAGATGTATTGGGTGAAATTAGTAAGGGATTCATGAAATACTACCATTTCCTCCCACCAGTCCAGATATATATTTGTGTAGGTGGGGGCACATAAAGTGCCCATGGCAGTGCCACATATCTGTAAAAAGAATTTGTCATCAAATACAAAATAATTATGGGTTAAAACAAATTTAAGCAGTCTAGTAAGAAAATCCTTCGTTTCTACGTTTATCTCTGAGTTTTTCTCAAGAAAATAAGCAACTGCTTTACAACCCCATACTGTTTTTATACTCGTATAAAGCGACTCAACGTCGCAAGTTACCAACAACAAGTTAGGTGTAACAGATATATTCTGTATTTTGTTTAATATGTGCATGATATCCCTTGTATTTGAGGGGAGAGCTTCCACCATATACCTGAGTCTCGCATCCAAATAAATCAGTCTAGAAATTTATCTAGAATAGAATTCAGATATCAGGAATGGTAGTATCCCCCCACTGTACCGCAGTGGAAGGTTTATTCCGTAAAGATAAAATTAACCGATTATCTGATACTTAACATGGTATAGCTACCAACCATCCACTCAAGATAGAGCAAATATTTGTTAACCAGGATGGTGTACAAATAATTACAGAAAAACTAAAAATTATTAGCTTCATTCATTCCATGAGGCATGATTGAATTTAATCTAAATATCCAATTGGTCTCCTTTTGGAACAGTATTTGTTTGCACCCACCGCCTCTAATACCGGGTTTCACTTGCTCCAAACCCCAACATGTAAAGGTTCCTGTGCCTCCTCCATGATTGGAGAGGAAATGTCTAGCCACACTAGTGATTTGTTTGCCTTTCTCCAAATCTCTACGGCATTACGGATATTACTTAGGTGTTCCGTCATGCGTTTACCCAATTTTCGAGTGGTCATCCCAACATAGAGATGTTCACATGAGCATGAGATGCAATAAATCACATTAGTGCTTTGGCAGTTAATATGTGTATTAATCCTCCATTTCTTGTGGAATCGATCAATCATAAATTTCTTAATCATGTGTTGACACACCTTACAGTTTCCACAAGGGACAGAACCCCTATATAGTGGTGTTTTTTTGCATTTCTATTGAAGTGGCTTGTAGTGAGATGGTCATTAAGGTTAGGTGCTCTTCTAAAGGTGAATGAGGGTTTTTCTGGTAACAAGGATGCTAGTTGTTCATCTCCCAGTAAAATATGCCAGTGTTTTCTTACAATATCTGACAATATATTACTTTGCTGATTATAGGTGGAGATAAACCTAAGTGTGTTAGTGGAACTACGTTGTTTAAGTCTCAATTAATCATCCCTGTCCTTCGCAAGGGCCTTGTTGTATGCCCTAGCCAATGATTTTTTTAGAGTACCCACGTAGTAAAAGTCTTTGTTTTAAATCAAATGCTGCCTTTTTAAATGACTCTAGTGTGGTACTGTTCCTTCTAATTCTTAGATATTCCCCATATGGGAGACCTCTAACAGTTGAGGGGTGATGAAAACTGGATGCATGTAGGATGTTAGTGGCCGTTGATTTCCTATAAACATCAGTTTCAAGCTTATTGTCAACCTTTTAAATGGTTAAATCCAAGAATTGCACATTGCTTTCACTGGATGTGAATGTCAAAAAAAGGCCAAAAGGGTTATCATTGAGTGTTTGAATAAATTCCCCCGGTCCAGACCATATAAACACAATATCGTCTATATATCTGGACCAATGGGAGATGTATTGGGTGAAATTAGTAAGGGATTCATGAAATACTACCATTTCCTCCCACCAGTCCAGATATATATTTGTGTAGGTGGGGGCACATAAAGTGCCCATGGCAGTGCCACATATCTGTAAAAAGAATTTGTCATCAAATACAAAATAATTATGGGTTAAAACAAATTTAAGCAGTCTAGTAAGAAAATCCTTCGTTTCTACGTTTATCTCTGAGTTTTTCTCAAGAAAATAAGCAACTGCTTTACAACCCCATACTGTTTTTATACTCGTATAAAGCAACTCAACGTCGCAAGTTACCAACAACAAGTTAGGTGTAACAGATATATTCTGTATTTTGTTTAATATGTGCATGATATCCCTTGTATGTGAGGGGAGAGCTTCCACCATATACCTGAGTCTCGCATCCAAATAAATCAGTATAGAAATTTATCTAGAATAGAATTCAGATATCAGGAATGGTAGTATCCCCCCACTGTACCGCAGTGGAAGGTTCATTCCGTAAAGATAAAATTAACCGATTATCTGATACTTAACATGGTATAGCTACCAACCATCCACTCAAGATAGAGCAAATATTTGTTAACCAGGATGGTGTACAAATAATTACAGAAAAACCCAAAAATTATTAGCTTCATTCATTCCATGAGGCATGATTGAATTTAATCTAAATATCCAATTGGTCTCCTTTTGGAACAGTATTTGTTTGCACCCACCGCCTCTAATACCGGGTTTCACTTGCTCCAAACCCCAACATGTAAAGGTTCCTGTGCCTCCTCCATGATTGGAGAGGAAATGTCTAGCCACACTAGTGATTTGTTTGCCTTTCTCCAAATCTCTACGGCATTACGGATATTACTTAGGTGTTCCGTCATGCGTTTACCCAATTTTCGAGTGGTCATCCCAACATAGAGATGTTCACATGAGCATGAGATGCAATAAATCACATTAGTGCTTTGGCAGTTAATATGTGTATTAATCCTCCATTTCTTGTGGAATCGATCAATCATAAATTTCTTAATCATGTGTTGACACACCTTACAGTTTCCACAAGGGACAGAACCCCTATATAGTGGTGTTTTTTTGCATTTCTATTGAAGTGGCTTGTAGTGAGATGGTCATTAAGGTTAGGTGCTCTTCTAAAGGTGAATGAGGGTTTTTCTGGTAACAAGGATGCTAGTTGTTCATCTCCCAGTAAAATATGCCAATGTTTTCTTACAATATCTGACAATATATTACTTTGCTGATTATAGGTGGAGATAAACCTAAGTGTGTTAGTGGAACTACGTTGTTTAAGTCTCAATTAATCATCCCTGTCCTTCGCAAGGGCCTTGTTGTATGCCCTAGCCAATGATTTTTTTAGAGTACCCACGTAGTAAAAGTCTTTGTTTTAAATCAAATGCTGCCTTTTTAAATGACTCTAGTGTGGTACTGTTCCTTCTAATTCTTAGATATTCCCCATATGGGAGACCTCTAACAGTTGAGGGGTGATGAAAACTGGATGCGTGTAGGATGTTAGTGGCCGTTGATTTCCTATAAACATCAGTTTCAAGCTTATTGTCAACCTTTTAAATGGTTAAATCCAAGAATTGCACATTGCTTTCACTGGATGTGAATGTCAAAAAAAGGCCAAAAGGGTTATCATTGAGTGTTTGAATAAATTCCCCCGGTCCAGACCATATAAACACAATATCGTCTATATATCTGGACCAATGGGAGATGTATTGGGTGAAATTAGTAAGGGATTCATGAAATACTACCATTTCCTCCCACCAGCCCAGATATATATTTGCGTAGGTGGGGGCACATAAAGTGCCCATGGCAGTGCCACATATCTGTAAAAAGAATTTGTCATCAAATACAAAATAATTATGGGTTAAAACAAATTTAAGCAGTCTAGTAAGAAAATCCTTCGTTTCTACGTTTATCTCTGAGTTTTTCTCAAGAAAATAAGCAACTGCTTTACAACCCCATACTGTTTTTATACTCGTATAAAGAGACTCAACGTCGCAAGTTACCAACAACAAGTTAGGTGTAACAGATATATTCTGTATTTTGTTTAATATGTGCATGGTATCCCTTGTATGTGAGGGGAGAGCTTCCACCATATACCTGAGTCTCGCATCCAAATATCTGCTAGCCGTTTCCGTAAGAGACCCAATCCCAGACACGACTGGTCTCCCCGGTGGACATTGAATGTCCTTATGGATTTTGGGTAACAGATATAGGGTGGCAACCTTGGGATTTTTGACTTCGAGGAATTTATGTTCTTTTTTGTCAATGCAACCTTCTTTAAAAGCATATTTGATTAACTTATTATATTGTTCCAGAAACAGCTCAGTTGGATTCCCCAGTAGGCGTTTATAATTCTTAGTATTACTTAATTGTTTATTGGCTTCTGCAATATACATCGGTGTTGGCCATATCACAATGTTCCCTTGTCACTATTCTTAATTTGGACATCTGTCCACTCAGACATTTCCTTGAGAGCATCCACTTCCAATTTAGATAAATTGGTGGTTGGAATATTTTTGCAGTGTCTAATAGATAACATGTCATTGCAGACCAAATTTAAAAATGTGACAGTGTGGTGAAATATTATTGGGAGGAACAAAATGTGATTGTGTGTGCAGGATATCTTGCCAATTATCATCATTAGTCAAAGTTTCCCCTACTGGTTTAGAATCCCCCAGCAGAGTAATAAGGTCCTCTAATGCTATCAGGTCAGCTTGATTGAGTGAACCTATATCTGCACTATTTGAAAAATATTGTTTAAGTAACAATTTTCTGGCAAATAAATTAGTATCTTTAACGGCTTCAAATTTGTTGATTTGGTTGGTGGGTACAAATGACAATCCCTTATGGAGCACTGAGATGTGTGTATGAGTGAGTGTTTTATCTGATAGATTAATAATATTTAAGCCAGACTCTAGTGTTTCTTCCTGTTGTACTGGGCTCTCTGGCTGAATTGAACTTGACGCCTTGTGCAAGGTTTGCTTGCCTCTTCCCCTTCGAGTTCTACTCCTAAAGGGATACTTTCTTTGGTGATATGTGGTTTAATTTTATTTTTATTGCTTAATATAGATATAGGTGTTCTTTCTGTGCTTTCACTTTATAATACAGAATAGATATACAACATCTAAGCAATATCATTTCTATATTTGAAAATGTGGATGTTGATTTCACAAAACTGAAGATCGGAAACATTTAGATTAATCAAATAAAGAAAAGGTTTTTCCAAACTTTTTTGATTTAAAATATCAATTTATGTCTAATTATATCACTATAATGTCCCTTTAAGAAAGTATGTTATAATGTGGATTTGTAATGATACTTACATCTGTGGCTGGTAAGGACAATCCGACACCCAGGACAATGAAGGTGGGGACTGGGGTAAAAGTCTGGAGCGGGAGGGGAGGGGGGGGATGGGATTGGGCTGCCGCTCTGGGATAGCCCATACAGCTGGGTAGTCAGGGGCCTGGTGGGGGAGCTGTACGGGCGGCAATATGGGGAGAGCTGCGAGGGGGGGCAAAGGGACGTTTTTTGGGAGGGACAGGAGGAATGGGAAGGGCCGGGAGTGGTTTGGGGCTAGGAAGGGGCTTCTGACTGGGGAGGGGCTTCTGACATGGGAGGGGCTTCTGACTGGGGAGGGGCAGGAGGCTGATGCCCAGAAGTGGAAGGTCCATCTGAAATATATAAAAAAATAGACAGATATGATATCAATAAATATTATTATCTTGAAAGAAATAAAGATTCTACATTAGTTAAAGTCTGGATTCTTGTTCTCATAAAATATTGATACAAAGTCACAATGATGACTATGTTTTAAGTTATTGATTGATTGGAATCAAATATAATTACTTAGAAGATTTAATAGATCCTTTAAACTCAGAATGTTCACTGTTATTTTTCATGTAACATTTCATAAATAGATTACAAATCATATTTATCAAAGGCAACATTATGTGCTAATATTTATGATTTGATAATATATTTATCTTTTTTGAATTTTTCATGTATGCATTTGAGATTTAAATTTAATAGAGTTCTTTTTGACACATGCCTGTGGATTGATCTTAGAATATTCAACAATTGAATAATAAGGGAGTGTGTAATATTATGAAATGGAAATGGCCACTCCACCTAGCGTTTTAAACCATGTAAACACTGATTTACATATATATTTTGGTGATTGCCTTTGTAATCTTTAATGGTCTCATTTTAAGCTTGATGCTTCAATCAATTACTCTTCAGAATATATACACAGTAGATACTACCATTCATATTATTGATTAATAATATAATCTTCTCTATCTGATTCAAATTTCAGATTAATGTTGTGAATCTCTCTTTTACATTAGGATTAAATGTATGTCATCCCAATATTAATAGACACATTCATCAATGCATGCTTTAATTTTGTGGAATATTAATGTTTAATGGATTGAAATGGACAGTCTACAGATAAATATATTTTAAATATATTTACATCTTATACATCATGAAATTAAAACAAGGATTTTAAACATGATTATGTTTTATGTATACTTAGAAGTGGTTTACAATTTATAAACAATGATGACATAAGGATATGGTCTGCATCTAGCCACTCAGATGAATAGCAATGACTGGACAATCAGAAGATGATTATTGTGGTTTTGCATGGAATATGCATATGACATCATGATGCCATTAATGACAAATCATACATAAATTTAAGTAAAATACAAACATATGTTCATGCTGCATGATATAGAAAGGGGGGCAGTAGTGTATTGAAAAAATAATGGAATAATATATTTTAAAGTGCCAAAGCTGTAGACTTTCTTTTTCTTCAAGAGAATGATTTTTAAACAATAATACATGTTCGATACATGTTAGATATATTTGACATACCATCCGACTCCAAGGGAGCCACTTCCTCCTCCATCTCACATGTTAGATCAATCTCTGTAAAACATAACATGTTGTGTACACGTTAAAATCCGATATTCTGGGGGGTGGAGTTAGCCAGGCGTCTGAGCGGTCGCAAGAGAGCTCTGCTCATACAATATCTTTAATCTTTAATCAGACCTCTCAGTATCGTCCTAGATTTTCAAAAACGGTAGCTAATGACCCATAGATTGGTATGGAGGGGCTCAGTAAGAGAGAGAGGATTTGAAGAGCCTGACCGGAGCAGCTCCCTGTCACCAGCAGTACACACACGGTGTGTTTGCAGGGCGGCCATATTACAGTCCACGTGGAACTTGGTGCGAGTGTTAACTCAGACATACTGATAGTTCTGAGCTGACTGAGATCATGAGCCCAACTACTTTATCCACATTTAGCACCTTGGGGCTTGAGAAGCCAGCTTACGAACCGGAGTCCGATATTGGACATTGCCCCACAGCGAGAGACCCCATAGAGAGCTGGGAACATGACATGTTGCTCTCACTGGACCTCCACTACTGGGATCTTCGGCAACATTTTGATCGGCTTTTGTCAACTCTACAAGTGGCACTGATGAAACCAGAGGAGGCTCCCCTTATGCCATCCGACATGTTATGTGTCCCTGATATCCACGCTGCTGCAGTACAAGATGTACAGTGTGTTATGGGCGACAGCCTTACTCAAGATACCGCTGAAGCTGCCGTAACTCTTGAAAGTACCACTCATCCAGCTATGGAGCTATCTCAGACTTTGAGCATTACGATCCGGAATCAGTATGCATTGCGCTCTCATGAAGAAGAAGCATCGGATTTCCCAGACCGCATAACTACTGCTCCGTGTTCTATCCAGAAAACAGCACACTCCATCCCTCTGTGCAGAGAAGCAAGACCTACACAGCCTTCCTCAATAGCACAACGGAGCAGATCTCGACTCAGTGGACTTTCATCAAAGGAAACACCGCAAGCCCATGCAGATATCCAACTGAACTATTCCACATTTAACACCCAAAGAAGTGAATCAGCCCTACCAGCATTGACATACTGCAATTGTCGATTGGGTATAGGGTAAAGTGGAATGTACATCATTGTTAGTCGCTTGTCTTGTCTGGGGTTAAATCTTATGCAGAGACATGGTAGAGACTATACAAGCTAATTTGAAAAGTTATAACCTGAGTTATGGTTTCCTATTATTGTTAATATTACAATGTTAATCTGTTTATTCAGTGTATATCAACGCCCCTATCCTTCTAGTGTCAGTACATGGCTAGGAATTTAGTTGCAGCCTGCTAACTCTTGTTGTTCTCTTTAAGTCTGCATTGATAATTATATAACTCTTCTCTCCTTTATAGCACTGAGGCTGATGTCCTAATAAGTCAGTAATGTGATCTGTTTTAATACTCCATCCACTGGTAAATACGATGATATGCCTCCCCACCCAATACAAGCAAAGGTAGTGCTGTGAGTAGTCTGTGGTTTGGGGTTCATTCTCAAAATACATGTATTGTGTAACTGGGGCGTAGACTGCTGCTGTTCCTGGTTGCTGCTTATGCAAGGTTTAATGACTCAGAAGCTCATTTATAACGAAATAGGGCTCCCTATGTGTATTTACTAACCCTCATGTATATTTTGTGATATTTAATTATACACCATAGAACTGCTTAGTTAGCTGTGGCCTGTCTCCCTTCCAATGCTATTCACATACTCAAGCTAGGACTAACTTATACAACCCTTTGCTTTGTTCTTATGTATTTACGCTGTGTAGATTAGAATTATGGGTGCACTTGAAGACAGTCAAGGCTTACTCTAGTATTTTATTATAATGACTATGTCTGTTTCATCCGCTTCAGGCTCTGGGTTAAATGAGCTGTTCACATGTCTCACCTGATATATGTTTTAGGCTCTACACTTAGTGTGACTCTTTCAGATACCCACAAAGTTCACCCAGCTAATACAGTTGTTATTGTCGCTAGTTCTACACACCCTTATGATCATTGTCATTATTGTGTGTTAGTGTGTTGCTATATCTTTCTTAGGCCTAGATTTGGAGTTTTGTCGGTAACGACCCGCGTAGCTAACGCCGGCTTTTTTCTGGCCGCACCATAAAAATAACTCTGATATTGAGAGTCCACATAAAGGCTGTGTTAGGCTCCAAAAAAGGAGCGTAGAGCATTTTTAACGCAGCTTCAACTCTCGATACCAGAGTTGCTTACGCAAGCGGCCAGCCTCAAAAACGTGCTCGTGCACGATTCCCCCATAGAAAACAATGGGGCTGTTTGAGCTGAAAAAAAACCTAACACCTGCAAAAAAGCCGCGTTCAGCTCCTAACGCAGCCCCATTGTTTGCTATGCGGAAACACTTCCTACGTCTGCACCTAACACTCTAACATGTACCCCGAGTCTAAACACCCCTAACCTTACACTTATTAACCCCTAATCTGCCGCCCCCGCTATCGCTGACCCCTGCATATTATTATTAACCCCTAATCTGCCGCTCCGTAAACCGCCGCTACTTACATTATCCCTATGTACCCCTAATCTGCTGCCCTAACATCGCCGACCCCTATATTATATTTATTAACCCCTAATCTGCCCCCCTCAACGTCGCCTCCACCTGCCTACACTTATTAACCCCTAATCTGCCGACCGGACCGCACCGCTATTATTATAAAGTTATTAACCCCTAATCCGCCTCACTAACCCTATAATAAATAGTATTAAACCCTAATCTGCCCTCCCTAACATCGCCGACACCTAACTTCAAACATTAACCCCTAATCTGCCGAGCGGACCGCACCGCTATTCTAATAAATGTATTAACCCCTAAAGCTAAGTCTAACCCTAACACTAACAGCCCCCTAAATTAAATATAATTTAAATCTAACGAAATAAATTAACTCTTATTAAATAAATTATTCCTATTTAAAGCTAAATACTTACCTGTAAAATAAATCCTAATATAGCTACAATATAAATTATAATTATATTATAGCTATTTTAGGATTAATATTTATTTTACAGGTAACTTTGTATTTATTTTAACCAGGTACAATAGCTATTAAATAGTTAAGAACTATTTAATAGCTAAAATAGTTAAAATAATTACAAAATTACCTGTAAAATAAATCCTAACCTAAGTTACAATTAAACCTAACACTACACTAGCAATAAATTAATTAAATAAACTACCTACAATTACCTACAATTAACCTAACACTACACTATCAATAAATTAATTAAATACAATTACTACAAATAAATACAATTAAATAAACTTGCTAAAGTACAAAAAATAAAAAAGAACTAAGTTACAAAAAATAAAAAAATATTTACAAACATAAGAAAAATATTACAACAATTTTAAACAAATTACACCTACTCTAAGCCCCCTAATAAAATAAAGCCTCCCAAAATAAAAAAAATGCCCTACCCTATTCTAAATTACTAAAGTTCAAAGCTCTTTTACCTTACCAGCCCTGAACAGGGCCCTTTGCGGGGCATGCCCCAAGAAATACAGCTCTTTTGCCTGTAAAAAAAAACATACAATACCCAAGCCCCCCAACATTACAACCCACCACCCACATACCCCTAATCTAACCCAAACCCCCCTTAAATAAACCTAACACTAAGCCCCTGAAGATCTTCCTACCTTGTCTTCACCTCACCGGGTTCACCGATCTGTCCAGAAGAGCTCCTCCGATGTCCTGATCCAAGCCCAAGCGGGGGGCTGAAGAGGTCCATGATCCGGCTGAAGTCTTCATCCAAGCGGGGCAGAAGAGGTCTTCCATCCGATTGAAGTCTTCATCCAAGCGGGATCTTCTATGGTCATCCATCCGGAGTGGAGCGGCAGGATCCTGAAGACCTCCGACGCGGAACATCCATCCTGGCCGACGACTGAACGACGAATGACGGTTCCTTTAAATGACGTCATCCAAGATGGCGTCCCTCGAATTCCGATTGGCTGTTCCGATCAGCCAATAGAATGCGAGCTCAATCTGATTGGCTGATTGGATCAGCCAATCGGATTGAACTTGATTCTGATTGGCTGATTCCATCAGCCAATCAGAATATTCCTACCTTAATTCCGATTGGCTGATAGAATCCTATCAGACAATCGGAATTCGAGGGACGCCATCTTGGATGACGTCCCTTAAAGGAACCGTCATTCTTCAGTTGGACGTCGCCGGAAGAAGATGGGTCCGCGGTGGAGGTCTTCAGGATGGAGCCGGTCGTCATCGGATGAAGATCGAAGATGCCGCTTGGATCAAGATGGTTGCCGGTCCGGATCGCCTCTTCTTCCCGGATAGGATGAAGACTTTGGAGCCTCTTCTGGACCTCTTCAGCCACCGGATGATGGATCGCCAGCCCCCGCTTGGGTTGGATGAAGATTTTGGAGCCAGGACGGATCGGTGACACCTGGTGAGGTGAAGACAAGGTAGGATGATCTTCAGGGGCTTAGTCTTAGGTTTATTTAAGGGGGGTTTGGGTTAGATTAGGGGTATGTGGATGGTGGGTTGTAATGTTGGGGGGGGGTATTGTATGTTTTTTTTTACAGGCAAAAGAGCTGAACTTCTTGGGGCATGCCCCGCAAAGGGCCCTGTTCAGGGCTGGTAAGGTAAAAGAGCTTTGAACTTTAGTAATTTAGAATAGGGTAGGGCATTTTTTATTTTGGGGGTCTTTGTTATTTTATTAGGGGGCTTAGAGTAGGTGTAATTAGTTTAAAATTGTTGTAATATTTTTCTAATGTTTGTAAATATTTTTTTATTTTTTGTAACTTAGTTCTTTTTTCTTTTTTGTACTTTAGTTAGTTTATTTCATTGTAGTTATTTGTAGGAATTGTATTTAATTTATTTATTGA
The DNA here is from genome assembly GCF_027579735.1 of Bombina bombina. Classification (NCBI taxonomy): domain Eukaryota; kingdom Metazoa; phylum Chordata; class Amphibia; order Anura; family Bombinatoridae; genus Bombina; species Bombina bombina. Next base: position 434,406,268 of record NC_069500.1, read on the forward strand.
TAGTGTAGTGTTAGGTTTAATTGTAGGTAATTGTAGGTATTTTATTTAATTAATTTAATGATAGTATAGTGTTTGGTTTAATTGTAACTTAGGTTAGGATTTATTTTACAGGTAATTTTGTAATTATTTTAACTAGGTAACTATTAAATAGTTCTTAACTATTTAATAGCTATTGTACATGGTTAACATAATTACAAAGTTGCCTGTAAAATAAATATTAATCCTAAAATAGCTATAATATAATTATAATTTATATTGTAGCTATATTAGGATTTATTTTACAGGTAAGTATTTAGCTTTAAATAGGAATAATTTATTTAATAAGAGATAATTAATTTCGTTAGATGTAAATTATATTTAACTTAGGGGGGTGTTAGTGTTAGGGTTAGACTTAGCTTTAGGGGTTAATACATTTATTAGAATAGCGGGGAGCTCCAGTCGGCAGATTAGGGGTTAATAATTGAAGTTAGGTGTCGGCGATGTTAGGGAGGGCAGATTAGGGGTTAATACTATTTATTATAGGGTTAGTGAGGCGGATTAGGGGTTAATAACTTTATTATAGTAGCGGTGCGGTCCGCTCGGCAGATTAGGGGTTAATAAGTGTAGGCAGGTGGAGGCGACATTGAGGGGGGCAGATTAGGGGTTAATAAATATAATATAGGGGTCGGCGGTGTTAGGGGCAGCAGATTAGGGGTACATAAGTATAACGTAGGTGGCGGTCGGCAGATTAGGGGTTAAAAAAAATTAATCGAGTGTCGGCGATGTGGGGGGACCTCGGTTTAGGGGTACATAGGTAGTTTATGGGTGTTAGTGTACTTTAGAGCACAGTAGTTAAGAGTTTTATAAACCGGCGTTAGCCCAGAAAGCTCTTAACTACTGACTTTTTTCCTGCGGCTGGAGTTTTGTCGTTAGATGTCTAACGCTCACTTCAGACCCGACTCTAAATACCGGAGTTAGAAAAATCCCATTGAAAAGATAGGATACGCAATTTACGTAAGGGGATCTGCGGTATGGAAAAGTCGCGGCTGAAAAGTGAGCGTTAGACCCTATTTTGAGTGACTCCAAATACCGGAGGTAGCCTAAAACCAGCGTTAGGAGCCTCTAACGCTGGTTTTCACGGCTAACGCCAAACTCCAAATCTAGGCCTTAGATTTTAAGGCACATCTCATAGATATGCATCTCTTTCCGCTGGGGGACGGGAATGTAGAGCAAGTTTCCATCAAGTGGACATGGAACCTGAAAGTATGATCACAGTGGTCCTTGACTTACATTTAAGATTAGATAGTTTACTTTTACAGCGCAAAAGTGGAGCATATTAATTACCTTTAGGGCAGATAGACCCAGGTTAATGCGTTTAACTGCATCCTACTAGTGAGATCCAAATGTTCTCTAGGTTACAGGCACATACTGCATGGTCAATATATATGTTAGTCTATCTATCTGCTATTAAATTATCAATACCCCCATTCTATGTCCTACACCATAACTTCACTTAGGAGGTACATAGACTGTTCTGCTTCCCCCCCCCCCGGCTTCCAAGGATATATTTACCCCCGCCCCATAGACACACATAGCACATAAGATGCCTCACATAGTTCCCTATCTTAGTCATCGCTCTGTACATATATGGCATACATAGATCTATAGACAAATCCATACTGCAGCCATACCAAAGTAGGCTCCGCTCCCCCCTGCTTTCTCCTTCCCCCCCCTCCCCCCCCCCCATAATTCGAGTGGCTCTTGCCCACTGTAATCCCTCTTCCTTCCAGTTCTCTACGACCTACTTATGGTCATCCTAAAAAGCTAACTCCCCACAATATCGCAGAAATTCTCATGTTATTCATTCTAGAGATGTGGAGACCAGATTACAATCATTAAAATGTAAAATGAAGTCTCATTTCAGTTCGCCCAAGCATATACCTGACACCCCTCTGGACACAACATAGATTTCTGCATGTTCAGGCTGGCCTCTCTGCATTATTATTGTTATGTTTATTCCTGTGAGCCCTAAAAATGTATGTCTTACCTTGATATGTGGAACAGTTTCTATTTTACTAGCCATACAGATAAAAAAAAGTGTCATAATATTGTGTGTTGTACTCTAATGTTATGCTTGTGATTGGGCAAATATTGTATTTTGTATTCTTTGTGCTTTTTGAAACTTCAATAAAAAATCTTTAATTAAAAAAAAAAAAAAATCCGATATTCTAACATATGTTACTGTTGCTCAAAGACACACATCAATGTTGCATTAAAGAGATACTGATCCAAAGTTGGAAATTACATCATTTTGATGGAGCATACAAATGAAATTAGATTTGTAATTATCAATGAGTAATAATTATATTTTAGTGTCTGTATTTTTAAAATATTCTTAAAAGCTGAGTACATGGAACATTTAAGAGTTCTCGTGTGTGTATCACTTGATGATTGTTGTCTAAATTTATACTAAAAAGAAACATATGCTAGCACAAAGGTGTAGACTAAGAAGCTCTGAGATCTTAATCTTAACAAATAAAAAAATAAAAATATATATATATAATCAGAGGAGTAAATTATATGTTTTATTCAAATGGAATGCTTCATCAGAATCATGATCATAATATTTATTAAAAATATACCATTATCCTGCAAAGGCAGGTCATCATTGCTGCTGGATCCCTCTATACTCGCCACAACAACTACATCTATTAATGATATTAAAATATATTAGTGAACACAGTTTGGACATCACTAAATCACATTGGTCGAGAATCTAACAAATAATATACTTAGAAATGTGAAGAATAGAGCACTAATATGAACCATAAATGTATGAGTTAATCAAGGTGATTGTAAAGAAAATGTCTTTCACATATGTTTGATTTCTTACTATATTAGACAGCCAATTCTTCACATATGATTCTATGGCATATATAAATATAAGTATTGATCCATGTTTTTAAAATAATACACACACCCAACACTTGGAATAACAACTGGTGACAAATCGAGCCTAAGCCATGTGGCACATAGATCCATTTGTGCAATGTACAGTAATCTGTTTTAGGACACAACACATATTTATCACAATGCAAAACAGAAGATATTTGTAAAAATATGTCTTCATGGTGCTGTTAGAGTATGCTTATATATATAAAGGAAGTCCAAGAGGGAATATGTGATATAGATATCAATATTGTTTCTTCCAAACAGTGTAAGGATAAATGAAGATATTTATTATTAAAGGGACACTGAACCCAAATCTTTAATTTTGTGATTCAGATAGAGCATGAATTTTTAAGCATATTTCTAATTTGCTCCTATTATCAATTTGTCCGCGTTCTCTTGCTTTCTTTCTTTTAAAAATAAGGCAGCTAATCAATATTTTGTTTGAGAACCATAAAAAGCACTTGTTTATTGGTCGGTGAATGTATCCACCAATCAGCAAGAACAACCCAGGTTGTTCCCCAAAAATGGTCCGGCATCTAAACTTACATTCTTGCATTTCAAATAAAGATACCACGAGAATGAATAAAATTTGATTATAGGAGTAAATGAGAAACTTTATTAATATTGAATGCTCTATCTGAATCACAAAAGAGAAATTTAGTGTTCAGTGTCCCTTTAATATTAAATATTAAAATATCTTAATTTGACAATGTCGCTGTTAATGAATTGTCTAGTCCATATGTTGATGTAATGAATGGGATGGAGCATGCAATTACAATCAAATATGTAATTTAAGGATATCATCAGGATTCTTTAATTATCCTTTGCTCTTAAAGGGACATGAAACTCCAAATGTGTAATTGTATTAATTTGCATGATTCAAATCCAGCCTATGAATTTTAAAAAAATTCAAATATACTTTTTGTTTTCTAGTTTGTCTTTGAAAGTTTTATTAAGTAGCAACTATGCACTAGTGTTATCTGAAGACATGTGTTGAACAAATGAAAATAGGCAATTTTGTGCATCAAACAATCAGCAGGTTACTCCCAGTAATGTATTGCTGATCCTGAGCCTACCTAGATATGATTTGCAACTAAGGATAACAATAGACTGAAGCAAGGTAGATAATAGAAGAAAATTATAATGTTTTTGAAAATCACATGTTGTGTCTAAATCATAAAAGTTAAATGTTGGTTTTCATGTCCCTTTAATGCTAAGAATAAATTATCAAAGCATACGAGAAGTATATTTCTCTAATCTGCACATATGTAAAAATGTGTTGATGCTGTCTAAATGTAGACAAAAAAATTAAAACACTACCCAGGGGCAGAATATAAAATGGGCATGAGCCTAAGATTACATTAAAATGAAGATATCAAGAATCGAAGGAATATCTTCAAATACTCATAAATTGAAATTTGGATTACAATGGAATCCCAACTCTGATTTGTGATTCTTCTTTGAAAATAACAAGAAAAGAGAATTAGAGTATCCTTATAAATATAGATCAATGTGAATGGATTATGTAATGTTATGTCCAAGTTTGTAAGAGAAAGGTAAATTAAAATGAGACATACCATGCTGTGACGAACACGGGCTCGAGGTTCCAGCAACAACATCCATATCTGTAAAATATTCAATCAGGATTGGATATCATTAATACAAATCAGGCCATGGACACGAACAATCAGATTTTTATATTCTAATTGACAAACTAAAATGATATTTGTATTCACATGAGTTCATTGTTTACTAAATTAATGTATAAATAAAGAGATCATGTATTCTTAATTTCTATCTTTTATGTTGTCGACTGTAGCTTTAAGTCATTTTGTGTCTTCTTGCATTGTCATCAATTGATAGAGATTGTTCAATTTTTATTTTGATCTTGCTAGTATAGCTTTCACAATGTAGAATATTGTAAATAAGGATACTGTATTCTTCACATATATACTAATTAACGTATACATTTTAACAACAAGTCTAAAGTTATGCCAATGTTACAGCAAACACATGTTCACGTGTATGCGCAATTCTATCTTTCGTGATTATTGTGCAATGATTCAAAGTGGAATTGCGCATCCGTGATTTGACCAACATGTCTCAAGCAATGCCACTGTTACAGCAAACACATGTTCACTTGTGTGCGCAATTCTATCTTTCGTGATCATTGCGCAGTGATTCAAAGCGGAAATGCGCATCCGTGATTCTGAATTGATTTGGATATAGTAGTGTAATGAGTATCATTTCTAAAGACTTCAAATATATTTCCAATTGGGTGTATTACGAGATTCCAATTGTATATTAGCAGAGAGCATACTTGTTCACTCTGTATTTTGGCTAGACTTTACTAGCGTGTTGTTGCACATATTTGTATATAGAACACATTTAATAGGCGCATCCAATTTATTTTATATTATCTGTGAGACCATACTGACTCAAGTTATGTTTGTGTGATGAACTCTGATTGGCCGTTCCTTAATGTTTCATATCTTAGTACCTTCCATACACATACCTCCTGAGGGTGCTGTTACTACATTTTTCATGTAGACTTATTTGTAACTCATTGGACTGTTATGCGGATATGTGTGACACATATTTAATATACGTGATCCGTTAAATATTAATTTTACATTTGATCTCTATTTGATTTTAATTAAATATAATCCAGTCACATTAGTAAATGTTTTACACATTTCGATGTTTAATATTGATCAGGTTATTTAATACAAATAATTATTATTAATAAAAAGTAAACATTGTATGTATTTATTGTTTATTAAATACATTTTTGGACTTATTGTAAAGTATTGACATTGCTCTATTAAATGTATTTATAATGCACATCAATTGTGTGCTAGTGCGTGGCATTAGACTAGAATTATTAAAGATGCGAATCTCATGTTGCAAGATATGTTTCGCACGCTATATTTCAGAAATGTGTAATTTCTAGTTATAATGGACGGAACTTGGATAATATGTTTAGAAATTTTAAAATACAATTTTTTTCATTATTAGTAAATAAACCTCTAGCTTGTATTTGTCTGAACTGCTCACATATGTTATTGTGCAATGGCGTCTTTATTTGTAAAGGGACATTACATCCAAATATTTTCTTAAAATGATCCGGAGAGAGAATACATTTTTATAGTTTAAAATATAACTCAATCTATTTAGATTATTCTTTAGATATCCTTTACAGAAGAAATAGCAATGCACATGGTTGAGCCAATCACACAAGGCATCTCTGTGCATCCACCAATCTTCAGCTACTGAGCATATCTAGATATGGTTGTAAAGGAAATAATATCAAAAGAATAAATTAAAATTGATTATATAATTACATTTTAATGTTTAAAATTGTATTTTATTTAGGAATCCTGAAAGAAACGCTTTTGAATTACCGTCCCTTTAATGAGCTAATATGCAATCTTGAACTTGATCTAAATACATCTGTCTAAACATTGTAAATATGCATTGTTGGCCACCCACAAATAAGTTGATATTTCACAGTCATGCTTTGCTGATCATAAACCTATTCATCTCCATTTCTCAAACTTAGGATAACATGAGAACCCCAAGGCAGAACATAGAGTGATCTGAGATGTCATCGCAGAAAATGCAGTATGTCTGCAGAAAGAACAGGAACTGTTAGCACATTAACTTTTCAGTGCTGCTCCACATTAGGCTGTTTTTTTTAAACATTGCTGTTCTCTGGCTGCATTGTATAAGTTTTCCTTAACAGTGCATCCAGAGCAAAGTGCTGTTTGAAGACAACAATCAAATATGTAGTAGTGCTGCAAAGCAGCAGTGCATTGATTGTTATCTGGCTCTGAGATTTTTGCAAGCTCGTTCCCTAGCTTTTCAATGTCTGCAAAGCTGTTTTTTTCTGAATGTAAGATGTTCGTATGAACAATGCACCTTTTTATTACTACATTTCTATGTTAGACTAAGAGAAAAGGAAACCAATTAATTCAAGAGACATTTTAAAATTACTTTTTTGTCTGCAGCTAATTTGCAATGCAATTTTCAACTACTGCACTAGATTATACAACTTTAAATATTGCTTTATTCTCCAGTTAACCAACACATTGCAGTTGATCTGGTGCTTTAGTGCAACTGACAAATTTACAATTTTATTTAAAAATTACCTGCAGAAAAACTTTCACTAAAAAAATCTCATCGCAGAAAGTGAAAAAAAGTTCTGTCTCTGGGCATGAGAATACAGCATATTTGTATTACCTTCTGTATTGTTTGCCCCACTGTGAATGAAATATCTTCAAATGGCTGTATTTATACAGCTTTACCTTAAAGGGACATTAAGCTATATGTTCTTTCCTAATTTAGATGGATAATACAATGTTAAAACAACGTCAAATTTAGTTCGATTATCTCATTAGCTTTTATAGCTTGATATTCTTTCCTGAAAATCATATCTAGATAGGCTCTGTTGCTGCTGATTGGTGGCTGCACATAGATACCTTGTGTCATTGTCTAACCCATGTGCATTGCTATTTCTTTAACAAAGGATATCTAAATACTGAATCTAATTAGATAATAGAAGTAAATTTAAATGTTGTTTTAAAAGATTTGTATTATCTCTCTGAATCACTAAATAAAATTTTTGTTTGAATGTCCCTTTAAGGACAAAACCATTAGGAATATGTGGAGTTAACATTGTAGAAATAAACTAAACTTAAGGGGAATGGAAATACCTATAGATATGTGATATCTATCCAACAGGCAAAGAGTATAATTTCTAGAAATTATCTTTTGATATATCTATAGTTAACTGACCCTTCAAATAACTCCACTAGAGCTAAAAAGTAATCAATATGGCATACAATAACTAGCTTGGTATAAATGTGAAATTAACTTATGTTTTATTTAAAGATAATTTCTAACATATTACCTTAAAAATAATTAAAGCCGAATAACCTATATTTAGAGTAAGAATGTTTTTGGATACCTAAGAAAGATTATAGAGATTAGAATGTAAATCTAACATTCAACTACACTGTCACTTTAATGTAAGTTAAACACTTTCATTTCTTAAAAGTGAAATTAACAAAGTTGTTCTGTATAATTTAGACTACATATCCTCGTCATAAACATTTTATGTTTTTAACATCTATGAATCACACAATAAAAGCATAGATAGATGTATTTAACTCCAACTTAAATTTTGTAAGATACTTGACTTTAACATTATCTGAATAAGCTGTGTTGATATTTTTCATTCAAAACATTAAACAAAATTAGTATATTTTATATAAGGCATGTGCTTGTAAAATAGATGACTTTAACAGTCATGGGACTAATATTTGGTTTACATGTCAGAATAATAGATGGATACATTTCTTCTTATCTTACTGTGATAGAGATATGTCTCAAAGAATATGTATTTAAAGAAAAATAACTAGAAAAATATATAGTATAAAAAAAAGGAAATTCATCACAGATGAAGCTCTGAAAAAGAAAGACAAGAAATATAAAAAACATTAGTCATTTAGGTTATTTAATGAACACATGTCTTAACATATTCATGAAATCTAATAATTGTTAAATCATCTTGTGTCTATGCTCTAACATGTATTTGTTGTCTTGATATTAAAAACAGGTTCATACTTGAAATCTATATCTATCCATAATTTGAAATTAATCCCATTATATTGTCTAATCAATAGTTGAATTACACATTAGCATTTAAAATTAGACAAAATAATGCATATGAATTTTTAGAAATATTTTTATATTGGCTTGTATGAGGAACATAGTTGAATGTAATATTTCATGTCCCTTCAAATAATATACCTCTATATCAGCTATAAAATATATCCCTTTGTCTGATTGGTCAGAATCTGAGTCCTCTCTAGCACAAAGTAGGGGTAATGTATCTAAAATAAACATATTCTAATAAAGGACAGGTATATATTCCTAATTCTTTGAACATTCTTCCTCCTATGATTCTTAAATAGCATGCATTGTGCAAACTAACCTGGATGTATGGTCTTTGAAAGGCAATTATCTTCAAAATGACAGTTTATCTTCATTAGGTCTCTTATTCATCATTTTCAAAATAGAGGATTGTGAAATACCATCTATAAAAAAAAAAAAATCTAAGGCCTAGATTTAGAGTTTGGCGTTAGCCGTGAAAATCAGCGTTAGAGGCTCCTAACGCTGGTTTTAGGCTACCTCCGGTATTTGGAGTCATTAAAAAAAGGGTCTAACGCTCACTTTTCAGCCGCGACTTTTCCATACCGCAGATCCCCTTACGTAAATTGCGTATCCTATCTTTTCAATGGGATCTTTCTAACTCCGGTATTTAGAGTTGTGTCTGAAGTGAGCGTTAGACATCTAACGACAAAACTCCAGCCGCAGGAAAAAAGTCAGTAGTTAAGAGCTTTCTGGGCTAACGCCGGTTTATAAAACTCTTAACTACTTTGCTCTAAAGTACACTAAAACCCATAAACTACTTATGTACCCCTAAACCGAGGTCCCCCCACATCGCCGCCACTCGATTAAATTTTTTTAACCCCTAATCTGCCGACCGCCACCTACGTTATACTTATGTACCCCTAATCTCCTGCCCCTAACACCGCCGACCCCTATATTATATTTATTAACCCCTAACCTGCCCCCCACAACGTCGCAGCCAGCTACCTACAATAATTAACCCCTAATCTGCCGACCGCAAAGCGCCGCCACCTACGTTATACTTATGTACCCCTAATCTGCTGCCCTAACATCGCCGACCCCTATATTATATTTATTAACCCCTAACCTGCCCCCCACAACGTCGCCGCCACCTACCTACAATAATTAACCCCTAATCTGCCGACCGCAAAGAGCCGCCAGCTACATTATAGCTATGTACCCCTAATCTGCTGCCCCTAACACCGCTGACCCCTATATTATATTTATTAACCCCTAACCTGCCCTCCCTAACATCGCCAACACCTAACTTCAATTATTAACCCCTAATCTGCCGACCGAATCTCGCCGCTATTCTAATAAATGTATTAACCCCTAAAGCTAAGTCTAACCCTAACACTAACACCCCCCCTAAGTTAAATATAATTTACATCTAACGAAATTAATTAACTCTTATTAAATAAATTATTCCTATTTAAAGCTAAATACTTACCTGTAAAATAAACCCTAATATAGCTACAACATAAATTATAATTATATTATAGCTATTTTAGGATTAATATTTATTTTACAGGCAACTTTGTATTTATTTTAACCAGGTACAATAGCTATTAAATAGTTAAGAACTATTTAATAGCTAAAATAGTTAAAATAATTACAAATTTACCTGTAAAATAAATCCTAACCTAAGTTACAATTAAACCTAACACTACACTATCAATAAATTAATTAAATAAAATACCTACAATTACCTACAATTAAACCTAACACTACACTATCAATAAATTAATTAAATACAATAGCTACAAATAACTACAATGAAATAAACTAACTAAAGTACAAAAAAATAAAAAGAACTAAGTTACAAAAATAAAAAAATATTTACAAACATAAGAAAAATATTACAACAATTTTAAACTAATTACACCTACTCTAAGCCCCCTAATAAAATAACAAAGCCCCCCAAAATAAAAAAAATGCCCTACCCTATTCTAGATTACTAAAGTTCAAAGCTCTTTTACCTTACCAGCCCTGAACAGAGCCCTTTGCGGGGCATGCCCCAAGAAGTTCAGCTCTTTTGCCTGTAAAAAAAAAACATACAATACCCCCCCCCCAACATTACAACCCACCACCCACATACCCCTAATCTAACCCAAACCCCCATAAATAAACCTAACACTAAGCCCCTGAAGATCTCCCTACCTTGTCTTCACCTCACCGGGTTCAGCGATCGGTCCAGAAGAGGGTCCAAAGTCTTGATCCAAGCGGAGCAAGAAGAGGTCCTCCATCCGGTAGAAGTCTTGATCCAAGCGAGGCAGAAGAGGTCTTCCATCCGATTGAAGTCTTCATCCAAGCGGGATCTTCTATCGTCATCCATCCGGAGCGGAGCGGCAGGATCCTGAAGACCTCCGACGTGGAACATCCATCCTGGCCGACGACTGAACGACGAATGACGGTTCCTTTAAATGACGTCATCCAAGATGGCGTCCCTCGAATTCCGATTGGCTGATAGGATTCTATCAGCCAATCGGAATTAAGGTAGGAATATTCTGATTGGCTGATGGAATCAGCCAATCAGAATCAAGTTCAATTCGATTGGCTGATCCAATCAGCCAATCGGATTGAACTTGATTCTGATTGGCTGATTCCTGGATGGAGGACCTCTTCTTGCTCCGCTTGGATCAAGACTTCGGACCCTCTTCTGGACCGATCGCTGAACCTGGTGAGGTGAAGACAAGGTAGGGAGATCTTCAGGGGCTTAGTGTTAGGTTTATTTAAGGGGGGTTTGGGTTAGATTAGGGGTGGTGGGTTGTAATGTTGGGGGGGGGGGGTATTGTAGGTTTTTTTTTACAGGCAAAAGAGCTGAACTTCTTGGGGCATGCCCCGCAAAGGGCCCTGTTCAGGGCTGGTAAGGTAAAAGAGCTTTGAACTTTAGTAATCTAGAATAGGGTAGGGCATTTTTTTATTTTGGGGGGCTTTGTTATTTTATTAGGGGGCTTAGAGTAGGTGTAATTAGTTTAAAATTGTTATAATATTTTTCTTATGTTTGTAAATATTTTTTTATTTTTTGTAACTTAGTTCTTTTTTATTTTTTGTACTTTAGTTAGTTTATTTCATTGTAGTTATTTGTAGGTATTGTATTTAATTAATGTATTGATAGTGTAGTGTTAGGTTTAATTGTAGGTAATTGTAGGTATTTTATTTAATTAATTTATTGATAGTGTAGTGTTAGGTTTAATTGTAACTTAGGTTAGGATTTATTTTACAGGTAAATTTGTAATTATTTTAACTATTTTAGCTATTAAATAGTTCTTAACTATTTAATAGCTATTGTACCTGGTTAAAATAAATACAAAGTTACCTGTAAAATAAATATTAATCCTAAAATAGCTATAATATAATTATAATTTATATTGTAGCTATATTAGGATTTATTTTACAGGTAAGTATTTAGCTTTAAATAGGAATAATTTATTTAATAAGAGTTAATTAATTTCGTTAGATTAAAATTATATTTAATTTAGGGGGGGTGTTAGTGTTAGGGTTAGACTTAGCTTTAGGGGTTAATACATTTATTAGAATAGCGGTGAGCTCCAGTCGGCAGATTAGGGGTTAATAATTGAAGTTAGGTGTCGGCGATGTTAGGGAGGGCAGATTAGGGGTTAATACTATTTATTATAGGGTTAGTGAGACGGATTAGGGGTTAATAACTTTATAATAATAGTGGTGCGGTGCGGTCGGCAGATTAGGGGTTAATAAGTGTAGGCAGGTGGAGGCGACGTTGTGGGGGGCAGATTAGGGGTTGATAAATATAATATAGGGGTCGGCGGTGTTAGGGGCAGCAGATTAGGGGTACATAAGGATAATGTAAGTAGCGGCGGTTCACGGAGCGGCAGATTAGGGGTTAATAATAATATGCAGGGGTCAGCGATAGCGGGGGCGGCAGATTAGGGGTTAATAAGTGTAAGGCTAGGGGTGTTTAGACTCGGGGTACATGTTAGGGTGTTAGGTGCAGACGTAGGAAGTGTTTCCCCATAGCAAACAATGGGGCTGCGTTAGGAGCTGAACGCGGCTTTTTTGCAGGTGTTAGGTTTTTTTTTCAGCTCAAACAGCCCCATTGTTTTCTATGGGGGAATCGTGCACGAGCACGTTTTTGAGGCTGGCCGCGTCCGTAAGCAACTCTGGTATCGAGAGTTGAAGCTACGTTAAATATGCTCTACGCTCCTTTTTTGGAGCCTAACGCAGCCTTTATGTGGACTCTCAATACCAGAGTTATTTTTATGGTGCGGCCAGAAAGAAGCCGGTGTTAGCTTTTCGGGTCGTTACCGACAAAACTCTAAATCTAGCCGCAAGTGTCTCCAATAGGATGCATCCACAGTCTTGTTCCATAGAATTGTTGCCACTTACCATGTGAACGTGTCTTTGTATGGTTTTCAAGGTCAGCACATTTGAAAGACAATGCCACAGATGATCACATTGGTATTCATTGGTATTCTTCACTTTCATTCTGGGATTCTTCACTTTCAGTCTTGAATTCTTCACTTTCAGCCTTGAATTCTTCACATTCAGTCTTTAGATGAAGTCATCTCCCTAATGGCAGAAAAAGTGTAAATCAAATAATTAATAGAAGTGTGTGACTTAGTTCTGCATCCCCCCCCCATTTCTGAAACTATTTATATCACTAGCTTACTAAGCGTGTGTAGCATCTTGTGTTATGTTCTATCAATCAAGTGTGAAGATGAGTCATACATTGTGCAGACCTAACCTGTGATGTATGATTTTGTATATGACTTGGAAGCATATAGTATTGCTAGAGGATCCCTTTCTGAGTATCCAAAAATCTAGTAATGTGTAAACTAAATACTACATTTTAAAATGTATGCCATATGATGGCTGTGCAAAATTCCCCCCACCCACAGTCCATACATTGTTTATACTTACCATTTGATGTTGTCTTTGAAAACCAAGTGGCAAAGTCATTACAGGACCCAATGCCAGAATCATCTGATGTATAAATTACCTACAATAATAATAATAATAATAATAATAATAATAAATTACCTTTTTTTTAAATCATTTGATGAACAATCCTAACATGTTTGCACAATTCTCTACTTCTCATTTCCCTAAAATTCACACATATTCGCAATGCTCCTATATAGCTTCTAATATTTACCGTCTGAAGTAGCGGTTGATGATGTTTGCTCTGACATTGAGCCCCTCGTCCCGGAATGGCTCCTCTAGAACAGGGTTGTCCTCATCTTGGAGGAGGTCTCGGGGCGCCTGGACGGCCTGCGGCATCCCAGCCTGCTGAGCAATGTTATGCAGGACGCTGCAGGCTATAATGATCTTCGCCACCTTACTAGGGCTGTATTGGAGGGCTCCTCCAGTCCTGTCCAGGCATCTTAGTCTCATTTTGAGGAGCCCAAACATCCTCTCCACTACAGCCCTAGTGTGCTTGTGCGCCCAATTGTAGCGCTCCTGGACCTCGTCCGTGGGGTTATGTAATGGCGTAATGAGCCAAGGCTGGCTCATGTAACCCGAATCACCTATAAATAATGAACACAACAAAATGACAAATATTAAAAATATCATTAAAATTATTATATTAAAATACAATTCATTTGTGTACACGAAAATCCCCTAAAATAAACATTTTCCGAAAAACAATTATATGGTTAAATCGCATTCTCTATCTGCCCATTTAAGCGAGGACATGCTACATATGCGTATTTCGCATAAACCAGACATTTGCTAAAAGATAAAGAAATGGTTAAATTGCATCCTAGAGCTGCCCATTTAAGCTAAGACATGCTACATATCTGGAGCTAAAACTAGACATTTGCGGAAAGAGACAATTACATGGTTAAATCGCATTCTCTAAATGCCCATTTAAGCTAAAACATGCTACATATGCGTATTTCGCATAAACCAGACATTTGATAAAAGAGAATTAAATGATTAAATTGCATCCTAGAGCTGCTTATTTAAGCTAAGACATGCTACATATCTGGAGCTAAAACTAGACATTTGCGGAAAGAGACAATTACATGGTTAAATCGCATTCTCTAAATGCCCATTTAAGCTAAAACATGCTACATATGCGTATTTCGCATAAACCAGACATTTGATAAAAGAGAATTAAATGGTTAAATTGCATCCTAGAGCTGCCCATTTAAGCTAAGACATGCTACATATCTGTTTGGAGCTAAAACTAGACATTTGCGGAAAGAGACAATTACATGGTTAAATCGCATTCTCTAAATGCCCATTTAAGCTAAGACATGCTACATATGCGTATTTCCCATAAACCGGACATTTGCTATCTTCATTGTGTTGTATTTTAAAACATTCTTCTTGTGTGCTGATTAAAAATATAAATGTGTGCTTTGCTGTTGTGTGATGCGTGTTATGTACATATATGTATGTATGGTGATTCTCTCCCACATATGCTGACTTATATAAAGCAGTATAGCATTGTTGTTCCTTCCCAAAAAAGTGACAGCTGTAATATTTTCTAATGATCGGTTCTTCTTATACGTAATTCCTAATGGCATATTATGAGTGAATTATGAGTGAATCGTGATGTTAGAGAGAATCTATTGTTAGATGTTAGAGAGAATCTATTGTTAAGCAACCATCCAAAGTTGTTGTATGATGTAAATGTGTTCATTGTTTATATGTGTTTTTTGGCCATAATATCAATGCACATGTATGAATAAATTACAAAAGTCATGTATGTGCATCCATTAATGATCATGTGTTGAGCCTATGTAGATATGCTGTTCATGCAAGCATATGAATTGAATAAATGAAATGTTATAATAGAGGTAAATGAGACGTGTTTCCAATTGTCTACTGTTGGTGAATAATGAAATGTAAAAACAGTTTTTCTGTCCGTTTAAATCTGATTTAATTTTTCAAACCGATTTCGTATTGGTGATGGTGATTTGTAGTTGATGTAATGTAAATTTATATAACAATTTGATGTTGTAGTGAATTTCACACAAGTAAAAGCCATAAGTCCATAGGGAAATAGTAATTTCTTGATCTATTTGTCATAGCGGGACTAATGCAAGAAAGAATGAGTTAGTTTCACAATTGTAACGCTGGTATTACGAGTTTTCTTGTCTACGCATTTTACGTGCGTTAGGTAAATCTGCCTGTTGTGTGCACGAGCACGTCTTCCCCATATAAGTCAATGGAGGAGAAATATTTGTTGAGAAATAAAATCCAACACTTGTTTTGAGCGTAAAGTGAGTAACGTCATGTTCTTGTGCGAAAAAGTAGCTAAATCGTGTTTATTTCCTACTAAAAATCGCAAAAATAAATATTGTGTAGTGTTTGTATGAGTGTAAGTGTACTTTGTGTAATGTTTTTGAATTGAT
Organism: Bombina bombina; assembly: GCF_027579735.1. NCBI lineage: Eukaryota > Metazoa > Chordata > Amphibia > Anura > Bombinatoridae > Bombina > Bombina bombina. Next base: position 434,422,242 of record NC_069500.1, read on the forward strand.
TTGTGGATGTTTTTGTTAGCGGTATATGATTAACTACTGGGTCTGGGTTTACGTTAATGATTTGAGTGGAAATGAATATTTTTGTGGCGTTACGGAAACTCGTAATACCAGTAGTAGCGAAAAAGCAGCGTTATGAGGCTTTTTCACGCATAACGCACAACTCGTAATCTAGCCGATAGCCTCTTACTCAAAATTAAATATGTTTAACCCATACTCCATGTTTAAAATAGAAAACCTTCTTTACATATATAAAATGGTCACTTAAGTAATGCAGTACATATAAGATTACAAGTGAGGTGAAATGGATTTTGCACTAGCGCAATTGCGATTTTGCAATCCATTTTTCTCCCGCTGATATTACAAGTCAGGAGAAATCGGGATTGCGAAATAGCCTTTTCCACTTCAATACATACGGTGATCTAAGAGCTCTGGTAAACTGTTATCCTAAACTAAAAAGTTGCACAGTGACAAAACACAACAAAAATACCTCACAAAGTACTTACACCCGTAAACTACACTATTAACCCATAAATTGCCATCCCCCCACATCGCAAATACTAAATAAAAGTATTGACCCGTAAATCCCCATCCCCCCCACATCACAAACTAACAAAATAAACTGTTAACCCCTAAACCACCATCCCCCCCCACAACGCAAAATATATAAACTAATAACCCCTAAAACACCATCTCCCCATAACGCAAAGTAATAAACTCATAGCTAAACCCCCTAACTTACCCCCAATTAAAATACCCATAAATTAAATAAAAACTATATTAACTACCTTAAAATAAATTTCAAAACTTACCTGTAAAAACATAAAAAACCCTAACATTTACCAAAAAATAAAAAACCTAACATTTACAAAAAAAAACAAAACCTACCATTACAAGAAATAGCAAAACCTACCCATTTCCCCAGAAAAGGGCTTTTGTATGGGCATTGCCCTTAAAACGGCATTCAGCTAGTTTTCTACCCAAATAAAATGAAAAATCCCTAATCTTAAAAAAAAAAAAAAATTGGTACTCATCAATGATGATGGGCGGGGCACCATCTTCATCCCGGCGCCGCTCCATCTTCATCTTCTTCCATCGCCGGTCCATTTTATATCTTCATCCCGGTGTATTTTATTTGGGCAGAAAAAGAGATGAATGCCCCTTTAAAGGCAATGCCCATCCAAAAGCCTTTTCGGGCAATGGGTAGTTCAGTTTTTTTTTAGTTAGGAATTTTTTATTTTGGGGGGGTTGTAATAATAGGGGGGTATTTTTTTTTTTTATGCAAAAGAGCTGTTTGCTTAAGGGCAATGCCCTAAATGTTAGGTTTCTATTTTTGGTAAATGTTAGATTTTTTTTAATTTGATTGCATTTGGCGGTAAAATGGTGGCATGAAATATACCAAAATGGGCCTTGATCAATACTTTCGGTTGTCTACTAAAAAAATATGTATAGTTTTGATAGGTAAATATAAAAAAGGCTCTATTTCTGTTTAAATGTAGTGATGGAAAAAATGCTAAAAATGTTCTGGTATTTTGGGGAAGTTTTTGTCTGAAATGCCTGGTCCTTAAAGGGACATTATACACTAGATTTTTCTTTGCATAAATGTTTTTTAGATTATCCATTTATATAGCCCATACAGTTTTTTTTTTTTTTTTTTTTTTAAATGTATAGTTTTGCTTATCTTTAAATAACATTGCTCTGATTTTCAGACTCCTAACCAAGCCCTAAAGTTTTAGGAGAATACCGATGTATACCTATTCCAGCTTGCTTCTGTTTGTGTAAAGAGTCTTTTCATATGCAAAGGAAGGGGTAGGGTCTGATATTTCCCACTTGCAGTGGGCGTTCCAACTACCTTTTTAACAGAGCTAAACTGGGAGCTTCTAAGTACGTTTTTAAACGGTTTTATACTGGATTTTTAGATCAGCATCTGCAGGGCCGGTGCTACGATTTTTGGCCACACAGGCGAGGATACATTTTGCCGCCCCCCCCCCCCATTACATACTATCCCATTGCTAGTTAAAGGGATATGAAGCCCAAATTTTTATATCATGATTCAGATAGAGCATGACATTTTAAGCAACTTTCTAATCAACTCCTATTATGAATTTTCTTTGTTATTTTGGTAACTGTATTTGAAAAGCAGGAATGTAAGCTTAGGAGACGGACCATTTTTGGTTCAGTTTCTGGGTAGCACTTGCTGATTGGTGGCTAAATCAAAACTGTAGCAGTGTTGCATAGCAAATCAAACAGTGGTAGTGCTGCATAGCACATCACTAACACACAGTCAAAGACAACACATATACACACACACAAACATACACTAACAGACACTAATACACATATACACACACTAAAAACACAGTCAGACACTAATACACATACACTAAAACACAGTCAGACACTAATACACATACACACGCACTAAAACACAGTCAGAGACTAATACACATACATACGCACTAAAACACAGTCAGACACTAATACACTTATACACACACTAACACAGTCACAGACACTAATACACATAAACACACACACTGACAGTCACATACACTAACACAGTCACAGACACTAATACACATAAACACACACACTAACACAGTCACAGACACTAACAGTCAAAGACACACTAACACAGTCACAGACACTAATACACATAAACACACACACTAATACACACACTAACACAGTCACATACACTAATACACAAACACACTAACACAGACACTAATACACATAAACACACACACTAACAGTCACATACACTAATACACAAACACACTAACACAGACACTAATACACATAAACACACGCACTAACACAGTCACAGACACTAATGCACATATACACAGTCAAAGACAGATACACATATACACACACTAACACACTAATACAGTCACAGACACTAATACGCACTAATACAAATATGTACACACATATACACTAATACAGACATACACACACACACAGTCAGATACACTAACACACAGTCACTAATACATATATACACACACACACACTAACACAAAAAAAGTGATGATGCACTGCAAATATTTAAATGGAAACATAAAGAGTATGTAGTAAGATAGCAAACAGAGCCAGGCCAGTCCACAACACATTGTAAATGTCCCTAAATATTTAATGCATTTGGGCAATACCCTCTAAACATACAAGGAGTAGGAACTCTTTTAAAAGTTGCCTAGAGTACATAGGGCTCAGCAAAAGCAATTTTTTAGACCCCCCCCCCCCCAGTCCTCAAAGATAAGACGACAAGTGTTATAGGGGGAAGGTTATAGAAGGGAGCAATTCTTTGATATCTGAAAGTCAGTAAACGTCTGGAAAAAAAGCTGTAAAATAACAATTTCCCTTCAGCTGCCATATAGTAATACCTGAAAGTAACATTAGTATGTAGCTTGCATGGTGGGACAGTGAGCCCATTCCAAACATACACACACAAGCACTCCTGGACACTATTTCTTCCTGTTAGGAGACCTGGAGATACTATTACATCTGGAAACGAATATCCTGCTTGTACAACAGTACAGTTCAGCACTAACCTTCGTGGCTCCTGTGACCTGTCTGCCTGCCCTGTCACATCTCAGTGAGTTCTTCCCGCGCTGCAGTTCAACTTCAAGCTGTCTGGGGTGAGACGCCCCTCCCCCTCCACAGGCTCATGTGTAAAATACACTGACTTTACAGCATCAGCCTGCCTTTCCACCTCTGCTCAGCTGCTAGCTAAGCATAAGATCGGATGTGAATGTGTTTCTAAATATACAGCATTTACCGGTATATATTCAGCAGTTAGCAAATACCTCAGCACTCAGCCCAAACAGACAGAGTAACCCCCATTGCTTGCACTTGTTCATAAGATAATGAATTACAGTTCACTAACTTCACTAGCTTCTTTAACTATTTATACTGGAGGTACCGGGTGAGTTATGGCATCCAGTGGTGACCTAAGCCCCAAGCTTGTCCGCTCCTAGCCCATTATCCAGCCTCCTGTCAAGCCTCCGTAACAGAGTGTGTGTTGTTAGGGGAGGCAAAGGAGAAATCCATGATCCTCCATCCAACACTGTATGAGTTCAGAGTCCTCCTCATAAGTGCACTTTCAAACCGCTACGTGCCTCTACTCTGAAGTTAAATGCTCCACACATTACAATTATACGGACTGCCATTATGTTTAAAAAAAACCAATTATAGAGTTAACTTACAGCTGCAGGTTGTGCGACCCCATACTAGCTGCAAGCACCGGCCCTGGATAAATATATATGTGCAGCCTCTTGAAACCCTGCTGCGGTGCAGGAACCAACCTGGTGGTTAACACTGCTGGAGCCTGGAGGCCTGTGGCTGCGTGCGTGGGGGTGGGTGTACTGGAGGGGGCAGTGTTGGTTGGTCGAGATGGGACAGTGGGGGGTGTGCCATAAGATGCGCTGCGCTGTGTGCACGCCGGGCTTAGCCAAAAGTAAAATAAACAGGATTCAGGGTCAGGGAGGGACATAACGTTAAGGGAACACCACGGAACATAAAGTAAAAATAAATAAATCAGGCTGCTCTAAATTGCGCCCTCCTGCTGAGGCGCCCTAAGGCAATTGCCTAAGTCGCCTTATACATTCCGCCGGCCCTGAGCATCTGTGCATATTATTCTTTATAGAAGTGTCTATTACATGCAGCTAAATGAAAATTGGTGTATACTGTCCCTTTAAGGGGTTAATAAATCTACCTCATAGTATGTGGCTTAAAAATTCATCTTTCCTTTTCCTGAAGGAGAGGTGGTCAAGTATACAATAACTGATCACATTTTTTAAACAACTCGCCATATATACATAATGTGAAAATAGTATACAAAAACAAAAGTATTTGTTGGTGTGGACAGGATCATAATTTAATACTGTTTTTATTTTTGCTTTTATTTTGGCTTTGCTTATAATCTATGGAATTTTTAATTTTCAGTTGTTTGCAGTTCTATATTTGTATTTTGCTGAGACCAATCTACAAAGAAGCAACCTAACAGCCAAGGGGAAACAGTTTAAAATCACGCTGACTTGGTGTGAGATGACCTTTCCGATGAACAAGGTTTTGGAACATTACATATCATTTTTAACCCTGTCATGTACAGTGTGAAATAGCAAGTTCATTCTTTGAAGTAGACAGCAAGTATGGCTTATATTTTTTATATATATATTGCATATAGTGGCATAAGACGACAGTCTAAATAAACTTAACAATGATGGTGAGATTACTATTACCCTGACAGTATAATTTGTATAACTAACTATTTTATGTGGGTCCCATGTACAAGTAATGTTACAGCACATGCGGTTTTAAACCGCGATTAATCGCAGCGGTTTAAAAAACGCGAGAATACGCGGTTTTCTTGAAAAATTTTTTATTTAATCTTCATGAAAACGGAGGCGGAGAGGGAGGATGAGAGGCGGACCAGGGTGCGGCCATGGGCGGACCTGAGAATGCCTGCGAAACGGCCATTTTTGCAGAGAATTATGAGTGTGTGGCAGCAACTGGCTTTCATCCTGACCTGCAGTCATCGGGGAGTAGTGTGGCGGTGGTGTGGCGGTGGGACAGCTCAAAGTTGTGAGCAATAAAATGAATATTTAAAAAAAAAAAAAAACACTTTTTTTCTGTGATGCATGTGAAATTGTGAATGTAAACATTGGGATTTAGATAACAAGTTTGTTCATTAAGGGTTGCACTTGCTACTATACTACTTGCTTGTAGGATGTATTGCTTTGTGAAATTTGTGAATTTATATTATTTATGTTACAGTTAAAATAATATTATAAATATAATAATAATATATTTTACTACTACAGAACAATCTCTAGCTCTACTCCATCATCAGAATATATAGAGGTCAGAGGATGATAATATTAATAAAAAAGATAATAATGAGATAGTTACTTTTTAATAGAAACTGATTTAGATTCCCAGACGATAGATCATCAATCTCCTAAACAGTACACAGTGGTGCAGTCAGTGCACATATTTTTGTTTTGCATAATATTTTTCCTCTAAATTTAAATAGTTAATTTTTTATTTACATTACCATTACCATTTTGCAGTCCAGTAATGTACCATAACACAAATCATTTTTAAGAAATAATAAAAAAAGATCTCTTATTATATTAGTTTATGTTCCACTTCCCAAATAAGTTATATTGGTTTAATAATATGTTTATTTTTTATTCATGGATGGATGCATTGCTGCAGCAAGTGCAAATAAAGTAATATTTTTTTTTATTTAAAAAAATAAAATAAAATTCTAATAATTGTTTATTGTAGCTCAGCCTCTGCAATTAATGCAAGTCAGTCAGATTGTTTTTTTTAACATTGATGCTAGGCTAGTGCTGCAACAATAAAAAAATCATTAATGGTTAATGCATTTTGATGAGCAAAATGATCAAAATTAGCATGATGCTTAAATGTGCAAGCAATGCATTCATTGTGTCAAGTCTGCAATGCCCTATTAACTGTCCATGTGCATTGTGCAGCCACAAAATAGCAGCCCTAAGTACGCCTAAACAATTGTGTTTAAGAAAAAAATAAATAGCTAAGCTAATAAAATACAAGTCAATTTAATTTCAAATGTTGCTTAGGATGCCATGCCATGCTCTATTGCTCTTGAACACAAACCAAATTAATTAAATGTAGAAAAAATGTGTTTTTTTACTTTTATGTCCCTCCCAGTCCATTACTGTTTCTGACTGTGTTGTTGACAACAATGAACAAACACAACACAGTCAGAAACAGTAATGGACTGGGAGGGACATCAAAGTTAAAAAAAAAACCCCACTTTTTTTATACATTTCAAATTTTTATTAATTTATTTTGGCTTTCCAAAAAGTAGAACTTGTCTCCCTACCACCACCACCTTATTCTAAAAATATTTTATGTTCATTGTTCAACCAACAGCAAATACTGCCTGACAGTGCCTGTGTCATCTACACAAGTTCACCAAAGTCAGCCAACAGCTGTGGTTCCAGATTGCATCCTGTTTCTTCTTCTACAACAGCAAGTTCATCCACACATCCTGCAGCCTGTTTCTTCTTCTACAACAGCAAGGTCATCCACACATCCTGCTGCCTGTTTCTTCTTCTACAACAGCAAGGTCATCCACATCCTAGTGCAGCCTGTTTCTTCTTCTACAACAGCAAGGTCATCCACACATCCTGTAGCCTGTTTCTTCTTCTAGAACAGCAAGGTCATCCACACATCCTGCAGCCTGTTTCTTCTTCTACATCAGCAAGGTCATCCACATCTTAGTGCAGCCTGTCTCTTCTACAACAGCAAGGTCATCCACACATCCTGCAGCCTGTTTCTTCTTCTACAACAGCAAAGTCATCCACATCTTAGTGCAGCCTGTTTCTTCTTCTACAACAGCAAAGTCATCCTGCAGGTGCACTGCAACTCTGAAAGCCTCTGTCTTCTACAACAGCTAGGTCAGCCATTCAGACAGTGTCTTCTACAACAGAAAGGTCAGTCATCCAAAGCCAGTGTTTTCTACAACAGCAAGGTCAGTCCTCCAGAGCCAGTGTATTCTACAACTGCAAGGTCAGTCTCCTCCAGTGAAAGCCAGTGTTGCCTCAGTCTAAATAAACATGAATATGAGCAACCCCATTGTTGTTGTCTTTAAAGTTTATATTTAAATAATTTCAAGTGTATAAGCCTGTGGTCTCTTGTCTCTTCTCAATCAAGGTGACTGCATCATCATTAAGTTAAGCAAGCCCATTGTTGTCTTCTTTATATTTTAGATCTAGAGTCTAGACCAAGTACAAGCCTGTGTTCTCTCTTCAATCAAGGTGACAGCTTAATCAAGCCCATCGTTATCTTCTTTATATTCGAGTGCAGCTAGCCTGTGTTCTCTCTTCAATCAAGGTGACTGCTTTATCAAGCGAGTCCATTGTTGTCGTCTTTATATTCAAGTGCAGAAAGCCAGTGTTCTCTACTTCTCTTCAATCAAGGTGACTGCATCATAGCACTAAGCCTATTTTTTCTTCTTTAAAGTGCAGCAAGGCTGTGTTCTCTCTTCAATCAAGGTGCACTGACTGCTTAATCAAGCCCATCGTTGCCTTCTTTATTACAAGTGCAGCTAGCCTGTTTTCTCTTCAATCAAGGTGACTGCATCATCAATCCCATTGTTGTCTTTCTATTCAAGTGCAGCAAGCCACTGTGTTCTCTACTTCTCTTCAATCAAGGTGCCTGCATCATAGCACTATCAGCCTCTTTTTTTCTTCTTTAAAGTGCAGCAAGCCTTTGTTCTCTCTACAGTTCAAGGTGACAGCTTAATCAAGCCCATCGTTGTTCTTTATATTCAAGTGCAGCTAGCCTGTTTTCTCTCTTCAATCAAGGTGACTGCATCATATAGCACATTGTTGTCCTCTTTATATTCAAGACTTTCAAGTGCCTATGGTCTCTCTCTTGTCTTAATTGCAACAGAAGCATATCATCCATTCTTTAATTATTAATCAAAATAAATTGTGTGATTCTAATCAAAAAACTTTAAGGTTTTTTAAGACTGCTTCCGCTGCGTCATCTCTGCAACTTGAAGAAGCTATACTAGCATCATTAGAGCTAAGCTAACTGCATTATCAAGGCCATTCAATAGTTCTTTGTCTTTGTATTCAAGTGCCAGACTGTGGTCTAGTCTATTTGTGCCACGGTTGCCAGTGACACCTGACCCTACTGATATTGGCAATGTGTGCGGTAGTATAATCTCCTGATTCTCCTTATATTTTTTGTGCAAGCTGGTATTGTGTGCGTGGTACATAAAATTTAAGATTAGTTCTGAAGAGCTGTCCGTGTCCAACAATAACGACAATGATGATGAAAATGATGTTGATGTTGCTACAGAATTGTTGGTGCCAAAGAAAAATTCAACATCAGTTGCTTGGGAATATTTTGGATTCAGAAAAGAGGATGAGAAACAGAACCAAGTAATCTGCAAAACTTGTGGAACAAGTGTTGCAGCAAAACGAAGTAACACATCAAACCTGTTCCAGCACCTTAAACAGCGGCATAATGAAATCTTTGAACGATGTATGGCAAAAAAAACCCTGGTAGAGAAAAGACAAAACAAACAAGCTGTAAATCTAAAGTTGAGCAGCAGCAATCAATCATAAAGGCATTTGCAAACACAGCACCATATGGGAAGACCTCAAAAAGGCATAGAAAAATAACCAACGCTATCGCATATTATATATGCAAAGACATGGTGCCTGCATACATGGTTAGTAAAGAAGGCTTCAAAAGAATGATACACACACTAGACAAGAGATACCAAATGCCATCTCGCAATTACTTCTCAGTAGTTGCAATCCCAGAAAGGTATGCAAAATGCAAAGCTATAGTTGAATCTGAGATAAATCAATTGAAATACTATGCAACAACAACAGATATGTGGTCAAGCCGAACAATGGAGTCATATATGAGTTTAACCGTGCACTTCATCAATGATGATTTTGAGATCAAAAGTCTATGTTTGCAAACATCATACTTTCCTTCTGTGTATATATAGCCTTACAGCAAAGTAAGGGGGCGCTAGTGATAATATAGATAATGATAGTAATCTATATACTCTTTAAAAAATGCAAATTGGTAATTGTGTATACAATACAGATAAAAAAATAAAACAAAATAAGAGAAAACTGAAATAAAATCCTCTCAAATGAGGGAAGTCCAAATATAATTACAAAATCAAGGCAAAAAATTTCAAAACCAAGTGGAAAAGCCCTGTGGTGGCTGCCTCCTCCTCGCCGACTGGTCCGGGTATAACTATGAGGAATAGAAGAAAATAACATAATTTATGCTTACCTGATAAATTCCTTTCTTCTGTTGTGTGATCAGTCCACGGGTCATCATTACTTCTGGGATATAACTCCTCCCCAACAGGAAATGCAAGAGGATTCACCCAGCAGAGCTGCATATAGCTCCTCCCCTCTACGTCAGTCCCAGTCATTCGACCAAGAATCAACGAGAAAGGAGTAACCAAGGGTGAAGTGGTGACTGGAGTATAATTTAAAAAATATTTACCTGCCTTAAAACAGGGCGGGCCGTGGACTGATCACACAACAGAAGAAAGGAATTTATCAGGTAAGCATAAATTATGTTTTCTTCTGTTATGTGTGATCAGTCCACGGGTCATCATTACTTCTGGGATACCAATACCAAAGCAAAAGTACACGGATGACGGGAGGGATAGGCAGGCTCATTATACAGAAGGAACCACTGCCTGAAGAACCTTTCTCCCAAAAATAGCCTCCGAAGAAGCAAAAGTGTCAAATTTGTAAAATTTGGAAAAAGTATGAAGCGAAGACCAAGTTGCAGCCTTGCAAATCTGTTCAACAGAGGCCTCATTCTTAAAGGCCCAAGTGGAAGCCACAGCTCTAGTGGAGTGGGCTGTAATTCTTTCAGGAGGCTGCTGTCCAGCAGTCTCATAGGCTAAACGTATTATGCTACGAAGCCAAAAAGAGAGAGAGGTAGCAGAAGCTTTTTGACCTCTCCTCTGTCCAGAATAAACGACAAACAGGGAAGAAGTTTGGCGAAAATCTTTAGTTGCCTGCAAGTAGAACTTGAGGGCACGAACTACATCCAGATTGTGTAGAAGACGTTCCTTCTTTGAAGAAGGATTTGGACACAAGGACGGAACAACAATCTCTTGATTGATATTCCTGTTAGTGACTACCTTGGGTAAGAACCCAGGTTTAGTACGCAGAACTACCTTGTCTGAGTGAAAAATCAGATAAGGAGAATCACAATGTAAGGCTGATAACTCAGAGACTCTTCGAGCCGAGGAAATAGCCATTAAGAACAGAACTTTCCAAGATAACAATTTTATATCAATGGAATGAAGGGGTTCAAACGGAACACCTTGTAAAACGTTAAGAACTAAGTTTAAACTCCATGGCGGAGCAACAGCTTTAAACACAGGCTTGATCCTAGCTAAAGCCTGACAAAAAGCCTGGACGTCTGGATTTTCTGACAGACGCCTGTGTAACAAGATGGACAGAGCTGAAATCTGTCCCTTTAATGAACTAGCTGATAAACCCTTTTCTAAACCTTCTTGTAGAAAAGACAATATCCTAGCGATCCTAACCTTACTCCAGGAGTAACCTTTGGATTCGCACCAGTATAGGTATTTACGCCATATTTTATGGTAAATCCTTCTGGTAACAGGCTTCCTAGCCTGTATCAGGGTATCAATAACCGACTCAGAAAAACCACGTTTTGATAAAATCAAGCGTTCAATTTCCAAGCAGTCAGCTTCAGAGAAGTTAGATTTTGATGTTTGAATGGACCCTGTATCAGAAGGTCCTGTCTTAGAGGTAGAGACCAAGGCGGACAGGATGACATGTCCACTAGATCTGCATACCAAGTCCTGCGTGGCCATGCAGGCGCTATTAGAATCACTGATGCTCTCTCCTGTTTGATTTTGGCAATCAATCGAGGAAGCAGCGGGAAGGGTGGAAACACATAAGCCATCCCGAAGTTCCAAGGTGCTGTCAAAGCATCTATCAGAACCGCTCCCGGATCCCTGGATCTGGACCCGTAGCGAGGAAGTTTGGCGTTCTGGCGAGACGCCATGAGATCTATCTCTGGTTTGCCCCAACGTCGAAGTATTTGGGCAAAGACCTCCGGATGAAGTTCCCACTCCCCCGGATGAAAAGTCTGGCGACTCAAGAAATCCGCCTCCCAGTTCTCCACTCCCGGGATGTGGATTGCTGACAGGTGGCAAGAGTGAGACTCTGCCCAGCGAATTATCTTTGATACTTCCATCATTGCTAGGGAGCTTCTTGTCCCCTCCCTGATGGTTGATGTAAGCTACAGTCGTGATGTTGTCCGACTGAAACCTGATGAACCCCCGAGTTGTTAATTGGGGCCAAGCCAGAAGGGCATTGAGAACTGCTCTCAATTCCAGAATGTTTATTGGAAGGAGACTCTCCTCCTGATTACATAGTCCCTGAGCCTTCAGAGAATTCCAGACAGCGCCCCAACCTAGTAGGCTGGCGTCTGTTGTTACAATTGTCCAGTCTGGCCTGCTGAATGGCATCCCCCTGGACAGGTGTGGCCGATAAAGCCACCATAGAAGAGAATTTCTGGTCTCTTGATTCAGATTCAGAGTAGGGGACAAATCTGAGTAATCCCCATTCCACTGACTTAGCATGCACAATTGCAGCGGTCTGAGGTGTAGGCGTGCAAAAGGTACTATGTCCATTGCCGCTACCATTAAGCCGATCACCTCCATGCATTGAGCTACTGACGGGTGTTGAATGGAATGAAGGACACGGCATGCATTTTGAAGCTTTGTCAACCTGTCTTCTGTCAGGTAAATCTTCATTTCTACAGAATCTATAAGAGTCCCCAAGAATGGAACTCTTGTGAGAGGAAAAAGAGAACTCTTCTTTTCGTTCACTTTCCATCCATGCGACCTTAGAAATGCCAGAACTAACTCTGTATGAGACTTGGCAGTCTGAAAGCTTGAAGCTTGTATTAGAATGTCGTCTAGGTACGGAGCTACCGAAATCCCTCGCGGTCTTAGTACCGCCAGAAGGGCACCCAGAACCTTTGTGAAGATTCTTGGAGCCGTAGCCAATCCGAATGGAAGAGCTACAAACTGGTAGTGCCTGTCTAAGAAGGCAAACCTTAGATACCGGTGATGATCTTTGTGGATCGGTATGTGAAGGTAAGCATCTTTTAAATCCACTGTGGTCATGTACTGACCCTTTTGGATCATGGGTAAGATTGTCCGAATAGTTTCCATTTTGAAGGATGGAACTCTTAGGAATTTGTTTAGAATCTTTAAATCTAAGATTGGCCTGAAAGTTCCCTCTTTTTTGGGAACCACAAACAGGTTTGAGTAGAACCCTTGTCCTTGTTCCGACCGCGGAACCGGATGGATCACTCCCATTAATAACAGGTCTTGTACACAGCGTAGAAACGCCTCTTTCTTTATCTGGTTTGTTGACAACCTTGACAGATGAAATCTCCCTCTTGGGGGAGATAATTTGAAGTCTAGAAGGTATCCCTGAGATATGATCTCTAGTGCCCAGGGATCCTGAACATCTCTTGCCCAGGCCTGGGCGAAGAGAGAAAGTCTGCCCCCCACTAGATCCGGTCCCGGATCGGGGGCTCTCGATTCATGCTGTCTTTGGGGCAGCAGCAGGTTTCCTGGCCTGCTTGCTCTTGTTCCAGGACTGGTTAGGCTTCCAGCCTTGCCTGTAACGAGCAACAGCTCCCTCCTGTTTTGCAGTGGAGGTTGACGCTGCTCCTGTTTTGAAATTCCGAAAGGGACGAAAACTAGGCTGTCTAGCCTTAGCTTTGGCTTTGTCTTGAGGTAGGGCGTGGCCCTTACCTCCTGTAATGTCAGCGATAATTTCTTTCAAACCGGGCCCAAATAAAGACTGCCCCTTGAAAGGTATATTAAGTAATTTGGACTTAGAAGTAACATCGGCTGACCAGGATTTTAGCCACAGCGCCCTACGTGCCTGTATGGCGAATCCTGAGTTCTTAGCCGTAAGTTTGGTTAAATGAACTACGGCCTCCGAAATGAAAGAATTAGCTAGTTTAAGGACTCTAAGCCTGTCCGTAATGTCGTCTAGCGTAGATGAACTAAGGTTCTCTTCCAGAGACTCAATCCAAAATGCTGCCGCAGCCGTAATCGGCGCGATACATGCAAGGGGTTGCAATATAAAACCTTGTTGAACAAACATTTTCTTAAGGTAACCCTCTAATTTTTTATCCATTGGATCTGAAAAAGCACAGCTATCCTCCACCGGGATAGTGGTACGCTTAGCTAAAGTAGAAACTGCTCCCTCCACCTTAGGGACCGTTTGCCATAAGTCCCGAGTAGTGGCGTCTATTGGAAACATCTTTCTAAATATTGGAGGGGGTGAGAACGGCACACCGGGTCTATCCCACTCCTTAGTAACAATTTCAGTTAGTCTCTTAGGTATAGGAAAAACGTCAGTACTCGCCGGGTACCGCAAAGTATTTATCCAACCTACACAGTTTCTCTGGTATTGCAACGGTGTTACAATCATTAAGAGCTGCTAAGACCTCCCCTAGTAATACACGGAGGTTTTCCAATTTAAATTTAAAATTTGAAATATCTGAATCCAATCTGTTTGGATCAGAACCGTCACCCACAGAATGAAGCTCTCCGTCCTCATGCTCTGCGAGCTGTGACGCAGTATCAGACATGGCCCTAGTATTGTCAGCGCACTCTGTTCTCACCCCAGAGTGATCACGCTTGCCTCTTAGTTCTGGTAATTTAGACAAAACTTCAGTCATAACAGTAGCCATATCTTGTAATGTTATCTGTAATGGCCGCCCAGATGTACTAGGCGCCATAATATCACGCACCTCCCGGGCGGGAGATGCAGGTACTGCCGCGTGAGGCGAGTTAGTCGGCATAACTCTCCCCTCGCTGTTTGGTGAAATTTGTTCACATTGTACAGATTGACTTTTATTTAAAGTAGCATCAATACAGTTAGTACATAAATTTCTATTGGGCTCCACCTTGGCATTGGAACAAATGACACAGATATCTTCCTCTGAGTCAGACATGTTTAACACACTAGCAAAAAAACTTACAACTTGGTTATAATCTTTTTTAGCAAAAACGTACTGTGCCTCAAAGAGGTACTAAACGATTAAATGACAGTTGAAATAATGAACTGAAAAACAGTTATAGCATCAAACTTTAAAACAACACAACTTTTAGCAAAGGTTTGTTCCCATCAGTAAAATAACAATAATTAAATTTGACATAAAAAATACAAAGCAACGTTTTTATTCACAGTCACTATAAGAATTCTCACAGCTCTGCTGAGAGAATTTACCTCCCTTCAAAGAAGTTTGAAGACCCCTGAGATCTGTCAGAGATGAACCGGATCATGCAGGAAATATAAAAGTAACTGACTGGAATTTTTTGATGCGTAGCAAAGAGCGCCAAAAACGGCCCCTCCCTCTCCCACACAGCAGTGAAGAGAAACGAAACTGTCACAAATAAAAGCAAAAAAAGGCTGCCAAGTGGAAAATAATGCCCATTAATATTTATTCACACAGTACCTCAGCAATGTAAAACGATTCTACATTCCAGCAAAAACGTTTAACATGATAAATAGTTATTAAAAGGATTAGTGACCTTTAACAGAGTAGTTCCGGTGAAATACCATCCCCAGAATACTGAAGTGTATACATACATGTCATTTTAACGGTATGGCAGGATTTTCTCATCAATTCCATTCAGAAAATAAAAACTGCTACATACCTCAATGCAGATTCATCTGCCCGCTGTCCCCTGATCTGAAGCCTTTACCTCCCTCAGATGGCCGAGAACAGCAATATGATCTTAACAACTCCGGTTAAAATCATAGTAAAAAACTCTGGCAGATTCTTCCTCAAACTCTGCCAGAGAAGTAATAACACGCTCCGGTGCTATTGTAAAATAACAAACTTTTGATTGAAGTCATAAAAACTAAGTATAATCACCATAGTCCTCTCACACATCCTATCTAGTCGTTGGGTGCAAGAGAATGACTGGGACTGACGTAGAGGGGAGGAGCTATATGCAGCTCTGCTGGGTGAATCCTCTTGCATTTCCTGTTGGGGAGGAGTTATATCCCAGAAGTAATGATGACCCGTGGACTGATCACACATAACAGAAGAAAGAGGGGCGCCTCATGTGTAGGATCAACAGATATAAAAATCAGTAATAACAGTAGTAGAGCCAAATGGGTACTCACACACTTCACAAGCACACCAATGTGCTGGTAGTAGCAGGCTGCAGATTCAAATAGGTGTGGCAGCTCACCTCTCAGGTAGTACTGTGATGCTGGAGATGGAAAAGGAGACACAGAAAAAAAGCACTACATGTGCAGACTGTTAAAAATATAACAAACAATATTTTCAGTGGTACAGATGGTTACTCACATACTCCATGAGCACACTTATGTGCTGGTAGAAACAAGCTGCAAATTTTAGGCAGGTGTAGCAGCTCACCCCAGATCAGATTTCTTAATGCTGTAATCAAATGGCTCCAATAGGTAACACAAAGTCCCAAAAAGGTAGAGAGACTCTTATGTATCAGCAGGGCAGTAGGTAGGTAAAGATATCCACTCAAAGGCGTATTTCCAGTAAAATACACATATTTATTAAAAACAAAAGTTAAAAAACACAACAGAACAATTGCTGTGTTAGGTGGATAAAAAAGGGGTTAACAGTGACCCCAATAATGCAACGCGTTTCTCGGTTTAGCACCGTTTCATCAGGCATAAAATTGTTCTTATTCCTACCTCTCCTGCCTCTGCTTTATATAGCCAGCTAACAAACATTATCCTCCTTTCAGAGGGGTGTGCTTAACAATTAATCACTGACACCTGTCTAAGGTGGCTAGTCTCCTAATTACAAGATGTTAAGGAAATCCAATGTACTTATATATGCAAGAAAACTGTCTATTTGTTGTTTATAATATACGTGTATATGTACAAAAGACTAGCTTTCTATCTGATATACGTATGTGTATAAGTGTAAGGGGGATTTTCTTTCTATTCCATCTATTTTATATATCTCCCAACAGTGATAGTCTATTCCTATACTATATATGTTATATGGCTCATCTATCAGTAATATTTCCCTATATTAATTCCCTATATTAATTGGCCGGGGTGCATATGAATTTTAACCTCTGTGGGGGGTTTTTCCCCTTATATCTAGAAATATTCATAGCCGTAAACTTTTTACAAAATAATCTGTCCTCTTAATAATATGTCCTAACGTTGTACTTTATAGGTAATAATGGGGGTTTCTATACTACGGTAATTTTACCAATGCTGCACTCCACAGGCAGCATATATGAAATTTACAGCGAAACATTAACCCAATATTGACTTGGCTCAACTAAATGGTATGCACTGTATTATAAATTTCTTCCGATTTCTTTAGATAAATTTGTAATTTTTATAATTACATAGTATATTCGATCCCAAAATGTGATAAAAATCACACATAATAAATATCAAAATAAACCACGATTGTGGAGCAAAACGGTCTAAAATCTAGTATTTAAATACAAAAAATCAAATTTATGTTGATAAATCTTGGAGTAATGCATAAAGTAGCATATGGTGAATATTAATATGGTGTATAATATAACATAATATGTCTCAAAATGTGATGTTGCAACTAAAAGTGACAGTAATATAAAGGTGATTAACACAAATCATCTATACAGAACCAATTGAACTTACAAATAATTTGTTCGAACAGATTGTACACACCAATTTAGCACCATCTTCAACATTTAATCCCCCCCCCCAGAGAGGAGGGGTCTTATATTGATCTCTTCCAACAGCTAGTTTTAGAAGATCTGAACAAATTATGCCAGAAACAAAGTAAGATGAAAACCAGAAATCATAAACAACAGAAGCAAATTTGGCCAAATGAACAAAAAGCCTTACAACAACTAATTGCCAATAAAACCCTGGTAATACGACAAGCGGACAAGGGCAGGGGGATTGTCCTACAGGACTACCCCGATTATATTTCTGAAGCTAAACGCATAATATTGGATCTCGAATATTATAAGAAATTAGACAGTGATCCCACAACAACATATAGTAAAATTCTTAAAAATCTAATACTGGATGGCCTCAATAAGGGGGTCCTAAACAAGAAGGAAAAACAATATCTTTTACCAGACCACCCAAGCATTCCATTCTATTATCACCTACCAAAAATCCATAAAAACCAGACTTCACCCCCAGGTAGACCCATTATCTCAGGGATTAACAGTTTAACAGACCATCTATCGGAGTATATTGATCTTTTACTTCAAAAATATGTCAATAAATTACCGTCTTACATTCGAGACACTACAGATCTATTAAACAAGCTTCAGAATGTCAAGAGAGGAGAACAGTATTTTTGGTTGAGTTGTGATGTGGGGGCCCTTTACTCTAATATAGATCACATTCTAGGGGTTGATGCAATAAGGGAATATCTCAATAATGACATTTATCTTCCCTTAGTACAACAAGATTTTATCATCACTAGTATAGAATACATATTATCACATAACTATTTTCAATTTCTGGATGATTACTATCTTCAAATCAAGGGGACGGCCATGGGTACCAGGTTTGCCCCCAGTTTTGCCAACCTTTTTATGGGTGTCTTTGAAGACCGATACATTTACAATTCCAACTGGGCGGCAAACCTGGTATTCTATGGCCGTTACATTGATGACCTCATCTTTATATGGAAGGGAACCACAGATGAAGCTATACTATTCACTAGTCACCTCAACTCTAACAATATGGGCTTGTCATTTACACATAATCTACAGGCCGAACAAATTGAATTTCTAGATGTCTGTCTCGGATGGAATGACGTGGGGGATGTTGTGTCTTCCACTTACTTCAAGGAGGTGGATAGTAATAACTTCCTCCATTTCTCCAGCAACCATCTCAATGGTTGGAAGACCAACATCCCCTACAGTCAGTTTAGACGAATCAGAAGGAACTGTAGCACATTGACACTGTATGACAAACAATCAGAGGTCTTAATTACCAGATTTAGGGAAAAGGGATACCCCAATGAGCTCATTAAAGACAGTTTTCTTAAGGCAAGGGGAGAAGATAGAAATACCATCTTAGCTCCCCGTTCAGATAGTCCCAATGAATTAGGAATGGCCCATTTGAAAGACCCTCTTTTCATAACCCAGTATAACTCTGAACATTCCCATATTAAAAAAATCTTAAAGAGACATTGGCCGATAATATTAAAAGATCCAATTCTTAAAAATATTATTGGCAAGACCCCACGGACGGTGTTTCGGAGAGCGCCAACTTTAAAGCAAAAATTGGCCCCAAGCAAAATAGTACTATCAAAAAGAAATGGTTTACATACTGCCAAATCTCCCATAACTAGAAGAGAAAAATTAGGCACATTTAGATGTAATAAATCAAGATGTCTCATGTGTAGTTACATCACACATGGTTGTACATCTATAAAAAGTCATACCACAGGAGAAATATTCCACATCAAGAAAAGAATAGATTGTAGTATGGATAATATTATTTACGTTCTGACCTGCAGATGTGGCCTACAATACTTGGGCTGCACCTGCAGGAAGATACGTACAAGGTGGAGTGAACACTTGAGAAATATCAAAAAGAGATCACTTAAACATAGTATTTCCCGACACAGCACAATCCAACACCATGGACACCACCACACCTTTGTCATCACTCCCCTTGAACATATTCCCAATCAAATAGGGTTCAATAGATACACTCGCCTGCGCCAGAGGGAAACATACTGGATATTCAAATTCCAGTCTTTGTTTCCCTCTGGCCTGAACGAGGTATTAGATCTGGCGGCCTTTTAACCCCTTAACGACCGAGGACGTGCAGGGTACGTCCTCAAAAAAAAGGCAGTTAATGCCTGAGAACGTACCCTGCGCGTCCTCGGTGTGGAAAGCAGCTGGAAGCGATCCTGTTTGCTTCCAGCTGCTTTCCGGTTATTGCAGTGATGCCTCGATATGGAGGCATCCTGCAATAACCTTTTGAAGCCATCCGATGCAGAGAGAGCCACTCTGTGGCCCTCTCTGCACCGGAGATCGGTGGCTTCCTTCGTTGGTGGGTGGGAGCAGTACCGGGAGGCGGGTGGCGGCCATCGATGGCCCTGGAGATGTGGAGGGGGGGCGGGATCGTGGGCGGGGATGCCCGGGGGCGCGCACGGACGCGCGCGCGTGCACGGGAGGGTGGGGGCGGGCGCGTGCACTGGGAGGGAGCGGGTGGGAACCGCTACACTACAGAAAAAGGCAATCAGTTAAAAAAATGTAAAACAAAAATACGATCAATGAGGTGGTGGGGGTTTGTGGTGGTGGGGGGGGTGTTTGGGGAAGCTACACTACAGAAAAAAAAACACTAAGAAGAGAAAAAAAAAGCCCTTTTTTGTGCAAGCTGGGTACTGGCAGACAGCTGCCAGTACCCAAGATGGCCCCCAATAAGGCAGATAGGGAAGGGTTACAGAGCTGTTTTGGGGGGGATCAGGGAGGTTGGAGGCTAAGTGGGGTCCTACACAGCAGAAGAATTATTTTTTTATTTTTTTAAAAAACCTAAACCCCCCAAAAAGCTTTTATTTTAGTACTGGCAGACTTTCTGCCAGTACTTAAGATGGCGGGGACAATTGTGGGGTGGGGGAGGGAAGGGAGCTGTTTGGGAGGGATCAGGGGGTCTGATGTGTCAGGTGGGAGGCTGATCTCTACACTAAAGCTAAAATTAACCCTGCAAGCTCCCTACAAACTTCCTAATTAACCCCTTCACTGCTAGCCATAATACACGTGTGATGCGCAGCAGCATTTTGCGGCCTTCTAATTACCAGAAAGCAACGCCAAAGTCATATATATCTGCTATTTCTGAACAAAGGGGATCCCAGAGAAGCATTTACAACCATTTGTGCCATAATTGCACAAGCTGTTTGTAAATGATTTCAGTGAGAAACCTAAAATTGTGAAAAATTTAACGTTTTTTTTTTTATTTGATCGCATTTGGCGGTGAAATGGTGGCATGAAATATACCAAAATGGGCCTAGATCAATACTTTGGGTTGTCTACTACACTACACTAAAGCTAAAATTAACCATACAAGCTCCCTACAAGCTCCCTAATTAACCCCTGCACTGCTGGGCATAATACACGTGTGGTGCGCAGCGGCATTTAGCGGCCTTCTAATTACCAAAAAGCAATGCCAAAGCCATATATGTCTGCTATTTCTGAACAAAGGGGATCCCAGAGAAGCATTTACAACCATTTGTGCCATAATTGCACAAGCTGTTTGTAAATAATTTCAGTGAGAAACCGAAAGTTTGTGAAAAAATTTGTGAAAAAGTGAACGAGTTTTTGTATTTGATCGCATTTGGCGGTGAAATGGTGGCATGAAATATACCAAAATTGGCCTAGATCAATACTTTGGGATGTCTTCTAAAAAAAATATATATACATGTCCATTGATATTCAGGGATTCCTGAAAGATATTAGTGTTCCAATGTAACTAGCGCTAATTTTGAAAAAAAGTAGTTTGGAAATAGCAAAATGCTACTTGTATTTATGGCCCTATAGCTTTCAAAAAAAGCAAAGAACATGTAAATATTAGGTATTTCTAAACTCAGGACAAAATTTAGAAACTATTTAGCATGTTTTCTTTTTGGTGGTTGTAGATGTGTAACAGATTTTGGGGGTCAAAGTTAAAAAAAGTGTGTTTTTTTCCATTTTTTCCTCATATTTTATAAAAATTTTTATAGTAAATTATAAGATATGATGAAAATAATGGTATTTTTAGAAAGTTAATTTAATGGCGAGAAAAACGGTATATAATATGTGTGGGTACAGTAAATGAGTAAGAGGGAAATTACAGCTAAACACAAACACCGCAAAAATGTAAAAATAGCCTTGGTCCCAAACGGACAGAAAATGGAAAAGTGCTGTGGTCATTAAGGGGTTAAACAATAGTTTCCTAAACTAGTTTTAATTTTTTCCACACCCGAATTACAGGTGTGGTTGTTTCATTATTATTAATACATATTTACACAACACTCAGTTTTATTTTTATTATTTATTTATTTTTTTTCACATATAGAGGACACTTAGAGTTAGGAATCACTTTAGTATTAATACTTTTTAGTTACAGTTTTAATCTTTAGTGAATAAGTATTTTCTTTGAATTTATAAATAGATTATCTTGACACATTTTTATCACATTAGATGGTCTAATCACCTTTATATTACTGTCACATTTAGTTGCAACATCACACTTTGAGAAATATTATGTTATATTATACACCATATTAATATTCACCATATGCTACTTTATGCATTACTCCAAGATTTATCAACATAAATTAGATTTTTTGTATTTAAATACTAGATTTTAGACTGTTTTGCTCCACAATCGTGGTTTATTTTGATATTTATTATGTGTGATTTTTATCACATTTTGGGATCGAATATACTATGTAATTATAAAAATTACAAATTTATCTAAAGAAATCGGAACACTAGGGCACTATTTATAATACAGTGCATACCATTTAGTTGAGCCAAGTCAATATTGGGTTAATGTTTCGCTGTAAATTTCATACATGCTGCTTTTTTTTCACATATAGAGGACACTTAGAGTTAGCAATCACTTTAGTATTAATACTTTTTAGTTACAGTTTTAATCTTTAGTGAATAAGTATTTTCTTTGAATTTATAAATAGATTATCTTGACACATTTTTATCACATTAGATGGTCTAATCACCTTTATATTACTGTCACATTTAGTTGCAACATCACATTTTGAGACATATTATGTTATATTATACACCATATTAATATTCACCATATGCTACTTTATGCATTACTCCAAGATTTATCAACATAAATTTGATTTTTTGTATTTAAATACTAGATTTTAGACTGTTTTGCTCCACAATCGTGGTTTATTTTGATATTTATTATGTGTGATTTTTATCACATTTTGGGATCGAATATACTATGTAATTATAAAAATTACAAATTTATCTAAAGAAATCGGAAGAAATTTATAATACAGTGCATACCATTTAGTTGAGCCAAGTCAATATTGGGTTAATGTTTCGCTGTAAATTTCATATATGCTGCCTGTGGAGTGCAACATTGGTAAAATTACCGTAGTATAGAAACCCCCATTATTACCTATAAAGTACAACGTTAGGACATATTATTAAGAGGACAGATTATTTTGTAAAAAGTTTACGGCTATGAATATTTCTAGATATAGGGGAAAAAACCCCCACAGAGGTTAAAATTCATATGCACCCCGGCCAATTAATATAGGGAATTAATATAGGGAAATATTACTGATAGATGAGCCATATAACATATATAGTATAGGAATAGACTATCACTGTTGGGAGATATATAAAATAGATGGAATAGAAAGAAAATCCCCCTTACACTTATACACATACGTATATCAGATAGAAAGCTAGTCTTTTGTACATATACACGTATATTATAAACAACAAATAGACAGTTTTCTTGCATATATAAGTACATTGGATTTCCTTAACATCTTGTAATTAGGAGACTAGCCACCTTAGACAGGTGTCAGTGATTAATTGTTAAACACACCCCTCTGAAAGGAGGATAATGTTTGTTAGCTGGCTATATAAAGCAGAGGCAGGAGAGGTAGGAATAAGAACAATTTTATGCCTGATGAAACGGTGCTAAACCGAGAAACGCGTTGCATTATTGGGATCACTGTTAACCCCTTTTTTATCCACCTAACACAGCAATTGTTCTGTTGTGTTTTTTAACTTTTGTTTTTAATAAATATGTGTATTTTACTGGAAATACGCCTTTGAGTGGATATCTTTACCTACCTACTGCCCTGCTGATACATAAGAGTCTCTCTACCTTTTTGGGACTTTGTGTTACCTATTGGAGCCATTTGATTACAGCATTAAGAAATCTGATCTGGGGTGAGCTGCTACACCTGCCTAAAATTTGCAGCTTGTTTCTACCAGCACATAAGTGTGCTCATGGAGTATGTGAGTAACCATCTGTACCACTGAAAATATTGTTTGTTATATTTTTAACAGTCTGCACATGTAGTGCTTTTTTTCTGTGTCTCCTTTTCCATCTCCAGCATCACAGTACTACCTGAGAGGTGAGCTGCCACACCTATTTGAATCTGCAGCCTGCTACTACCAGCACATTGGTGTGCTTGTGAAGTGTGTGAGTACCCATTTGGCTCTACTACTGTTATTACTGATTTTTATATCTGTTGATCCTACACATGAGGCGCCCCTCTATTTTCTTCTATTCCTCATACTTTCCTTCTGACCACACTGGAGAGAATGTAGCACAAGGTTTGAGAGAAGCTTTGGACTCATGGGGGCTCTGTGAGGATCAACAAGTATCAATCACCACAGACAATGGCACAAACATCGTCAAGGCTGTTGCTCTGAATAAATGGAGAAGACTACAGTGTTTTGGGCACAGGTTGCATCTTGCAATTGAAAATGCATTGAAAGATGAGCCTCGCATTCACTTATAACAGAGTGCCCAACAAGACAAAAGATGATAGAGAGAGTTTTAGAGCAATAGAGAGCATTGACTCAGGTTCTCTCTGCAGACAGAAAAACCAGACATCTGGTTCCACAATGGCAGGACACTGATGTTCTTGAATCTGTGAGTATGGCACTGGGGCAAGTTCAAGATTTTACTGATGCCCTTTCTGGAGAAAACTACGTCAGTGTACCATATGTTAAACCAGTTCTGCATCTATTAAACACAAATATACTGGCTCTGGAGGAAGATGATTCTGACCTTACCAGGACACTGAAATCCAAATTTCTTGAATATATGAAAAGAAATTATGAAGATACTCAAGATCTGCTAGATATGGCATCATTCATTGATCCACGATTCAAGACAACCTACAAAAATGTGAATAAAATTACAAACATCAAGGCCAGGGTGATGTCTGATATGGCCATTGTGTGCACAAGCAGCAAGTTGTGCAGAAGGCAAGTCAAGCAATCAGCAGTCCACCATGCAAAGTTATAGATGTAGAAGAAGAAACAGTGCAAGCACCTGCAGCAGATGGTCCTCCTCCTGCAAAGAAATCAAGAAAGTCTTTAGGAAGTTTTTTCAAGACTGAGTCCACTGCACCATCTCTGCAACTTGAAGAAGCCATAGCATCAGAGCTTAACAGTTATCTGCTTTCTCCCTCCATTGATAGTGAGAAAAATCCTCTGCAATGGTGGAAACTACATCAGATTAACTTTCCAAAATTGAGCAAGCTAGCACAAAAATATCTTTGTGTTCCTGCAACTAGTTCACCATCAGAGAGGGTGTTTAGCACAGGAGGAAATGTGGTGACCTGTCAACGTTCATGCTTGAAGCCAGAAATGGTACATATGTTGTTTTTTCAGCCAAAAACCTAACCCACTAAAAACACTAGTAATGCTTAAAATAAAACATGGTACTACAGTACTACTGTAGCTGTACTGTCCTAGTAAGATGTTGGTTTTTGTATCCAAAAACCACCTAACCAATCTAAAGTCTAAAAACCATGCAATTTTTAAATGTTATAATATATTTTATTTATGTTATTCTCTTGTTATTACATATATTACTAAATTATTTACAATTACAAAAAAACATTACTATTCCTTCATGGGCCCTGCTTTTACAAGTTCTATGCTATAGTTGTAATTAACGTGTCACTCACTATGACAAAAAAAAAAAATTATGATGTTATGAGCTCAAATACTTAGCTATTCACATTTCTCTCCTGTGTGAAAATGCACATGCACTTTGTGCACTGACTCTATTCTGGCTGTATCGATGGCCAATGCCATAACCAGGGCAGGCCAGCTTCCAAATTCCAATGTTTTGCTATTGTATTCTCTGTTTTAATCTGTACTATGCTGCAGTGCTGCTGCTATTAGTTGATGCATGGATGTTAAAAACAGGTTGCAGGATTTGCCTTGTTAAAGCCACATCCCTCATGTTTTCCTGGATAGTATTCACTCAGCTAAATGACTAACACATGAAGCAGTGTGCGTTGTACTAAGTACTACCTTATTGTGCAATTAGAAACACAAATCAGTGCTGCACAGTACGCACTTTGCAAGTTTCTCCATCCATGTAGTTGTACACTTCTTCATATGTTACTCATACCACAGATAGACTGACTGGCCAAGAAAAAATGGACAATGTGTTGTGGTAATAACTGTCTAGCTAATTTAATTTCAATTTGCTGTTGTGTGTGTTGACTGAGTTTACTTATTTGTAATGTATTATGTATTGTAGTTGTACTCTAACTACCAATGTTCTAAGTGTTCTGTACTACAGCTAGAGCTGTAAAAATGTATGTAATGACAGGCTGCAGGATGTAAGGATTGCCCTTGTCAATGCCACATCCCCCATGTTTTCCTGGACAGTGGACAGTCACTCAGCTAAATAACTAACACATGCATCAGTGTGCATTGTAATAGCTTTACTGTACTTAGAATTTAGAAGCAGAACACACATCATACTGCTGCACACTTAGCAGTTTTCAGGTTTCTCCATGCATGCAATGCATACACTGTTTCATATGTTACTCATACCACAGCTAGACTGACTGCCCAGTGCCCAAGAAAACAAAGGACAATGTGGTAAGAACTGGACAGCTATTTTCATTTCAATTAGCTGTGTGTGTGTGTGTTGAGTTGAGTTGTTTTTATTATGTATTGTAGTAGTTACTCTAACTATAACTGGTGTTGTACTTCTTACTGTGTTCTGTACTACAGCTATAGCTGTAAAAATTAATGTAATATGACAGGCTGCAGGAAGTCAGGATTGACTTTGTCAATGCCACATTCCCCATGTTTTCATGGACAGTCACTCAGCTAAATGACTAACACATGCAGCAGTGTGCTGCATTGTACTACCGTTACTTAGAAACACAAATCATGCAGCTGGAGCTGGATAGTCCTCAGTCAGCACTTTTCAGGTTTCTTTCTACATGCTGCACACACTGCTTCATATGCTACTCTCACCACAGGTAGACTGACTGCCCAAGAAAACATGGGCAATGTGGTAAGAACTGGCCAGCTAATTTAATTTAAATTAGGTTTGTTTGTATGTTTTGAGTTAAGTGTTAGCTGTGTTTATGTGTTCTACTTCTTAGTGGTCTTTTATATAGATCTACTACTACAGAATAGCTGTGACTAGTGTGTGATTGTATATGACAGGCTGCAGGATGTCAGGATTGACCTTGTCAATGCAATATCCCTCATGTGTCCCCGGACAGTAACTCCTAAAATGAATAACACATGCAGCAGTGTGTGCATTCATTGTACTTACTTTACTGCTAACTGCACTTATATTTATTTATATATACAGAACTTTACAAGTCATACTGCTGTAAAGAGCAATTTTCAGGTTCCTCCATGCTTACACTGCTTCATATGTTAATCATACCCCTGTGTCCATACTGTTAGAATGACTGTCCAATAAAACATGACAATGTTGTGTGAACTTGTGTGTCATAAGACCTACTAACTGGCTAGTGGCTACTATTTTATCACATCACAGGCAGCAAATTTTATTGTAACTATTTTTTGTTTTGTATTTTTATGCTCAAATAGTGTATTGGACATTGATAAACATGTACATTAAGATTCTGTAGTGTTAAATAAATTGTTTAATGATAAATAAAGGTGTTAGTCATTTTTTTTTTTTTTTTTTCAAAAGAGCTTTATTCTTATCCAAATTATACAAACAAGCATAGTGAATATGACAAGGGATATTTCAATATAACAGAAGTGGAAATAGTAATTTATCTCCCAGCGTGGCGGTGTGGATGATATCCATGTTTAAGTTCACAGTTCTGCTGCAACACGTGAAGTTGTATTGTTGACATCAAAACATATAAATCTCAACTAAGACAAGGGACCCACCAGTCCCTCAGGAAGAGGAGAGGAATAAGAAAGAAAAAGGGAAAAAGAGGCGAGTAATAGGGAAAGAAAGAAAGGGGGGGGAGATCCGTTAAGTTTCGGTCAGAGGCGGTAAAGTCTGTTGTGGAGGTTATAGTCATTTTTAATAAAATCGCAATTAAATCGCAATTTTTTTTTTTTGGTCATATCGCCCAGCCCTAATATATACATATATATATAGATCTGAGGAAGGGGAAAAGACCCTGAAACGTCACATATTTGCTATGAAATAAACACTTATAAGAAAATACATTGAGTGCAAGCCGATTTGCTGAATAGATTATTGACATTGCTAGCACCTTGGTGGATGTGGATCAAGTGAGAGTGCGCCTCTACCTTATGTTATATAAAAAAAATAATTATATACTAAGTGGTAAGCCTGCCCGGAGGGCAGTCTATTGTTGTAGAGTGAGGTTTGCAGAAGCGTTCGTAGGAAATTAAAATCCACCCAGGGCAGGGGATGTGAATCCCCTTCTGCGTTCTGGCCCATTTTTTTTTTAATTGTGGTATTGTGATTCTGTCTACTTTGAATAGATTTCTTTGCACAACACCCCTTTTGTTGAATATTTATACTAATATTTATATTTAATTACTATTATAATATATAGATAGCCCACATAAAGCACATAATTGAAGAAAAACTATGGTGGAAGTTGCTGCTTAACACGTAGAATGGAGGTTAATTGATTGTTTAACACGTTGAATGTTTATATTAATATTCATATTTAATTATTATTATAATATATAGATAGCCCACATAAAGCATATAACTGAAGAAAAAATATTTTGGAAGTTGCTGCTTAGAATGGAGGTTAATTGGCTTATAGATGATATATAATAATAAACTACCAACTAGATTACGAGTTGTACATTAAGGTAAAAAAGCAGCGTTAACAGGTCCTAACGCTGCTTTTTTACGCCCGCTGCTATTACGAGTCTTGCAGGTATAGGTGTACCGCACACTTGTTTGGCCTTATCGCAAATTGACTTATGTAAAGTTCGTAAACCCTTTTTTCTATGGGACTTCCATAGCGCCGGTATTACAAGTTTGTCCTGGGAGGCCAAAAAGTGCGCGGTACACCCTATACCGACAAGATCCGTAACGCATTCTAAAGTCAGTAGTTATGAGTTTTACACTACAACGCTGTAGCATAAAACTCATAACTAAAGTGCTAAAAAGTACACTAACACCCATAAACTACCTATTAACCCCTAAACCGAGGCCCTCCCGCATCGCAAACACTATAATAAATTGTTTTACATTATAGCTAGCTTAGGGTTTATTTTTATTTTACAGGCAAGTTTTTATTTTAACTAGGTAGAATAGTTACTAAATAGTTATTCACTATTTAATAACTACCTAGCTAAAATAAATACAAATTTACCTGTAAAATAAAACCTAACCTATGTTACAATAATACCTAACACTACACTACAATTAAATAAATTACCTACATTAAATACAATTAAATACATTTAATTAAATTAGCTAAATCACAAAAAAAAACAACACTAAATTACAGAAAATAAAAAACAAATTACAGATCTTTAAACTAATTACACCTAATCTAAGAGCCCTATCAAAATAAAAAGCCCCCCTATTGGCTGTTCCAATCAGCCAATAGAATGCAAGTTCAATCCTATTGGCTGATTGCATCAGCCAATAGGATTTTTTCTACCTTAATTCCGATTGGAATCTAAGGGACGCCATCTTGGATGACGTCACTTAAAGTGATATTCATTCCGAAGAAGACGTCGTTTGAAGAGGATGCTCCGCGCCGGATGTCTTGAAGATGGAGCTGCTCCGTGTCGGAAGGATGAAGATAGAAAATGCCGTCTGGATGAAGACTTCTGCCCGTCTGGAGGACCACTTCTGCCCATCTGGAGGACCACTTCTGCCAGCTTCGTTGAGGACATTTTGCCGCTTGGATGAAAACTTCTCCCGGTAAGTGAATCTTTAGGGGTTAGTGTTAGGATTTTTTTAAGGGTGTATTGGGTGGGTTTATTTTTTAGGTTAGGGCTTTGAGCAGCAATAGAGCTAAATGCCCTTTTAAGGGCAATGCCCATCCAAATGCCCTTTTCAGGGCAATGGGGAGCTTAGGTTTTTTTAATAAGGGTTTTATTTGGGGGGTTGGTTGGGTGAGTGGTGGGTTTTACTGTTGGGGGGGTTGTTTGTATTTTTCTTTACAGGTAAAAGAGCTGATTTCTTTGGGGCAATGCCCCGCAAAAGGCCCTTTAAAGGGCTATTGGTAGTTTAGTTTAGGCTATGTTTTTTTTTTTGGGGGGGACGACTTTTTTAATTTTGATAGGGCTCTTAGATTAGGTGTAATTAGTTTAAAGATCTGTAATTTGTTTTTTATTTTCTGTAATTTAGTGGGGGGGTTTGTGTGATTTAGCTAATTTAATTTAATTTATTTAATTGTATTTAATGTAGGTAATTTATTTAATTGTTGTGTAGTGTTAGGTGTTATTGTAACTTAGGTTAGGTTTTATTTTACAGGTAAATTTTAGCTAGGTAGTTATTAAATAGTTAATAACTATTTAGCAACTATTCTACCTAGTTAAAATAAATACAAACTTGCCTGTAAAATAAAAATAACCCCTAAGCTAGCTACAATGTAACTATTAGCTATATTGTAGCTAGCTTAGGGTTTATTTTATAGGTAAGTATTTAGTTTTAAATATGAATAATTTAGGTAATGATAGGAATTTTATTTAGATTTATTTAAATTATATTTAAGTTAGGGGGTGTTAGGGTTAGGGTTAGACTTAGATTTAGGGGTTAATACATTTAATATAGTGGCGGTGACGTTGGGGGTGGCAGATTAGGGGTTAATAAGTGTAGGTAGGTTGCGGCGACATTGGGGGCGGGAGATTAGTAGTTAATAAATATAATGTAGGTGTCGGCGATGTTGGGGGCAGCAGATTAGGGGTTAATAAGTATAATGTAGGTGGCGGCGGTGTCCGGAGCAGCAGATTAGGGGTTAATATGAATAATGTAGGTGTTGGCAATGTCAGGGGTGGCAGATTAGGGGTTAATAAATGTAAAATTAGGGGTGTTTAGACTCGGGGTTCATGTTAGGGTGTTAGGTGTAAACATAAAATGTGTTCCCCATAGGAATCAATGGTGCTGCGTTACTGAGCTTTACACTGCTTTTTTGCAGGTGTTAGACTTTTTCTCAGCCGGCTCTCCCTATTGATGTCTATGGGGAAATCTTGCACAAGCACGATTGCACAAGCACTATTGGGGGGGGCGAGGGATCTCACCACCCTGACATTTTCGGAATCCACCTTGTGGGCTTCTCCAATAGTGGCAGCTATTTGGAGCGGGCATGTCTAAGGTGGCCGCCCACCGCAGCCTGCTCCAATCACGCTTGGTGGTGACTGACCTGATGGGACGTGGTGGGTGATGGAACGGGAAGTGACTGACCTGATGGGACGGAGGTGAGTGATGGAACGGGGAGTGACTGGTCTGATGGGACGGAGGTGGGTGATGGAATGGGGAGTGACTGATCTGATGGGACTGAGGTGTGTGATGAGATGGGGAGTGACTGACCTGATGGAGAGCAGGTGGGTAATGGGATGGGGAATCACTGACCTGACAAAGAGTAGATGGGTCCCCTCTTGTGGGGGGGGTGAATCTGACCACCCTGCCATTTTCGGAATCCACCTGGATGCAGCTTAGGTGAATTTGTTGGGCTGCGTGTGCAGCCGACATTCTTTTGGCTGCACACGTAACTGACAATGGTGACGGACGTGTTACAAACGCAATTATAGTAGAAGATATATATATATATATATATATATATATTAGTAAACTTGTTCCAAATAAATCCTACTGTTAAGATAAGGGTAACAGTCACTGTTTTGCAATACTCAAAGCATTTTGCATAGACCTAGACACACCATGAACATCTTAAAGGTAAAGTATACTGTAAAGCTGATTTCCTTTTAAAGGGATACAAAACCTAAAAAATGGATATGAAATCTGAAAAATGTATTTTGTGATTCAGATAGAGAAACACATTTAAAACAAAAAAAAACAGTTGACTTTGTTCCCATGGTATTCTTTGTTGAAGAGATACCTAAGTAAGTGTCTGGAGCACTACATGACAGGAAATAGTGCTGTCCTCTATTGCTCTTGCAAATGGATAACATTCTTGCAAAACTGCTGCAATATAGTGCTAGACACATGCACGCCCCTGATCTTATGAACAAAAGATACAAAAAAGGAGTAAAGTAGAAAGGTGTTTAAAATTGTATGCTCTATCTGAATCATGAAAGAAACATTTGGGGTTTCATGTCCCTTTAATGTATTTCCAATGACTTGTGCATATAAAATAGCTGTTTTTGCTAACACAAATAAATCAAATAGGCAGAGCCTGTCTGGAGAGTAGACCTCATTATCTTATCTAGTATCTGTAATATGCATATCTGTAAAAGTAAAAGAAAAAGGAAACCAATGTGGTTTTTTAAAGAAGTCAAACACAGTCAGATGATGATATGCAAATATCAAAAAACGAAAAGACTAAGGGGCGGAATTATCTAAAGAACGCTGTTTCATAACTTGTCTGCTTGCTCTGAAGTGGAGGACAGAAATCAACCTGATCGAATACGATCAGGTTGATTGACACCACCTGCTAGCGGCCGATTGGCCGCAAATCTGCAGGGGCAGTATTGCAGAAGCAGTTCTGGTGAAGCTGTCGGCATTTATCGATGTGCAGCGGACATGATACACTACTTTTTTAGATATGTCAGCGAAAGAAGGTTGGAATAGTAAAAGTGAAAACAGTTGACAGTAGATTAGTGGAAGGATACCTGCAAATTGCAGACTGTCTCAATGGTTAGTTATGTTTTCACAAAAGATGTTGAAAATAGAATTATTACATTAACTGGTGCTACCAATAATGGAAATGGATTTAGCACTAATCTTTTTACAGAGGCTGAGGTTTTATTGGCATTATCAAAAATAAATAAAAAATGAAGTGGGTCCTGAATATTCTTTCAATGGTTTTAAAGGAACATCAATCTGTGCTAGCTGCTATTTTGTTTTTCCAGATGATTGGAGAATAGCAAATGAAGTACCTCTCCATAAAAAGGTCAGTCAGGGGGCATGTGCCTGGGCAGCCACTTTGAATGGTTGCAATATTGGTTGCGAAGTGTAGCCTGCTGATAAAAACACTGTTTATCAGTAGATTATGGAACCATCCAGCCTCATATTTAGGACACCCAAATCTGGCAGATTATTCAGAATAGATAGATTTCAATATTTTTGAGAACCTACACCTATAAACCAATCCGGAGCATTGAGGCCTACGGCAGCCCTCATGTGGAGAGGATCTTAACACCCCCTCCCAATAACTGATAGACAGGGTACACAGTGTATAGACACTGGACTTTGTTACAGTGGAATCAGAAGTTCAGAATCTATTAGTGCCTTGCTTTTCTAAGAGGGCGATGAAAGTAGATCTGATATTTGAGGACCTATGCTTGAGTCTTGATGCACACTTTTTGAGGCCCTATTTATTCCTATACTTCCTAGTCCTGTTGCGAATGGCATCATTGCTTCTCAAGTAGCGGTAATTCTGGTACCCAAGTACACTCTGTATTATCTGTCTCCACAGCTCCCTGCCTCTATATTGGATCCCAACATAATGATCTACAGCTGGTGAGTGAGTCTGTGCTGTGGAAGGAGAGCCCATATCAGCCAGCCCCACACTAGAGATTAGTGCAGAAATTACATTTCATACTTAGCTGAACATCACGCTGGTTACCTCTTTGTTGCCGGAGACACTCAATGTTCTGCCAGAGGTTGATTTAGAGGAGTGTAGTGCTCAGGCAATCCAGCGATGTCTGGATGTTGAGACATATCCAGCTCCAGGGCAAAGATTGTTGTGTTTATGGGGAATGAAGAACAATGAACATTCACATCTCAAAGCATACTATTGCCCTGTGACCGGGTCTGATGTGCTGGATGTAAACAATGAATGTAAGAAGAAATTGATGTTTGTTGCAGCCTGCTACAACTATGTCAGAGTCAGCAACCTTACATCTGTAAGTGTCTACTGAAAAGCTTAATTTTGCACCGGCCTCTGAGGGACTCCTAGCCCTATTAACACTTGTGGAGATTAACCCCAGTCAATCAGCTCTGTATGTTAGTGAGGCCTGTTTTGTTGCGCTATTACTGGTGTTTTGTGATATGCAAGTTACTTTCCTATGTTGTGAATACTGTGTTATGGACCATATGCGGATGGCCTTTATGACGCCTTTTGGTTGATTTATATCTGGTACTTGCAGGGTACAATCATACCTCGTAACTAGGTGCACACATACAGCAAGTGTTATCTCTCTCTCAAGGAAATTCAGAGCTGTTATACCTTCACCTTTTATTTTAATATTAACATAATGTAATTTACTAATGCCCTGCCTGATATTTTACTTCATATAACAGATGCATTACTAAAAGGGCTTTAAAGGGACAGTAAACACCAAAAATGTTATTGTTTAAAAAGATAGAGAATCCCTTTATTTACCATTCCCCAGTTTTGCATAACCAACACTGTTATATTGATATACTTTTATCTCTGTGATTACTTACGCCTAGATTTAGAGTTCTGCGTTAGCTGTCAAAACCAGCGTTAAGGGGTCCTAACGCTGGTTTTGGCCGCCCGCTGGTATTTAGAGTCAGTCAGGAGAGGGTCTAACACTCACTTTCCAGCCGCAACTTTTCCATACCGCAGATCCCCTTACGCCAATTGCGTATCCTATCTTTTCAATGGGATCTTCCTAACGCCGGTATTTAGAGTCTTGGCTGAAGTGAGCGTTAGAACTCTAACGACAAAACTCCAGCCGCAGAAAAAGTCAGGAGTTAAGAGCTTTATGGGCTAACGCCGGTTTATAAAGCTCTTAACTACTGTTCTCTAAAGTACACTAACACCCATAAACTACCTATGTACCCCTAAACCGAGGTCCCCCACATTGCCGCCACTCTAATACATTTTTTAACCCCTAACCTGCCGACCGCACACCGCCGCCACCTACATTATTCCTATGTACCCCTATTCTGCTGCCCCTAATATCGTTGACACCTACATAATATTTATTAACCCCTAATCTTGCCCCTCCCAATGTCGCCGCTACCTACCTACACTTATTAACTCCTAATCTGCCGACCGGAACTCGCCGCTACTCTAATAAATGTATTAACCCCTAAAGTTAAATATAATTTTTATCTAACTAAATAAATTAACTCTTATTAAATAAATTATTCCTATTTAAAGCTAAATACTTATCTGTAAAATAAACCCTAATATAGCTACAATATACGAATAATTATATTGTAGCTATTTTAGGATTTATATTTATTTTACAGGCAACTTTGTATTTATTTTAACTAGGTACAATAGCTATTAAATAGTTAATAACTATTTAATAGCTACCTAGTTAAAATAATTACAAAATTACCTGTAAAATAAATCCACTACTACACTATCAATAAATAAATTAACCAAACTACCTACAATTACCTACAATTAAATCAACTAAACTAAATTACAAAAAAACCCCACTAAATTACAAAAAATAAAAAAATATTACAAGAATTTTAAACTAATTACACCTACTCTAAGCCCCCTAAAAAAATAACAAAGCCCCCCAAAATAAAAAAATGCCCTACCCTATTCTAAAATAAATCTATTACCTTACCAGCCCTTAAAAGCGCCTTTTGCGGGGCATGCCCCAAAGAAAACAACTCTTTTGCCTGTAAATAAACATACAATACCCTCCCCCAACATTACAACCTACCACCCACATACCCCTAATCTAACCCACCCAAACCCTCATTAAAAAAACCTAACACTAAGCCCCTGAAGATCTTCCTACCTTATCTTCACCCAGCCGGGTATCACCGATCCGTCCAGAAGAAGGTCCGAAGTCTTCATCCTATCCGGGCAGATGAGCTCCTCCAGAGGGTCCGAAGTCTTCATCCTATCCGGGCAGAAGAGGACATCCGGACCGGCAGACATCTTCATCCAGGTGGCATCTTCTATCTTCTTCCATCCGGCGCGGAGCGGGACCATCTTGAAGCAGCCGACGCGGAGCCATCCTTCTTCACCGACGGACTAACAACGAATGAAGGTTCCTTTAAATGACGTCATCTAAGATGGATGGTAGGAAAAATCTGATTGGCTGATTGAATCAGCCAATCAGATTCAAGTTCAATCCGATTGGCTGATCGGATCAGCAAATCAGATTGAGCTTGCATTCTATAGGCTGTACCGATCAGCCAATAGAATGCAAGCTCAATCTGATTGGCTGATTGGATCAGCCAATCGGATTGAACTTGAATCTGATTGGCTGATTCCATTAGCCAATCAGAATTTTCCTACCTTAATTCCGATTGGCTGATAGAATCCTATCAGCCAATCGGAATTCGAGGGACGCCATCTTGGATGACGTCCCTTAAAGGAACCGTCATTCGTCGGGAAGTCGTCGGCCAGGATGAATGTTCCGCGTCGGCGGGATGAAGATGGATCCGGAAGAATAAGATTGAAGATGCCGCTTGATAGAAGACTTCAGCCGGATGATGGATCTCTTCAGCCCCCGCTTGGATTTAGACTTCAGCCGGATGATGGATCTCTTCAGCCCCCACTTGGATCAAGACTTCAGCCGGATGATGGACCTCTTCAGCCCCCGCTTGGGCTTGGATGAAGATTTTGGAGCCTCTTCTGGATGGATCGGTGATACCCGGCGTGGTGAAGACAAGGTAGGGAGATCTTCAGAGGCTTAGTGTTAGGTTTATTTAAGGGGGGTTTGGGTTAGATTAGGGGTATGTGGGTGGTGGGTTGTAATGTTGGAGGGGGTATTGTATGTTTTTTTTTACAGGCAAAAGAGCAGAATTCTTTGGGGCATGCCCCGCAAAAGGCCCTTTTAAGGGCTGGTAAGGTAAAAGAGCTTTTCTATTTTTATTTTAGAATAGGGTAGGGCATTTTTTTTATTTTGGGGGGGCTTTGTTATTTTATTAGGGGGCTTAGAGTAATTTTTATAATGTTTGTAAATTATTTTTTATTTTTTGTAACTTAGTTCTTTTTTTATTTTTTGTACTTTAGTTAGTTTATTTAATTGTATTTATTTGTAGGTATTTGTATGTAATTAATTTATTGATAGTGTAGTGTTAGGTTTAATTGTAGGTATTTTATTTAATTAATTTATTGATAGTGTAGTGTTAGGTTTAATTGTAAATTAGGTTAGGATTTATTTTACAGGTAATTTTGTAATTATTTTAACTAGGTAGCTATTAAATAGTTATTAACTATTTAATAGCTATTGTACCTGGTTAAAATAAATACAAAGTTACCTGTAAAATAAATATTAATCCTAAAATAGCTACAATATAATAATAATTTATATTGTAGCTATATTAGGGTTTATTTTACAGGTAAGTATTTAGCTTTAAATAGGAATAATTTATTTAATAAGAAATAATTTATTTCGTTAGATAAAAATTATATTTAACATAGGGGGGTTAGTGTTAGACTTAGCTTTAGGGGTTAATAAATTTATTAGAGTAGCGGTGAGGTCCGGTCGGCAGATTAGGGGTTAATACTTGAAGTTAGGTGTCGGTGATGTTAGGGAGGGCAGATTAGGGGTTAATACTATTTATTATAGGGTTATTGAGGCAGGAGTGAGGCGGATTAGGGGTTAATAACTTTATTATAGTAGATAACTGTAGATAATTGTAGGTATTTTATTTAATTAATTTATTGATAGTGTAGTGTTAGGTTTAATTGTAACTTAGGTTAGGATTTATTTTACAGATAATTTTGTAATTATTTTAACTAGGTAGCTATTAAATAGTTATTAACTATTTAATAGCTATTATACCTGGTTAAAATAAATACAAAGTTACCTGTAAAATAAATATTAATCCTAAAATAGCTACAATATAATTATTATTTATATTGTAGCTATATTAGGGTTTATTTTACAGGTAAGTATTTAGCTTTAAATAGGATTTATTTATTTAATAAGATTTATTTTATTTCGTTAGAATAAAATTATATTTAACTTAGGGGGTGTTAGTGTTAGGGTTAGACTTAGCTTTAGGGGTTAATACATTTATTAGAGTAGCGGTGAGGTCCGGTCGGCAGATTAGGGGTTAATAATTGTAGGTAGGTGGCGGAGACGTTGGGGTCGGCAGATTAGGGGTTAATAAATATAATATAGGGGTCGGTGGTGTTAGGGGCAGCAGATTAGGGGTACATAGGGATAACGTAGGTTGGAAAAAAACATGCATAGCTAACGCACCCCTTTGGCCGCAGAACTCTAAATCTAGCGGTAAATTTAAATTAATCTAAAATTACAAAAAATAAAAAAGTCTAACATTATAGAAAATAATAAACCAAATTAACAAAAATAAAAAAATTAAACCTAATTCTTATGAAAATAAAAAATCCCCCCAAAATAAAAACACCCCCTAAACTAATTTAAACTACCAATAGCCCTTAAAAGGGCCTTTTGTAGGGCAGTGCCCTAAGTTAAACAGCTCACTAAAAAAAACTAAACTACCCATTGCCCCTAAAGGGGCATTTGTATGGGCATTGCCCTTAAAAGGGCATTCAGCTCTTTTACAAGTGCCCATTAAATCCCTAATCTAAAAAAAAAAACATAATTTATGCTTACCAGATAAATTCCTTTCCTTCCGTATAGGGAGTGTCCACAGATTCATTCCTTACTGTTGGAAAATACAACACCTGGCCACCAAGAGGAGGCAAAGACACCCCAGCCAAAGGCTTAAATATCCCTCCTAAGGAAAAGTAGGAGAAACATTAGGGTATAAATGGTGCCAGAAGAATAAAATAGGGGATTGCCCATAGACAAGATAAAAAAACGGGGGGTGCCGTGGACTCTACCTATCTGGAAGGAAAGGAATTTATCTGGTAAGTATAAATTATGTTTTCCTTCCTAAGATAGGGAGAGTCCACGGCTTCATTCCTTACTGTTGGGAAAACTATACCCAAGCTCCAGAGGACACTGAATGAATAACGGGAGGGAACAAAAAGGAAGAGGCAGACCCTATTCTGGGGCACCACAGCCTGCAAAAACGTTTCTCCTGAAAGCAGCTTCAGATGAAACAAAAACAACAAACTTGTAAAATTTTGAAAAAGTATGTAAGGAGGACCAGGTAGCCGCCTTACAAATCTGATCTATGGAGGCCTCAATTCTTAAAGGCCCAAGAGGAAGCCACTGCTCTAGTGGAATGAGCCGTTATCCTCTCAGGAGGACCATGTCCTGCTGTGTCATAAGCTAAGCGGATGAAAGTAGCCTTCTGCCCCTTACGCTTCACTGAATAGACAACAAACAAAGAGGAAGAATGTATAAACTCTTTAGTAACCTGAAGATAGAACTTCAAGGTGCAAACCACATCCAAATTGTGAAGTGAGCATTCCTTCGATGAAGAAGGATTAGGACACAAGGACGGAACCACAATCTCCTGATTGATGTTGCGATCTGACACAACCTTAGGAAGAAAACCTATTTTAGTACGTAAAACTGCCTTATCTGCATGAAAAAAAATCATATAAGGGGGCTCACATTGCAAAGCAGGGATCTCAGAAACTCTCCGCGCAGAGGCAATAGCCAATAAAAAGAGAACCTTCCAAGATAACAATTTAATGTCAACAGAATGCAGAGGCTCAAACGGAACCTGTTGCAAAACCCGAAGAACAAGATTTAGACTCCAAGGAGGAGCCCCAGATCTAAACACAGGTCTGATCCTAATCCAAATGTGCAGTGCGAGTCAGCAGGGTTTGCAGGGCTAGTGCAAATTGATCCAAGCGGTGATCTTGTTCATCAATCCTGGAAATTATGGCAGGTAAAGGTGGATTATTAGCACCATCAGGATTCATGGCCCTTGCATAATGTCAGGGTGCCAGGAATCAGACTGAGACAAGAAGTGCAAAAATAATCACACCTTTATTAATATCAAAAAATAATAAAAAGTCCACAAAACAAATAACAAGCCAGGAATCAAAATCAGAGCTGGTAGTCAGACAAGCCGAGTCAGGAGCCAAAGCGAATAGTCAGACGAGCCGAGTCAGGAGTCAAAGCGAGTAGTCAGACGAGCCAGAATCAGGAACAAGGAGAACTGCAGAGTCAGGAACAAGCCAGGGATCAGGAACCAGGAGGGATGTCAGACAGCCAGGTAATACACAGAAGCTCTCACACACAGGTCTGAGACAACGCAAGGGCAAAGCATACTGAACAGAGGCCCTTTAAAAAATAAGTGATGACATCACAATTCTGAGACTGCATCCTGTCTCACACTGATGATGTACACCAGTCTGACCATAAAAGGAAGTGCAGGAAATGAGCAGCATCACACAGTATGTACCAGAGTCAGCAAGAGAGGTGAGTAAAATGGCTGCCAGCAGCACATGGCAAACAAAGCAGGGATAAAACCCTGACAATAATGCCAGGAACTAATAAAAGTATTCAGAAAATTGGGCAGACTTGATGGGCCGAATGGTTCCTATCTGCTGACACATTCAATGCTTCTATACGTCAGGACTCAGGAGAGCGGCACTTTGCTTCTTTGGAGGAGCCATTCTGAGCTTTAGTCCAGGCATCAAGGTTAGCCACTGTCATAAAGTTAGTATAGAATTCACAGTTTTGAAGTTGTTATAAGTTGACGCCAATTAGGAAAAATATGTAACAGAGTTAGCCTTAAGAAATCATCAGGGGGCATTTCAAGTTCTGAGAATTATAAATTGTTTAGTTTTCAGAGCAAAAATTACATTAAAAGGGGGCAAATTAAATAATAAAAATATACTGTTGGCGCTCTACAAATAACCGATAATAATAATAATATACTGCAAAGTAGTTTAATTTTGTATAACTAAACACTTTAGATAACAACTTTCAAGGTGTTACTGTGTGGCAGTGGTGTACCTTTACATTTTTTTATTTTAAAGTTAAAATATTTCTTAGATATATGTTTGTTTGTTTTTGCTCAATGTCCTTTAACCATTTTATTTTTTATTTTAAAAAATATAGAAGAAACAAACATGCTGGGGTGTGGAATATTTATTTTTATTCTACTATAGTATTATTGCTTCATTTATAAATAAAATAATTAATTAGAGTGGAATTATTTTAATATATATTGATATATTGATCGGAGTAGCAGGGTTAGTCCAGAGATTTAGATATTAAAAATAACAAGAGTATTGCATTGAGCAATGATTCCTTTTCATTTGACTAACTATACATTTATACAGTGACAAGCTTTCTGAAGAGTGTCTTCCTTTTTCACCCGCATATATATTTATATAAATGTTATATATATAAGTATCAACAAGTAGGGACTGCACTCGCTGGATTCAGTTCAAATAATACCTTATTTATTCAATGGTGACGTTTCGGGGTTCCCCAAAATGTAACTATTGAATAAATAAGGTATTATTTGAACTGAATCCAGCGAGTGCAGTCCCTACTTGTTGATATTTATTGAAATTTTGACTGAGCACCCTGGTTGCTGACTATCTTTGAATTGCGAGTGCAGATACACAGTGGAAATATATATATATATATATATATATATATATACACTGTATGTCTTTATGAATCATATCTAATCTGATTAGTATTATCCATCTTTGCTAATAGTGTCAGTATACATTTGTTGAAG
The DNA here is from genome assembly GCF_027579735.1 of Bombina bombina. Lineage (NCBI taxonomy): Eukaryota > Metazoa > Chordata > Amphibia > Anura > Bombinatoridae > Bombina > Bombina bombina. The sequence goes on from NC_069500.1 coordinate 434,463,458, forward strand.
TTAACAACATTTGTTGAAACTTAACATAACAACATCATGCTTTAATTGGCAGGGCCGCTATCAGGGGGTGAATAGGGTGACTCCATGAGGCAAGCACAACTATTATTTAAAAAAAACAACATTTTGGCAGTTACCAAAGGGCGCTACAGCAGAGTGCTATTGAGCATGGGAAATGTCATTACAAGGAGTAAAGCATTAGCATTTGAGAGGATTTCTGAGTGTGCACTAAAACACTATGCACAGTGTGAGACAGACTTGGCACTTCAGTTTGCACCGTGTGTGACAGTTTCAGATGGCAGATCACTTTCATTTGCAGAGTAGGTAGGACTTAATTAGTAAATGTTTTTTATTTATTTGTGCAATTTCAGATTGTAACTTCAGTGTGGTAGTTGTGTGGTGGGTCCATAAAAACACATTTCTTTTAGCACTATGCAGCAGTGTATTTATGAATATTTGACAATGCTGTAGAAATTCTATATTTAAAACCATGCATAAAAATGTCCTCCTCAATACACAAATGGTAGGTGCCCGTTTGGCAGACATGATTTTTTTTAAATTTATATATATTTTTTTAATTACATTCCAGTTAGGGCTGCACGATTAATCGCATATGCGATTTAAAACCGCGAGAGTCGCAATTTTTTCCTAAATAAAAAAATCCTCAGAAGTAGCTGTAATATTGATTTGTTTGTGATTTCTTGCAAACCAGCTCCATCTAGTGGTTGCTTTTAGCACACATTTGTTAAAATGCTGTTTTACTTTCACTTCTTGTTCTCATAAGCAGCAGATCAATCTAGAAATCTAAAAGCAGAGCCCATGCCGGAATGAACAGGAGAGAAAGCCACTTACTTATATTTCCCCCTAGGGACATCTGTAGTCTGAAACTTAGGATATGTAAACATTATGGAACCTCTCACACAATCTCCTGCTCCTCTGGCTCAAATACATAGCAGATGCAGTTAACCCCACGGCTCCCAAAAAGGCTAAAACTGCAGTCCCCTCTGCTGCTGGGTTAACTTAACTGCATCTACAATGTTTTTTTATTTATATATATATATATATATATATATATATATGTGTGTGCAACTGTGTATGCGATTGTATATTATATATGTGTGTGTGTGTATATGTATGTATATATATATATATATATATATATATACAGTATATAAATTGTGTGTTTTTTTATTATATATATATATATATATATATATATATATAATTGTGTGTGTATGTGGCTTATACTGCTTCTGTGATATTCACAAACAATATAATAGAGTGATACTTTTAATATGAAAAAATAAAGGTTTTGTTGCTCTTTTCTTATAATAAGCAAGAAAAAATTATTTATTAAGCTTGCTTATATAAGGTGAGACATTAATTTTGTAATTGAGTAATTTTAAATAGGACTTCACAGAAATAGAAATATATATATATATATATATATATATATATATATGCAACAGGAAAGAATGAAAACAAAAACTGTGAATGTAGTTCTGAGCAACTCTGATGAGATAATGTTTAAATGAAACAGTTAATGATGATTAAAGCAGTTCCAGTAAATCCAAGGAATATGCTGCTTAGTTTTAGTAGAGGTAATTTCTTCACGCACTCACACATTCACGCAATAAAATATATACACAGTCCAGACATACTAGCTTGTAACCCAAACTGCTGTAGACAGAGTAAGATGCACAACTAATATCAATATATAATTCGTTATATAACAAACAATGGGGTTTCAGGATAAACCGTTATATAAGAATCTTATTGTAGCGTGGAGAGCGGTACTTATCTTAAACTGTAGCGTGGGTTGAAGCGTGGAGAGCGGAAAGGCCTTTGAGAAGGCTAACAGTGAGGAAGAAGGCAGCTCTTAGATCCGGTGTCTGTTTGGTGTGAGCGCGACTTCGGCGTGGGGAAAGAAGATCCGGTAGGCGTAAGAATCCGGATGATGGATCCCGGTCTGGATAGGAGAAACAGCAGATACCCAGCGGGTATTGTAAGGAACAGCAAATGACCTGAAAGTTTAGACGAAATGTCTAAAGGGAAAGTAGCTTCACAGAGGAGCAAGGTAATCTGTGAGATTCAGCTTTAATTTTCAGGCGCTGATTGAGGGGTAAGCACTTCCTTAAATAGGAAGGAAGTGATTATGAGGTTCAGATTTAAAGGAATATCACATGCCCCCCTCCTCAGGGAATCACCCCTGGGGATTCTGTGTGAGGCTTGAGTGGATATTTCTTATGGAAAGACCTGATCAATCAGGGTGAATGGACTTCAGAATGGATGAGCCAAGAGTTTTCCTCGGGGCCGTAACCCTTCCATTTAATGAGATATTCCAGTTTATTCCTGTGTATCCTAGAATCCAGTATGGATTCTACCTCAAATTCTTCTTGATGATCCACCATAACAGGAGGTGGTGGAATGGAAGAAGTATGGTCTTTGAGTGGGAATGGTTTCAACAACGAGATATGGAAAGAAGGATGTATTTTATAGTCTTTAGGTAATTTAAGCCTAACCACATTGGAATTGATCACTTGTTCTACTGGAAAAGGACCCAAGAACTGGTTCGCAAGTTTCTTGCTAGATACTTTGAGCTTAAGATTCTTTGTTGATAGAAGTACTAAGTCCCCAATCTTATAATCAGGACCCTTTCTATGTTTTAAGTCATAATAAGTCTTTTGATATTGTTTAGCTTCTTGTAGATGTCTTTTTAGGACTTGTAACCTTTCTTGGATGTTGAATGTAAATTCAGTTGCTGTGGGAGAGTTTACTGATTTATTAGAAAGAGATATAGTGTTAGGGTGATAACCATATGTTGCATAAAAGGGGGAAGTTTTGATAGAGGCACTTATTGAGTTATTATATGTGAATTCGGCCATGGGGAGAAAAACTGTCCAATCATCTTGGAGATGTGAGATGTAACAACGTAAGAATTGCTCTATGGTCTGATTAAGTCTCTCTGTTAGTCCATTTGTCTGGGGATGGAAAGCAGTGGTATAAAGGTTGTCAATCTTTAACAGTTTACAAAGAGATCTCCAGAAAGAGGATGTAAATTGTGTTCCCCTGTCAGTAATTATGTTGGAAGGTAAACCATGTAGTCTGACTATCTGGTCAATAAATACTTTAGCCGTAGTCATAGCTGAGGGTAATCCCTTAAGGGGGATGAAATGAGCTAGTCTGGTTAAATGGTCAACTATTACCATGATAGTGTTATATTGTTGAGCAAGTGGAAGTTCAACAATGAAATCCATGGCCAAAAAAAATTCTTCCAGGGAATCCAGAATTGGATGGTTATTTTCAAAATATCTATTAGCCCATGAGCGGGGCTCCCCCTGGAGGAAGGAGATAGTAGTACAAACCTTGATTCTCTCAGAGTGATAAGTCTTAGGCCTAAGTGAGAAAAGTAAATTGCAAGCATTTTTAAAGTCTCTATATTCACTTCGTTTACCAGAAAAGGGTTGTGGGTAATTAATGTGAGGTTCAGGGACTTCTGAGCTCTTCACATGTAAACATTCTTTTACTAAAGTTTTAAGGGCTTTATTTTCTGTTTGTACCTCTGTTAAGGCCCTGGCTAGATGTTCCAATTTTTGATGAATATTAGTGAATTCATTCTTTATTTCATTAGGATCCATCTTTAATTTTATACAGGTTATAACCTTATAGGCCTGAAAATTCTGTGATATTCACAAACAATATAATAGAGTGATACTTTTAATATGAAAAAATAAAGGTTTTGTTGCTCTTTTCTTATAATAAGCAAGAAAAAATTATTTATTAAGCTTGCTTATATAAGGTGAGACATTAATTTTGAAATTGATTAATTTTAAATAGGACTTCACAGAAATAGAAATATATATATATGCAACAGGAAAGAATGAAAACAAAAACTGTGAATGTAGTTCTGAGCAACTCTGATGAGATAATGTTTAAATGAAACAGTTAATGATGATTAAAGCAGTTCCAGTAAATCCAAGGAATATGCTGCTTAGTTTTAGTAGAGGTAATTTCTTCACGCACTCACACATTCACGCAATAAAATATATACACAGTCCAGACATACTAGCTTGTAACCCAAACTGCTGTAGACAGAGTAAGATGCACAACTAATATCAATATATAATTCGTTATATAACAAACAATGGGGTTTCAGGATAAACCGTTATATAAGAATCTTATTGTAGCGTGGAGAGCGGTACTTATCTTAAACTGTAGCGTGGGTTGAAGCGTGGAGAGCGGAAACGCCTTTGAGAAGGCTAACAGTGAGGAAGAAGGCAGCTCTTAGATCCGGTGTCTGTTTGGTGTGAGCGCGACTTCGGCGTGGGGAAAGAAGATCCGGTAGGCGTAAGAATCCGGATGATGGATCCCGGTCTGGATAGGAGAAACAGCAGATACCCAGCGGGTATTGTAAGGAACAGCAAATGACCTGAAAGTTTAGACGAAATGTCTAAAGGGAAAGTAGCTTCACAGAGGAGCAAGGTAATCTGTGAGATTCAGCTTTAATTTTCAGGCGCTGATTGAGGGGTAAGCACTTCCTTAAATAGGAAGGAAGTGATTATGAGGTTCAGATTTAAAGGAATATCACAGCTTCATTTGTGAATCATACCACTGTCCACAGTTAGAATGACTGTCCAAGAAAACATGACAACGTTGTGTGTCATAAGACCTAATAACTGGCTAGTGGCTACTATTTAATCACATCACAGGCAGCAAATTTTATTTCAACTATTTTGTGGTTTGTATTTTTATGCTCCAAGAGTGTATTGGACATTGAGAAACATGTACATTAAGATTCTGTAGTGTTAAATAAAGTTTAGAATGCAAAATGAAGGTGTTTTAGTCATTTATAAGAAAATCACGATTAAATCGCAATCGCAGGTTTTTTGTTAAAAAAAAAACGCGTTTTTTTTTGCCCATATCGCCCAGCCCTAATTCCAGTGTTCTACCCCTTTATGCAAGGACTTTCCAGATGCCAGGAGGCATTTTATCTAAGATTTTTACATCTGCATAAAATGTTATACTCTCATGCTAAGATTGTTCAGTTTTTGAAATTAGACAGGTTAACTTAACACTGTTCAGTTTACACTACAGTTGACTTAATTTTGAAATACATAAAAACAAGCCTAAATCCTGCATTAAACCAGATTTAATGGTATGAGACCTAGTGCCACAGCTTATGGTTCCACCAAGACCATATAGAGTACAGCATTTTCAAAATCCATAAGTACAGCTGACAGATGGGGACATTTGTACACCAGATTTGAAGTGGTGCTCTTGGTTGGAGAAAATGCAGGGGGGGGGGGGACACCCAAACATATGTCAACTCATTCTGACAGATCAATAATGTACAATTTTGAATTCACAGAAGTATTTTTGTTTGCACATTTATGCATGTCACACACTGTTTATTTAGGGGATGGCAATGTGCAGAAATTTTACCTCCTGTGAGTGTTTCTGTGGGTGTCTGTGTTTATGTCTTTGTGCTTTTGTTGGTGTCTCTATGAGTGTGTATGATTTTTTTTCAGCAGATCTCTCTGTGAGGGTTTGTGTGTCTGGCTTTGTGCATTTTCTGTAGATGTCTCTGTGAGGGTGTATGTGTATGTATGTCTTTGTGTGTTTTCTGCAGGTGTCTCTCTGTGTGTGTTTTATGTGGGTGTCTGTGAGTGTGTATGTCTTTGTGTGTTTTCTCAGTCTGTCTCTGTGTGTATTTCCTTGGGTGTATGTGCAAGTTTATGTTTGAGTTTGTGTGTCCATTGTCTGTTCCTTTTTAGGACATTTTGACCTTACTACTGATTATTCACATCTTTCTACAGACTTTGAGACTAATTAGACCTTTCTGGAAGTCACCAATCCACCACTTAACCTTTAAATTATTATTTAGGCAGTTCAGGGCCCTTCCTTTCAGCCACTGCATGCTGTTGTCATCATATAGTTGGCATCTTCCTTGACAAAAAGATCATCAGAATTCCATATTTTGTCTTGTAAATCTCCTTTTTTGACAAAACTGTAGTCTACCTCATTACTTGTCAGGTCAATGTAAACAAGTGAAATACAAAAGGAACAAGAGCGCACAACCCAATCTGAGAGTAAAAGTCTTTACTAAAAGATAAAAGCGCATAAACAATAATAAACGTACAGGATAAAAAACAATTAGATGCAGTGTGTGATTATATCACCGTAAAGAGACTCCCCCACAGTTGAGGTGTATGCAAAGCTGCCGGAAACACTGGGATCTTTAGTCAGTCAGTCCGCTGTTCCTCAAGCCAAATGTATGGAATCCATTAGTGTTGTAGCCGGTCAGCTGTTCTGAAGTCTTAACGGGGGTGAGTACAGATGCCTCAACGCGTTTCCTCTGGTCTCCACCAGACTTTTTCAAGAGGTTATTTTTTAGATTAGGGATTTCATGGGCACTTGAAAAAGAGCTGAATGCCCTTTTAAGGGCAATGCCCATACAAATGCCTCTTTAGGGGCAATCGGTAGGTTAGGTTTTTTTAGTGTTAGGTTTTTTTAGTTTTAGTTTTTTTTATTTTGGGGGGTTTTACTGTTAGTGGGGGGACTTAGTATTTTTTAGATGTAAAAGAGCTGTTTAAATTAGGGCAATGCCCTACAAAAGGCCCTTTTAAGGGCTATTGGTAGTTTAGATAAGATTAGGGGGTGTTTTTATTTGGGGGGGGGCTTTTTTAGTTTCATAGGGATTAGGTTTAATTTTTTTATTTTTGATAATTTGGTTTATTATTTTCTGTAATGTTAGACTTTTTATTTTTTGTAATTTTAGATTAATTTAATTTAATCTGAGTATTTTTTATTTTTAAAGCAATGTTAGTTTTTTTTATTTTAATTGTAAATTAGTATTTTTTAATTTAATGTAATTGGGGTTAATTTAGGGGGTGTTAGGTTAGGGGCTTAGTAATTAAATTAGTTATTTGCATTGTGGAGGGTTGGCAGATTAGGAGTTAATAGGTTAATTAGGTCTAATGCTTTGTGGGGGGTTGGCGGATTAGGGGTTAATAAATTAACTACGTTTATTTCATTGGTGGGGGATGGCAGTTTAGGGGTTAATAGTTTTAATAGTTATTTTGTGATGTGGGTGAATGGCGGATTAGGGGTTAATAGTTTATTAAGGTATATTGCGTTGTGGGGGGTTGGCGGATTAGGGGTTTATAGGTTAATTAGATGTTTTGGGATATGGGGGTTGGTGGATTAGGGGTTAATATACTTTATTAGTTATTGCGGTGGGGTTGGCGGTTGACAGGTAGATAGATATTGTGCATGCATTAGCTGTTAGTTATTATTTTCAGGTAGTTACGGTGCTCACATTTTCAGCGCAAGGCCTGCTGCACCTGTAGGGTGAGGTTAAAATGGAGTCAAATTTCTCCATTTTCGCCATGTAAGCCTTTGCACTGAATATGTGATACCGAATTGCGATGGGGTTCTATGTTAGCTTATAGGAGTAAAAATAGCGGGCGATGGGTGAAATATATGCACCGCCGTATATGTGATAGTAAAACCGGACTAAAAACCGGCGTCCCTGTTATGTCTTTCAACCATGGTAATTATAGCCTTCTGCAAGCCCTTTTAATTTGTTTCAAAACTTTAGCATTTACATTTAAATGTGGTTCTTTACAGATTCAGATCTCAGCTATTTAAATCTTGTTCATCAAGACATGTAAAATTGATGTTAACGGTTTTGCAGGGATTAACCCATTAATTAATTCATTATTAATAGCAAATCTAGTCTTTCTTACAAGTATAACAATGTTTTTCAGGTAGATAACTGCATCTCTTAAAGGGATAGTAAAGTGACAATTATTATGATCACGATTCAAATATTGCATGCTATTTTAAACAACTTTCCAATTTACTGCTATTATCAAGTTTGCTGTGTTGTCTTGGTATTCTTTGATATAAAGCATACCTAGGTAGGCTCAGGAGCAACAAATGCACTACTGGTAGATAATTTCTAATTGGTGGATACAAATATATGCCTCTTGTTGTTGGCTTACCCAATATGTTCAGTTAGCTGCCAATAGAGAATAGCTGCTCCATCAACAAAAAATACCAAGACAATGAACTAAATCTGATACTAGAAGTAAATAAAAAAAGGTTGATTAAATTGAATCATGAACCAAAAATGTTAGCTTTTATGACCCATAACAAGGGTGATATTTCTGTATTTCCAACACTGGTCCTTGCTTTTTCATTTTCCACGTAAGAATATATCAGTAAATAAAACATAGATACAGTATAATAATAATAAGCAGATTGATTCAGTGAGTATATAAAATGTGGTGACTATAGACTGAGCATTTGGTTTCACTATTAATTACAAATGTATAATGTCACCTTCGCTTTGTATTCAGATAAGCAGCACAAGTTAATTTTTTACACTACTCAATTGATTACATTAATAGTAAATTGTTACCATGCAAGCTAATGACCCCATTGGCGTATGTTAGTCAATAATTTATAGTGACAGCAATGTGTGGTCATTAGCTACTCTATTGGTGATAGTTTATAGTGGTAGTGAGTACTTAGAGCAACAGCATGAGTGACTGCACAAGGTCTAGTATTAAGACAAACCATGTATCCTTGTATGCACATTAAACAGCTGGTACTTATTAGTGTTATAGGTGTGCAAGTGGATTAAGGATGTCTTGTTTAGTAAAATTGTTATCTGTAGCAGAAAGCCCTTGCCTTTTAACCAATAATTGGCAGTTGATAGATAATAGCTTTTGTTACCCAATTTAGGGTTCGTTTCCATTGAGCCGTAATTATGTTTGCGTATGCTCGCAAAACGATAAATATGCTGTCGGAAGCAATATCGTTCACCGACTGCTTCTAATAGCACGTTATACCTTAATTTTGGCAACCAGACTCCGGCTGCCGAAAACATTTTCGTGTCCCATAGAAAGTATCAGAAGCCGCTAATCTATAAATAATACCAGGTTTCCAATGTCCGAGAAAATTGAGAAAAATTACACTCAGCTCAACTAGGTGTAAAATATGAAAAAGGAGCTTATTGAGACTTATTTCCCACTGAAATCTAACCCGCCTCCCAAAAATAAACATGACACGTCAAAACCCCTCTATCCACCATCCCTTACATTGCAACTAATAATAAATATATTAACCACTAAACCGCCGTCCCCCCACATCGCAATTCATAATAAATGTATTAACCACTAAACCGCTATCCCCCACATCACAACTAATAATTATTATATTAACCACTAAACCGCCATCCCCCCCACATCGCAATTAATAATAGATGTATTAACCACTAAACCCCCATCCCCCACATCGCAACTAACAATAAAATGTATTAACCTCTAAACCGCCATCCCCCCACATCGCAAAGTATCTATTAAAGTTATTAACCCTAAACCGCCATCCCCCCACATCGCAACAAACAATAAAATGTATTAACCTCTAAACTGCCATCCCCCCACAATGTAAAGTACCTATTTAAACTATTAACCCCTAATCCACCATCCCCCCACAACGCAATCTATCTATAAACTATTAAGCCCTAATCCGCCATTCCCCCACAACGCAATCTACCTATTTAAACCATTAACCCCTAATCCGCCATCACCCCACAACACAATCTACCTATTTAACCTATTAACCCCTAAACTGCCATCCCCCCACAATGCAAAGTATTAATCTAATCACTAAGCCCCCTAACCTTACACCCCCTAAGTTAACCCCCATTACATAAAATAAAAAAAAGACTATTAAACTAATAAATTAATTAAAATACCAAAATTAAAAATCCTAATCTAAAATTAAAATAAAAAATCCTAACATTACATAAAAAATAAAACCTAAAATTTAAATTAAATACAAAATCTAAGATTCCATAAAATAAAAAAAATCTAAGATCATAAAAATAAAAAATCTGAGATTACATAAAAAATAAACGAAATTATCCAAAATATTTTTTAAACCTAATCTAATACCCCTATAAAAACAAAAAAGTCACCCCAAAATAAAAACACCCCCCTTATTTAAGACTAAACTACCAATACCCCTTAAAAGTGCCTTTTGTAGGGCATTGCCCTGAAGCAATCAGCTCTTTTACCTAAAAAGAAATACAAATTAACCCCTAACAGTTAAACCCCCCAACCATGCAACCCTTCAAAATAAAAAAGACCTAACTATAAAAATCTAATCTACCAATTTCCCCTAAAGGGGCATTTGTATGGTCATTGCCCTTAAAAGGGCAATCAGCTCTTTTGCTGTCTATTAAAAAAATCACTAATCTAAAAAAAAACACCACTAACCCCCCAAAAATGTACTAATCGTTCCTGAAGTCCGGACATCCATCTTCATCCAGGCGGTGACAAGTCTTTATTCAGGTGGCAACATCTTCATCCAGCACGGGACAACATCTATCTTCTTCCCAAAGGTGTGGAGCAGTCTTCCGATGTGCGGAGCGGTCTTCTGCAGCGCAGTCCATATTTAATGGCTCAATGGAAAGGAGCCCTTAGTGCTAGATTACAAGTTTTGTGCAAAGTGTAGCACGCGAGCGATAAGGGGTATTTTCCGGTTCTTTGTGCAAGATGGAAATAGCACCTGAATGACAAGTTGAAAGTAAACGTGTTCGGGTGCAATCAAATTTAACGCACGTCAGGTTAGCGCTACTTCAGAGCTCTGGTTAACTGTTACGAGACACAAAAAAGTTGCACAAAACACTTAAAAAAATACAGTTACACTCAAGAGGGGCGGAGCTAGCCGCAAACCAGAGCAGACGCACAGAGATAGAGCTTTGTAGCCAGAATTGCATAAAACCGCAAAAAAAAGGCAAAAGAGGAGATCTATAGAAGTCTTATTTTGCAAGCCTACAGCCCAGCAACACCCAGGAGAAATCAGTCTGAAAAAAGTGAGCCATTTATCATAATCTCCAGATCGGGACACAGAAGCCATTAGAGGGCAGCCATTTTTCTTCCTGTGTGGCGCATCACAGCTCTCAAAACCTAAACTCCTCCATATATCACCTACTTGGATCGTTGGGATAAGTCAGAGGAGCAGCTACTTTCTCCTTCTTACCCCTTCTTGCTGCAAGGGATCTTACCTCCTCTTTACTTACCGCCATGGAGGAGTTTTGTAATATAGTGGATGCAACACTACGGGACATTAAGAGAGAGCTTTTTCTCTTAGTGACAGAGCGTATCTCCCCTCAACTTCCCTGCAATAAGGAACGAGTGAGCCACGGGACTGACCATACCTCTGCTGCTGGAGGATACAATATAATGAGGCAAATGAGACCCCATACATGTCTTTTTGCTATTCCCAGACACTTATATTTGTAGACCTACTTCATCTTAACTACTGTTGTGTTGCGTTATTATTCCGTATTTTACAAGTTTCCTTGCAGAGAGATTCACTAAGGATATTAGCCCTTTAAGGTCTTGTTATTATACATGTTTGAGATGATGTGTGATTCCTTAAATATTTTATATTCTTAGAAATCCTATTTTCCAGCATTTATCATATTGTTTATTATATCCAGGGTATGCAGATAAAATACAACATATTAACCTTGAGTGCATAAATATAAACTCTAACGTATATGTTAAGACTCCACTCTTAAGTTTGCATGGTCAGATTATACAGTCTGATTTTTAAAAGCATCCAAGATATCTCTATCTTTGCTTCTCATGTCACTGATAGTATTTCATTGCTGCATATGTAACTTTACTCTCTAAATGTGTAAGGGTATAAATCTATGTTTCAATTGTAGAACCTTCTGGAATGTTGAACAACTTCTACATCTGCACTTACTTAAACCTACCACCTGTAATACTTGAATATATGATATTTAACAAAGATCTTTTAAGTATCTAGGTATCCTCCGTCAGGGTTGCCATATTCCCTATAATATCTAAGATGGCTGGTTATATGAGGGCTGTGCTGTCAGCGGCCGAGATGGCACAGCCCTGATTTCAGGGAATTTTTTTTTTTTATTTTAAAAATGCTAAACCTTACCCTACCCCTGACTATACTCATATGTGGCAATCACTAATATCACTCAAATAGCATTTCCATAGAACAACCATAACTTCAACCCCAAATAGCTCCTCATCCCATATGCACAATGCCTTTTGTTGAAATATAGGTGGCAAAGATATATCTCTCTTTAAGATATTTCAGAACTATATATAGCAAGTTACTAATTTTTACAAGATTGTTGGCTCCGTTTACCCCCCATAGTTTACTGGTTAAACTGAGGGAAAATATATCCAATTTTCATACCCCCCAAAATCCTCAAGGAGCATTTCCAGGATAGAGGATATGATATGGTTGCTATCAATAAGACCATTGAAGAAGTGAATCAAATAGATAGAAACACCCTTCTTGCTTACAAAACTAAAGATAAAAACATAAATAAAGATATTTTGGATGTTCCCTTTATCACAGAATACAGCCAAAATAAGTACAAAATAGAAAGGGTGATTAGAAAACACTGGCGTATTCTAAAAGAAGACAATATCATTAGTGAAAACCTAAGTGCCACACCGCATTTTATTTACAGAAAGACCAGAAACCTTAAAACTATACTGGCCATGAGTGCCACGAAAAAGACACATATGGGTAGAGTAAAAAGTGTACAGGGAGATATACTCAAAGGCTTATTTCCATGTTACAAATGCAAAGCTTGTAAACATGGTCTTAAAAACACCTTTGAGTCCTACATTTCAAAAGAAAAATTCAAAGTCAACCAGATGATACGCTGTACAGATAAAGGCATAGTCTATCTACTAGAATGTGAGTGTGGACTACAATATGTGGGCCAAACTACCAGACCACTTAGGGACCGCATAAGGGAACATCTCCTACAAATGGAAGGGAACAAAGACGATGTTCCCTTATACAAACGTTTCAAAGAGAAACATAACAGGGACACCAAGGCTCTAAAATATATGGGATTATGCAAGGTTCATAAAAACTGGAGAGGTGGCAACTTTGAGAAAAGGCTAATCCTCACAGAATGTAGGTGGATATTTGAATTAGACTGCATTTACCCAAAGGGGTTAAATGCAGACTTCGAAGTGATACATCATCTGTAATCCATTCTAGACTAGCACCTTACCACCATAATACTCTTAGTGCTATTGGCTTGTATCATATTCCCTTTCTTTATAAGCTTACACCATTGAGAACCTGTCACCCATCACATCTATCCTTATTATAACATATGACCACTCTAATTAGCTATCGATATGTGTCTTCATAATAAATACCTGTACACTTACATAGATACGTTTTTTCCTTCTATTGCCAATAGTGATGTTCAACAGAATGCTTATATATTCATACATGTAAGAAATACATATACATTTACATAGATAAGCATTATCCTTCTATTGTCATTTCATAGTATGTCCTATGTTGGACACCTAGATATTCTATTTTTAGATTTGAAGACTCATAACCTATATGAGATATCATTTGAGGGTTTAGTCATTTTATGCTCACCCTTCCCCTCCTTCTGGCTTTTATTCTCTATGCCAGTCTCTCTCCATTATAGTATAATTTCACTATTATTTTTTAAATGAATTCCATTCAGGAAACTCGGGCTATGTTTTATTCACTATTTTTTATCTATTTTTTATTTGTTTATTCTATTCTTATATAATGTTAGTATTTTTAACAAATGTATTCTTATATATGTTTTTAGATTTGATGTGGAATGTTAATGCAAATTATAAATTATATGTTGTTTTATTCATGTTCTATAATATGATACTAGCATCTATACCTCTCCATTTTTACAATTGTCAACTGTTTAAATATTAATTTATACATACAATACTGCTCTCTACTAAATATCCCCATTTTGTGTCATCGATGGGATAACAAGTTTAAACCATTGTTAACGTAATAGTTCACATTTTATGTCAAACTGTACTATACCCCATAAAATAAAGCCGTTTGCCCATATCTAAGATGGAAGCTTAAATATGCCGATTTGTATGCCAGTAGTGACGTCATTTAGTCATGCGGCTGCCTAATCCAATATGTCTTTCTGATACGCAAATTCCAGAAGTGCGTTGACACGCAAAAAAATGGAAGTCCCCAAACCGGAAGCAATGTGTGCTGCAGTGACCGCAAATAATTTGCAATCAAATTTGGCGCATTTTTTCATCTCAAACTCCCTACACCGGATAGGCCTAAGTAGCCTTTAAATACTTTTGCACTAACACAAGCTGGTATTGTCTTGAAAAAGGCCTCATTTAAGGCCAAAACACGTCAACCCTTTGACATAACAGCGCAAGTTTCCTTGAATTTGGTGAGCACATTACCTTTCCAGGGCCTATATCTTTATAGATTGTGTGCACCTTGTTTTTCTTGTTCTTTTGACAGGTACCTGATGGACATCTTCTAGAAGCACCCAGCCACTATTCTACACTTTCACTATTGGGATTACATCTCCCCCATCTTTTTTATATTTGTTTTTTCTGGACTTTCTTTTTATTAAGGACCGCTGTGTCCTTTATCTGGACTTCCATTATACATGTATATTTTTTTGACATGTTAATTTTCAATTTTCCTTTTTCTCAGATGATTTTGGGACACTGAGCCCACTTTTAGTGTACACTAATCATACTGTTTTTTGTGTCTCATAACCATCATTATACATTGTATGCTTTGTATCTCTAGTGCCACATACTGTTGTGCACTATTGTTTCTTAGATTGTGTGTGGTTTCCTTTTTTTTTGTATTAAATCTGTTTAAGCATTTACACCATGTAAATAATTTCCCTATTTCTATATCCTTTCGCAGACTTTAGTCTTTTCTGGCGCTCCTATTACCCCTTTCACAATAAACAGAGTTACACTCATAATAACATTGCCTGATAGAAAAAAATAAAAAAATAAAAAAGTTATAAGGGTTTAAAAATACGAGGTCTCAGGTGTCTAAATATGTATATACAGGGAGTGCAGAATTATTAGGCAAGTTGTATTTTTGAGGATTAATTTTATTATTGAACAACAACCATGTTCTCAATGAACCCAAAAAACTCATTAATATCAAAGCTGAATAGTTTTGGAAGTAGTTTTTAGTTTGTTTTTAGTTATAGCTATTTTAGGGGGATATCTGTGTGTGCAGGTGACTATTACTGTGCATAATTATTAGGCAACTTAACAAAAAACAAATATATACCCATTTCAATTATTTATTTTTACCAGTGAAACCAATATAACATCTCAACATTCACAAATATACATTTCTGACATTCAAAAACAAAACAAAAACAAATCAGTGACCAATATAGCCACCTTTCTTTGCAAGGACACTCAAAAGCCTGCCATCCATGGATTCTGTCAGTGTTTTGATCTGTTCACCATCAACATTGCGTGCAGCAACAACCACAGCCTCCCAGACACTGTTCAGAGAGGTGTACTGTTTTCCCTCCTTGTAAATCTCACATTTGATGATGGACCACAGGTTCTCAATGGGGTTCAGATCAGGTGAACAAGGAGGCCATGTCATTAGATTTTCTTCTTTTATACCCTTTCTTGCCAGCCACGCTGTGGAGTACTTGGACGCGTGTGATGGAGCATTGTCCTGCATGAAAATCATGTTTTTCTTGAAGGATGCAGACTTCTTCCTGTACCACTGCTTGAAGAAGGTGTCTTCCAGAAACTGGCAGTAGGACTGGGAGTTGAGCTTGACTCCATCCTCAACCCGAAAAGGCCCCACAAGCTCATCTTTGATGATACCAGCCCAAACCAGTACTCCACCTCCACCTTGCTGGCGTCTGAGTCGGACCGGAGCTCTCTGCCCTTTACCAATCCAGCCACGGGCCCATCCATCTGGCCCATCAAGACTCACTCTCATTTCATCAGTCCAGAAAACCTTAGAAAAATCAGTCTTGAGATATTTCTTGGCCCAGTCTTGACGTTTCAGCTTGTGTGTCTTGTTCAGTGGTGGTCGTGTTTCAGCCTTTCTTACCTTGGCCATGTCTCTGAGTATTGCACACCTTGTGCTTTTGGGCACTCCAGTGATGTTGCAGCTCTGAAATATGGCCAAACTGGTGGCAAGTGGCATCTTGGCAGCTGCACGCTTGACTTTTCTCAGTTCATGGGCAGTTATTTTGCGCCTTGGTTTTTCCACACGCTTCTTGCGACCCTGTTGACTATTTTGAATGAAACGCTTGATTGTTCGATGATCACGCTTCAGAAGCTTTGCAATTTTAAGAGTGCTGCATCCTTCTGCAAGATATCTCACTATTTTTTACTTTTCTGAGCCTGCCAAGTCCTTCTTTTGACCCATTTTGCCAAAGGAAAGGAAGTTGCCTAATAATTATGCACACCTGATATAGGGTGTTGATGTCATTAGACCACACCCCTTCTCATTACAGAGATGCACATCACCTAATATGCTTAATTGGTAGTAGGCTTTCGAGCCTATACAGCTTGGAGTAAGACAACATGCATAAAGAGGATGATGTGGTCAAAATACTCATTTGCCTAATAATTCTGCACTCCTTGTATATGATTCAAATGTTGTTCACTTACGGAAAATTTCCTTTTTATTGTAAATAAAATACATATTTCTTGCCTTCCAATCTTTCTTTATTTTGAAAAATACATGACATAACACCCTCACGACACCCCTTCAATAAAAGAAGGGGGGGAAATGTATCATTAATTGTTCATACCTACTGTCCCAGCCACTAATCTCCTCATGTTTGTTAAACAAGCCCATAGGGATTTATATATTTATAACTACAGTAACCTTCAGGAGCTATAAGCACTGATTTTAGTATGCATTAGCATATCTTTATTAACTATAGTTAGGGCTAAGATACCTTGACCCAGCACTGGTCATCTCACTCTTCGGAAGTTGCCTTTTTTGGAACTAGAAAGACATGCCCCCCCTCCTTCCTTATTACATAAGCGTCTCTTGCCCGCTGTACCCTTTCCCCTAATACTTTATACAATATAAACATCTGTATATAACAAATCACACTTCAGACACAATAATTATTAGACTTTTCATGAGCACAGTGTGTTTATGTTGTAGCTTCTGGCCTCATTATTAGGCTCAGGATGGTTGTCAGGGTATCAGGAACCAGACAGAGATGTAAAATGCTAAATTAACCACACCTTTATTAAAAAATAACTTAAAATAATAACAAATCCAAAAGCCAAATGACAAGCCAGGAGTCAAAGCCAGAGCAGATAGAGAGACAAGCCTGGTCTGTAACCAAAGCGAGTAGTCAGACAAGCCGGGGTCAGGAATACAAAGATCAGCAAAGTCAGGAACTAGCCATGGATCAGGAACCAGAAGGGGCTTCAAACAAGCCAGGTTATAGGAACTCACAGAGAGATCAGAGACAACGCAAAGGCAATGGCAAACAGGGCTGAGGCAGTTGAATAGTGAGTGATGACATCATCATCATTCTGGGACTTGAACCTGTCTCTCTCTGATGATGTTCTCAAGTTTGGCCATAAGAGGGAGCCTGGAACCATTGAGCAGAGTAACACACTCTGCTTACAGGCAAGGAGAACAGGTAAGTCAAAATGGCAGCCAAGATAAAAGAGCAGCAGATAACATTGAAATCAGGGTGAAACCCTGACAATGGTAGGAAAACGCTTTAATCAGCCAATAGGAATACAAGGATAACCCTACATAAAAGGTGTATCTTGCATTCACTATTCAGTGTGTGGCTGGAGACCACATGAAGAGGACCTTCGTGTTGAAGGTCTGAAGAAGACCACCGACATCACCACTGCCGCCATCTCCACCCACCTCGCCGCTGCCACTGGGATGAAGTTAGAAGATGGACCTCCGGCGGGATGAAGATGGAGTGCTTCCCATCATCATCGGTGAGTAACAACTTTACCCTGCCTGTAAGCAGAGTGTGTAACGCTGCTCACTACTCCCAGGCTCCCTCTTATGACCAAACTCGAGAACATCATCAGAGAGATACAGGTTGCAGTCCCAGGATGATGATGTTATCACTCCCTATTTAACTGCCTAAAGTCTTGTTTGCCATTGTTCTTGCGTTCCTATAACCTGAATTGTTTGACGTCCCTTCTGGTTCCTGATCCCTGGCTAGTTCCTGACTTTGCTGATCTTCGTATTCCTGACCCTGGCTCGTCTGACTACTTGCTTATTTTTTTTCATGGAATTTGTTTAAAATGTTGGCAACTATGTATGTGTGTGTATCTATCTATCAATCTATCTATCTATCTATATGTATCAGCTGTGGTAATTTTTCCTGTCAGGCACAAATCAGTAAGCCACATATATAAATTTCCTACAACTTTCAATGAATAGTTATGCAGTTTTCACTCATTTTGTATGCATTGATTACTAATTTATTTATTTATTTTGATGTTATATAAATAGAAATTATTTATATAGAACAATGACCTTTATATAAAACAATATTTCTAAGTTTGTTTTCCACACAGTCTAAGATACAAAAACAAAATCAAATTCCAATTTCAGCAACTAAGTCTATGCTCAAATCATTTTCAGCTAAATGTTCATAAAAATAATAATGGCAGGAGAAAAATCCTTTTAAAATAATACTCCGCAAATCCAAAGCAGGATTTTCCCTCAGACACTGCAAAATAAATCCTTAGGGATTGCAGCTAAGAATTGTCGGAGAACAGAACACAAAGGCACCTCTGCTACTGCATATTTCTTGCAGGAGATGACGTCTGATTTAGATATAATGTAAAGGATCAGAGGTTACTAGGAGCCAGATACTGCATACGCACAAGTAATCCAGCTTCAAAAGAATCTGTAAATACCATAGTGTGGTTGAAAATGATATGTATGACAATATAAGAATCCTTCATCCATATTTCTGCATCTTTGTGTTATATAATCTGGTTTATAAGTATTTTTATTTGGTGTTCCCAATACATTTTTTTTGCATTTTCCATCTCTTCCTATAATGTCATACAAGGCAGAGAGATGTAGCTGCGTAATTCATTTAGACTGTTAGTTATACCGCTGACCTGGTTTTCATCTTCTGTTAAGTGTGATAACATAGAAACGTATATTTGACAGCAGTTAAGGATCAATTCTGTACATTCTCTTATCAATCTAAAAAGAGCTTTGACTTAATTAACCCTAAGGGTATATTATTGAATTCCTTTACTGTATATGTCTCTATCACTGGAAATTGACTCCAGCTTTATTACCCTTCAGCTTTAGGTCATGTTTTTTTATTTTATTTTTTAGAGTTGCAGAGTTGTAGAGATTGTTATAGGTTTTAGGGCACTGTGCCACCCTTAGTTAGGTCATAATTCTAATATCACTAATCTTGCTTGTAAATGCCACTTAATAGAGGCAGTATAAAAATCCATTGTAACTGGTGTCACATCTTCTATTATTGTATTATAACTGTATAATTGACAGTTATTATATATGGTGTTATTGTTAGATTTGGTGCTACCGTTATGCAAATAAACTGCTAGATTACGATTTTTGCGTTAGAGGCTCACCGCTCACTTACAGACAGCGCTGGTATTACGGGTTTTTACAAACCCGGCGTTAACCGCAAAAAAAAGTGATCGTAGAGCAAAATTTTTCTCCACATCTCACCTCAATACCAGCCCTGCTTACGTTAGCGGTGAGCTAGCTGAACGTGCTTGTGCACGATTTCCCCATAGGAATCAATGGGGGAGAGCCGGCTGAAAAAAAACCTAACACCTGCAAAAAAGCTCCTAACGCAGCCCCATTGATTCCTATGGGGAAACAAAAGTTATGTCTACACCTAACACCCTAACATGAACCCCGAGTCTAAACACCCTTAATCTTACACTTATTAACCCCAATCTGCCGCCCCCTACATCGCCGACACCTACATTATATTATTAACCCCTAATCTGCCACTCCGAACACCGCCAACTACATTATACTTATGGGACCCCATCCAATATGCAGCGTCGCCCGCAGAAGCCGGCAACGCCAGATTTTGCGCGAGTTTGGTATCACATATACGGCGTAACATAGAAATTACGCTCGTATATTTCTGCCTTCGCCCGTAGTTTTTTGCCCCATAGACTGATATACAAAACACGCGCAATTTGGTATCCAATATACAGCGTAAGGACTTACGTGGCAAAAATGGAGAAATCTTACTCCATTTTCACCTCACCACAAAATGCAGGCGTAGCAAGCCTTACGCTGAGTATTGGAGCACCGTAACTCCCTAACCTGCCTGCAAAATAAAACCTAACACCTAACGCATGCTCAATGTCTATCTACCTGTCAACCGCAAACCCCGACCGCAATACCTAATAAAGTGTTTAATTCCTAAACCGCCACCTACATTAAATGTATTAATCTGATCCCCCTACACCGCCGCCACCTATATTAAATTTATTAACCCCTAATCTGATCCCCCTACACCGCCGCCACCTACATAAAATATATTACCCCCTAAACCTAAGTCTAACCCTAACACCCCCTAACTTAATTATTATTTAAATAAATCTAAATAATATTAATATTATTAACTAAATTATTCCTATTTAAAACTAAATACTTACCTATAAAATAAACCCTAATGGCTAGATTTAGAGTTTTGCGGCCAAAGGGCTGCGTTAGCTACACGTGTTTTTTCCCCCCGCACCTTTTAAATAACGCTGGTATTTAGAGTTCTCTGAAGGGCTGCGTTAGGCTCCAAAAAGGGAGCGTAGAGGCATATTTACCGCCACTTCAACTCTAAATACCAGCGTTGCTTACGGTAGCAGCCAGCTGGAAAAGCGTGCTCGTGCACGATTCCCCCATAGGGAACAATGGGGCAGTTTGAGCTGCAAAAAAACCTAACACCTGCAAAAAAGCAGCGTTCAGCTCCTAACGCAGCCCCATTGTTTCCTTTGGGGAAACACTTCCTAAATCTGCACCTAACAACCTAACATGAACCCCGAATCTAAACACCCCTAACCTTACACTTATTAACCCCTAATCTTCCGCCCCCGCTATCGCTGACCCCTGCATATTATTATTAACCTCTAATCTGCCGCTCCGTACACCGCCGCCACCTACATTATACCTATGTAACCCTAATCTGCTGCCCCTAACACCGCCGACCCCTATATTATATTTATTAACCCCTAATCTGCCCCCCAATGTCGCCGCTACCTTACCTACACTTTTTAACCCCTAATCTGCCGACCGGACCTCGCAGCCACTATAATAAATGTATTAACCCCTAAACCGCCTCACTCCAAACCCTATAATAAGTTTTATTAACCCCTAATCTGCCCTCCCTAACATCGCCGACACCTAATTTCAAGTATTAACCCCTAATCTGCCGACCGGACCTCGCCACTACTCTAATAAATGTATTAACCCCTAAAGCTAAGTCTAACCCTAACCCTAACACCCCCCTAAATTAAATATAATTTTAATCTAACGAAATAAATTATTTATTATTAAATAAATTAATCCTATTTAAAGCTAAATACTTACCTGTAAAATAAACCCTAATATAGCTACAATATAAATATTAATTATATTGTAGCTATTTTAGGATTTATATTTATTTTACAGGCAACTTTGTATTTATTCTAACTAGGTACAATAGCTATTAAATAGTTATTAACTATTTAATAGCTACCTAGTTAAAATAATTACAAAATTACCTGTAAAATAAATCCTAACCTAAGTTACAATTAAACCTAACACTACACTAGCAATAAATAAATTAAATAAATTAACTACAATTACCTACAATTAAATCAACTAAACTAAATTACAAACAACCCCCACTAAATTACAAAAAATAAAAAAAGATTACAAGAATTTTAAACTAATTACACCTACTCTAAGCCCCCTAAAAAAATAACAAAGCCCCCCAAAATAAAAAAAATGCCCTACCCTATTCTAAAATAAAAAGTTAACAGCTCTATTACCTTACCAGCCCTTAAAATGGCTTTTTGTGGGGCATGCCCCAAAGAAATCAGCTCTTTTGCCTGTAAATAAAACATACAATACCCCCCCCAACATTACAACCCACCACCCACATACCCCTAATCTAACCCACCCAAACCCCCCTTAAAAAACCTAACACTAAGCCCCTGAAGATCTCCCTACCTTGTATTCACCCAGCCGGGTATCACCGATCCGTCCAGAAGAGGGTCCGAAGTCTTCATCATATCCGTCCAGAAGAGGTCCTCCAGAGGGTCTGAAGTCTTCATCCTATCCGGCCAGAAGAGGTCCTCCAGAGGGTCCGAAGTCTTCATCCAGAGGGCATCTTCTATCTTCTTCCATCCGGAGCGGAGCAGGTCCATCTTGAAGCAGCCGGCGCGGATCCATCCTCTTCTAACGACGTCCTAAATCCGAATGAAGGTTCCTTTAAATGACGTCATCCAAGATGGCGTCCCTCAAATTCCGATTGGCTGATAGGATTATATCAGCCAATCGGAATTAAGGTAGGAAAAATCTGATTGGCTGATTGAATCAGCCAATCAGATTCAAGTTCAATCGGATTGGCTGATCCAATCAGCCAATCAGATTGAGCTTGCATTCTATTGGCTGATCGGAACAGCCAATAGAATGCAAGCTCAATCTGATTAGATTAGATTAGGGGTATGTGGGTGGTGGGTTGTAATGTTGGGGGGGTATTGTATGTTTTTTTTTACAGGCAAAAGAACTGATTTCTTTGGGGCATGCCCAGCAAAAAGCCCTTTTAAGGGCTGGTAAGGTAATAGAGCTGTTAACTTTTTATTTTAGAATAGGGTAGGGCATTTTTTTATTTTGGGGGGCTTTGTTATTTTTTTAGGGGGCTTAGAGTAGGTGTAATTAGTTTAAAATTCTTGTAATCTTTTTTTATTTTTTGTAATTTAGTGTTTGTTTTTTTTTGTAATTTAGTTTAGTTGATTTAATTGTAGGTAATTGTAGTTCATTTATTTAATTTATTTATTGCTAGTGTAGTGTTAGGTTTAATTGTAACTTAGGTTAGGATTTATTTTACAGGTAATTTTGTAATTATTTTAACTAGGTAGCTATTAAATTGTTAATAACTATTTAATAGCTATTGTACCTAGTTAAAATAAATACAAAGTTGCCTGTAAAATAAATATAAATCCTAAAATAGCTACAATATAATTATTATTTATATTGTAGCTATATTAGGGTTTATTTTACAGGTAAGTATTTAGCTTTAAATAGGATTAATTTATTTAATAAGAAATAATTTATTTCGTTAGATTAAAATTATATTTAACTTAGGGGGGTGTTAGGGTTAGGGTTAGACTTAGCTTTAGGGGTTAATACATTTATTAGAGTAGCGGCGAGGTCCGGTCGGCAGATTAGGGGTTAATACTTGAAGTTAGGTGTCGGCGATGTTAGGGAGGGCAGATTAGGGGTTAATACTATTTATTATAGGGTTTTTGAGGCGGGAGTGAGGCGGTTTAGGGGTTAATACATTTATTATAGTGGTGGCGAGGTCCGGTTGGCAGATTAGGGGTTAATAAGTGTAGGTAAGGTAGCGGCACCGTTGGGGGGTCAGATTAGGGGTTAATAAATATTATGTAGGTGTCGGCGATGTTAGGGGCAGCAGATTAGGGGTACATAGGGATAATGTATGTGGCGGCGGTGTGCGGTCGGCAGATTAGGGGTTCAAAATTTTTATTAGAGTGGCAGCGATGTGGGGGGACCTCGGTTTAGGGGTACATAGGTAGTTTATGGGTGTTAGTTTACTTTAGAGCACAGTAGTTAAGAGCTTTATAAACCGGCGTTAGCCCATAAAGCTGTCAACTCCTGATTTTTTTCTGCGGCTGGAGTTTTGTCGTTAGAGTTCTAACACTCACTTCAGCCAAGACTCTAAATACCGGCGTTAGTAAGATCCCATTGAAAAGACAGGATACGCAATTGGCGAAAGGGGATCTGCGGTATGGAAAAGTTGCGGCTGGAAAGTGAGCGTTAGACCCTTTCCTGACTGATTCTAAATACCAGCGGGCGGTAAAAAGCAGCGTTAGGACCCCTTAACGCTGCTTTTGACGGCTAACGCAGAACTCTAAATCTAGGCGTAAGATAGCTACAATATAATTAATAATTACATTGTGACTATTTTAGGGTTTATATTTATTTTACAGGTAACTTTGTATTTATTTTAACTAGGTACAATAGCTATTAAATAGTTAATAACTATTTAATAGCTTCCTAGTTAAAATAATTACAAAATTACCTGTAAAATAAATCCTAACCTAAGTTACAAATACACCTAACACTACACTATCAATAAATTAATTAAATAAACTACAATTATCTAAACTAAAATACAATTAAATAAATTAACTATATTACAAAAAAACCAAACACTAAATTACAAAAAATAAAAAAATATTTCAAGAATTTTAAGCTAATTACACCTAATCTAAGCCCCCTAATAAAATAAAAAAGCCCCCCAAAATAATAAAATGTCCCTACCCTAAACTAAATTACAAAAGTAATCAGCTCTATTACCATCCCTTAAAAGGGCCTTTTGCGGGGTACTGACCTAAAGTAATCAGCTCTTTTAACTGTAAAAAAAAGAACAACCACCCACATTACAACCCACCACCCACATATTCCTACTCTAAACCTACTCAATACCCCCTTAAAAAACCTAAGTCTAACCCCCAAGTGGTCCTTTCCTGTCCTGAAGACCGGCAGAGAAGGTCCTGTTCCAGGCGGTGAAGTCTTATTCCTAACGGCGACCTCTTCTTCTTCCAGGAACCAGCCGGCGAGGAGCGGAGGAGTTGAAGACCGATGACCGCGGAGCTTAAGACCATCGACTCTGGAACTGAAGACCGGCTACGCTGGAACTGAAGATCGGCGACGCTGGAACTGAAGACCGCGGAGCCATGGAGCGTGGAGGATCCTTTTCATACGATCTCCGCCGTACTTTGAATAGGAATTCAAGGTACGCGATTAAAAATGGTGTCCCTTGAATTCCTATTGGCTGATTTGAGCCTTCAAATTCAAATCAGCCATTCGGATGAGAGTTACTGTAATTCTATTGGCTGATTTGAATAGCCAATAGAATAAGAGCTACTGTAATTCTATTGGCTGATTTGAATAGCCAATAGAATGTCAGTAGCTCTTATTCTATTGGCTATTCAAATCAGCCAATAGAATTACAGTAGCTCTCATCCGATTGGCTGATTTGAATTTGAAGGCTCAAATCAGCCAATAGGAATTCAAGGGACGCCATTTTTAATCGCGTACCTTGAATTCCTATTCGGTGTACGGCAGAGATCGTATGAAGAGGATACTCCACGCTCCATGGCTCTGCGGTCTTCAGTTCCAGCGTAGCCGGTCTTCAGTTCCAGAGTCGACGGTCTTCAGCACCACGGTCATCGGTCTTCAACTCCTCCGCTATGCGCCGGCTGGTTCCTGGAAGAAGAAGAGGTCGCTGCTTGGAAGAAGACTTCAACACCTGGAACAGGACCTTCTCCGCCGGTCTTCAGGACAGGTAAGGACTACTTGGGGGTTAGACTTAGGCTTTTTAAGGGGGGATCGGGTGGGTTTTAGAGTAGGGGTATGTGGGTGGTGGGTTGTAATGTGGTGGCGGGGGATTGTTTTTTTTTACTGGTAAAAGAGCTGATTACTTTGGGGCAATGCCCCCGCAAAAGGCCCTTTTAAGGGTTGGTAATAGAGCTGATTACTTTTGTAATTTAGTTTAGGGTAGGGAAATTTTATTATTTTGGGGGGCTTTTTTATTTTATTAGGGGGCTTAGATTAGGTGTAATTATTTTAAACTTGTAATATTTTTTTATTTTTGTAATATAGTTTAGTTTATTTAATTGTATTTTAGTTTAGATAATTGAAGTTTATTTAATTAATTTATTGATAGTGTAGTGTTAGGTGTATTTGTAACTTAGGTTAGAATTTATTTTACAGGTAATTTAGTAATTATTTTAACTAGGTAGCTATTAAATAGTTATTAACTATTTAATAGCTATTGTACCTAGTTAAAATAAATACAAAGTTACCTGTAAAATAAATATAAACCCTAAAATAGCTACAATGTAATTATTAATTATATTATAGCTATCTTAGGGTTTATTTTATAGGTAAGTATTTAGTTTTAAATAGGAATAATTTAGTTAATAATATTAATATTATTTAGATTTATTTAAATAATAATTAAGTTAGGGGTGTTAGGGTTAGACTTAGGTTTAGGGGGTAATATATTTTATGCAAGTGGCGGCGGTGTAGGGGGATCAGATTAGGGGTTAATAAATTTAATAAAGGTGGCGGCAGTGTAGGGGGGTCAGATTAGGGGTTAATAAATTTAATATAGGTGGTGGCGGTGTAGAGGGATCAGATTAGGGGGTAATATATTTAATATAGGTGGCGGCGGTGTAGGGGTATCAGATTAGGGGTTAATAAATTGAATATAGGTGGCGGCGGTGTAGGGGGATCAGATTAGGGGGTAATATATTTAATGTAGGTGGCGGCGGTGTAGGGGGTCAGATTAGGGGGTAATACATATAATATAGGTGGCAGTGGGGTCCGGGAGCGGCGGTTTAGGGGTTAATACATTTATTGTTAGGAGTGAGAGGGGGGATTGCGGATAGAGGGGTATACGTGTCGGGCTATTTTTGGGAGGCGTGTTAGACAGTTACGGGAGATTTTATACTTTAGTTAGTTTTTTTAGGCGCAGGCAGTTTCTAAAGTGCCGTAAGTCACTGGCGACTCCAGAAATTTGTACTTACGCTTATTTCTGGACATCGCTAGTTTGTCCGACTTACGGCACTTTAGCAACTGCCGGCGGGGTATATTGGATACCCCGATGTGCGAGGTGAAACTACGGGTGGCGCAGGTTCCCTCACTTGCGCCGAAAAGTACGCTGTATATCGGATCGCGCCCCATGAACCCTTATCTGCTGCCCCCAACATCGCCGACACCTACATACTATTTATTAACCCCTAATCTGCCGCCCCCAATGTCACCGCAACCTACCTACACTTATTAACCCCTAATCTGCCACCCCCAACGTCGCCGCCGCTATATTAAAGTTATTAACCCCTAAACCTAAGTCTAACCCTAACCCCCCCTAACTGAAATATAATTTAAATAAATATAAATTAAAATAACTATCATTAACTAAATTATTCCTATTTAAAACTAAATACGTATCTATAAAATAAACCCTAAGCTAGCTACAATATAACTAATAGTTACATTGTATCTAGCTTAGGGTTTTTTTTATTTTACAGGCAAGATTGTATTAATTTTAACTAGGTACAATAGTTATTAACTATTTAATAACTACCTAGCTAAAATAAAGTCAAAAGTACCTGTAAAATAAAACCTAACCTAAGTTACAATTACACCTAACACTACGCTATAATTAAATAAATTAACTAAATTAAATAAAATTATCTAAAGTACAAAAACCCCCCACTAAATTACAGAAAATAATAATAAAAATTACAAGATTTTTAAACTAATTACACCTAATCTAACCCCCCTAACAAAATAAAAAAGCCCCCCCAAAATAAAAAATAGCCCTACCCTACACTAAATTACAAATAGCCCTTAAAAGGGCCTTTTGCGGGGCATTGCCCCAAAGTAATCAGCTCTTTTACCTTTAAAAAAAAATACTAATCCCCCCAATATTAAAACCCACCACCCACACAACCAACCCTACTCTAAAACCCACCCAATCCCCCCTTAAAAAAACCTAGCACTAACCCCCTGAAGATCCCCCTACCAGGAGACGTCTTCATCCAACCGGGCAGAAGTGGTCCTCCAGGCGGGCAGAAGTCTTCATCCAAGCTGGGAAGAAGTGGTCCTCAAGACGGGCAGAAGTCTTCATCCAGACGGCATCTTCTATCTTCATCCATCCGGCGCAGAGGGGGTCCATCTTCAAGACATCCGAATTCTATCAGCCAATCGGAATTGAAGGGACGCCATCTTGGATGTCATCACTTAAAAGTAACGTCATTTAGTAAGAAGACTCCGGATGAAGAGGATGCTCCGCGTCGGATGTCTTGAAGATGGACCTGCTCCGCGCCGGATGGATGAAGATAGAAGATGCCGTCTGGATGAAGACTTCTGCCCGTCTGGAGGACCACTTCTGCCCGGCTTGGATGAAGACTTCTGCCCGTCTGGAGGACCACTTCTGCCCGGCTGGATGAAGACGTCTCCCGGTAGGGTGATCTTCAGGGGGTTAGTGTTAGGTTTTTTTAAGGTTGAATTCGGTGGGCTTTAGAGTAGGGTTGGTTGTGTGGGTTGTGGGTTTTAATGTTGGGGGGGATTTGTATTTTTTTTTTACATGTAAAAGAGCTGATTACTTTGGGGCAATGCCCCGCAAAAGGTCCTTTTAAGGGTTATTTGTAATTTAGTGTAGGGAAGGGCTTTTTTTATTTTGGAGGGACTTTTTTATTTTGTTAGGGGGATTAGATTAGGTGTAATTAGTTTAAATATCTTGTAATTTTTTTATTATTTTCTGTAATTTAGTGTTTTGTTTTTTTTGTACTTTAGATAATTTTATTTAATTTAGTTAATTTATTTAATTATAGTGTAGTGTTAGGTGTAATTGTAACTTAGGTTAGGTTTTATTTTACAGGTACTTTTGTCTTTATTTTAGCTAGGTAGGTGGTTAATAACTATTTAGTAACTATTGTACCTAGTTAAAATAAATACAAACTTGCCTGTAAAATAAAAATAAACCCTAAGCTAGCTACAATGTAACTATTAGTTATATTGTAGCTAGCTTAGGGTTTATTTTATAGATAAGTATTTAATAATTTACTTTCGGCTAGATTTAGAGTTTTGTCGGTAACGACCCGAAAAGCTAACGCCGGCTTTTTTCTGGCCGCACCATAAAAATAACTCTGGTATTGAGAGTCCACATAAAGGCTGCGTTAGGCTCCAAAAAAAGGAGCGTAGAGCATATTTAACGCAGCTTCAACTCTCGATACCAGAGTTGCTTACGGACGCGGCCAGCCTCAAAAACGTGCTTGTGCACGATTCCCCCTTAGGAAACAATGGGGCTGTTTGAGCTGAAAAAAAACCTAACACCTGCAAAAAAGCCGCGTTCAGCTCCTAACGCAGCCCCATTGTTTGCTATGCGGAAACACTTCCTACGTCTGCACCTAACACTCTAACATGTACCCCGAGTCTAAACACCCCTAACCTTACACTTATTAACCCCTAATCTGCCGCCCCCGCTATCGCTGACCCCTACATATTATTATTAACCCCTAATCTGCCGCTCCGTAAACCGCCGCTACTTACATTATCCCTATGTACCCCTAATCTGCTGCCCTAACATCGCCGACCCCTATATTATATTTATTAACCCCTAATCTGCCCCCCACAACGTCGCCTCCACCTGCCTACACTTATTAACCCCTAATCTGCCGACCGGACCTGAGCGCTACTATAATAAAGTTATTAACCCCTAATCCGCCTCACTAACCCTATAATAAATAGTATTAGCCCCTAATCTGCCCTCCCTAACATCGCCGACACCTAACTTCAATTATTAACCCCTAATCTGCCGACTGGAGCTCACCGCTATTCTAATAAATGTATTAACCCCTAAAGCTAAGTCTAACCCTAACACTCTAACATGAACCCCGAGTCTAAACACCCCTAACCTTACACTTATTAACCCCTATTCTGCCGCCCCCGCTATCGCTGACCCCTGCATATTATTATTAA
This sequence comes from Bombina bombina, assembly GCF_027579735.1. Classification (NCBI taxonomy): domain Eukaryota; kingdom Metazoa; phylum Chordata; class Amphibia; order Anura; family Bombinatoridae; genus Bombina; species Bombina bombina. The sequence continues at coordinate 434,493,104 of NC_069500.1, forward strand.
CCCCTAATCTGCCGCTCCCTACACCACCGCCACCTACATTATAGCTATGTACCCCTAATCTGCTGCCCCTAACACCGCCGACCCCTATATTATATTTATTAACCCCTAATCTGCCCCCCACAACGTCGCCGCCAGCTACCTACACTTATTAACCCCTAATCTGCCGAGCGGACCGCACCGCTATTATAATAAAGTTATTAACCCCTAATCCGCCTCACTCCCACCTCAATAACCCTATAATAAATAGTATTAACCCCTAATCTGCCCTCCCTAACATCACCGACACCTAACTTCAATTATTAACCCCTAATCTGCCGACCGAATCTCGCCGCTACTGTAATAAATGGATTAACCCCTAAAGCTAAGTCTAACCCTAACACTAACACCCCCCTAAGTTAAATATAATTTTAATCTAACGAAATTAATTAACTCTTATTAAATAAATTATTCCTATTTAAGCTAAATACTTACCTGTAAAATAAATCCTAATATAGCTACAATATAAATTATAATTATATTATAGCTATTTTAGGATTAATATTTATTTTACAGGTAACTTTGTATTTATTTTAACCAGGTACAATAGCTATTAAATAGTTAAGAACTATTTAATAGCTAAAATAGTTAAAATAATTACAAAATTACCTGTAAAATAAATCCTAACCTAAGTTACAATTAAACCTAACACTACACTATCAATAAATTAATTAAATAAAATACCTATAATTATCTAACGCTGGTTTTCACGGCTACCGCCCAACTCTAAATCTAGGCCTTAATGATTTCTTATTTTATTTATATTTATTTAAATTATATTTAAGTTAGGGGGAGGTTAGGGTTAGGGTTAGACTTAGATTTAGGGGTTAATTACTTTAATATAGTGGCGGCGACGTTGGGGGCGGCAGATTAGGGGTTAATAAATGTAGGTAGGTGTCGGCGATGTTAGGGATGGCAGATTAAAGGTTAATAAAATGTAACTAGTGTTTGTGAGGCGGGAGTGCGGCGGTTTAGGGGTTAATATATTTATTATAGTGTCGGCGATGTCCGGTTCGGCAGATTAGGGGTTCATTTTTTTTTAAGTGTTTGCGATGTGGGGGGACCTTGGTTTAGGGGTTAATAGGTAGTTTATGGGTGTTAGTGTACTTTTTAGCACTTTAGTTAAGAGTTTTATGCTACGGCGTTGTAGTGTAAAACTCTTAACTACTGACTTTTAAATGCGGTACCAGTCTTGACAGGAGAGGGTGTACCGCTCACTTTTTGTCAGATTCGTAATACCGGCGCTATGCAAGTCCCATTGAAAAAATAGGATACGCAATTAACGTAAGTGGATTTGCGGTATTTCCGAGTCTGGTCAAAAAAGTGAGCGGTACACCTGTACTGCAATACCAGCAGGCGTTAAAAAGCAGCGTTGGGACCTGCCAACGCTGCTTTTTAAGCCTAACACAAGACTCGTGATCTAGCCGAAAGATTTTTGGATGTAATAGCAATGCTAAGAATAAAAGATTATGTTCTTAAAATAAATCAACTTTCCAATGTACTTCTATTATCTAATTTGATTCATTCTCTTGATATCCTTTGTTGAAAAGCATATCTAAATAGGCTCAGTAGCTGCTGATATGTGGCTGCACATAGATGCCTCTTGTGATTGGCTCACCCATGTGCATTGCTATTTCTTCAACCCAGAATATCTGAAGGGTGAAGCAAATTAAATAATAGAAGTAAATTGGAATGTTGTTTTAAATTGTATTCTGTATCTGAATCATGAAATAAATATTTTGGGTTTCATGTCTCTTTAAGCTTTTGGTTGGTAACTGCTTCTATATATGTGTGAAATACATGCTGTTCTTGTAATTCTGTTGAAATAGGCATGATAATATGCACATAGCTTGATTCGTATCATCAGAAGATATGAATCCATGAATGCGGCACACAATTTTTAATCTCAATGTTAGTGTTAGAGAGCAAGACTAGAGGTCAGTGTTTTTGGTAGGGTTGGGTGTAAGATTAACCCCCTGGCAACCAAAAGGTTAAAGAAATGTTCTCTTTAGGAGATATATCAGCGTCATAGAAAATGGCTTTGCGGTATTTCCAAGTCTGCAATACCAGCGGGCGTTAAAAAGCAGCATTGGGACCTGCCAACGCTGCTTTTTAAGCCTAACGCAAGACTCGTGATCTAGCCATGACAGAGACAATGGCCTAGATTTGTAGACGCTTGTGAGATTTCATAGGGACCATATTGTAACATATAGATAATGTTAGAAATGTATTGAGTATCTCTTCGCCTATCTTTTCCATAGTTTTGTCAGTGGGCTTTTTGTCATTAACATCAATAGCTGAGTCTTTCTCTCAATATGCAACAAATGTTCTCCATCTGCTTGTTGGAAACTGTATTGTGAGCAACAATCAAACAGAACAAAAACAGCTAAAGATCGATCAGTGTACTGACAACACTAAATTACTGACAACTGTACCTGACATAACTAAATTACTGCCAACTGTACCTGACAACACGAAATTACTTACAACTGTACCTGTCCCTGACAACACGAAATTACTGATAACTGTACCTGACAACACAAAATTACTGACAACTGTACCTGGCAACACTAAATTACTGACAACTGTACCTGGCAACACTAAATTACTGACAGCTGTACCTGACAACACAAAATTACTGACAACTGTACCTGACAAAACAAAATTACTGACAACTGTACCTGACAACACAAAATTACTGACAACTGTACCTGACAACACTAAATTACTGACAACTGTACCTGCCTGTCAGGGCTGCCACTAGAAATTTTGGGGCCCCTGACTTCATTGATCAGCCCCCCCCCCCCCCTTTGACATGTGCAAAGTTTAAACAAGTGACTAAGACGTATATGCACTTTATTCTTAAGTGTCTATTTAAACTTGGAAATGTTGTAAAGGTAGTAACATACAAACACACAGACACACTCATACCCTGAAACACACACACACTCACACATAAGGATTCACATATAGACACTCTAGCAGACACGCAAAGTAACACACAAACACATTGAGGCCTCTATTTATCAAAGTCTGGTGGACCTGATCTGAAAGTGCGGATCAGGTCTGCCAGACCTCGCTGAATACGGAGAGCAATACTCTCTATGTATTCAGCATTGCACCAGCAACTCACAAGAGCTTCTGGTGCAACGCCGCCCCCTGCAGAATCGCGGCCAATCGGCCACCAGCATGGGGGTGTCAATCAACCCGATCATACTCGATCGGGTTGAATTGCGGCGATGTCTGTCCGCCTGCTCAGAGCAGGCGGACAAGTTATGGAGCAGCGGTCTTTAGAAGTCAAAGTCTGTAGAAAGATGTGAATAATCAGTAGTAAGGTCAAAATGTCCTAAAAAGGAACAGACAATGGACACACACAAACTCAAACTTGCACATACACCCAAGGAAACACCGACAGAGACAGCCTCAGAAAACACATAATGACATACACACACACACAGAGACACCCTCAGAAAACACACAAAGAGATACACACAGAGAGAGACAACCACATAAACACAGAAAGACATACATGCACACACCCTCACTGAGACACCCACAGAAAACACACAAAGACATACACACACCCTCACTGAGACACCCACAGAAAACACAGACATACATACATATGCAGGATTTAGGCTTGTTGGTATGTATTTCAAAATTAAGTCAGCTTTAGTGTAAACTGAACAGTTTTAAGTTAACCTGTCTCATTTCAAACACTGAGCAATCTTGGTCTGCCAAAAGGGCACCTACCATTTGTGTATTGAGGAGGAAACATTTCTGCATGGTTTTAAATATAGAATTTCTACAGCATTGTCAAATAATCATAAATACACTGCTTCTTAAAAACATGTGTTTTTATGGACCCCTGGCCCCACCATACAACTACTGCCACACTGAAGTTACAATCCGAAATTGCACAAAGAAATAAAAAACATTTGCTAAGTAAGTCCTACCTCCTCTGCAAATGAAAGTGATCTGCCGTCTGACTCAGGCACACATTATACAAACAAAGTGCCAAGTCTGTCTCACACTGTGCATAGTGGTTTAGTGCACACTCAGAAATCCTCTCAAATACTAATACTTTACTCCTTGTAATAACATTTCCCATGCTCAATTAGCACTCTGTTGTAGTACCCACTGGTGGCTGCCAAAATTAAAAAAAAAAAAAAAAAAAATTTCAGTTCTTGCCTCATGGGGCCCCCCTGGCCCATTGGGCCCCTGACAGGAGTCACCCCTGTCACCCCCTGATGGCGGCCCTGCTGCCTGGCAACACTAAATTACTGACAACTGTACCTGACAACACTAAATTACTGACAACTGGACCTGACAACACTAATGTACTGACAACTGGACCTGACAACACTAATGTACTGATAACTGGACCTGATAACACTAAATTACTGACAACTGGACCTGACAACAATAAATTACTCACAACTATACCTGACAACACTAAATTACTGACAACTGTACCTGACAACACTAAATTACTGACAACTGGACCTGACAACACTAAATTACTCACAACTATACCTGACAACACTAAATTACTGACAACTGTACCAGACAACACTAAATTACTGACAACTGTACCTGACAATATTAAATTACTAACAACTGTACCTGACAACACTAAATTACTGATAATTGTACCTGACAACACTAAATTACTGACAACTGTACCTGACAACACAAAATTACTGACAACTGTACTTGACAACACTAAATATCTGACAACTGTACCTGACAACACTAACGTACTGACAACTGTATCTGACAACACTAAATTACTGACAACTGTACCTGACAACACTAAATTACTCACAACTGTACCTGACAACACAAAATTACTCACAACTATACCTGACAACACAAAATTACTGACAACTGTACCTGACAACACTAAATTACTGACAACTGTACTTGACAACACTAAACTACTGACAACTGTACCTGACAACACTAAATTACTGACAACTGTAGCTTAAAAGGGTGCAATTTTATATATTTGTCATACCTACTTAAAACATAATTTCCCAAAAAATATTTTAATTAGGCTTGGAATTTCATGTTACAAATCTTTCTTACCACAGTTTTTTGGTTGAAGATTACAAAAGTTTCAAATATCTTCTTACAAAATGGCATGCTTCTATATGGTTTTTCACGTGAAGTTACTTCTATATGCAATGATACAAAGTTTTATACTTTTATATTATTTTTTACATGAAACTTTAAAGGAACATAAAACGCACATTCTATCATGATTTAGAAAAAGCATGCAATTTAAAGAGACAGTCTAGTCAAAATTAAACTTTCATGATACAGATAGGGCACGAAAGTTTAAACAACTTTCCAATTTACTTTAATAATCAAATTTGCGTTGCTTTCTTGGTATTCTTTGTGGCACAGGTAGGCTCATATGCTATTTCTAAGCCGTTGAACTGCCTCTTATCTCAGTGCATTTTGACAGTTTTTCACAGTTAGACACCGTTAGTTCATGTGTGTCATATAGATAATATTGTGCTCACTCCCGTGGAGTTATTTAAGAGTCTGCACTGATTAGCTAAAATGCATGTCTTTCAAAAGAACTGAGATAAGGGGCAGTCTGCAGAGGCTTTGATACAAGGTAATCACAGAGGTAAAATGTGTATTAATATAATGTTGGTTATGAAAAACTGGGGAATGGGTAACAAAGGGATTATCTCCCTTTTTAAACAATAACAATTCTGGACAAGACTGTCCCTTTAAATCAACTTTCCAATGTACTTCTATTATCTAATTTGATTCATTCTCTTGATATCCTTTGTTGAAAAGCATAACTAAATAGGCTCAGTAGCTGCTGATATGTGGCTGCACATATATGCCTCTTGTGATTGGCCCTCTTGTGATTGGCTCACCCATGTGCATTGCTATTTCTTCAACACAGAATATCTGAAGGGTGAAGCAAATTAAATAATAGAAGTAAATTGGAATGTTGTTTTAAATTGTATTCTGTATCTGAATCATGAAATAAATATTTTGGGTTTCATGTCTCTTTAAGCTTTTGGTTGGTAACTGCTTCTATATATGTGTGAAATACATGCTGTTCTTGTAATTCTGTTGAAATAGGCATGATAATATGCACATAGCTTTATTCGTATCATCAGAAGATATGAATCCATGAATGCGGCACACAATTTTTAATCTCGATGTTAGTGTTAGAGAGCAAGACTAGAGGTCAGTGTTTTTGGTAGGGTTGGGTGTAGGATTAACCCCCTGGCAACCAAAAGGTTAAAGAAATGTTCTCTTTAGGAGATATATCAGCGTCATAGAAAATAAGCCATGATGATATGCCTAAAGGGCCATAATACCCAAATGTTTAAATACTTGAAAGTGATGCAGTACAGCTGTAAAAAGCTGACTAGAAAATATCACCTGAACATCTCTATGTAAAAAAGAAAGATATTTTATCTCAAAAGTTTCTCAGTAGCCACATCCCATTGTAAAGGACTTCTAAGCAACAAATCAATATGTCTGTCCCGGGACAGCAGAAGGAGCGAGCTTACGTGCACTCTCATCTTATTTCCCTATTCATCTTAAGGAAGTTTACAATGAAATCTCATGAGAGTTAAGTGAAATCTCATGAGATCACAGTTAGTTAAGAGTTCATGCACTGCTGATGCTGATTGGCTGCTGTTCATTTCTTCCTTTTTTTATTTTTTTTTTATCTGCAGCTGAGCAGCAGTTGAGTATAACTTTTTACACAGAACTTACTCTGTTGAGCTGAGGAAATTGTGAGTTAAAATATCTTCCTTTTTTACATAGAGATGATCAGGTGATATTTTTCTGTCAGCATTTTACAGTTATACTGCATCAGTTTCAAGTGATTTAGCATATGAGTATTATGTCCCTTTAAAGGGACACTGAACCCAAATTTTTTCTTTTGTGATTCAGATAGAGCATGAAATTTTAAGCAACTTTCTAATTTACTCCTATTATCAAGTTTTCTTCATTCTCTTGGTATCTTTATTTGAAATGCAAGAATGTAAGTTTAGATGCTGGCCCATTTTTGGTGAACAACCTGGGTTGTTCTTGCTGATTGGTGGATAAATTCATCCACCAATAAAAAATGCTGTCCAGAGTACTGAACAAAAAAAAAGCCTAGATGCCTTTTTTCAAATAAACATAGCAAGAGAACGAAGAAAAATTGATAATAGGAGTAAATTAGAAAGTTGCTTAAAATTGCATGCTCTATCTGAATCATGAAAGAAAAAATTTGGATTCAGTGTCCCTTTAAATGTGCTTGCCCTGGATTAAAAGTGTTTATTGTATTTTCTTTTTTAAACAGTGGCATTTAGTACTGCAATACAAAAGACACAATTTGTTGGTTTGGTTACATAGCTGTGGATGACAAGCTGTAAGAGTAAAAAGAAATGTCTGAACTGTAATATGACAATTAAATTCAAATGTGTGTGACTAGAGGTGAATGTACCTAACCGGGGAAATAAATTAATCAAATAATATCACAGTCTATAATAGTGATTGTTTTTACAATAAAGACTATTTAAACTTTTTGTTTGTTTGTTTTCTATATAATTTGACTAGTCCTAAAGCCTGTGTACATGGGCCATTTTTTGCAGTACAGCAGTCCCACCCCTTGCTCTCTCTCCACTCTCTTTTACTCTCTCTCCCCCCTCTCTTTTGCGCTCTCTCCCCCATCTCTTTTGCGCTCTCTCCCCCCCTCTCTTTTGCACTCTCTCCCCCCCTCTCTTTTGCGCTCTCTCCCCCCTCTCTTTTGCGCTCTCTCCCCCCTCTCTTTTGTGTGCTCTTCCCCTCTCCCCCCTCTCTTTTGCGCTCTCCCCCCTCTCTTTTGCGCTCTCTCCCCCCTCTCTTTTGCGCTCTCTCCCCCCTCTCTTTTGCACTCTTCCCTCCTCTCTTTTGCGCTCTCTCTCCCCCCTTTCTTTTGCGCTCTCTCCCCCCTCTCTTTTGCACACTCTCCCCCTCTCTTTTGCGCTCTCTCCCCCTCTGTTTTGCACTCTCTCCCCCCTCTCTTTTGCGCTCTCTCCCCCCTCTCTTTTGTGTGCTCTCCCCCTCTCTTTTGCACTCTCTCCCCCCTCTCTTTTGCTCTCCCCCTCTCTTTTGTGCTCTCTCCCCCCCCCTCTCCTTTGCGCTCTCTCCCCCCTCTCTTTTACGCTCTCTCCCCCTCTCTTTTGCTCTCCCCCCTCTCTTTTGCGCTCTCTCCCCCTCTCTTTTGCGTGCTCTCCCCCTCTCTTTTGCGCTCTCTCCCCCCTCTCTTTTGCGCTCCCCCTCTCTTTTGTGCTCTCTCCCCCCCTCTCCTTTGCGCTCTCTCCCCCCTCTCTTTTGCGCTCTCTCCCCCCTCTCTTTTGCTCTCCCCCTCTCTTTTGCGCTCTCTCCCCCCTCTCTTTTGCGCTCTCTCCCCCTCTCTTTTGTGCTCTCTCCCCCCCTCTCTTTTGCGCTCTCTCCCCCCTCTCTTTTGCGCTCTCTCCCCCCTCTCTTTTGCGCTCGCTCCCCCCTCTCTTTTGCTGTCTCTCTCCTCCCTCTCTTTTGCTGTCTCTCTCCCCCCTCTCTTTTGCGCTTTTCCCCCCTCTCTTTTGCGCTTTCCCCCCTCTCTTATGCGCTCTCTCCCCCTCTCTTTTGCGCTCTCTCCCCCTCTTTTTTGCGCTCTCTTCCCCCTCTCTTTTGCGCACTCTCCCCCTCTCTTTTGCGCACTCTCCCCCCTCTCTTTTGTGCACTCTCTCCCCCCTCTCTTTTGCGCTCTCTCCCCCCTCTCTTTTGTGCTGTCTCTCTCCCCCCTCTTTTGCTGTCTCTCTCCCCTCTCTTTTGCTCTCTCTCCCCCCTCTCTTTTGTGCTCTCTCCCCCCTCTCATTTGTGCTCTCTCCCCCCTCTCTTTTGCTGTCTCTCTCCCCCTCTCTTTTACTGTCTCTCTCCCCCCCTCTTTTTTGCTGTCTCTCTCCCCCCTCTCTTTTGCTGTCTCTCTCCCCCCTCTCTTTTGCTGTCTCTTTCCCCCCCTCTCTTTTGCTGTCTCTCTCCCCCTCTCTCTTTTGCTGTCTCTCTCCCCCCTCTCTTTTGCGCACCCTCTCCCCTCTCTTTTGCGATCTCTCCCCCCTCTCTTTTGCGCTCTCTCCCCCCTCTCTTTTGCACTCTCTCCCCCCCTCTCTTTTGCGCTCTCTCCCCCCCTCTCTTTTGCAGTCTCTCTCCCCCTCTCTTTTGCTGTCTCTCTCCCCCCTCTCTTTTGCTGTCTCTCTCCCCCCTCTCTTTTGCTGTCTCTCTCCCCCTCTCTTTTGTGCTGTCTCTCTCCCCCCCTCTCTTTTGCTGTCTCTCTCCCCCCCTCTCTTTTGTGCTGTCTCTCTCCCCCCTCTCTTTTGTGCTGTCTCTCTCCCCCCTCTCTTTTGCTGTCTCTCTCCCCCCTCTATTTTTCTGTCTCTCTCCCCCTCTCTTTTGCTGTCTCTCTCCCCCCTCTCTTTTGCTGTCTCTCTCCCCCCTCTCTTTTGCTGTCTCTCTCCCCCTCTCTTTTGTGCTGTCTCTCTCCCCCCCTCTCTTTTGCTGTCTCTCTCCCCCCTCTCTTTTGTGCTGTCTCTCTCCCCCCTCTCTTTTGTGCTGTCTCTCTCCCCCCTCTATTTTGCTGTCTCTCTCCCCCTCTCTTTTGCTGTCTCTCTCCCCCTCTCTCTTTTGCTGTCTCTCTCCCCCCCTCTCTTTTGCTGTCTCTCTCCCCCTCTCTCTTTTGCTGTCTCTCTCCCCCTCTCTCTTTTGCTGTCTCTCTCCCCCTCTCTTTTGCTGTCTCTATCCCCCTCTCTCTTTTGCTGTCTCTATCTCTCTATCCCCCCTCTTCTGCTCTCTCTATTCACCCTCTTTTGTTCTCTCTATTCCCTCTCTTTAGAGCTCTCTGTGGCTCGGCAGCCCGCCTGTGCCATGCCCGACCGCGCCCGCATCACGCCCGGCCCCGTCCACGTCACGCCCGGCCCGTCCACTCCGCACCCGCCTGGCCACGCCCACTCCTCCACCAAATGACGCCAGGTTAGTTGGAAGGCCAGGTGTGTTTGTCCTTGCGCGCAAGTCTCTACTGCGCATGACAGCTTCGGACAAACACACGGCCTTTTATTATATAGGATATGAAAATAAAAATATCTTTAAAAAATTAGCTATTTAAAGGGAAACTGTACTATAAAACTTGTTTCTCCTTAATGCGTTCCAAATGACTTGTTATACCTACTGCAGTACATACATACAAGAGAAGTGCACTCTCAGGAATGAGTACCAGATCATTAACTTGTTAGCTTGTTCTATGGTGATTTACCACCTGGGTACAGCTTCTTTTAGCCCAATGATACTTTTCACAGAGAACTTTCTATACCTAATCATAAAGAACAAGAGGGGCGCCTCATGTGTGCATCAATATATCCATATATGTGAAATCAAAGAAAAAAAAGCCAAATGGGTACTCACAATTGGCCCAAGTACACTTATGTACTAGTAGGAGCTGGCTGGTATCTTCAGGTGTACCAGCTAAACCTCTCCAGGTGCAGAGTAGATAGTGCAGGGGGATCTTTGTCACAATATGTGCTGATGGATAGTCAGAAGCAGTGTGTAAAACTGCTATAGAAGGTAATGAACCAAAGCTTGCATAAAACAAGTTCAGTTTATTAAAACAAATGTTAATAAGTTTAAAACAATAGCAAGCAAAATTTAAAACCATGCAACGCGTTTCTCAACCTAGCATGGGTTGTTTCATCAGGCACTATCTACTCTGCACCTGGAGAGGTTTAGCTGGTACACCTGAAGATACCAGCCAGCTCCTACTAGTACATAAGTCTACTTGGGCCAATTGTGAGTACCCATTTGGCACTTTTTCTTTGATTTCACATATATGGATATATTGATGCACACATGAGGCGCCCCTCTTGTTCTTTATTATTATCCATACAGCTCTGGCTTTGTCTATGAGGAGGAGAGTAGCTCAACTAATTGCTTCATTGTGAGATCATCTGGCTCTATTGAAAGGGTTAGCTGGTACACCCTAAGACTCCAGCCTGCACCTACCAGTACATAAATGTACTATAGTCGCATGTGAGTACCCACTTGGCTTACTCACTATATAGCATATTGATATGCACATGAGGCGCCCCTCTTGTTCTCTTTATCCTTTAACTTTCTATACCTACTGCAGAGTATAAAATGTTTGGGAAATAGTTTCTTCAAGTTTGTTTTGTGTTTTAAACAGCTGTTTTTACTCATTTAAACCATCACCTTGTGTTCTCCAGGACATGCCGATAACAATGTGCTGAGCATGCAAGTAAAGCCCACCTGATAATGTTATCTATGTAAGGTACTAAAATGCTAATTATGGGGGGATAATTGCGCACAATCAGATATTTCAGATACAAAATATCTCTCTACCTTCTACCCCCCAATGGTAAATTAATTAGAACTATTGTATCATGTTTACATAGCTTTTCTAAAAAGAAACCGTTTGTTACATTTTCTTTCATGATTCATACAGAGCCTGCAATTTTAAACAATATTCCATTTTACTTCTATTATCAAATGTGTTTAATTATCTTATTCTTTGTTGAAGGAACAACAATGCACTACAGGGAATAAGCTGAATACATAAGGTAAGCCAATGCGAAGAAGTATATATGTGCAGCCACCAATTAGCAGCTAGCTCCCTGTCATGCATTGCTACTCCTGAGCCTACCTAGGTATGTTTTTCAACAAAAGATAGCAAGAAAACAAAACAAATTAGATTATAGAAGTAAAATGGAAAACTGTTTAAAATTACATGTTCTATATGAATCATGGAAGTTTCATTTGGACTTTACTGTCCCTTTAAAGAGAGTACAATGTCCCTTTAAGCATGTGAAATTGTGTGCACTGCTTTTTGTGTGCAATGCACATAAGCACCATAGATAGCTGACCCTCTAATTTACTAACTTGTGTCCTGTTACTGAGTTTGTAGTCTTAATAAATTGCATATTATCACAACTATGCCCTTTAATAAGGACAGCTGTCACACACAATGGTTCTAGAATATTAAAAAAAAACTATACAAAAAGTTGACAACAAAGCTAAGTTTCAAGGTTAAAGGGGTTTGCTCTTTAAATAACATTTTATCTATTCCATGGACTGGAATGCAGTTGGTAAAAAACAAAACAAAAACAGCCTTCATGATATACAAAGTGGAAAAACAATGTGTTATCTTCACCTTGTAGTGATATATTCTACAAAACAACTAGCTTAACTAATTGTAAAAGAAATACAATTAAGTATATAGGAATTAGCTCCACAGTTTAAAGTATTTTTAAACTCAGCACAGATAACATAGGATAAAATGTAATCAGTAGGTTATATTTATAAGAATTTCATTTCATTCATACATTATAATCTTTATTACAAAAATGTTCAATCCACACTAGAAAAAATCAATCATACAATAGCAAAGGCTAGGATAAATTAAAAACACTTGAACCGAGTTATATTATATAGAAATATCACTATAAATTCCTAAAATAAGGTCTATCAGCCAGCAGTCAGATATAAGATAGAATATGTTAATGCTAAGCCCTTACAATCCGAGGGCTAAATTAAGTTTTAAGTATAAGTGCTAAGACTGAAGGCTGAGTTGTAAATATCGCTATATTAATAAGCCATAAATATAACCAAGGTAAGCAGTTAAAAATGTGAACAAGGAGAGACAAAGCAACTCCTGTCGGACCCCTGACGCACGTTTCACAAAGAACGCTTCCTCAGAGGGGGTGATATTCTACAAAAAACAAGAGTACAAAGTATAAAAAGTGCAACAATATATCACTGTGTATATAAGAGAAAGGATTCACTTGTATCCCATCCGGTTTATCCTCGGCTCCTTGGATCTTCACCAAATTAATGAAACCTATAATTACTTGGCTTTGTTTAAGAGGCGTTCGTCTTATCATCTATTTAGACGATATTTTGATTATGAATCAGAGTTCTGTCATTCTAAATTCTCAACTCCAGCTTACTATTTATATTCTGCAAAATTTGGGTTTCTTAGTCAACAAAGAGAAATCAGTTCTTTCTCCCACCAAATCATTAACATTTTTGGGTTTTCAAATAGACACATTGAATTCTACACTCAGTCTACCCAGAGAGAAAATTGTGAATATCAAGAAAGAAATTTCAAAAACTCTTTCTTTATCTTTGGTTCCCATCAGGACTATAGCCAGAATAGTTGGGTTACTCTCATCCTCTATTCAGGCTATTTTCCCGGCTCCTCTTCATTACAGGGAACTTCAACGTTTAAAAATCTTTCATCTTTAGAAAGGTCTTTCATATTCCCACTTGATCCCTCTATCTTCAGAAGCCAAAGAGGAACTTCGTGGTGGCTCTCCCATATAGAAGCTTGGAATGGGAGGGCCATTTTTGGAAAAGCTCCGGATTTAATTATAGAATCCGATGCCAGTCGTTCGGGCTGGGGAGCTCGTTGCGGTCCTTCAATCACAGACGGAAAATGGTCTTCAGAAGAAATTTTTTTTCATATCAACTGCTTAGAACTTTTGGCAGGCTCTTTTGCAGTCAAGAGTTTTGTCAAAGATTCTTTACCAGTGTCCATTTTACTCAGAATGGACAATATTTCTGCAGTACGTTATCTGAATCATCTTGGTGGTACAAAATCGAGAGATTTATCGATTATTATGAAAGATTTCATTCACTTTTGCTTGGACAGAAATATTTCTGTCACGGCAGAATATATTCCAGGTTTATCCAATGTCGCAGTGGATTGGGGTTCTCGTTATCTGACAGACTCGAGCGATTGGAAACTTCACCATCAAGTTTTTCATTCACTTCAGTCTCTCAGAGGACCCTTTTCGATGGATCTGTTCGCTTCGAGACTGAATTTTCAGATTCGTCCTTATTTCAGTTGGCGTCCAGATCCAGATGCCTTGGCGATCGATGCATTCCTCCACCCCTGGCCTCTTCAGACATCATATGCATTTCCCCCATTTTCCATGATTCAGAAAACCATATCAGTAGTCCGACGGGATCTCCTTTCGATTCTCCTAATCACTCCCCTCTGGCCATCCCAACCCTGGTACCCATCTCTTCTAGAGTTGTCTATCAACCATCCTGTTCTTCTTCCTGTGTTTCCTCTTCTTTTATCAGATCCAGAAGGTCTTCCTCACAATCTTATCGTTCACGGATCTCTTCGTCTCATAGCCTGGTCAATTTTGGGCAATCTTCACCTCTCCAAGGCTTATCACAACAAGCTAAAGAGCTCCTTCAGGACTCTCTGGCCCCTGGTACTATTTTTCTGCATGGTCCAGATGGTCTTGCTGGTGCTTGGAGAGAAGTTTGGATCCCCTTTCAGTTGATGTAACTTTTATTATTAATTTTCTTACTTTTCTTTTTGATTCAGGATTAGCATATAGGACTATTAATGTTTCTAGATCTGCTATTTCTGCTAAACACTCTTTTATTAATAATTTTCCTGCTGACCAACACCCTTTAATCTGTAAATTAATGAAAGCTATTAAGCTTAAAATACGTCCTGCTCCTAAATACTCTTCTTTTTGGGATGTTGACCTTGTTTTTTCTCTTTTTAAATCTTGGCCTTCTAATGAATTGTTATCCTTAAAGCAACTTTCTGCCAAATTAGCTACTCTTTTGTGTTTAATCTCATTTCGTAGAGTTTCTGATGTGAGAGCTTTGGATTTTAACTCTAAACATTTCACTCCTGAAGGTGTCACTTTCTTTATTTCTAAAAGAACTAAATCTTTTTCAACTTCTATATTCTATCCTTATTTACCCTCTGAACCTCTTCTCTGTGTGGTTGTATGTCTCAAGGAATATAAACGTAGAACGTCTTCCTTTCGTACTTCTTCTTCTAATCAACTTTTGTTATCTTTTGTACCTCCTTATCATCCTGTGTCTTCTACCTCTATTGCTAGGTGGGTTAAATGGGTTATGAGTGAAGCAGGTATTGATTTGTCTTTTTCCGCTCACTCTGTTAGAGAATCAGCCGCTTCTAAAGCATTTTTGAAAGCTGCTACCCTTCAACAAATTTTGGATGCAGCTCACTGGTCCTCAGATTCCATATTTAAACAATTTTATTTTAAACCCATTGAACATGCCTCTCTTAATTTATTTTGTTAGTTGCTTTAAACTAGCAAAATATGAGTCTCTGGTCTTGTAATAAAATTCGGATTATCCTAAATTATGAAGGTATAATCTATATTTTATTAAAGACACAGAGACGAGTATTTTCCCTCCTCTTTATTGATATGTATATTTCCCCTCCCTTTATATGTATTATTATATTACTAATCTTATTTATTGTACATTTATTTTAGTTACCAATCCATAACCAGGATATCGTTTTAAGTGGTTTTGTACCTTCTCATTTGAGTGACAAGTCATCACTTCAAGCAAGTTCATTCCAATTTCTGCAAAGTTCCAGTTCGTTGTCAAATTCTTCACATGGTTTGGATATTTCCTCGTGGATGGTCTTTTTCTTCAGGATTCTCCTCTTCAGTATTTTTTGTTGCCTTTTTGGTTGGAGTTATTTTTTTATCATGGACTTGGTTTTCATTCAACAGATGCCAAGAAAGAGGATTTGCTGTTTGATGTGGGACAGTTTATAGGCTATATTATCAAGCTGATTGGTCACTTTGTTCTAGTTTAACCAGTTCTCCATTTCTATTGGTCACTGGTGTGTACAATGTTTTTACTGTCTTTTTCAAATATTGACAGTTATTTGTATTTATTTCTGTATACTTTTAAGGACTGCATTTAAGTAGTAAAGGAAAGAAAGCTAAATACTCGTCTCTGTGTCTTTAATAAAATCTAGATTATACCTTCATATCTTAGGATAATCCAAATTTCAGACAATTCACTATCTTACAGAGTCACACTATATTTGCCTTTTCTCTTTGAGATTACATTGCACAGATTCTACGTGTCAAAATTTGCTACGATTTGGACTATGGGGCATATCTATCAAGCTCCGTATGGAGCTTGAAGCCCCATGTTTCTGGCGAGCCTTCAGACTCGCCAGAAACACAAGTTATAAAGCAACGGTCTGAAGACCGCTGCTCCATAACCTGTCCGCCTGCTCTGAGCAGGCAGACAGACATTGCCTCAAATCAACCCGATCGGGTTGATTGACACCCCCCTGCTGGTGGCCGATTGGCCGCGAATCTGCAGGGGGCGGCGTTGCACTAGCAGCTGACAAGAGCTGCTGGTGCAATGCTGAATACGGAGAGCGTATTGCTCTCCGCATTCAGCGAGGTCTGTCAGACATGATCCACTGATCGGATCATGTCGGACAGGCCTTTAATAAATATGCCCCTATATCCTTTCTCTTATATACACAGTGATATATTGTTGCACTTTTTATACTTTGTAGCCTTCATTATATAACAAACCCTACTGTGGCACTTCCTGTTTCTGATCATAATCATAGAAGAAAAACCTGCACTGCCACATCATGGAAGTTTCCATATCCAAGTTGGTAGTGGAAAATTGAAAAATTCACCAGAAATTTCTGCTCCATACCATATTCCAGGAGGTAGCAGTTTTACAAAATAAGCTGAAATGCTTTTCACCTCAATTACAGATTGAGGTCTAAAAACCAAACTACATTATCATACAGGGAATCACACTATCTAAGCTTCATCTGTTCAACCTCTACATATATATTTTCAGATACCCATTATCTCTGCACTCAAGCTTTTAACCTTGGTCTAGAAAAGTTATCACACTGGAGTGTATGTGCATTAGATACACTTGTCCTTAAGTAACAGCAACATTTACCTATTGAGGCTTTCACTTTACAAACATTTAATGAACAGTAGTGATTGTTATAATTTAATTTTACTTCAGTTTCTAAGATCCCTCAGTGTTTAAAGGGACAGTATACAATTTTCAAATAACTGTATGCAATAGACACTACTATAAAGACGAATATGCAAATATACTGATAAAAATCCAGTATAAAACCTTTTAAAAACGTCCTTAGAAGTTTAGCACTATTGATGATCTTAGGCTAGGACAGCCAGTGAAAGGGGCTTGGAAATCAGGAAGAGCAGACACTCCCTCCTCCCCCTTCCCTACATATGAAAAGACCCTTTACACAAACAGGAGCAAGCTTGAATCAGAATACATATTATACTTTGGTGCTTGGTTAGGAGTCTGAAAATAAGCAGAATGTTATTTAAAAATAAGCAAAACTATACATTGTTACAAAAAAAAAATCTAGTGTACAATGTCCCTTTTAATTGCTGGCATTTTTCAATAATGCATGGGATATCTAATTTTTAGTTTTAGCACAGGTACCACGCCTTTTGTAAAAGTAGGTTTCTATCTCTTTCCGAATATTCTTGCGTACCAATATACACTATACAGCCAAAGTATGTGGCCATCCCTACTAATAATTAAGTTCAGGCGATTCAGCCACACCCATCACTAACAGGTGCATAAAATCCAGCACATAGTCATGAATTCTCCATAGACAAACATTGCAGTACAATGGGTTGTACTGAAGAGCTCAGTAACTAACACACTTGTTGGATTCCACCTTTGCAACAAGTCAGCTTTTGGAATTTCTGCCATACTAGATCTGCTCTGGTCAGCTGTAAGTGCTATTATTGTGAAGTGGAAGCATCTGTGAGCAAGCCACGATGCAGTAGACCACACAAACTCCCAGTGGGGACCCCAAGTGCTAAATTGTGAAGCACATAAAAATCACCTATCTGTTGCTTCACTCACAGTAGAGCTCCACACAGTCTCTGGAGGCAACATCAGCACACAAACTGAGCATAGGGAGCTTAGTGAAATAGGTTTTGGTGGCCTAGCAGCTGTACACGTGCCAAATGTAAGCTGGAGTGGTAAAGTATGCCGCCACTGGACTCTGGAGCAGTGGAAACAAGTTCTCTGGAGTGATGAATCACATTTTACGTAAGATGGAAGAATATCGGTGTGGCAGATACCACGTGATTGCTACCTACCAGAATGAATATTGCCTACTGTAAAGTACGGCGGAAGAAGGATAATGGTCTGAGCTGTTTTCAGGGTTTAGACTAGACCAATTGAAGGGTCATCTTAAGGCTACATGATACAATGACATTTTAATCAAGTGGGTGCTTCCAACATTGTTACAAAATTCTGGAGAAGACCCTCTCCTGTTCCAGCATTACTGTGAACCTGTGCACAAAGCATGGTCCATGAAGATATGGTTTGTACGGAGGAATTTGAGAGGCCTGCACAAAGCCCTGACCTCAAACCCATGGAACATCTTTGGGATGAATTGGAACACAGCTTGCGAGACAGACTTTCTCATCTAACATCAAAGCCTAACCTCACAAATGCTTTTTTTTTTTTGCTAAATGAGCACAAATTCCCACAGACACACTCCAAAATCTTGTGGAATGCCTTTCCAGAAGAGTTTTGGCTCCATATTATAGGAGTGATTATGAAATAACAGCCAGACACAAGTACCTTGTGAGGATAAAAAATTGTAATTTAGACAGAGCATAACATTATTATGTTTGCTTCGTTCCTATGATATTCTATGTTGAAGAGCTACCTAGGTATGCATCTGGAACACAACATAGTGCTATCATCTAGTACTCTTGCAAATGGATAACATTCATGCAAAACCGCTGCCATATAGTGCTCCAGAAATGGTCGGGCTCCTAAGCATACCTCCCTGCTTTTCAACAAAAGATACCAAGAGAATAAAGAAAATTGATAATAAAAGTAAATTATGAAGTTGTTTAACCCCTTAATGACCGAGGACGTGCAGGGTACGTCCTCTTAAAAAAGTCACTTAACGACCAAGGACGTACCCTGCACGTCCTCGGTTTGGAAAGCAGCTGGAAGCGATCCTGATCACTTCCAGCTGATTTCCGGTTATTGCAGGATGCCTCGATATTGAGGCATCCTGCAATAACATTTTTTACCCCTCCGGTGCAGAGAGAGCCACTCTGTGGCCCTCTCTGCACCGGACATCGATGGCCGCATTCGTTGGTGGGTGGGAGCTGAAGTGGGAGGTGGGTGGGCGGCCATCGATGGCTTCTTAGTGAGAGAGGGGGGCGGGATCGGTTGCGGTATCGCCGGGGGCGCGCACGGGCGCGCGCGCGTGCACGGGGGGGGGGGGGGGGGGCGCGTGCACGGGGCGGGAGCGGGTGGGAACCGCTACACTACAGAAAAAAGGTACAAGTTGATTGTAAAAAAATATATAATAAACTTATTTTTTTGAAAGCATCTAAGGGATCAGGAAGGGGTGGGGGGTTGGTATTGGGGGGGGGAAGCTACACTACAGAAAAGGGAGATTTTTTTAATATATAACAGCATATTTTTCACTAAAATGGGTACTGGCAGACAGCTGCCAGTACCCAAGATGGCGCACATTAAGTCAGAGGGGGAGGGTTAGAGAGCTGTTTGGTGGGGGATCAGTGAGGTTGGGGGCTAATGGGGATCCTACACATAAGCATATGTAAATATGCTAAAAAAAATGCACAAAAAAGCCAAAATTCTCCTTTTATTTTAGTACTGGCAGAGTTTCTGCCAGTACTTAAGATGGCGGGGACATTTGTGGGGTAGGGGAGGGAAGAGAGATGTTTGGGAGGGATCAGGGGGTCTGATGTTTCAGGTGGGAGGCTGATCTCTACACTAAAGCTAAAATTAACCCTGCAAGCTCCCTACAAGCTACCTAATTAACCCCTTCACTGCTAGCCATAATACACGTGTGATGCGCAGCGCCATTTAGCAGCATTCTAATTACCAAAAAGCAACGCCAAAGTCATATATGTCTGCTATTTCTGAACAAAGGGGATCCCAGAGAAGCATTTACAACCATTTGTGCCATAATTGCACAAGCTGTTTGTAAATGATTTCAGTGAGAAACCTAAAATTGTGAAAAATGTAACATTTTTTTTAATTTGATCGCATTTGGCGGTGAAATGGTGGCATGAAATATACCAAAATGGGCCTAGATCAATACTTGGGGTTGTCTACTACACTACACTAAAGCTAAAAATACCCCAAAAAGCTCCTTACATGCTTCCTAATTAACCCCTTCACTGCTGGGCATAATACACGTGTGGTGGGCAGTGGCATTTAGCGGCCTTCTAATTACCAAAAAGCAAAGCCAAAGCCATATATGTCTGCTATTTCTGAACAAAGGGGATCCCAGAGAAGAATTTACAACCATTTATGCCATAATTGCACAAGCAGTTTGTAAATAATTTCAGTGAGAAACTGAAAGTTTGTGAAAAAATTTGTGAAAAAGTGAACGATTTTTTGTATTTGATCGCATTTGGCGGTGAAATGGTGGCATGAAATATACCAAAATGGGCCTAGATCAATACTTTGGGATGTCTTCTAAAAAAAAATATATACATGTCAATGGATATTCAGGGATTCCTGAAAGATATCAGTGTCCCAATGTAACTAGCGCTAATTTTGAAAAAAAATGGTTTGAAAATAGCAAAGTGCTACTTGTATTTATGGCCCTATAAGTTACAAAAAAAGCAAAGAACTTGTAAACATTGGGTATTTCTAAACTCAGGACAAAATTTAGAAACTATTTAGCATGGGTGTTTTTTGGTGGTTGTAGATATGTAACAGATTTTGGGGTTCAAAGTTAGAAAAAGTGTGTTTTTTTCCATTTTTCCTCATATTTTATAAATTATTTTATAGTAAATGATAAGATATGATGAAAATAATGGTATTTTTAGAAAGTCCATTTAATGGCGAGAAAAACGGTATATAATATGTGTGGGTACAGTAAATGAGTAAGAGGAAAATTTCAGCTAAACACAAACACCGCAGAAATGTAAAAATAGCCTTGGTCCCAAACGGACAGAAAATGGAAAAGTGCTCTGGTCACTAAGGGGTTAAAATCACATGCTCTATCTGAATCGTGAAAAAAATAATGTTGGGTTTTATATCCCTTTAAGACTGATATTTCCTACAGTGGGTGAAAATAAGCATTAAGCATTATCATGGCTCTAGAACAAATGTCCTAGAAAATAATAGGGCATGAAAGAGAAAATGGTTAAACGAAAGCATGTGGCATGAGATATGGAAAATTATGGTAAATTTGTGTTATCAGCATCTGAATAGCATTGGAATCCAAATCCATTTAATACATGAGCAGAGAGTACAAAACATATGTAAAAGGGCTAAAATACAATAATATCACATATGTAAAGACAGAACAGCAAACAAAGTGTGTATTTTGCAGGGGGCAAGTTATTAGATTCCTTTGGTCAAGCTATTTTATTGTAGTCTATGGGAGAGGAGTGTAGCCAGGTTATATAAAGTCAAGGA
The DNA here is from genome assembly GCF_027579735.1 of Bombina bombina. Classification (NCBI taxonomy): domain Eukaryota; kingdom Metazoa; phylum Chordata; class Amphibia; order Anura; family Bombinatoridae; genus Bombina; species Bombina bombina. The sequence goes on from NC_069500.1 coordinate 434,514,452, forward strand.
GGCAGGTGGAGTAGAGGAATCTAATCAAGCGTTTCTTCACAAAATGCCTGGGTAGCTTGGAGGCAAAGACAAGACGAGAGAAGGAGAAAGCAAGAACAAGAGAAGGTTTTCATAACCTGAGTGTAATTAATGCATGTCTTTAGGTAGTTTATATGTCACAGATGACTGGATAGTGAGTTAGAAGTGGATAATAAATATTGAGAAAATGTTGTCAATTCTTATTACTACAAACTCACAATTATGTACAATACAAAGGACATTTTAAGGCTTACACAATTGGGGACTAGCACAAAAAAATAAAAATATACACTTGGATAACTGATGAATAAAAAGTAGAAATAGAGAGCCTATAATAATTTTAATATACTACTAATGTTAAAAGAAAAAGAAAATTAAATTAAAAAAATGAAACAATACAGCAAGGAAACTCATTATAACAAGAGAAATGGAGGTGCCCGTATATCTGAAAATATTGGTTTTGATTGGTTTACTAATTTATTATTATTATTATTCTTTATTTATAAAGCGCCAACAGATTCAGCAGCGCTGTCCATGGGTAACAAAGATAAAACGACAGTACAATATGAGACACCAGACAAAATTTAACAAACAAATACAAGGGGAATTGGGAGCCCTGTTCCCGTGGGAGCTTACAATCTAAATGGGGAGGTGGGGACTGCAAAGGTGGGAATGATGTTAGTGTGGAGTTACATGAGGGCAACTATTAGGCAAGTGGAATTCATTAGTTGCTGATTTGGTGATAGGCTTCCCTGAACAAGAAGGTCTTAGGGAGCGTTTAAAGGAGGAGAGGTTGGGGGGAAAGTCTGACAGCTCGAGGAAGTGCGTTCCAGAGGGTTGGTGCCGCACGGAGGAGGTGATGGTAGAAGAGGCAAGGAGTAGATTGTTGTCAGATCTTAGGGGACGGGCTGGAGTATATTTGTTGATGAGTGAGGACAGGTAGGGGGCTGTATTGGTAAGGGCTTTGTAGGTCAGAGTGAGAATTTTGAATTTAATTCTGCTGTGAATGGGGAGCCAGTGAAGGAACTCACAGAGGGGTGCAGTGGATACAGAGCGTTGGGAGAGGTGGATTAGCCTAGCAGAGGCATTTAGGATGGATTGAAGGGGGGAGAGGCGGGAGAGAGGAAGGCCAGTTAGTAGATTGTTACAGCAGTCAATGAATTAAATGAATATCACTGTGAAAGAGCCACAGAAATATTGATACCAAAGATCAAAAGCGCCAATTAAAAGAAAATCCAAAACAGTCCCATATACAAAGGGTTACAACTATGGTCTTCTCTTATTTACACATAAAATCCAATATAGCTGTAATTTACAAAAAGGCTAAATATCTCTAAATGTAAAATTCTGGAAAAAAATACGTACAAGATAGTTTTTTTTAACATTAATTTTAAAATATCTACCCCATGATTGTTTTTCCTGGGCTGGGGTTCATAAGTTACCCATACTGGTACATTTTTGTTCCTGTCATTTGGGGTATCCCATGTGTGCTGATTGGACATTTGTATTTGAGGATTGATTCAGTGGACCCTTTGGAATACTCAGAGGGATCAGTTAGCTGGGTAGCTGCAAATAATCTTGGACTGCTCTATGTGCAGTTTTATTAGTGCCCCACATTTGTGAGTATCATTCCATGTGTGATTGTTTTTGGAATAGTAAGTCTATTGATAATACGTCATTGGATGGAAATGGATTACAATAGGTTGATATAAAAGTGGAGATTATGCAATACCCTTTTAAAACCCAGTTTTGAAAACGCTAGTACTGTTAGTGACAATAACGGCAATCAAATACTACAATAAAAAATAAACACATGCCATTTGTTGATGTTGAGATCCTGAAGTATGGTCATCATGCTAAAATACATATGGCTTCAATATGATTATTACATTTTGAGGATGGATTTAGATTAAAATAAGTTAATGTCAAACATGTAAATTAGTATTTCCCTTGCACAGTGAACGAAGGGGTTTATTGAGTAGAGCTTTACTGTAATCTTAAGAGGTGTGAATGGGCTATTGTATCAGTGAGTTTTGGGTGGCCTCACAGTTTCTATTTAAAAAACATTTACTTGGCACAAGCTAATTTTTTTTTTCCGGGAGCTTTTCTGTTAAAAAAGGTGTTTGCAGCTGTGGAGTTAACAAACTAAACATATTTGCTTTGTGATCACCTGAGAAACTTGACTGCCAATATGAGGCTAGATAACAAGTCTAACGCTATGTATCGCTCCTGCTCATGCTTTAACTCCGCTAGAAGCAAGTAATATTTTTGCATCTGTTGGGTTGCGTGAGTATTATTAGTTGAACGTAAAAAGATTTTGCTTGCGTGCTAACCACAGTTAGAATATATATATGATTATATATAGGTATAGCTATATATAGATATATAGGAATATATATTTATTTATAAATATTTAGAACATATTCCCTTATTTGAAGAACATAAGAATGTGAAATATTTACAGTAAATACACAACTAAACACTATTAAAAATTTATATTGCATAAATATGAACTTACATGTTTTCAGCTACTTGACTGCAAAGGGCCCCAATACACTTTTATATATATGTCTATATATGTATACATATGTATGTATGTGTTTATATATGTATATATATGTCTGTAAATACATATATACACATATAAATACATATGTACACACACACACATATTATATATATATATATATACAGGGAGTGCAGAATTATTAGGCAAATGAGTATTTTGACCACATCATCCTCTTTATGCATGTTGTCTTACTCCAAGCTGTATAGGCTCGAAAGCCTACTACCAATTAAGCATATTAGGTGATGTGCATCTCTGTAATGAGAAGGGGTGTGGTCTAATGACATCAACACCCTATATCAGGTGTGCATAATTATTAGGCAACTTCCTTTCCTTTGGCAAAATGGGTCAAAAGAAGGACTTGACAGGCTCAGAAAAGTCAAAAATAGTGAGATATCTTGCAGAGGGATGCAGCACTCTTAAAATTGCAAAGCTTCTGAAGCGTGATCATCGAACAATCAAGCGTTTCATTCAAAATAGTCAACAGGGTCGCAAGAAGCGTGTGGAAAAACCAAGGCGCAAAATAACTGCCCATGAACTGAGAAAAGTCAAACGTGCAGCTGCCAAGATGCCACTTGCCACCAGTTTGGCCATATTTCAGAGCTGCAACATCACTGGAGTGCCCAAAAGCACAAGGTGTGCAATACTCAGAGACATGGCCAAGGTAAGAAAGGCTGAAAGACGACCACCACTGAACAAGACACACAAGCTGAAACGTCAAGACTGGGCCAAGAAATATCTCAAGACTGATTTTTCTAAGGTTTTATGGACTGATGAAATGAGAGTGAGTCTTGATGGGCCAGATGGATGGGCCCGTGGCTGGATTGGTAAAGGGCAGAGAGCTCCAGTCCGACTCAGACGCCAGCAAGGTGGAGATGGAGTACTGGTTTGGGCTGGTATCATCAAAGATGAGCTTGTGGGGCCTTTTCGGGTTGAGGATGGAGTCAAGCTCAACTCCCAGTCCTACTGCCAGTTTCTGGAACACACCTTCTTCAAGCAGTGGTACAGGAAGAAGTCAGCATCCTTCAAGAAAAACATGATTTTCATGCAGGACAATGCTCCATCACACGTGTCCAAGTACTCCACAGCGTGGCTGGCAAGAAAGGGTATAAAAGAATAAAATCTAATGACATGGCCTCCTTGTTCACCTGATCTGAACCCCATTGAGAAACTGTGGTCCATCATCAAATGTGAGATTTACAAGGAGGGAAAACAGTACACCTCTCTGAACAGTGTCTGGGAGGCTGTGGTTGCTGCTGCACGCAATGTTGATGGTGAACAGATCAAAACACTGACAGAATCCATGGATGGCAGGCTTTTGAGTGTCCTTGCAAAGAAAGGTGGCTATATTGGTCACTGATTTGTTTTTGTTTTGTTTTTGAATGTCAGAAATGTATATTTGTGAATGTTGAGATGTTATATTGGTTTCACTGGTAAAAATAAATAATTGAAATGGGTATATATTTGTTTTTTGTTAAGTTGCCTAATAATTATGCACAGTAATAGTCACCTGCACACACAGATATCCCCCTAAAATAGCTATAACTAAAAACAAACTAAAAACTACTTCCAAAACTATTCAGCTTTGATATTAATGAGTTTTTTTGGGTTCATTGAGAACATGGTTGTTGTTCAATAATAAAATTAATCCTCAAAAATACAACTTGCCTAATAATTCTGCACTCCCTGTATATATATACACACATACATAAAATATATATAAATCCATTAAGCTTTTTAACATTTTCGGTTCGTCTGAGGAAGGGGTGAATGCCTCAAAATGTCACATTAAAGTTTTGAGTGATCTTTAAATCCAGCGAGTGCAATGCTTGTGGACTATATATATATATATATATATATATATATATATATATATATATATATATATATACACACACATACATATTTAAACATGTAGGTGTATTACATTTTTTTTTTAAATAATTATTATGGTGTTGTGTTTTATTCAAGGGCAACAGTTAACCAGAGTTCTGAAGTCGCAATATCCTGACGCCGGTTAAATTAAATTATGCTCAAGCAAACGCATTTACTTTCAACTTGTAATACATGCTCTATTTGCGATGCATGCAAACACCCGCAATAAACCCCTTTTCACTGGAGCGCAACATTTAGCACGGCACTCATAATCCAGCCCTTGGTTGAAAAGCTAAAAGCCATTTCGGGACCAAATTGCTGATATATAGGGATAGACCCCTATGTTTGCTACGGCACTATGGAAGGCATGTGCAGTATAAAGAATATTTTAAAGTATGTTTTACTTTGTGCCATCCAGTAATCACAAAAAATAAATAAACAAATATCTATAATATACTGTATATTTCCAGGGTATGTATTATCTTACTTTGTGCCATCCAGTAATCACAATAAATAACAAATATCTATAATATACTGTATATTTCCAGGGTATGTATTATCTTACTTTGTGCCATCCAGTAATCACAATAAATAACAAATATCTATAATATACTGTATATTTCCAGGGTATGTATTATCTTACTTTGTGCCATTCAGTAATCACAATAAATAACATATATCTATAATATACTGTATATTTCCAGGGTATGTATTATCTTACTTTGTGCCATCCAGTAATCACAATAAATAACAAATATCTATAATATACTGTATATTTCCAGGGTATGTATTATCTTACTTTGATAAGGGGAAGGTTAAATCCTAGGTTTAGGGGCAACTAAGTTGGTTTTGGCTCACAGACCTAAGTATCAGCATTAGCGATATCAAGTAAACATGTGAAGACTATGGAATACCAAGAGCCAGGACCCACAAACAAACTGCACAGATACATGTCATTCTTTATTCTTTTAACTTTTTTCTTTCATGATTTAGCTAGAACATATCATTTAAAACAACTTTCACATTTTCTTCTGTTCTATCATTTTCATTGTTCTCTTGATATCCCTTGCTGAAAAGCAGGAACGTAAGCTCAGGAGTGTGCACGTGTCTGCAACACTTTATGGCACCAGTGTTGCAAGAATGTTATACATTTTCAAGAGCACTACATGTAGTGCTCCAGACATGAGCATGCTACCTACCTAGGTATCTCTTCAACAAAGAATACATGAGAACAAAGCAAATGTGATAACAGAAGTAAAATGGAAGGTTTTTTTTTTTAAATTGTACGCTCTGTCTGAATCAAAATCAAAAAAATGGGGTTTCATGTCCCTTTAAACACATTCTCAGAATCGCTAGCCAGAAATTGGCGTATGTTCTAATATCCTTAAAGGGACACTGTACCCAAAAAATGTCTTTCTTGATTCAGATTGAGCATGCAATTTTAAGCAACTTTCTAATTTACTTCTATTATCAAATGTTCTTCATTCTCTTGGTATCTTTATTTGAAATGCAAGAATGTAAGTTTAGATGCCGGCCCATTTTTGGTGAACAACCTGGGTTGTCTTTGCTGATTGGTGGATAAATTCATCCAATAAAAAAGTTCTGTCCAGAGTACTGAAACTAAAAAAAAGCTTAGATGCCTTCTTTTTCAAATAATAATAGCAAGAGAACAAAGAAAAATTGATAATAGGAGTAAATTAGAAAATTTCTTAAAATTGCATGCTCTTTCTGAATTACAAAAGAAAAAATTTGGGTTCAGTGTCCCTTTAATCAAAATGCATAGCCACCATCAATCTCTCTTGTCATGTTTAAAACTGACAGTATTTTATAGGTTTGGGCATATACTATTCTATACATTTCTCTTTTATACAATATATGCAATTTCAGTATTCTATATGTTTTATTTTCCACACACCAAATCACTGTCTTTAGTATTCAGGGTAAAATGTGGATTATGTGGAGTGAATATGGCAGAAGTGTACAGGGAATGCTATAGTTTGTTTTCTGTGGAAGGTGATTCATAATCTAGTAAACAAGTGGATAACAACTTCAGAGCATAATGAAGCTCAACCAATAATGCACTCAACATTCAAGGAATCACTCAGTTATTGCTAAAATCCCATGCATCTACCATCTGTCTTTTACTAAATCCCTCTCGGCAATGGCTGATTGCTCACTTTTTTTCCTCTGAGGTAATAACTCGCATGCAACCATTTCATCCTGAAAGTACATAACTCACGTGTATTTTTTTTGGCAGCATTACTTTTTTTTTTTACTTTAATGCAGCAATGTGCTTTTTGTATTATAATATTTTGCAAGCAGTTTTTTTGGTCCCATTTATGACATATGCATTACAAAGTATTGTACACGACATTTATGCATTTTATGCACAGGACTTTAAATAATGTTGAAACATTTTTTTTAACTTAGATATATATATATCTATATCTATATATATATATATATATATATATATCTCAAAATACTATGGGCCAGACTACAAGTGGAGCGCTAAATATCGCTTTCATGAAATCTATATTTGCTCTCCACTGTGTAATACCAACCCACGGTAATGTTTACTCGTATTACAAGTTAACAGCAATGCAAACGTTTGCATTGCACTCATGAAAGCGCAATCCCATAGTCTTCAATAGGAGCCTCGTTCTGATGCCGTCAGAGATGGTATCAGAACCTCGTGCAGCAAAGGGAGTAGTAGCGCAGCGATGGCAGCAAATTTTTAAATATTTATGTATATGATTTTATACATATATATTTATGTGTTAATATGTATATATACACATATTAACACATAAATATATATGTATAGTTATATACATAAATATTTACTGGGAACACACAGCTTCCATAGACCGCAATGTAAATGCACTTTTCAGTGCCGTTTTTTTTTTTCTGACACTCCACTCCCACCAACTTTAGAACCCAAAAACTGCCTAGTGCAGTTATTTTTTATTTTAAAAAATGTTACTTTTTTTTAAATAAATACTATAATACCCTCTATTTTGAGGGCATTTGGGACAAGGAAATTATATAATGAGTTAGAGCATTTTATTATTGAACTATTGCTTAACTTGTAGTATCCCCTGCAAAAGGGGTTAACACATAGTGAAATTCTGATCCAGAGCAGCAATTCACGACCGAGCACATCTGGTGAGCCAATGTGTAGCCACTAATCACCAGCAAGCTCTTAGTAGTACATTGTTGCTCTTGAGCCTACCTAGTTATGCTTTTCAACAAAAGATACCAATAGAACAAGGTACATTTTAATAACATAAGTAAATTAAAAAGTCTCTTAACCCCTTTAGGACATAGTTTCAGTTTGCTCAATGGTTCCATGATAGATTAATTCCGTCATTGGTCATTAAGGGGTTAAAATGGCATGTTTTATATAAATTGTGGAAGTTTAATTTTGACTTTTCTGAGGATGATGATAAAAAGTGAATCTATGGTGATGGCATGTGCTAAGAAAGAGGAATCTTCTGGAATTAGGGTTGCCAGATGTCTTACACAAACATTCTAGGCAATCTGTCCATCACACAATACCCTTATAATTCCTCGAATGTCTCCTTTGGAATATCAATAACTTTGTAAATGCCTACGTTTAACGCCAGCACCAGAGAAAGCTTCTTCTGTTCTCATTAAAAATTAAAGTGGAAAGATGGAATTGTGTTCTGGGGGGTGCAGAATGCTGGCAGGAAAACATCCTCACTCTGCAAGGGGATCCCATACATTAATGTTTCATGTGTTTGTAATGAGGATACATTGAGAGGTCAGGAATCTGAAGACACAGTGGAAGCAACACAGAGAATTTGTATACTATTAATCTGCATCCAGCACTGTGTGGATTAACAGATGTGTCTATCATGGGTAGACGAGACCTATGAAACCAAACACTGTCACATAGATATTAAAAAAAAAAGCTTTAAAAGAATGAAGGTGACATTCAAAACAGAAAGAGGTACATCATGTGACATTCCGTCATTGCAGTGCACAGGTGTAGGCTGTGGATTTGGAGACAGGACTGACTGACACTACAATGAGCTGCTGAGTTTCCTTGTGCAAAGAGCTGGAGCTGCAGGAAAGAACACACAGTCTTGACATATTAAGTATTGCTATTTATAAACTAAACAAGCAGACATTTCAGATATCGGTGAGATGTAAACTGCTCTCTAATTCGACCAATGCAACACATAAATAAAATACACAAACTCCCATTAGCCTTTACTAGATATTTACCATCAGTTTATATCTGAGGCTTTAACATTGAGATACATAAATAAACTTGTCTAAAGATGAATATATATATATATATATATATATATATACAAAATAAGGAAAAACAGAATTTATGTTTACCTGATAAATTACTTTCTCCAACGGTGTGTCCGGTCCACGGCGTCATCCTTACTTGTGGGATATTCTCCTCCCCAACAGGAAATGGCAAAGAGCCCAGCAAAGCTGGTCACATGATCCCTCCTAGGCTCCGCCTTCCCCAGTCATTCGACCGACGTAAAGGAGGAATATTTGCATAGGAGAAATCATATGATACCGTGGTGACTGTAGTTAAAGAAAATAAATTATCAGACCTGATTAAAAAACCAGGGCGGGCCGTGGACCGGACACACCGTTGGAGAAAGTAATTTATCAGGTAAACATAAATTCTGTTTTCTCCAACATAGGTGTGTCCGGTCCACGGCGTCATCCTTACTTGTGGGAACCAATACCAAAGCTTTAGGACACGGATGAAGGGAGGGAGCAAATCAGGTCACCTAGATGGAAGGCACCACGGCTTGCAAAACTTTTCTCCCAAAAATAGCCTCAGAAGAAGCAAAAGTATCAAATTTGTAAAATTTAGTAAAAGTGTGCAGTGAAGACCAAGTCGCTGCCTTACATATCTGATCAACAGAAGCCTCGTTCTTGAAGGCCCATGTGGAAGCCACAGCCCTAGTGGAATGAGCTGTGATTCTTTCAGGAGGCTGCCGTCCGGCAGTCTCGTAAGCCAATCTGATGATGCTTTTAAGCCAAAAAGAGAGAGAGGTAGAAGTTGCTTTTTGACCTCTCCTTTTTCCAGAATAAACAACAAACAAGGAAGATGTTTGTCTAAAATCCTTTGTAGCATCTAAATAGAATTTTAGAGCACGAACTACATCCAAATTGTGCAACAAACGTTCCTTCTTTGAAACTGGATTCGGACACAAAGAAGGCACGACTATCTCCTGGTTAATGTTTTTGTTAGAAACAACTTTCGGAAGAAAACCAGGTTTAGTACGCAAAACCACCTTATCTGCATGGAACACCAGATAAGGAGGAGAACACTGCAGAGCAGATAATTCTGAAACTCTTCTAGCAGAAGAAATTGCAACCAAAAACAAAACTTTCCAAGATAATAACTTAATATCAACGGAATGTAAGGGTTCAAACGGAACCCCCTGAAGAACTGAAAGAACTAAATTGAGACTCCAAGGAGGAGTCAAAGGTTTGTAAACAGGCTTGATTCTAACCAGAGCCTGAACAAAGGCTTGAACATCTGGCACAGCTGCCAGCTTTTTGTGAAGTAACACAGACAAGGCAGAAATCTGTCCCTTCAAAGAACTTGCAGATAATCCTTTCTCCAAACCTTCTTGAAGAAAGGATAGAATTTTAGGAATTTTTATTTTGTCCCAAGGGAATCCTTTAGATTCACACCAACAGATATATTTTTTCCATATTTTGTGGTAGATTTTTCTAGTTACAGGCTTTCTGGCCTGAACAAGAGTATCAATGACAGAATCTGAGAACCCTCGCTTTGATAAGATCAAGCGTTCAATCTCCAAGCAGTCAGTTGGAGTGAGACCAGATTCGGATGTTCGAACGGACCTTGAACAAGAAGGTCCCGTCTCAAAGGTAGCCTCCATGGTGGAGCCGATGACATATTCACCAGGTCTGCATACCAAGTCCTGCGTGGCCACGCAGGAGCTATCAAGATCACCGATGCCCTCTCCTGATTGATCCTGGCTACCAGCCTGGGAATGAGAGGAAACGGCGGGAATACATAAGCTAGTTTGAAGGTCCAAGGTGCTACTAGTGCATCTACTAGAGTCGCCTTGGGATCCCTGGATCTGGACCCGTAGCAAGGAACCTTGAAGTTCTGACGAGAGGCCATCAGATCCATGTCTGGAATGCCCCACAACTGAGTAATTTGGGCAAAGATTTCCGGATGGAGTTCCCACTCCCCCGGATGAAATGTCTGACGACTCAGAAAATCCGCTTCCCAATTTTCCACTCCTGGGATGTGGATTGCAGACAAGTGGCAGGAGTGAGTCTCCGCCCATTGAATGATTTTGGTCACTTCTTCCATTGCCAGGGAACTCCTTGTTCCCCCCTGATGGTTGATGTACGCAACAGTCGTCATGTTGTCTGATTGAAACCGTATGAATTTGGCCTTTGCTAGCTGAGGCCAAGCCTTGAGAGCATTGAATATCGCTCTCAGTTCCAGAATATTTATGGGGAGAAGAAATTCTTCCCGAGACCAAAGACCCTGAGCTTTCAGGGGTCCCCAGACCGCGCCCCAGCCCACCAGACTGGCGTCGGTCGTGACAATGACCCACTCTGGTCTGCGGAAGCTCATCCCCTGTGACAGGTTGTCCAGGGACAGCCACCAACGGAGTGAATCTCTGGTCCTCTGATCTACTTGAATCGTCGGAGACAAGTCTGTATAATCCCCATTCCACTGACTGAGCATGCACAGTTGTAATGGTCTTAGATGAATTTGCGCAAAAGGAACTATGTCCATTGCCGCTACCATCAAACCTATTACTTCCATGCACTGCGCTATGGAAGGAAGAGGAACAGAATGAAGTATTTGACAAGAGTTTAGAAGTTTTGATTTTCTGGCCTCTGTCAGAAAAATCCTCATTTCTAAGGAGTCTATTATTGTTCCCAAGAAGGGAACCCTTGTTGACGGAGATAGAGAACTTTTTTCTACGTTCACTTTCCACCCGTGAGATCTGAGAAAGGCCAGGACAATGTCCGTGTGAGCCTTTGGTTGTGGAAGGGACGACGCTTGAATCAGAATGTCGTCCAAGTAAGGCACTACTGCAATGCCCCTTGGTCTTAGCACCGCTAGAAGGGACCCTAGTACCTTTGTGAAAATTCTTGGAGCAGTGGCTAATCCGAATGGAAGTGCCACAAACTGATAATGCTTGTCCAGAAATGCGAACCTTAGGAACCGATGATGTTCCTTGTGGATAGGAATATGTAGATACGCATCCTTTAAATCCACCGTGGTCATGAATTGACCTTCCTGGATGGAAGGAAGAATTGTTCGAATGGTTTCCATTTTGAACGATGGAACCTTGAGAAACTTGTTTAGGATCTTGAGATCTAAGATTGGTCTGAATGTTCCCTCTTTTTTGGGAACTACGAACAGATTGGAGTAGAACCCCATCCCTTGTTCTCCTAATGGAACAGGATGAATCACTCCCATTTTTAACAGGTCTTCTACACAATGTAAGAATGCCTGTTTTTTTATGTGGTCTGAAGACAATTGAGACCTGTGGAACCTCCCCCTTGGGGGAAGCCCCTTGAATTCCAGAAGATAACCTTGGGAGACTATTTCCAGCGCCCAAGGATCCAGAACATCTCTTGCCCAAGCCTGAGCGAAGAGAGAGAGTCTGCCCCCCACCAGATCCGGTCCCGGATCGGGGGCCAACATCTCATGCTGTCTTGGTAGCAGTGGCAGGTTTCTTGGCCTGCTTACCTTTGTTCCAGCCTTGCATTGGCCTCCAGGCTGGCTTGGCTTGAGAAGTATTACCCTCTTGCTTAGAGGACGTAGCACTTGGGGCTGGTCCGTTTCTGCGAAAGGGACGAAAATTAGGTTTATTTTTGGCCTTGAAAGACCTATCCTGAGGAAGGGCGTGGCCCTTGCCCCCAGTGATATCAGAAATAATCTCTTTCAAGTCAGGGCCAAACAGCGTTTTCCCCTTGAAAGGAATGTTAAGCAATTTGTTCTTGGAAGACGCATCCGCTGACCAAGATTTTAGCCAAAGCGCTCTGCGCGCCACAATAGCAAAACCTGAATTTTTCGCCGCTAATCTAGCCAATTGCAAAGTGGCGTCTAGGGTGAAAGAGTTAGCCAATTTGAGAGCATGAATTCTGTCCAAAATCTCCTCATAAGAAGAATCTTTATTGAGCGCCTTTTCTAGTTCATCGAACCAGAAACACGCTGCTGTAGTGACAGGAACAATGCATGAAATTGGTTGTAGAAGGTAACCTTGCTGAACAAACATCTTTTTAAGCAAACCCTCTAATTTTTTATCCATAGGATCTTTGAAAGCACAACTATCTTCTATGGGTATAGTGGTGCGTTTGTTTAGAGTAGAAACCGCCCCCTCGACCTTGGGGACTGTCTGCCATAAGTCCTTTCTGGGGTCGACCATAGGAAACAATTTCTTAAATATAGGGGGAGGGACGAAAGGTATGCCGGGCCTTTCCCATTCTTTGTTTACAATGTCCGCCACCCGCTTGGGTATAGGAAAAGCTTCGGGGGGCCCCGGGACCTCTAGGAACTTGTCCATTTTACATAATTTCTCTGGAATGACCAAATTCTCACAATCATCCAGAGTAGATAACACCTCCTTAAGCAGGGCGCGGAGATGTTCCAATTTAAATTTGAATGTAATCACATCAGGTTCAGCTTGTTGAGAAATTTTCCCTGAATCTGAAATTTCTCCCTCAGACAAAACCTCCCTGGCCCCCTCAGACTGGTGTAGGGGCACTTCAGAACCAATATCATCAGCGTCCTCATGCTCTTCAGTATTGTCTAAAACAGAGCAGTCGCGCTTTCGCTGATAAGTGGGCATTTTGGCTAAAATGTTTTTGATAGAATTATCCATTACAGCCGTTAATTGTTGCATAGTAAGGAGTATTGGCGCACTAGATGTACTAGGGGCCTCCTGTGTGGGCAAGACTGGTGTAGACGAAGGAGGGGATGATGCAGTACCATGCTTACTCCCCTCACTTGAGGAATCATCTTGGGCATCATTTTCTCTAAATTTTGTGTCACATAAATCACATCTATTTAAATGAGAAGGAACCTTGGCTTCCCCACATACAGAACACAGTCTATCTGGTAGTTCAGACATGTTAAACAGGCATAAACTTGATAACAAAGTACAAAAAACGTTTTAAAATAAAACCGTTACTGTCACTTTAAATTTTAAACTGAACACACTTTATTACTGCAAATGTGAAAAAGTATGAAGGAATTGTTCAAAATTCACCAAAATTTCACCACAGTGTCTTAAAGCCTTAAAAGTATTGCACACCAAATTTGAAAGCTTTAACTCTTAAAATAACGGAACCGGAGCCGTTTTTATATTTAACCCCTTTACAGTCCCTGGTATCTGCTTTGCTGAGACCCAACCAAGCCCAAAGGGGAATACGATACCAAATGACGCCTTCAGAAAGTCTTTTCTATGTATCAGAGCTCCTCACACATGCATCTGCATGTCATGCTTCCCAAAAACAAGTGCGCAATAGAGGCGCGAAAATGAGGCTCTGCCTATGATTAGGGAAAGCCCCTAGAGAATAAGGTGTCCAATACAGTGCCTGCCGGTTATTTTACATAAATCCCAAGAATAAAATAATTCCTCAAAGCTATGAAGTATTAAAATATGCTTATATATCAATCGTTTTAGCCCAGAAAATGTCTACAGTCTTAAAAGCCCTTGTGAAGCCCTTTTTTTTTTTTTTTTTTTCTTTTTTTTTTTCTTATGTAATAAAAATGGCTTACCGGATCCCATAGGGAAAATGACAGCTTCCAGCAATACATCGTCTTGTTAGAAATGTGTCATACCTCAAGCAGCAAAAGTCTGCTCACTGTTTCCCCCAACTGAAGTTAATTCCTCTCAACAGTCCTGTGTGGAAACAGCCATCGATTTTAGTAACGGTTGCTAAAATCATTTTCCTCTTACAAACAGAAATCTTCATCTCTTTTCTGTTTCAGAGTAAATAGTACATACCAGCACTATTTTAAAATAACAAACTCTTGATTGAATAATAAAAACTACAGTTAAACACTAAAAAACTCTAAGCCATCTCCGTGGAGATGTTGCCTGTACAACGGCAAAGAGAATGACTGGGGAAGGCGGAGCCTAGGAGGGATCATGTGACCAGCTTTGCTGGGCTCTTTGCCATTTCCTGTTGGGGAGGAGAATATCCCACAAGTAAGGATGACGCCGTGGACCGGACACACCTATGTTGGAGAAAGAAGAAGCGCTAAAGGGTCCCAGATGACCAGTGTAGGAAAATCCACTATTAATTGATAAAACTGCTATAAATAATTTATCATATAATGAGTTTTTAAAACTATAAATAGTAATGAGCATTCATTTTCATATATGGTGTATGTTGACCAATGGTGAGTGTTGGACTCAATAGACACTGGCTGTAGTCACTGGTTTTTGAAAACAGCTCTGGTGTGCTGAGTTCAGATGCTTAAAAGTCAAAGTTTATTTTGTATGTTAAAAGCAAAACAAAAAACAAAAACAAAAAATGAACATACAATACACTATGAACAAAGCTTTTCTTTCTGGGTCTGGGCTGACTGACTCAGACTAACTCGTTGAAAGTATGTAAAAGTCAGTTCCCAGATCGTAGAGAAAAATTAATATGATGATATATAAAAAGTGAGATACTAATAATATAAATCTATATTTAAATACTTTTGTGTATAAAAAAATAAATAAATAGATTGACGCAGAGTTTAATAAAAAACAGATTAATGTATGAGTATAACTCCAGCTATGCGTACAGATTAAAAGAGACTGTTTAATTGAGAATGTTTTGAAATGGATGCACAATGTTTTAAAATTATAATTAGCATGTGTTTATTTTAAAAAGTATTCCTAAATTAATAAATAATCCTAATTGATAAAACAGGGGTGTTAAATATCAGGAACAATAGAGGATAAAAACAAATAGTAATAAATCACTTATCTAAAAAAGGGCACATTTGTTGGTGAATAAAATAGAAGAGCCAAAAAAATGGAGGAGCCAAAAAACCTCACACGCCG
Source organism: Bombina bombina (assembly GCF_027579735.1). NCBI lineage: Eukaryota > Metazoa > Chordata > Amphibia > Anura > Bombinatoridae > Bombina > Bombina bombina. The sequence goes on from NC_069500.1 coordinate 434,529,983, forward strand.
GTGTGGATATATGTATGTATTTGTGTATATACTGTATGTATTTATAGACATATAGACATGTATACACGTATAAACACATAAATACATATGTATACATTGGAGTGCATCGGAGCCCTTTGTAGTTAAGTAAATGAAAACATGTAAAAGCATATTTTTTCAATAATATTTTTTTTGTTTAAATAGTTTTTTATTGAGGTTTTGGTATTGATATACAACAATAATAATTGTTCAACATGTTAGGTCAGAAGTGTTATATAAGTCTTTACAGTCTCGATACAATAGCATAGTGGTTTAATTATCTATTACCATATTGCTATAGGTTAACAACTAACAATTTGAAACCTCCTTTTTACGTATAACTTATATAATAAAGATAGCTATTATGTTATTCACTCCTGGGATAACTAACAAGTTGGAAAAAAGAAACATCTTACATTTGGTAGCTATTCGTTTGACCTTTGGAGTGTTTGTTAACATAACTGGTGTAATACATCAATTGTAATCTGTATAGATAGAATTTCTTGTCAGAGTGGTGATCAGAGCCGAAAGAGGAGAGAGAAAAAAAAAAGGGGGGGGGAAGGTGGGAAATATTATCTAGGAATTATCCAACAACTCAAGATTTTATAAAGAGGGTGTTCCAGGCTTGCCAAATTTCTAAATATAATTTGTAGCTTGAAAAGCATACTTTTGCATACATTTAATGTATTCCATGATATTATTATTATTATCGGTTATTTGTAGAGCGCCAACAGATTCCGCAGCGCTATAAACAAAGGGGGAGTACAACAAAACAATTATAGGGTAGAGGGCCCTGCCAAGAGTTGCACTGTTGTACTCAGCTCTTAAGAAGGTGATCTACAAACAGCTGGACTCTTAGGCTTACATGCTAAGAGGGTTCAGGGGATAGCAGTGGAGGAGAGGAACTGGTAATAGGAAAGGTCAGCGTAGGTTGTATGCGTCCCTGAACAGTAGAGTCTTTAGGGAGCACTTGAAGCTTTTAAAACTAGAAGAGAGTCTTGTGGAGCGAGGCAGAGAGTTCCACAAGATGGGAGCCAGTCTGGAGAAGTCCTGTAAACGGGAGTGTGATGAGGTGACAAGAGAGGAGGAGAGTAGGAGGTCATGAGCAGAGCGAAGGGGACGGGAGGGAGAGTATCTGGAGACAAGGTCTGAGATGTAGGGGGGAGTAGTGCAGTTGAGGGCTTTGTATGTAAGAGTGAGAGTTTTGTGTTTGATCCTAGAGGCAAGAGGAAGCCAGTGAAGGGATTGGCAGAGAGGCGCAGCAGATGAAGAGCGACGTGTAAGGAAGATGAGTCTGGCAGAGGCATTCATTATGGATTGTAAAGGAGCTAGGCGGCAGGTGGGGAGACCAGAGAGGACAGAGTTGCAGTAATCAAGGCGGGAAGGAATGAGAGAGTGGATTAAAATCTTAGTTGTGTCTTGTGTAAGGAAGTGTCTAATTTTAGAGATGTTTTTAAGGTGGAAGCGGCAGGCTGTAGCCAAGGACTGAATGTGAGGAGTGAAGGAAAGATCTGAGTCAAATGTAACCCCGAGACATCGGGCATGCGGGGTAGGGGTAATGATGGAGTTGTCGACAGTTATAGAGATATTGGGGGTGGAGATTTTGGAAGAAGGGGGGAAAATGAGGAGCTCAGTTTTGGAGAGATTTAGCTTGAGGTAGTGAGAGGACATCCAGGAAGAGATGTGAGAAAGACAGTTAGTGACACGGGTTAGCAAGGAAGGAGATAGTTCTGGTGCAGAGAAGTAGATTTGGGTGTCATCGACATACAAATGATATTGGAAACCGTGGGACTTAATAAGGGAACCTAGTGATGACGTATAGATTGAGAAAAGAAGGGGACCGAGGACAGAGCCTTGCGGTACTCCAACAGAAAGTGGTGACGGGGCAGAGGAGGCCCCAGAGAAGGCTACACTGAAGGTACGGTTTGACAGGTAGGAAGAGAGCCACGAAAGGGCTGTGTCACAGATGCCGAAGGATTGGAGGGTTTGGAGCAAAAGAGGGTGGTCGACAGTGTCAAAGGCTGCGGACAGGTCAAGGAGAATAAGCAGAGAGAAGTGGCCTTTTGATTTAGCTGTAAGTAGGTAGTTGGTGACCTTAACAATAGCTGTCTCTGTGGAGTGATAGGGACGAAATCCAGATTGCAGCGGGTCAAGAAGGGAGTTTAACGTAAGGAAATGGGATAGGCGTGCATATACTAGTTTTTCGAGAAGCTTTGAAGCAAGAGGGAGGAGGGAAATTGGGCGGTAGTTGGATGGGGAGGTAGGATCAAGGGAAGGTTTTTTGAGGATAGGTGTGACCAGTGCATGTTTCATTGATGAGGGAAATGTACCAGTACTGAGGGAGAGGTTGAAAATGTGTGTTAGTATAGGGGTAAGGGTAGCAGAGAGAGAGGGGAGCAGCTGTGAGGGGATAGGGTCAAGGGGACAGGTAGTGAGGCGAGAGCGCAATATAAGTGCTGAAACTTCGTCCTCAGTAACAGGGGAGAATGAACTAAGTTTCAGGTTATGAGGGTTGTGGTTGAGTGAGAGTATTTGAGGGGGGGAGAGAATGGAATTGTGTTGAGAGCTGATTTCATGTCTGATGGAATCAATTTTTGTTAATGAAGTGACTGGCAAAGTCTTGAGCTGACAGAGAAGTTGTATTAGGAAGTGGGGGAGGGCGGAGGAGAGTATTGAAAGTGGAGAACAGACGTTTTGGGTTTGAAGAAAGATTAGAGATAAGAGTAGAGAAGTAGTGTTGCTTGTGGAGATTAAGGGCAGAGTAGTAGGAGTTCAAGATGAATTTGTAATGAAGAAAATCAGCTGAACTCCGTGATTTTCTCCAATGTCGTTCAGCAGTACGGGAACATCTGCGTAGGTACCGTGTCAGAGGAGTATGCCAGGGCTGGGGATGAGTGTGTGATTTCCTAGCAGTGGTAAGAGGGGCGAGATTGTCAAGGACGGATATAAGGGTGGAATTATAGTGGCAGATAGATTGTTCAGGGCAGGAGGAGAAGGATGAGAGGAGCGGTTGAAGGGAATTAGCAAGTTGTTGCTGATCTAAAGACCTAATGCTTCTGTGAAGTTTGGTGTGAGGAGTAGAAGGTGGGAGAGTTGTAGGAAGGGATGATATGTTGCAGGTAAGGAGATGGTGGTCAGAAAGAGGAAAAGGGGAGTTTGAGAAGTTTGAGAGAGTGCATCGATAGCTAAAGATCAGGTCAAGGGAGTGACCGTCTTTGTGAGTGGGAGAATCAGTCCATTGTGACAGACCGAAAGAGGAAGTGAGTTGCAGAAGTTGTTTAGCAGAAGAGGCAGTGGGATTGTTAAGGGGGATGTTGAAGTCGCCAAGAATGAGGGCAGGGGTGTCTGAGGAAAGGAAATAAGGAAGCCAGGCAGCAAAGTGATCTAAAAATTGAGTTGGGGAGCCAGGGGGGCGGTATATGACTGCAACACGTATAGAGAGGGGAGAGAATAACCGAATCATGTGTGCTTCAAATGAAGAAAATGTGAGTGAAGAGAAGGGCTGAATTTGTTGGAAGGTGCACTGAGAGGAAAGTAAAATACCGACACCACCTCCTTGTCTATTGCCAGACCTAGGAGTGTGGCTGAAATGGAGACCCCCATGTGACAGTGCAGCAGTGGATGCTGTGTCTGAAGTAGAGAGCCAGGTTTCTGTAAGAGCCAGAAGGTTAAGAGAGTGGGAGATAAAGAGATCATGGATAGAAGTTAACTTGTTGCAAACAGAGCGAGAGTTCCAGAGTGCACAAGTGAAGGGGGAGGCTTTTTTAGATGTAAGAGGAATGCGATTAAGGTTACCAGAGTTTAGTTTATGAAGTCTATTGAAAGGCACACAAGGATGTTAAAGGTTAGGAGGTGGTGAGGGACCAGGATTAGGGGAGATGTCACCAGCAGCTAGTATGAGCAAGAGGGAGAGTGACATGAGATGAGAAGCAGATTTGCAGTAATGAGACTGTTGTTTAAATGAAGTGCAGGGGGGAGAGAGAGTATTTAGGAATAAGTAGAGTTCATGAGTACAAAAGTAAGGGGAGTATAAGAGAGATGGGCTAATGAACAGTGCAGGTGGAGAGGGAGAAGGAGTAAGTGAGTAATGTAGTTTGTTATAGAGGTAGCAAAAAGGAGTATGAAGATATTGAGCATTATTATGAAAGTGGGAACCAAGTAAACACATAAGACACAGTGTTACAGCAGCACTTGCAAAAGGATACAATGAGATACATAAAACACAGTATTACAAGAGTACTTGCCTTGTGTCTTGCCCCTTGCCCAATCCTTGTCTAATTCTTGTCTAATTCTTAAAAATTGATGCCTCACTTATAAAATGTTCACTTGGAAAATGTGAACATATGCTATTGTTAAAAAGTACACAGCCCTGTTACCAATGCACACACCCCTGTGCAATGCACATCCCCTAACTAGTCTGAAATATATACAGGTAGGGCAGTCAGCTGAGTCCACTAAATTTACTTAATTGCTAATCAAAGACAGTTGGTAAGGCCAATTGGAATGTTAGAATCTGGTCAGGGTGAGATGAGTTAAGTAAACAGACAATAAAATTTGGAGGGGGTTAAAACTGTGACATAAGGGGGGACTTCCGGGGAGGCGGCCATGATAGGTCGCACATTACCACTCTGCTCCAGCCTTTTCATAATTTTTGCTTAAAATATTGCTCCAAACGGCTCATCTATTTGTTGTATAGCTTGATCTTTGGAACATTAAAAATTCTGCATCAGATGAGCCTATTAACTACGAGATGATTATGACTCAGAGCACCCGGAGCATACTTTAAGGCTGAGGCCTTTCATTCACCCCCCGGCGAGGCGCACTTGGGCCTTGTCGTTAGGCAGCACACCGTGCTGAATTTGAAACTTTGGAAGAGTGCTAACGCAATTTCTTATCTTACCCCTGCCTGTCGCTTTCTATTATCCATCTACCATGGAAATCCCTTTGAATTTTTTGGAGCAGCTAAAATGCCTACTTATTGATCATCATGTCGCCTTGGAGGACTCACTAGATACAATCCTATATAGGGACAAGCGTCACCCAGATCAGCAACTCACCCTATCTGAGCCTAGCTCGCCCGCGGGAGAGAGGGGGGGCGCTTTGGGGCCCCGGCGCCTCCTTTTGATCCCCGGACGGGTTGGTGGAGAAGAGGAGCCTGGTCATGAGGAATTGGCACAGCGACCTAAAGATGTAAAGGGGAAAACCCCAGTGATTGCTCCAGATGGTTTGGCCATGTCCTGCGATGCATCGGATGATCCCTGTTGCTCTGACATGATGATGAGCCGAAAGGAAACAGCATATATCCTACGGAGGATTCTGCACATTGAACAAGATGGCTTTCCCTGGATCTTTGATGTGTGTGCTGCTCAATATTTGGCCATGCCGCAACTGTGTATATCTTGCTGGAGTACTGAGCGCTTCTCGCTAATAGCTGATTTTTGCTTTCAGGACATACCTACTCTTTGCGATATCCCACAGACTCCTCAATGGGACCCGGGAGGACTAATGGTTGCCCGTAATCAGAGGGCAGCACACCCTTTGGCTTAATTTCATAGTGTGCCGCGCAAGTAGAAAATGCATAGAGGCTAACCAGCCTACATTGGCGCTGAAGAGGAGATAAGTATTTGGTTCATGGCTTTCTTGGAAGTGACTCTTGATTATGCATATTTAGATATATATTATATATATTTTGATATATGTTAGTTGTATTTGATCATAAACTGGGCTATTCTTGCTCCTGTTCCCCTAAAGGACGATCAGACATATTCATGTTGCTTTATGTGGACTCTTAACTTGTAAATCCTACACTCTAGTGTATTGTTCTTTTCCTCTTTGACGTACAGGCTGTATTTTTCCATATACAGGCTGGCCCTGTAACAATGTCAATGCTCAGAAATGTACTATGGTTATAAGTGTAATCTTCTTGAGGGAAAAGACAGAATTTACTGTATATTGTTAAAATTTGGATTGCATTAGTATCTGATTTATGCTCTGTTACACTATGTACAAGTGAGAGGGGTTCAGTCCTGATATTGCCAAACATATTAGTTAACACTATGTTTCACAGTTATTATCTACCTGTTAAAGTATTTTGTGCATTACAGTTAATGTTACTTGTCCGCCTAAAATAGCCCATTCCACATCTTAACATTCTATAATTGCTCTGGTATGGGCTACATGTTTGTTAATGCCTAAAGTTGTGGCTTGCCATTCTCCAAATGAGCTACAAATACGTGACCAAATATTCCCAGTTTTGCCTACAGCTTCATATAAGGGTAGTATATAGCCATCAGAATCCTGAGTTACCTAATTTCCAGTGCAAAGGACATATTGCTAATATGCAGCGCCTTAGCTATATTTTTGAGGTAGTTATAATGGATATCCTACCTTCTATTGGCCACTAACTTTTTATTTATTTTCTTATCTTAATTCATACATATTATACAAGGGTTCCCCTTGGTTGATATAACATGACTTATAATAATACCATGCTTCATGGTTATTACGCATTATTATAATATTTTGTGCATTATAGTTATGGTTACTTGTTCGCTTAGAACAGCCCATCCCATATCTCAACATATCATATAATTGGTGTGGTTTAGGCCACCTATTTGCTACTGCCTAATGTTGTGGTTTGCCACCCCCAGTTAAGTTACAAAGTTCTGCCTATAATTTTATATAGGGACAGCACATAACCACTAAACTCCTGGGTTTCCTAACTCCTAGTGTAAAATATATATTGCAAACATGCAGTGTCTTAGCTGTACCCCTGAGGTAGACATATTGGATACCCTACCCTCTATTGGCCATTATTTTGTTTCTTTTTATTTATTTTTTTTCTATTTTAATTCCTCCACATTTTGTAAGGGATTTTCCAGGTCGAAGTAACATGACTTATAATATTCTGTTTAATGTTTTGCTTGCAGGGATAAATGGCAGGGGTTTGTCTCATAATTATCTATAATATTATAGCATTAACAAGTAAAAAAATGAGGTTTTTCAATAGGGGTCCATGAGTGGCCCTCTCAAATTAATGCTTCCTACTTGATATTCTGTCTAATGCTACTACATGTGGTCCAAAAGTGGCCGCTTACATCATATAGTAGGTGTTTAGTTTCCACGGCACTTATTGTTTATTGTATATTGCATTATTCATTTGATCTATGTTTGCAGCCTGTTCTGTAATAATCTTTTGTTTCTTATACTATGTACTGGCGATTACCAATTGTTTGCCTTGACAAAAAAACCTCAATAAAAATTAAATTAAAAAAAAAAAAAAAAAAAAAAAACTGTGACATAAGAAAACTATACATTTTAGAGTTATAGCAAGTATTGATAAGGAGTGAGCATCACATGGCAATTAACTAGACATTAGAATTGAGACATTGGGAAAAATCATTACAAAAAATGCAGGACTTAATTTTAACAGACTAAATTCAATTGCTCAATATACATATACACAGAGAGACTTGGAGTAAAATTACAGAAAAGTAGGGAATGGCAGGATTTCAATGCAGGGCCTTAATTCACGTACCAAAAAGAGAGACTTGGTGTAAGATGACAGAAAAGCAGGGAATGGCAGGATTTCAATGCAGGGCCTTAATTCACGTACCAAAAAGAGAGACTTGGTGTAAGATGACAGAAAAGCAGGGAATGGCAGGATTTCAATGCAGGGCCTTAATTCACGTACCAAAAAGAGAGACTTGGTGTAAGATGACAGAAAAGCAGGGAATGGCAGGATTTCAATGCAGGGCCTTAATTCACGTACCAAAAAGAGAGACTTGGTGTAAGATGACAGAAAAGCAGGGAATGGCAGGATTTCAATACAGGGCCTTAATTCACGTACCAAAAAGAGAGACTTGGTGTAAGATGACAGAAAAGCAGGGAATGGCAGGATTTCAATGCAGGGCCTTAATTCACGTACCAAAAAGAGAGACTTGGTGTAAGATGACAGAAAAGCAGGGAATGGCAGGATTTCAATGCAGGGCCTTAATTCACGTACCAAAAAGAGAGACTTGGTGTAAGATGACAGAAAAGCAGGGAATGGCAGGATTTCAATGCAGGGCCTTAATTCACGTACCAAAAAGAGAGACTTGGTGTAAGATGACAGAAAAGCAGGGAATGGCAGGATTTCAATGCAGGGCCTTAATTCACGTACCAAAAAGAGAGACTTGGTGTAAGATGACAGAAAAGCAGGAAATGGCAGGATTTCAATGCAGGGCCTTAATTCACTTACCTGAAAGCAGAAGAGACAGTAGGTTAACTCAGCATTCCTTAGCAGATGTCAGTAGGCAGTTTGATAGTTAGTAACCAGCAGTGTGGAGAGTATTGAGTGTAATTCTTGTATAATTCTTAAAAATTGATGCCTCACTTATCAAATGTTCACTTTGAAAATGTGAACATATGCTATATTACGGATATGGGTGAAGGGCGGAGGGGAAGTCTGCTTCCAAACCCTTGCGATTTCCAGCTTCGTCGCCATTAAACAATATATCATTAGGAATTTATCCAGAACTCTAAGTTTGAGGGATCCATGATGAAGGAGACCCAGGGATGGATTCATTAGTACAGGTATTCAATATTTATTTTAAATAAAGTGTTATACTGGGTTCTTCCTTATTTTCTTATTAGAGAATGAGGAAAATGCTTCAGTGAAGGAAGGTGATACAATGCTGTTCTATTAATTCAAGAGTTTAACGGGACATAAAACCCGAAACTTTTCTTTCATGGTTCAGCTATATGTACATATATGCCTCTTGGCATTAGTTCACACAATATGCTCTGACAGCTCAACTAAACTCCTATGAATTGCATATTTAACAAATACATAATTAAAAGACAATGCAAAATTACTTAGGACTCAATTCTAAAAAGATCCCTGGGCTGGTGAGATTCTATAAAAATGCTCACCAGCCGTTCTATTTCCCTGGTGGACTGATATAAAGCCACTTTTTACAATGAAAACAGGGTGTCTCACTAATGGGCGTATACTGCATTTTCGTATGGGGAGGAGATTACAAAAGTGCACAATTAAATTTGTAATTCTAAAATCTTAAACAACAAATAATTGAATAATTCACACAAAAATACGCTGGAAAACATTGTATTGTTAAGGTGCATCAAACGTAACGAAATTGTTCACCAAAAATTGTATTTTATAAAAAAACGTAAAAATTTGTAGGTAAATTACACAGGAATAAATCGTATTAACTATGCACAGCGTAAATCGTAATTTAAGTACACTGGATGTGCAAAAAAACACCAAGAAATTCATACTTAAAAGTACAAAATACAAAGCGTAATTGTTGTTTTTATGTAAAATGGGCTGAACATGGGTATTCCATGGGCGTATATGAAATGTTTTCTTAAAATCCCAGTGTAATTCTATAAACATTTTCACACTACAGTTCTCATTATTTTTTCTTGCAAGTTAAAAAGAGGAAGCGTCAATTTGAAACGCACGTCAGTGGTGCCTCCGCAAGAGCGTGTCTCCTATTTTACTTTGCATGCTGCAGCGTTCACCTAATGATTAATATTGTCTTTTTTTGTTCAAGAGTTTTCAACTAATAGACCCATTTTATCTCACATTTGGTGGGTTCATTTTATTTCACTCCAGTTAGTGTTAGTAATTAGCTTTATATGTTATTTCTAAGAAGTTGCCCTACTTTAAATCATGTTTTGGTGATAGAATTACCCCCATTACTGTTATTATTCTGTCACAGATTGTATAGTGATATATATCAACCTTAGATGCAGCGAAGCAGGATTTAGATGATCCCATTACCCTTCAGGAAATTAAAGAAGCAATAAAATCCCTACTAGTGGGGAAAATACAAAAGCTAGGTGGCTATACTTGAATTTTTTACATGTTAATCCAAACCCAATTAACTCCACACTTTTTGCATCTGAATTAGGTTATAGATGAAGGATCCTCTTTTCCTCCCAATATGCTAGAAGTTATCTTGAAACTGGAAAGCACCAGGATCAACCGAAAAAAACACCCAAAGTTTTTATTAAATACAGACTTTAAGCTGCTACTAGAATAAATACCTTCCCCAAGCTTGATTCCTGGATGTGAAGTCAGAGAAAATACTGTCAAGGCATGCATTTGATATTTCACTTGTCCAGGAATGGGATACCACTAACAATGCTGTCCACAGGAATTTGACAATTTCTGTTATCCACTCTGTCCAGATTTGGTTTCTCTCAAAAATGTATCCATAGGGTACTGGTGTTATATTTCAACCTTTTTCTATAGTTGTGGTAAAACTATAATGGACTAGACAGGGATGTCACCTTTCCCAAGTCCTATTTGTACTAACAGTTTAAATACTAACAGCCCAAATTTATAACAACACACAAATTAAAGGCATAAAAATGCAACATAAAATGCTAATATAAGATGAATATTTTATTTACATTTTCCTCTTCTTTGACCTCTATCCCAGCTCTGCTTAATGTTCTATCTGAATATAGAAATGTGTCCACTTTTATAATTAGCATTAGTAAATCAATAGTTTTAAACATATACCAGACACCTGAGGTTCAGAATTATATAAGGCACTTCCCTGACTTTTGCAATCTCTACCCATTTCAAATACCTTGGGATTAACCTTTCTCCCTCCCCTGTTGCTCTTAAAGGGACATGAAACCCATTTTTTTTCTTTCATGATTCAGATAGAGCATGTGAGTTAAAACAACTTTTCATTTTACTTCTATTGTCCAATTAGTTTTGTCTCTTTGGTATGCTTTGTTGAAACGGATACCTAGGTAGACCCAGGAGCTGCTGATTGGTGGCTGCACATATATGCCTCATGTTATTGGCTCATACAATCCATTCAACTAGCTCAAAGTAGTGCATTGCTGTTTCTTCAACAAAGGATATAAAGGGAATTAAGCAAATTTGATAACAGAAGTACAATGGAAAGTTGTTTAAAATTGTATTCTCTGTCCAATTCATTAAAGAAAAATGTTAGATTTCATGTCCCTTTTTGTGATTCAGACCGAGCATATCATTTTTAAAAAGTTTCCATTTTACTTCTATTATCAAATTGCTTTGTTCCCATGATATTCTTTGTTAAATAGATACTAAGGTAGGCATCTAGAGCAATACATGGCAGGAATAGTGCTGCCATCTAGTGCTGAAGCGTTCACCTAATGATTAATATTGTCTTTTTTTGTTCAAGAGTTTTCAACTAATAGACCCATTTTATCTCACATTTGGTGGGTTCATTTTATTTCACTCCAGTTAGTGTTAGTAATTAGCTTTATATGTTATTGCTAAGAAGTTGCCCTACTTTAAATCATGTTTTGGTGATAGAATTACCCCCCTTACTGTTATTATTCTGTCACAGATTGTATAGTGATATATATCAACCTTTTTAGATGCAGCGAAGCAGGATTTAGATGATCCCATTGCCCTTCAACAAATTAAAGAAGCAATAAAATCCCTACTAGTGGGGAAAATACAAAAGCTAGGTGGCTATACTTGAATTTTTTACATGTTAATCCAAACCCAATTAACTCCACACTTTTTCCATCTGAATTAGGTTATAGATGAAAGATCCTCTTTTCCTCCCAATATGCTAGAAGTTATCTTGACACTGGAAAGCACCAGGATCAACCGAAAAAAACACCCAAAGTTTTTATTAAATACAGACTTTAAGCTGCTACTAGAATAAATACCTTCCCCAAGCTTGATTCCTGGATGTGAAGTCAGAGAAAATACTGTCAAGGCATGCATTTGATATTTCACTTGTCCAGGAATGGGATACCACTAACAATGCTGTCCACAGGAATTTGACAATTTCTGTCATCCACTCTGTCCAGATTTGGTTTCTCTCAAAAATGTATCCATAGGGTACTGGTGTTATATTTCAACCTTTTTCTACAGTTGTGGTAAAACTATAATGGACTAGACAGGGATGTCACCTTTCCCCAGTCCTATTTGTACTAACAGTTTAAATACTAACAGCCCAAATTTATAACAACACAAAAATTAAAGGCATAAAAATGCAACATAAAATGCTAATATAAGATGAATATTTAATTTACATTTTCCTCTTCTTTGACCTCTATCCCAGCTCTGCTTAATGTTCTATCTGAATATAGAAATGTGTCCACTTTTATAATTAGCATTAGTAAATCAATAGTTTTAAACATATACCAGACACCTGAGGTTCAGAATTATATAAGGCACTTCCCTGACTTTTGCAATCTCTACCCATTTCAAATACCTTGGGATTAACCTTTCTCCCTCCCCTGTTGCTCTTAAAGGGACATGAAACCCATTTTTTTCTTTCATGATTCAGATAGAGCATGTGAGTTAAAACAACTTTTCATTTTACTTCTATTGTCCAATTAGTTTTGTCTCTTTGGTATGCTTTGTTGAAACGGATACCTAGGTAGACCCAGGAGCTGCTGATTGGTGGCTGCACATATATGCCTCATGTTATTGGCTCATACAATCCATTCAACTAGCTCAAAGTAGTGCATTGCTGTTTCTTCAACAAAGGATATAAAGGGAATTAAGCAAATTTGATAACAGAAGTACAATGGAAAGTTGTTTAAAATTGTATTCTCTATCCAATTCATTAAAGAAAAATGTTAGATTTCATGTCCCTTTTTGTGATTCAGACCGAGCATATCATTTTTAAAAAGTTTCCATTTTACTTCTATTATCAAATTGCTTTGTTCCCATGATATTCTTTGTTAAATAGATACTAAGGTAGGCATCTAGAGAACTACATGGTAGGAATAGTGCTGCCATCTAGTGCTCTTGCAAACAGATAGCATTCTTGCAAAACTGCTGTCATATAGTGCTCCAGAAATGGGCCAGCTCCTAAGCATATGTCCCTACTTTTCCACAAAAGATACCAAGAGAATGAAGAAAAATTGATACTAGAAGTAAATTAGAAAGTTCTTCAAAATTGCATGCTCTATCTGAATCATGAAAGAAACATTTTGTGTTTCATAGAAACATAGAATTTGACGGTAGATGAAAACCAAAAAGGCCCATCAAGTCTACCCATATTACGTTACTTTTTTTTTAAGGATAGCCTTATGCATGTCCCAGGCATTTTTTAATTCCTTTACAGTCTTTGTGTTTACCACCTCAATTGGAAGTTTGTTTAAATAAATCAATTAGATTAGTCTGAAATGATCTTCCAGCAGTGAAATCATGCTGTCCTTTGTCTTCTTAGTTGTTTGTCTGAAGGTAAGACACATATCGCTTTAACTATAAACACTTACACTCAGATATTACTAGCAGGGCCACCACTAGAAATGTTGGGGCCCCTTACTTGTTCAGCCCCCACCTTTGACATGTGGATTTTTTGACCAAGTGACTAAAACATATATGCACTTTATTCTTAAGTGTAGTCAAAGTTGGAAATGTTGTAAAGGTAGTAACACACAAACACACAGACAAACATAAAGATTCACATAGGGACCTCACTATATGGTATTTCACAAGCCACTTAGCTTGGCTAGGATTGCAGGATTAGCTCTATATAAATGATGATTCTGCCAAAAATCCTTTATCTACTGCAAGCGTTACTGATAGCCTTGCCTTCTTCGTATCTTTAATCTCTACAATCTGTTACTCATTTCTTCATTTTGGTAAAATAGAAACTGAGAACTAATAGTAATGTTAGACAAGATAATGAGAGTTTGGGAGTGCAGAATATATGGATATGGTAATGGGTATGATACTGGACAAAAAGCTAGGGAAATGGGGATTAAAAACATCTATCTTTTTAAACAATAAAAAAAAATCAAGTAGACTGTTCTTTTAACAGACTCACCCTTTAGGAGTTTCAATGGATCTGCAATTTGCCGAATGCCACCATCTTGAGAGGGACGCTCTTCCATGTAGCACTACACTAGGTCTGTTACATACTAAGGAAGTCATTACCTATATTGGAGAGAGATCCCATTATTGGTAGAGACGTAGAAAACAATGACATACAGTGTATTTCTAAGAGATCCAAATCTATTGGTGATTATTGTAAAAGGGATTTTTCAAGAAAAACTGACAGTGTAGCTAGCTGGCTAATGCCCAAGAAAGGTTTATTTAAATGCAGTGGTACACCAAGCAGAAGTTGTAATTTAATTTGTTATTTAGCTTATTACCTGTAAAAAAAATTCTAAGCAATATTTGGGATGCACAACAAGGAGTTTGAAAGATTGTATTAGGGAACATCTCCTCTCTATTACATCTGATCCTCCCAAGACACCTGTAGCTCTACATTTCTTTTCTTATTTCCGTGAATTTAAGTTAAGTAATATGTTTTCCTTTCAGGCAATTGACCATCAGCCTTATAGTTGTGTTGGAGGGATAGATTAACTCTTGTGAATAAAAAGAGCCATTTTGTATAACTACTTTGAAGACCGGGACCCCTAGAGGAATTAAAGTGATGGTAAATCCTAGCATTTTAAAAAAACGCTAAGATTTACCAGCACTGTAATTAAATTGGACCTTAAGTGATGACTAGTTGTACCCTTTCTGCGCTGCCGCCTCCTTGCTAAATTAAGCGGCTCTGTCTGCCCAGGGCAGAGTGCTCTTTTTTCAATGAGGTGACGTCTCCACCTCTGAGCCAATAGCCGTATTAGCCAACTGGCACTGTTCTGTATGCTAGCTTGGTTATTGGTTTAGAGGTGGAAACAGGATAAAAATAAAAGAGAAGTGTCAGCGCTAATCAGCTAGGGTGGTTAAAAATGAAGACTGATAATAATATGTCAGGAGTAACAAACTGCTTTGCTGCTTTGTCATCTTGTCCCTAAATACACCTAGCCCAAGAATATCTAAATTTGAACGGAGGGAGGTGTATACGGACAGAAACTGACATTTTATACTTTTAACTCTATTTTCAACTCTGTTTGGACATTTGGCTTGTTTACAGCCACCTTTCACCACTACTAGTGGCAATCACCTTCATTACCAAAAATATACAAAAAATATATGTTTTAATAAATTGTAAGGGTTAATGTTTTTTACTATTTAAAGCTGGTGGAAGGGTTGTAACTCTATCCCAGACAAAGTGCCATACGGCATGAAAAGCATAGGATATTGTTATTGATAGCACACTGTATTGTTGCCCTGACTTTTTCTGTCATCTGATACAATAAAAGTTATATTTTATTTTTCCACATTGTATCCTATACGCTGGAGCATTTTTAGCTTATACCTTGATTTATGCTTTGCAGACACACTTTCACATTACATTTCTTAGTATATATATGCGCCAAGTGCATAAAACTCTAGACACCTAGTTGCAGTAGATGGAGAGGTTACAACTGTCTTTACCTGCTGCCCATCTCACTCTTTGATTATGATGTCTTTCTTTCTTTATGTTAGTAAATATGAGTAGGGGTACCATCCTGCTGCTCACACTGCAAAAATCCCTATCTCACACATTTGTTGTATGATAAAATGCTTGCTTTAACACTGGGGAATATCCATCATTGATTTCTGCATAAGGCAACCTATGTCTTATTACCTGAATATTGTAACCTCACTATTAATTGTTCCATATATGTTTTGCTGTATACTTTACTTTTTGAAACAGAAACTGATCACTAATTTGAAATTGTTTTAATGTTTTTATTTTTATTTTCTCTGTTTGAATTTATAAAAACTTACATAAAAGTTTTAATAAAAAATAGGTTTAAAAGTATGAATGGTATACATAGGTATTGTAATATATTTTCCTAGCTTTTTCCATATGTTTGTATACAACTGTACATATATCTATGTTGAGCTGTTGAGCTTGATATACTATTCTGTAAAAAAAAATTCAAATAAATAAAAAAAATATATAAAATGCTTAGGGAATATGAGAGCATAAATAAAGTTTACTTCCAACTTATTTTTCATACGATAATCTAGGAGTTGAAAACCTAGCAGTCAGAAAATTGATGAGACAGTCATAATTTTTTTAGGAGTCATTTATTTTATTTTTTATAGAAGTGTAGAAAAAAATACGCAGTTGAATTTGTCAAGCTCTGGCATATACCTGACTACACAAAAAATGTAAATGTTAAAGACAACCCCAACGACCACAACACGACCAACCTCCTGGAAAACCGTGGAACCATCGGACTGTAGCAACTCGTCAACTCCCAAACCCACATAGCCGAACACACCCTCGACCCTATCTTCTCCGCAGCAACCACATCTCAGTCAATCACATCACCGAACTACATTGGACCGACCACCATTGCATACACTTCTCCTTCAACAAACCCACCACACATCTCCGGCAGCACCACCCGTCCTGCAGACACTGGAACAACATCACCGAAGACCAACTGTACTCCACCCTAAACAAGTCCCCTCCAGCTACCCCCACAGACACCAACTCCGCCGCCCGCAACCTCCACCACTGGCTCACAGACTGCGCCAACACCCTCGCCCCCCTCAAGAAACCGTCCAGCCGCCAACCTACCAACAAGGCCAGTTAGTTCACCCCGGAACTCCAGGACTCCAAACGCTGCTGCAGGCGATTGGAAAGAACCTGGAGATCCAGCATGACCCATACGAACAAAACGGCCTACAAAGAATCCATCACTACCCACCACCACCTCATCAAAACCACCAAGAAGACAGCCATCCAAGACAGAATCAACGCCAACGTCCACAACAGCAAGGAGTTGTTCACAGTCATCAAGGAATTCTCCAAACCCAACAGCGACACCAACGACATCTTGCCCTCCCAGGACCTCTGCAATAACCTTGCAACATACTTCCACCACAAAATCGTCAACATCTACGACAGCTTCGCACCCCAGAACTCACCCACGACCGCCGACCCACCAACCCCCACCGATACTGTACCCAAATACACCACCGCCTACCCCCCACGGACCATCTGGAGCCCCCTCACCACAGAGGACACCCTCAGAATCATGAGATCGATCCCCTTCGGAGCACCCTTGGACCCATGTGTCAGGGTGCCAGGAATCAGACTGAGATGAGAAGTGCAAAAATAATCACACCTTTATAAATAACAAAAAAATAATAAAAAGTCCACAAGTCAAATAACAAGCCAGGAGTCAAAACCAGAGCTGGTAGTCAGACGAGACGAGTCAGGAGCCAAAGCGAATAGTCAGACAAGCCGGAATCAGGAACAAGGAAAACAGCAGAGTCAGGAACAAGCCAGGGATCAGGAACCAGGAAGGACGTCAGACAGCCAGGTAATACACAGGAACTCTCACAAACAGGACTGAGACAACGCAAAGGCAAAACATACTGAACAGAGGCCCTTTAAATAATAAGTGATGACATCACAATTCTGAGACTGCATCCTGTCTCACACAGATGATGCACACCAGTCTGGCCATAAAAGGAAGTGCAGGAAATGAGCAGCATCCCCCACAATGCACCATAGTCAGCAAGAGAGGTGAGTAAAATGGCTGCCAGCAGCACATGGCAAACAAAACAGGGAAAAAACCCTGACACCATGCTCGCATCACATATTCAACAAAGCGGGTTACACCATCGCCCCTGAGCTCCACCGCACCATCAACTGCTCCATTGAAACCGGCACCTTCCCGGATGATTGGAAGCACGCAGAATTAAAACCCCTACTGAAGAAACCCACGGCAGACCCCAATGATCCGAAGAACTACAGCCCCATCTATCTGCTCCCCTTTGCGGCGAAAGTCATTGAGAAGTCCATCAACGCACAACTCGTTGACCACATCGAGGCCAACCACACCCTGGACCCCTCCCAATCCGGTTTGAGGAGCATCCACATCACCGAGACCGCCCTCCTTGCTGCCACAGACGACATCCTCGCCCTACTTGACTGAAGAGAGACCACCACCCTCATCCTCCTAGATCTCTCAGCAGCATTCGACACTGTCTCCCACCTCACCCTCCGCACCCGCCTACATAACACCGGCATACGCGACAAAGCCCTGGAATGGATCACCTCCTTCCTCACCGGCAGAACCCAGAAAGTTAGACTCCCACCCTTCACCTCCAAGACCACAGAGATCAGCTGTGGTGTACCTCAAGGCTCTTTGCTGAGCCCCACCCTTTTCAACGTCAACATGGCCCCAATCGCCGCCATCGCCTGACGACACAACCTCAACAT
This sequence comes from Bombina bombina, assembly GCF_027579735.1. Classification (NCBI taxonomy): domain Eukaryota; kingdom Metazoa; phylum Chordata; class Amphibia; order Anura; family Bombinatoridae; genus Bombina; species Bombina bombina. The sequence continues at coordinate 434,548,105 of NC_069500.1, forward strand.
TCACTCCTATGCCTACAACACCCAGCTAATCATCTCACTCACCAGTGATCCCACCACCGCCAAGAGAAACATCAACAAAGGTCTAACAGCAGTCGCCACCTGGATGAGCGACAACTGCCTCAAGTTGAGTGCAGACAAGACCAAAGTCCTCCTTCTCGGTCCCACTACATCCACCTGGAATAACTCCTGGTGACCAACAGCCCTTGAACACCCTCCAACCCCCACCGATCATGAACGAAATCTAGGCGTCATCCTGGACTCATCACTCTTCATGGACCGTCAAATCAACGCTGTCTCCTCTGCATGCTTCCACATACTCCATCTGCTGCGAAAGATCTTCAAGTGGATCCCAACCGAGTCCAGGAAGACTGTCACCCACGCCCTTATCAGCAGCCAACTGGACTATGGCAACGCACTCTACGCCAGCTCCACCATCAAGCTCCAAAAGAGACTCCAGCGCATCCAGAATGCCTCGGCCAGACTCATCCTCGACATCCCTCGCCAATGCCACATCACGAAACACCTGCAGGACCTGCACTGGCTCCCCATCATCAAAAAATAACCTTCAAGCTTCTCACCCACGCATTCAAGGCCCTCCACAACATCGGTTCCGAATACATCAACCACCGTGTTACCTTCTACACCCGCGCAAGACAACTTTGATCGGCCGACCAAGCCCTCAAAGTCATCCCCCGCATCAAGAAAACCACAGCGGGAGGCAGATCGTTCTCTCACCTGGTAGCCAAGACTTGGAACACCCTCCCGCTGCACCTCAGACAAGCTACCGCCCTAACAAAGTTCAGAAAGGACCTCAAGACCTGTCTCTTCGACTGAACTGCAACCCTTAGCGCATTGAGACCGTAACGCCATCTAAAAGCAATAGTTATGAGTTTTAGGCTATAAATCTGTAACATAAAACTCTTAAATTAACTGCTACAAAGTACACTAAACACCCATAAAATACCTATTAACCCCTAAAGCGAGGCTCTCACGCATCACAAACACTATATTAAATTTATTAACCCCTAATCAGCCGCTCCCGATATCGCCGCCACTAAAAATAATTATTAACCCCTATTCTGCCACTCCCCAACATCGTCACCCCTATCATAAAGTTAATAACCCCTAAGCCGCAAACACTATTTAAATATTATTAACCCCTAATCTGCCATCCGCCCCACTATACTAAAGTTATTAAGCCCTACACCTCTGCCACTATAATAAAACTATTAACCCCTAAACCGCAAGCCCCCCACAACGAAATACACTAAAGTAAGCTATTAACCCCTAAACCAAAAGCTCCCACATTGCAATAAACTAAATTAAACTAGTAACCCCTAAACCTAACGCCCCCCAACTTTAGATTAAAAGTACAATTTCCCAAATTTAAATTAAAATGTACCTGTCAAATTAAAAAAACTAATATTAAACTAACTACCAATTAAATTAAACTAAAATACACGTTAAAAAAATCCTAACACTACTCTAAAAATTACAAAGTATCTAAATACAAAAAATAAAAAAATAAAAAATTACAAAAAATAACAAACACTAAATTACGAAAAATAACAAACAAAATTATCCAAAATAAAAAAGAATTACACCTAATCTAATAGCCCTATCAAAATAAAAAAGCCCACCCAAAATAAAAAAAAAATCCTAGCCTATAATAAACAACCAATAGCCCTTAAAAGGGTCTTTTGTAGGGCATTGACCTTAGTTAAACAGCTCTTTTACCTGTAAAAATAAATACAAACACCCTTCAACAGTAAAATCCACCACCCAACCAACCTCCCAAAATAAAAAACCTAACTCTAAAAAAAGCCTAAGCTACCCAATTGCCCTGAAAAGGGCATTTGGATGGGCATTGCCCTTAAAAGGGCATTTAGCTCTTTTACATGCCCAACCCCTAATTTAAAATAAAAACCCACCCAAAAAAACCTTAAAAAAGCCTAACACTAACCTCCGACGATCCACATACAGTTTTTGAAGTTCCGCTTGAACGATCTTTATCCAGGCGGCGAGAAGTCTTCATCCAGGAGGCCTCTTCTATCTTCATCCAGGCGGTGAAGTCCTCATCCAGGCGGCATCTTCTATCTTGATCCCGGCGGCGCTGAGCGGGTCCATCCTGAAGACTTCCAGCACGGAGCATCCTCTTCATACGGTCAACGCCGTACACTGAATCTTCAATGCAAGGTACGCGATTCAAGATGGCGTCCCTTGCATTCCTATTGGCTGAAAAATTTGAATCAGCCAATAGGAATTAGAGCTGCTAAAATCCTATTGGCTGTTCAAATCAGCCAATAGGATTTAAGCAGCTCTCATTCTATTGGATGATGAATCGTTGGGGGGTTAGTGTTAGGCTTTTTTAAGGGTTTTTTGGGTGGGTTTTTATTTTATAATTTGTTATTTTGTGTAATATAATATTTTCGTTTTGGGGTGGGTTTTTATTTTTAGATTAAGGCTTGCGCAGCAAAAGAGCTAAATGCCCTTTTAAGGGCAATGCCCATACAAATGCCCTTTTCAGGGCAATGGGTACATTAGGTTTAACTTTTTTTTATTTTGTGGGTTTATTATTATTATTATTATTATACTTTATTTATTAAGCGCCAACATATTCCGCAGCGCTGTCCATGGATATAATTCATTTAAATAAAACAATACAAGACTTGTAAGATACAGGACAAAATTTACAAACACATACAGGAGGGATTGAGGGCCCTATTCCCGTGGGAACTTACAATCTAGAAGGGTAGGAGGTTGGGAAACAGGAGGTGAGGACTGCAAGATTGAGAAGGATGTTAATACAGAGTTAGATGAGGGAAATATTAGGTAAGTGAAATTAATTTATTATTGAGTTGGGTGGTAGGCTTCCCTGAACAGAAAAGTCTTCAGGGAGCATTTAAAGGAAGAAAGATTAGGGCAAAGTCTGACAGAACGAGGGAGAGTGTTCCAGAGGGTAAGTGCTGCTCGACAGAAGTCCTGCAGTCTGCATGAGAGGAGGTGATAGTTACGGATGCAAGGAGCAGGTCATTGTTGGATCTTAGTGGGCGGGCTGGAGTATACTTGTGTATTAGAGAGGATAGGTAGAGGGGAGCAGCGTTGGTGAGAGTTTTGTATGTAAGGGTGACAATTTTGAATTTAATTCTGCTGTGAATGGGGAGCCAATGAAGGGACTCACAGAGAGGTGCAGCAGATACAGATCGACGGGAAAGGTGGATCAGCCTGGCAGAGGCATTTAGGATGGATTGAAGGGGGGAGAGGCGGGAAAGAGGAAGGCCAGCGAGTAGGTTGTTGCAGTAGTCAAGTCGGGAGATAACAAGGGAGTGGATTAATTGCTTTGTGGTGTCAGCGCTCAGAAAAGGGCGAATTTTAGAAATATTTCGTAGATGATTGCGGCAGGATGTAGAAAGCAAATGGATATGGGGGATGAAGGATAAGTTTGAGTCAAGTGTGACTCCGAGGCAGCGGACTTGGGGCGATGGGGAAATGGTGATGCCGTCAACAGGGATAGAGAAGTCAGAAGTTGGACTAGAGCTTGAGGGGGGGATAAGAAGAAGCTCAGTCTTGGACATGTTAATCTTTAGGTGGTGAGAGGCCATCCAGGAAGAAATACCAGATAAGCAGTTGCTGACATGAGAGAGGACAGAGGGAGAGAGAGCAGGGTGGAAAGGTAGATCTGGGTGTCATCAGCATAGAGGTGATATTTGAAACCATAACTGTTGATAAGTTTACCTAGCGAAGAAGTATAGATGGAGAAAAGTAGAGGACCCAGAACAGATCCTTGAGGTACTCCAACAGACAGAGGCATAGGAGAGGAGGAGTCGCCGGCAAATGACACAGAAAAAGACCTGTGAGAAAGATAGGAGTGAATCCAGGAAAGAGCAGTGTCACAGAGGCCAAAAGAGCTAAGGGTCTGTAGGAGGAGGGGGTGGTCAACTGTGTTGAAGGCAGCTGAGAGGTCAATTAAGATGAATATAGAGTAGTGGCCAATATTTTTAGCAGAGAGAAGATCGTTTGTGACCTTGGTAAGGGCAGTCTCAGTTGAGTGTTTTGGGCGGAATCCGGATTGCAGTGGGTCAAGCAAGGAGTTGGCGGACAGGAAGTGGGTTAGACGATTGTAAACTAATTTTTCAAGGAGTTTTGATGTTAGTGAAAGCAGTGATATGGGGCGGTAGCTTTCAGGAGAATTAGGGTTGAGGGAGGGCTTTTTGAGTATAGGAGTGACTTTTGCGTGTTTAAAAGAAGATGGGAATGAGCCGGTAGAGAGAGATAGGTTGAAGATGTGGGTAAGAGCAGGAGTGAGGGTGGAAGATAGGGAGGGAATTAGATGGGAAGGGATAGGGTCGAGTGGGCAGGTAGTGAGGCGTGAGGAAGATAGTAAGGAAGAAACTTCATTCTCAGTGGTTGGATGGAAGTTACAGAGGGTGGCAGAGGGAGTAATTGGGCCTGTTGTTGGAATGTTGCTTCGGATAGTATGTGTTTTGTTTAAAAAGTAGTCTGCCAGGTCTTGAGCACTAAAGACAGGCGGGGGTGGTGGAGCAGGTGGGTAGAGGAGAGAGTTAAAGGTGGAGAAGAGTCGTTTAGGGTTTGAGGAAAGAGTAGATATGAGAGAAGAGAAGTAAGTTTGTTTGGCTAAGTGAAGGGCGGAAGTGTATGAACGAAGAATAAACTTATAGTGTATGAAATCGGGTTCAGAGTGAGTTTTCCTCCAGACACGCTCAGCAGTACGGGAGCATTTTTGCAAATAGCGTGTTTGCTGAGCATGCCAGGGCTGTAACTGACGGCGTGGTGTTTTGCGCAGCTGGGGAGGGGCAAGTGTGTCTAATGCAGGGGAGAGAGTTTTGTTATAGTGGGCTGTAGAGAGATCAGGGCAGGTTATAGTGGAGGTGTGAGGGAGGAGATTTTGAATGATTTTTGAAAATTGGAGCGGATCCACAGCATGTGTATTTCTACAGGTGCGGGGGCGAGATGGAGAAGTGGGTTTAGCTGTTGCATTAATATTATAGGTGACCAGGTGATGGTCTGAAATGGGAAAAGGACGACAGGTGGTGTCAGATATAGAGCAGAGGTAGGAAAATACCAGGTCGACGGAGTGTCCATCACGGTGAGTCGGGAATGGGGTGGATTGTGAGAGACCGAAGGAGGATGTGAGTGAAAGAAGTTTTATAGGCAGCAGGGGCAGATGGGTTGTCAATGGGAATGTTGAAGTCCCCAAGAATTAGGGTTGGTATATTTGAAGAGAGAAAGTGAGGAAGCCAGGCAGCGAAGTTGTCAAAGAATTGGGAGGTTGGTCCAGGAGGGCGATAGATGACTGCCACTTTTAGGGATAGGGGGGAGAACAGACGAATACAGTGGACTTCAAAGGAGGAGAAGGAAAGAGATGGGATTGGAGGTAGGTATTGATAAGTGCAGGAGGGGGAGAGCAGGATGCCAACACCGCCGCCACGTTTCTCACCTTGCCTAGGGGTATGGCTAAAGTGAAGACCACTGTGTGTGAGAGCAGCAATGGAAACAGTGTCAGAAGGAGATAGCCAGGTTTCTGTAATTGCTAAAATGGTGAAAGCATTTGATATAAACAGGTCATGAATTGCTGTAAGTTTGTTGCAGACAGAGCGAGAGTTCCATAGTGCGCAGGTGAAAGGAGTGTATGCGTGTGGGATGCATTGGATGGAAATGAGGTTATGTGTGTTGCTTTTATTAAAGTTTCTATATGGAGTGCGAGATTGGGTAATGGTGGGAATGAGGGTGGGCCCAGGATTTGGATAGCATCAAGATGGAAAGTAAGAGTAGGTGAGAATGAGATTTATAGCAGTGGGGGCATTTCTGTGAGGTGGTGCAGTTTAGTGACATAGATTTTAGAATAGAAAGTAGTTCGTGAGAGCTAAGGTATGGAGAGGAAAGGAGAGAGGGGCCTATATAAACTGCATGTGGAGAAGGGTAAGGTATGAGCATTTGAGCCTGCTTGTGGAATAGACATGAGACTGTTAAAAGAAAAAGCATTTCTGAAAACATAGCAGAATGTTAAGAGCAAAAGTTTTTTTGAAATAAAATATTTTGCTTGCCTCAAATCTTCTTCAAATCTTGTTCAATTCTTGTCTAATTCTCTGTGCTGTCACTTAAAGATAGTTCAGGAGTTAAGAAACAGTGTTTAAATCCAGCAAAGACACAGGGTTTTAAAGGGACATACCAGGAGTTAAAAAACAGTGTTTAAATCCAGCAAAGACACAGGGTTTTAAAGGGACATACCAGGAGTTAAAAAACAGTGTTTAAATCCAGCAAAGACACAGGGTTTTAAAGGGACATACCTGAAAGTAAATGAGAAATAGGGTTAGATTCAGTAGATGTTAAGCTTAAATAAGTAGCGATTTGTGCAGTTGAAATTCTTGTCTAATTCTCAGTGCTGTCACTTAAAGATGGTCACTTAGACAGATGGGAGCTTAGAGAGATGGAATAATCTGCAAACGCTCAGACCCCAAACGCTCAAACCCCCCCAGGGTTTGGGGGGGTTTGTAGCAAAAGAGCTGTTAACTTTAGGGCAATGCCCTACAAAAGGCCATTTTAAGTTCCCCCAAAGGGCCCTTTTAAGGGCCCTTGTAATTTGGGAGGTGGGGGTTTGTATACTGTTATGGGGGGGTTTGTTTTGTTTTGTAGGAAAAGAGCTGTTAAAGTGAATGTAAATTTTGATGCTAAAGTGCCCGGTTTTTAAAACTTCGATTAAAAACAGGGGCACTTTAATTCATCAAAATTTTCATTTTACTCCTGCTGTGAAAAAAAACTTACCTTTTAATCTTCACAGCAGCTCCAGCTTCCTCCTCCCGTTTCAAAGCCTCTTCCTGGGTCTAAAATGAGGCATCGGCTTCCTCCAATCACAGCAGTGAATCAGACACTGAATCCCCCGGGGGGGAAGCTGTGATTGGAGGATGACCTATCAATCATTTCTGACATCAGAAATGGCTTGTGAGACCGGAGCAAGCTGGAGCTGCTGTGAAGATTAAAAGGTAAGTTTTTTTTCACAGCAGGAGTAAAATGTAAATTTTGATGAATTAAAGTGCCCCTGTTTTTAATCAAAGTTTTAAAAACCGGGCACTTTAGCATCAAAATTTACATTCCCTTTAACTGTAGGCCAATGCCCTATAAAAGGCCCTTTTAAGGGCCCTTGGTAGTTTATTATAGATTAGGGTTTTTTTTTTTTTTTTTTTTTATTATTTTTTTTAAAAAGGGTATTAGAATAGAAATATAGAAATATTTTTTATTTTTTTGTATAATTTCATTTTTTGTTTTTGTTTTTTGTAATTGTAGGATTTTTTTGTGATTTTAGTGTTTTTTTTTTAATTTTAGGATTTAGTGTAAGGTAGTTTAGGATTTATTTCATAGGTAAGTTTGTATTTATTTTAACTAGGTAGTTAGTAAATAGTTAATAATTATTTACTAACTAGTCTACCTAGTTAAAATAAATACAAACTTACCTGTGAAATAAAAATAAAACCTAAGCTAGCTACAATATAACTATTAGTTACATTGTAGCTAGTTTGGGTTTTATTTCACAGGTAAGTATGTATTTTGTTTTAATAATGTATTATTTAGTTAATAACTGTAAGTTTAGTTTAGCTCCATTGTAATTATGTTAAAGTTAGGGGGTGTTAGGGTTAGGTTTTGGGTTAGGTTTAGGGTTAATAGTTTCATTTAGATTTTTGCGATGTGGGGGGCTGGCGGTTTTGGGGTTAATAGATTTATTTAGTGGTAGTGATGTGGGAGGCCAGAAGTTTAGGGGTTAATAGCTTTATTTAGTTGCGGCGATGTCGGGGAGAGGTGGAATAGGAGTTAGATAGATTTATTATAGTGTGGGCGATGTTGGGGTGCAGGGGAATAGCGGTTAATAACATTAGTATAGTGGCGGCGATATCGGGAGCGGCAGATTAGGAGTTAAGTTTTATTTCGGTGACGGCGATATCGGGGGTGGCAGGTTAGGGGTGAATAACATTTTGTAGGTGGCAGCAACGTCGGGGCAGCAGATTAGGGGTGTTTAGACGTGGGGTTAATGTTAGGTTTAAACTTTAGGTTTTTTTCCCTATAGAAATCAATGGGGCTGCGTTACGGAGCTTTTTTTTCCACAATCGCAAGTGTTAGGTTTTTTTCTAGCCCGCTCTCCCCATTGATGTCTATGGGGAAAGGCTGCACGAGCACGTCAAAACAGCACTTGTTTTTGGTGTGGTATGGAGCTTAAAAGCACCATATCACACGCACAAGCCGGGTTTTGAAAAACTTGTAATGGCTGCGCTATAGGGGGTTAAATAACACAACTTTTGTTGCATTCATTAATTTCCCTATAGCGCACATAACTCGTAATCTATCTGAACGATATTTATTATGAAAAGTACATTTCTTTGCGGAATCCAGCAAATAATCTGGTTATTCTGTCAGAGCTGGCAGTTGTAGTCTTTGTCAGCTTTAGAGAATCTAGATCAGTATCACTTCTGTTTACTAATTTCTTGGTTCTATGTCACTAGTGGTCATACTATTATGGGCCATTTATCACCCAAAGCAAGTTACTGTGCAAAACAGAACAAACAATTATAGGCTACAGGGTGACATCTAGTGGTTTAATGTACAATGTGCGCCATAATTCCAATGCATATTCCAATATATGAAACCCCCCAAGATCTGCCAACTTATTTCATTAAGTGCTCTCATTTAAATAGACGATATGTCAACAAGAAATATATCATAGGTTTGCATTTGTATCTTAATGGAAGAGTTTATTCAACAATATTATTTCTAAACTATTGTTTTTTTAAAGAATGAAATTGATGTATATTATATGAATAGTTTTAATTAGTAAGTAACCTTTATCATTTAAAAAGTGTATTCAGACTTACTTTTAATACTTTAATACTAAAAATTGTGATTATTATTATTTAAATAGAAATATATTGTCTTGACTTGCCATTTGTTTAAAAATATCATTATGGATCCTTTAAAGGGGCATGAAACACAAAAAAAATTATTTTGTGATTCAGAACACACATTTTAAAATAAAAAAATTTCCTATTTACTTCAATTATCAAATGTGCTTGTTTCTCATTGCATTCTTTATTGGAAAGATACATAGGCAGGTAGTGTGCACATCTAGAGCACTACATGACAGGGAAAAGAGCAGCCATTTACTACCCTTGCAAATATAGAACATTATTGCAAAACTCCTGACATATAGTGATGCAGACAAGTGCACGATTCTGAATTGTTCAACAAAGGATGCCAGGAAAACAATGACAAATTAAACTCTCATTCTCAGAGTATTTGAATTGGGGACAGAGGAGCGCTGTCCCCGAACAGCTTGTAATACCGTTACTTTGGCGCTTCCGAGTTGAGCTTTAGACTTGCCGTCAGCAAATTTTACAAACTTGCGTCTCAAGCTATCCTCGAGTGACAGCTAAGTTCCACTCACAAGATGGCCGCTGCATTGGTCCATATGTATCCGGAAGTGTACTGATTATACTTCCGGAAAACAACACTAGGGAAACTTTGTATATCATGCGTTTCAAGTCAAGGTAAGAACCTGGGTCAAGTAGTTATATTTGATGTATTTTTCGTATTGATGGCGAGACTGGCTCACGTGTACCTTGTGACTGCTGGTTACAAAGTGCTTATCATTTTGTGTGACTGCTGGTTACAAAGTGCCTAACATTTTGTGTAGCAGTGCTCTGTGTGAGTCCCAAAGAGCTAATGTATATTCCCAGCACTGAGATTTCCTAAGAATTTGTCGTTTTCCCTGGTTCTGTACTTCAACTGTCCCCGTCCCTAGGTACTTTCTCTGTGAGGTGGTGCTGGAGGATCCTCGCTGGAGACATAATCTCTCTAATGCAATGATCATACACAACGTGAGGGAGGCGGTGGCTCGCATGCACGGGGATTTTGGAGCTGCAGCTTGTTCAGCAACCCTGACAGGTGAGCTAAGTTGCTGCCTGTTTACACTACTGTACAATGTATTGTATTACAGACGTGTAGCCTGATGGATGTTTAAGTGCGCAAATGTCTTGACATGATGATGTAGGGTTTGTTGTTGGTTCATGGTTAACCCATTGGATGCCAAATGCAGACCTCCGACAGGGGAGGCACTGCTTCCCCTGCCATATGGGGCCAAAGTTTAGTTAAAGTGATGGTAAAGTTACAGTAATGTCGATACGGTATAGCATTTATGTGTCTAAAATAAATATAAGTTTAATTCATCAATTTTTATATATTGCAGTATTAATCAATTTCTAACCTTTATAAATCAATTTTCGGACTTGCACAAATTCAACCCGCATTTTTTTTTTTTTTCCTCCTTGGGTCATATTTTTATATAAACCAATTGAAATGTTGGCCGTTATGCCGCCGTCACTCTACGTCATCCACCCCATTATTAATAAGCGCATGCGCTATTAAATTTTTCTGAAGATGGGAAACCACTCGTGCTCCCGTTTCGCGCATGCGTCCTCTAACATGTAGGAATCCCATACAACGTCTTCGGCTGATTGAACGCAGCATCGGCAAGCAGCGCATGTCCATTTTAAGTCCGATTTGTGAAAGCGCTTTTCTGTGACGTTGAGAGCGGGTGGGACCGCAGAAGACGTCAGTACTTGCTGAAAAAGGAAGTAGGGCTTGGGAGGAGTCAGGAGCCGTACGGTAGGGAATTTGTAATATATTTTCTGGTGCCAAATCTAAAATAACTTAGCGACTTCATTAAATGCAATATTGAGAAATGCTAGGTTGGTTCATTATAGGATAAGTTTACCATCACTTTTTAAATTTTAATTTAAAAATTTTTGTAAATAAATAAATAAATCACCATTTTTTTATTTTCCACCCATGTAATGCTATGGAGAGGGATCATACAGGACTGCATCTCTCCATAGCAAAACATGGATACATTTCTTCAATAGCAGCAGTGCCACCCACTGGTGGTAAAACTCTTAAAACTACCTGAAGCAAAAATAATGACCAATAGGAGGCATCCATCATGATGCCTCTTAGCGAGGGAGCCAATCAGAGAAGTAAAAACTAATTTTAAACTCTTCTTGGCATTATTAGTTATTCAGGATGCAGGGCTGGCCCTGTCTGATGTTCACTAACTTGCTGTTACTGTGATCTAGTCTGTGACCCTCCCACTAGTACAGGCTTCACTAGAAACAAGAGGGGAGAATAAGAATTGGAGGAAGAAGTGCACAGTAAGGGGTATTGTAAGGGTTTATAGCTTTCCTCATTCTGTTAAATGATAGTGTTAATTTTAATGTGAACTGTAAGCTTTCTACTTATTAACAATGTTGACTGTTGTGACTATGAAGTGAGGAGTGCTGGTAATGATAATAGCTTCCCACATTTTGCTGGCAGTTTATTTGAACTTTTTATTGTGAATATGTTTTTATCTTATATTTTTTTAAATATTTTTTTTATTGAGATTCAATTTTATGCACATAAACAATTTATGATAATGAAATCTGTACAGCAAAATACTTTTTATTTATATATATATATATATATATATACACTCACATAAGGAACAGAGAAAGGTATTACGCAAAGTAAACAAAACAAGCTTCAGTGAGACTGCATATACATATACTTAGATAATCACTATGCCATATGGGCTGTATGCCCTCTAAATGTTTTATGGGGCCACTCTTGGGCCCCCAGGACAACATTATGATGTTACAGAGGTTATCAATAGACAAAAGGAGGCCACTCTTGGCCCTCCAATGGAGAATCTCATATTTTTCAATTATTTAACGCAGAAAGTGAATCTGAAATAGCTAACCCACAATTCTTTAGTATATAAGGAGTGAAGAGAAAAACTGTCCCCTAGAATAAAACAAACAAGAATACCATCATAGCACGAATATAAACTTTGGGAATTTCTATGATACGTGTGATAAAACTCGTTGACCTCTAGATTTTCTGGCGAAAATAGTATATACCTGTTCATACATTGCTAATCAACATTATAAGTGGGACTGGAGTGGTCCATTTCTCCGTCTTGATATTGAAATACGTGTAATAGACATTCATGGTAACTAGAACAGACCCAATTCTAAAGTTGAGCTATGCTAGGAACTATCAGGGTATTACCTTATGTGAGGAGAATATGCATGAATGTGGTATGGCACTTTTCTAGCCTTAAACCCTTACTCATTTCTCTCATGTCATCTTATGTAAGTCGGGCCAGCCCCGGCACCCGGGCCGTAGGTAGCAGAACCACCCCAGCTATCCCAACATCACAGTGCGAGGTCAACTCCCCCTGTGGAGCCTGGTGTCTAGAGAGCTCAGTTGTCAATACTCATCCATAAGGGGTCGCTCCACAGCTAGAAGATTATGTAGTAACCTATTTCAATGTGAGGTATTATAGGTCATAGTCAAGATAATTGCCATATAGAGACAGAATTTACAATTATATCACTATCATTGTAGGCATTGATGGGCAGATAAATATACATGACAAGAGCCATAGCTTAAGGACATAAGAATTTGAGATCTTCCTGTCTGTGGACTCTATGCAAAAGTAACCATAGGTGTTAAATATATGTCCTCAGTTAGAGTAGCTGCAAAGTGATATTGAAGCAGCACAGCTATACTAACAGTTTAAACAGTGGTCTCTTCATACATGAAATAGTATTCATGCAGGGATACCTGAAAAATCACACAGTAATAGGAAACAGGTTACAGAGGATTGAACACCCATAAAACGGTTGCACACTCTTACAAACTAGTTTAGATATATATTATTTTTATTATCCTCTCTGATAATTATAGGGTGTATTAGTATATCAGGTAGTGTACACATTTAATAATACTATCCCTGTCAATAATGATAGGTAACATCCTACACACATTTTCATCACTAGTTACTCAGTCAAGGGACACCACAGCTTCATTTGCTCAATACTAGGAGAAATGGAGACAGTATGTTTCCCACCTTTGAGCATGGTACTATATGGTGCGAGCTGAACACAAACAGCGTGGTGGCAGCAATCTATATGAAATTTTTTTAAGTAGTTGCAATATTTACACATAAACAAAATTTAGCCTTAAAGAACATGTTGCTTCACAAGCACTTTACAAAAAATAAAAAAAAAGGAGGGTGCTACAAAAAGCAGTCTATCAGGTTAACTCCTCAAGTCAGTTTACCCCACTCCTCTCTTGTGGAATGGGTTCTCATGCTGTTGTGAGGTGTAAAGTGGGGAGAGCGTCTGTCCCATGGTTGATTTCACCTGCATGGTCGCCTATGTTGCAGGACATCCATGAGAATGGGACCGCAGCCCTCAAAAACAATGTGGGTCTGGGGAGCCTGCCACATAGTGCTTGGACCATATGTGGAGTTAGTGGTAGAAGCCTTTAGGGGAGGTAGCACAGCAGCTGTATATGTGCTATGACCCTGTTGCCGGCTGTTAAGTTATAGCGGGGCCCTCCGACAGGACTCAGAGGCAAGATGGCTAGTGGTATTTCGGGACAGCGATCCGTTCTGCTCCTCAACATAGAGCAAGTTGTGACTGTATTCCAGGTAGCAGAGGGTGTATCATTGTGGTGGGAGACCAGAGTCAATGTGTCACCAGGAAGCCCAGGGGGGTGAGTAGTCCCGCAGTCCACTGTAGGAAAAATATTAACTGAAGCCGGTATTTCGTAGGATTGAGTGGGGTGCTGCGTCGGCTGCTTTAAGGGCCTATTCTCAGGCCTGCAAGAAAACCCAGAGTCCAGCTGCTTCTGTTTTGAGTCACATTGTTTCCTCCCATGGTTCCCCGAGCATTTTCCAGGACTGCAGGCTTCAACCGATACAAGCTGCTCTTCAGGTGAATGCCACATGACTGCAGAGCTGTCAATAGAAGTTTGTTCGGATGGGGCCTTTGTAGGTATCTGGCTAGCTCCAACGGCTGTACACAACTGTGATAGTTCCCCAAAGCTGGCGGTAATTAGATCGGATAAGTTCCGGTAATGCGCCTCTAGTAGATTGACCACCATGCCCTCGAGGTGCTGCCACTCGAGTGCCATAGCTCTGTCAGCGATGTGGGTAGTGGAAGGTATGAGAAGGTAGCCTCAAAAGCTTATGGGCTGCTAGGTGGGAGAGGGAAAGGACAGCTTACAAAGCTGCTATACCCGGATAACCGGGGGTGTTAGGTGAAGGTCTGGCCGCTTCTAGGCCGCCACTGCGTACCTCACCGTTCCAGTACTTCAAGACAGAAGTTGGAGTCTCATTTTAGATCAAACTGTTCAGCAAATGTTGTCATTTTAATATAAGTTAATTTTAATCCTAGATGGAGCCATAGTTAAGCGATATGCAGTGGATAAATATGCTCAACTCTTCAGCCACTGAAATAAACAACCATCATGGCCGCCGCCCCGAAGCATCCCCCTTATTGTGAATATTTTGTTTTTAATGTGATCTGGTAATTTGCTGCTTTTTATCAAGTTAACGACATTGACTGAAGAGCATGCTTTATTACTACAGCTCTCAGTAAGTATTGTGTTGTCACTAGCTGGTGCCCTTGTGCAAAAAAAGGAAATATTAGTGCCTTTTTTATGCAGGAACCTCTTCTGGTCTGTATAATAAACAATGTACTTTCCCTCCTGTAAAACAGTCAGTGCTGAGTACACTCCTATGTCCTGTCACCCAAAATATAAGGTGAGATCTACTGGGCCCAGACACTTCTGAGTATCTTAGTTATGTGCACTGAATATTAAAGAGAACAAAACTGCGCTAATTTTGTTTCTATATATGTGGATTAGATAGGCTGATTGATTTAAGGTCAGTACTTCACTCTGTCATCCTACAGTTGTTTCCCTTCAATAAATACACTTTTCTACTGCAGTTTCCCATGCTTTTGGGTTTTCCTGTTTATAACACCTCACTTTGTATTGTCTATTTGTAATATAATGATCGGTCTGTCATTTATTAAAAAGCATAGTTTTTATATTTTTAGTATAATTTTTTTTAATATGATTATATATATTAGTGGTTTTCATATTAAATCCACAAGTTAAAGTGAGCTGTGATATCTCTCAGGAAATGTATGGGGACAGGGAGTCTTGCATCTTGCCTGGTATATTGTGACATTTAGCTGGCATTCATGGGAGTAGGGGAACTGATTGGACAGTTTTAATATGGTAAATGATGAGTGGCATAAATCGGGGAAGGGAGTCATGTGGCAGAAAACTGTAATAAGTGGCTTTAAAAGGCCTTTAATCTTAATCAAATGTAGTGTATTACTGGCACACAGTAAGTAGGAGCAGGGGGCCACTCCATCTTGTCAAGTTAGTGCCTCTGTATGTCTGAGTGTGTTTCTGTATCTATGTTTGTGAGTGTGTGTTTCTATGTATGTGTGGGGGGCCCTGATTAATGGTTTTGTAATGGGCTGTACAAGGATGTCAGTAGTATGTTAGGACCCCTAAAGCAGAACATGCTGTGATCTGAGATGTCATTGCAGAAAATGCAGCATGTCTGCAGAAAGAATAGGACACATGCAGGAACTGTTAGCGCTTTCACTTTGTAGCGCTGCTCTGTATCGGGCTGTTGTCTTCAAACTGCACTGTGCTCTGGCTGCACTGTGTAAGTTTTCCTTAACACAGTGCATCCAGAGCAAAGTGCTGTTTGAAGAGAACAGTCAAATATGGAGCAGTGCTGCAAAGCAGCACTGTATTTATTGCTGATAAATCTTCTTTTCTCTTGTTAAGTGTGTTCAGTCCACGGGTCATCCATTACTTATGGGATATATTCTCCTTCCCAACAGGAAGTTGCAAGAGGATCACCCAAGCAGAGCTGCTATATAGCTACTCCCCTCACATGTCATATCCAGTCATTCTCTTGCAACCCTCAACAAAGAAGGTCGCGAGAGGAGTTGGAGTTTTTACTTAATTTTCTTCAATCAAAAGTTTGTTATTTTAAATGGCACCGGAGTGTGCTGTTTTTTCTATCTCAGGCAGTATTTGGAAGAAGAAACTGCCTGCGTTTTCTATGATCTTAGCAGGCGTAACTAAGATCCACTGGCTGTTCTCGACATTCTGAGGAGTGGGGTAACTTCAGAAAATGGGAATAGCATGCGGGGTCTCCCGCAAATGAGGTATGTGCAGTACAATATTTTCTGGGAATGGAATTGACTAAGAAAACACTGCTGTTACCCGTATGATGTAAGTACAGCCTTAAATGCAGTAGTAGTGACTGGTATCAGGCTGATAAATGTATGCACAGTAGAGTTATTTTCTAGGGACTAGAATTTGACTGAAAAAATACTGTTAATACTGATATAATGTGTGAGCCTTAACTGCAGTAGAAGCGACTGGTAGCAGGCTTAGTAATAACTTTACACAGCATCTGAAATGTTGTTTTTTCAAACGTTTACTGGCATGTTAATCGTTTTGTGAGGTACTTTGGTGATCTTTTTGGGCATGATTTTTTTCCACATGGCTAACGTATATTTCTGCATAGAAACCGTTATATCAGGTCTCCCACTGTTGTAATAGGAGTGGGAGGGACCTTTTTTTAGCGCCTTGTTGCGCAGTTAGAATTCTAGCACAGTCTTCCTGCTTCTTCCTCTTTGATCCAGGACGTCTCCAGAGAGCTCAGGGATCTTCAAAAGTCGTTTTTGAGGGAGGTAATCAGTCACAGCAGACCTGTGATAAAAGCGTTAAATCTTAATTTGATATCCGTTTTTGGGTACTGAGGGGTTAATCATCCTTTTGCTAATGGGTGCAATCCTCTGCTAATTAATACATTTAAAGAATTGTTGACTATAACTGAATTAGTTCTTTGTTATTCAACTGTGTTTTTTTAAAAAAGCGCTGCAGCGTTTTTTATATTGCTTGTAAACTTATTGAAAGTAATTTCCAAGCTTGCTAGCTTCATTGCTAGTCTGTTTAAACATGTCTGATACAGAGGAATCTGCTTGTTCATTATTTTTAAAAGCCGATGTGGAGCCCAATAGAAATATGTGTACCAATTGTATTGATATTACTTTGAATAAAAGTCAATCTGTACCGATAAAGAAATTATCACCAGACAACGAGGGGGAAGTTATGCCGTCTAACTCTCCTCACGTGTCAGTACCTTCGTCTCCCGCTCGGGAGGTGCGTAAGATTGAGGCGCCAAGTACATCAAGGCCCTTACAAATCACTTTACATGATATGGCTAATGTTATGAAAGAAGTATTATACAATATGCCCGAGTTAAGAGGCAAGCGCGACAGCTCTGGGTTAAGGACAGAGCGTGCCGATGACACGAGAGCCATGTCTGATACTGCGTCACAATTTGCAGAACATGAGGACGGAGAGCTTCATTCTGTGGGTGACGGTTCTGATTCGGGGAGACCGGATTCAGAAATTTCAAATTTAAGCTTGAGAACCTCCGCGTGTTGCTAGGGGAGGTGTTAGCGGCTCTGAATGATTGTGACACGGTGGCAATCCCAGAGAAATTATGTAGGCTGGATAAATACTATGCGGTACTGGTGTGTACTGACGTTTTTCCTATACCAAAGAGGCTTACAGAGATTATTAGCAAGGAGTGGGATAGACCCGGTGTGCCTTTTTCCCCTCCTCCGATATTTAGAAAAATGTTCCCTATAGACGCCACCACACGAGACTTATGGCAGACGGTCCCTAAGGTGGAGGGAGCAGTTTCTACTTTAGCCAAGCGTACCACTATCCCGGTGGAGGATAGCTGTGCTTTCTCAGATCCAATGGATAAAAAATTAGAGGGTTACCTTAAGAAAATGTTTGTTCAACAAGGTTTTATATTACAGCCTCTTGCATGCATTGCGCCTGTCACTGCTGCAGCGGCATTCTGGTTTGAGTCTCTGGAAGAGGCGATTCGCACAGCACCATTGGATGAATCTTTGAGCAAGATTAGAACCCTTAAGCTGGCTAATGCGTTTGTTTCGGATGCCGTAGTGCATTTAACCAAACTTACGGCTAAGAATTCCGGATTCACCATACAGGCGCGCAGAGCGCTATGGCTTAAATCCTGGTCAGCAGATGTAACTTCTAAGTCTAAACTACTAAACATTCCTTTCAAAGGGCAGACCTTATTCGGGCCAGGCTTGAAGGAAATTATTGCTGACATTACTGGAGGTAAGGGCCACACCCTTCCTCAGGACAGGGCCAAATCAAAGGCCAAACAGTCTAATTTTCGTGAAGGAACTACTGCTCGTTACAGACAGGGTTGGAAAGGCAACCAGTCATGGAACAAGGGCAAGCAGGCCAGAAAGCCTACTTCCGCCCCTAAGACAGCATGAAGACAGGGCCCCCTTTCCGGAGACGGATCTAGTGGGGGGCAGACTTTCTCTCTTCGCCCAGGCTTGGGCAAGAGATGTACAGGATCTCTGGACGTTGGAGATTATATCTCAGGGATACCTTCTGGATTTCAAAACTTCTCCTCCACAAGGGAGGTTTCATCTGTCAAGGTTATCAACAAACCTAGTAAAGAAAGAGGCATAGTGGTGGCTCCGTACCTAGACGACATTCTGATACAAGAGTCAAGTTTTCAAAATGCAAAGTCTCATACAGAGATAGTTCTAGCATTTCTGAGGTCGCATGGGTGGAAAGTGAATGTGGAAAAGAGTTCTCTGTTACCACTCACAAGGGTCCCTTTTCTAGGGACTCTTATAGATTCTGTAGAGATGAAGATTTACCTGACTGAGTCCAGGTTATCAAAGATTCTCAATGCTTGCCGTGTCCTTCACTCCATTCCAAGCCCATCAGTAGCTCAGTGCATGGAAGTAATCGGCTTAATGGTCGCGGCAATGGACATAGTGCCATTTGCGTGCCTACATCTCAGACCGCTGCAACTATGCATGCTAAGTCAATGGAACGGGGATTACTCAGATCTGTCCCCTTTGCTAAATCTGGACCAGGAGACCAGAGATTCTCTTCTCTGGTGGTTGTCACGGGTTCATCTGTCCAAAGGAATGACTTTTCGCAGACCAGATTGGACGATTGTAACAACAGATGCCAGCCTACTAGGCTGGGGAGCAGTCTGGAACTCCCTGAAGGCTCAGGGATTGTGGACTCAGGAGGAGAGACTCCTCCCGATAAACATTCTAGAATTAAGAGCAATATTCTATGCTCTTCTAGCTTGGCCTCAGTTAGCAACACTGAGGTTCATCAGATTTCAGTCGGACAACATCACGACTGTGGCTTACATCAATCATCAAGGGGGAACCAGGAGTTCCCTAGCGATGTTGGAAGTCTCGAAGATAATTCGCTGGGCAGAGTCTCACTCTTGCCACCTGTCAGCGATCTACATCCCAGGCGTGGAGAACTGGGAGGCGGATTTTCTAAGTCGCCAGACCTTTCATCCGGGGGAGTGGGAACTCCACCCGGAGGTATTTGCTCAACTGATTCGTCGTTGGGGCAAACCGGATCTGGATCTCATGGCATCTCGCCAGAACGCCAAGCTTCCTTGTTACGGATCCAGGTCCAGGGACCCGGGTGCGGTGCTGGTAGATGCACTAGCAGCCCCTTGGGTTTTCAACATAGCTTATGTGTTTCCACCTTTTCCGTTGCTACTTCGACTGATTGCCAGGATCAAACAGGAGAGAGCATCAGTGATTCTGATAGCGCCTGCGTGGCCACGCAGGACCTGGTATGCAGACCTAGTGGACATGTCGTCCTGTCCACCATGGTCTCTACCCCTGAGGCAGGACCTTCTATTTCAGGGTCCTTTCAACCATCCAAACCTAATTTCTCTGAGGCTGACTGCTTGGAAATTGAACGCTTGATTCTATCAAAGCGTGGGTTTTCGGATTCGGTTATTGATACATTAATACAGGCACGGAAGCCTGTTACCAGAAAAATTTACCACAAGATATGGCGTAAATATTTATATTGGTTTGAATCCAAGAGTTACTCATGGAGTAAGGTTAGGATTCCTAGGATATTGTCTTTTCTACAAGAGGGTTTAGAAAAGGGCTTATCCGCTAGTTCACTAAAGGGACAGATTTCTCTTCTGTCCTTTTACACAGGCGTCTGGCAGAGAATACAGACGTCCAGGCTTTTTGTCAGGCTTTGGCTAGGATTAAGCCTGTGTTTAAAACTGTTGCTCCTCCGTGGAGCTTGAAATTGGTTCTTAAAGTACTTCAGGGTGTTCCGTTTGAACCCCTTCATTCCATTGATATTAAGCTTTTATCTTGGAAAGTTCTGTTTTTGATGGCTATTTCCTCGGCTCGAAGAGTCTCTGAGTTATCTGCCTTACATTGTGATTCTCCTTATCTGATCTTTCATTCAGACAAGGTAGTCCTGAGTACTAAACCTGGGTTTTTACCTAAGGTTGTTTCTAACAGGAATATCAATCAAGAGATTGTTGTTCCATCGTTATGCCCTAATCCTTCTTCAAAGAAGGAACGTCTTTTGCATAATCTAGACGTGGTCCGTGCCCTGAAGTTCTACTTACAGGCAACTAAAGATTTTCGACAAACTTCTTCTCTGTTTGTCGTTTACTCTGGACAGAGGAGAGGTCAAAAGGCTTTGGCTACCTCTCTATCTTTTTGGCTTCGTAGCATAATACGCTTAGCCTATGAGACTGCTGGACAGCAGCCTCCTGAAAAAATTACAGCTCATTCCACTAGAGCTGTGGCTTCCACCTGGGCCTTTAAGAATGAGGCTTCTGTTTTGCAAGGCTGCAACTTGGTCTTCACTTCATACTTTTTACAAATTTTACAAATTTGACACTTTTGCTTCTTCGGAGGCTGTTTTTGGGAGAAAGGTTCTACAGGCAGTGGTTCCTTCTGTTTAATGTTCCTGCCTTGTCCCTCCCATCATCCGTGTACTTTAGCTTTGGTATTGGTATCCCATAAGTAATGGATGACCCGTGGACTGAACACACTTAACAAGAGAAAACATAATTTATGCTTACCTGATAAATTTATTTCTCTTGCAATGTGTTCAGTCCACGGCCCGCCCTGTCTTTTTGAGGCAGGTTCTAAATTTTAAATTATAACTCCAGTCACCACTGCACCCTATAGTTTCTCCTTTCTCGTCTTGTTTTGGTCGAATGACTGGATATGACATGTGAGGGGAGGAGCTATATAGCAGCTCTGCTTGGGTGATCCTCTTGCAACTTCCTGTTGGGAAGGAGAATATATCCCATAAGTAATGGATGACCCGTGGACTGAACACACTACAAGAGAAATAAATTTATCAGGTAAGCATAAATTATGTTTTTTTTCTCTGCAGCTTATTTGCAATGTAATTTTCAGCTGCTGCGCTATATTAAAAAACTTTAAAAATTGCTTTATTCTCCAGTTAATCAACACATTGCAATTCAATTGGTGCTTTAATGTAACTGCCTAATTTAAATTTTCAAAATGATCTGCAGAAAATGTTTTCATTAAAAAAAATCTCATCGCAGAAAGTGAAAAAAAGTTCTGCCTCTGGGGTTATGACTGTATATGGATGTGACTGTCAGCAGTTTTTTGGAAATGTACATGATGTCAGCAGTATGCTAGGGCTGTACATGGATGTTAGTAAAAAAATTTTTTAAAAAAAAATAAATATATATATATATATATATATATATATATATATATATATATATATATATATATATATATATATATACACACACATTTTTATTTTTTACAATAAAATTCTGTTTTTATAGCCTTATTTTTATAATTTCTTAGGTGCTTTGCTTCCCTTGTATTTTAACTATTAGATATATAATTTCATAGTGGGCAGGGTTTTAGTACTTGAGCCACTGAGTTGTACTTGCCCCCTGGTTCCAAAATTGCCAGTCATCCCCTGCATTTTTTATGCATTAGTTGCATTAGGGAGATTCTGGTTTTAACATGGGGTCAGATTGTTTGGAAGCCTTGTTTGTGTGCTTGCGAGTATTTCATCCTGCCTGGGTCAGAATTCAGTCTACACCAAAATCGCTATTTAAAAAGATACATAATGCCTTTACAACCCATTCCCCAGCTTTGCACAATTAACATTATTATATTAATATACTTTATAACCGTTAGTCTCTAAATTTCTGACTGTTTAAGCCACTACAGACAGCCACTTATCACATGCTTTTTTATTAGCTTTTTCACAAGAGACTGCTAATTTATGTGTGCCATATAGATAACATTGTGCTCTCTCCCGTGGAGTTGTGCAGGACACAGCACTAACTGGCTAAAATGCAAGTCAATAGATAATAAATAAATAGCTCTGAGATAAGGGGACTGTCTGCAGAGGCTTAAAAACAAGATATTAGATACAATTCTAATCATTATTGTGTAACCTGCTAATTTAACCGTAAATTTAAGTTACCTCTATTAGGTTCATATATGTGCTTCTCAGGCGTATCATAGCACTGCTCACTAGCCTCTGAGCTCACCGCACGTCACTATATACACATCCACAACATTCTTACATAGCAGCACTCACTTTGTAGCCATTGTGACCTTATGGGGGTGATGTTGTGGTATCCACAATATTGCGGTCAGGGTGAACTTCCCAATTAGAACCTGCATTTATGTAAATAATTTTCAAGTTCACTGGTGAAATTCTTTGCTTGCCAAAGAGGGCTAAAGTGCAAGGGTAAAACACTGTATATAAAAGTAAACATAGTTATCTGGTTTTTTTTTTTTACAGTCAAATATTTGAATGCATATACTGGAATTATTCTGTTTCGATGTCGAAAAGATTTTCATAAACTTCTTTGGACATCTCTTCCCTTCATCACCAGCCTGGATAATTGGGGACAGAAGTGTCCATGTTTCATAAACACATTACATGTTGCAGGTATGTGTGTGTATGTGTGTATATGTATATGTATATGTATATATATATATATATATATATATATATATATATATATATATATATATATATATATATATATATATATATATATATATATAATTATTGGGAAAGAACCAATGGCACTACTTATAAGTGAAAACAAACGTTCCCATATATATTGTTTTACTTATTTGTAAATATTTCTATGGGGTAGGTGCTTGTACTAATCAACATTGAGGAGGGAATCAGTAAAGAACTGATGCACAAAGTACAAATATAGCACTCACAACATTTGGATTTGCATATAGTTGTGTATCATGCAAAAAGAACACACAGAAAAAATTAAAACTTAACTTTTATTTGATAATTGAAATGTTAAGAACAAGGGTCGGGGAAATGCATTAAAAATTACCAAATGCTTACTCCGTGCATGTGGATTAGACCTAAATAATCAATAATGGATTTATACCTACTGGTCTGGTGTAGGTCGCAATCAAAATAAGGAAAAAGGTAGAAGACCTCTGGAGTAAAGATTCTTATCAAGGTACAGCAGTATATGTATATTATGGAAAGTGCTGGATGTTATATTAGTAACTATTTACGGTATGGATAATCCATCGAACTAGGGCAAAGATTCCTGTTATACTATGCCTCCATAGATATGTCATGCTTGAATATCTTCCCCGTGATAAGGGAATATACCTGTTAATTCCTTTGATGTATCTCTAAAGTGCAGGAGATATATAAGAAAGGACCGTAAGTGTATTTCCGGAGTGAAGATATGTTTATCTGAGTCGTATTGGTATCTTTAGATCATAAGTATATCCCAGAATTTAGGTATAATTTCTTAACATTTCAATTATCAAATAAAAGTTAAGTTTTAATTTTTTCTTTGTGTTCTTTTTGCATGATACACAACTATATGCAAATCCAAACGTTGTGAGTGCTATATTTGTACTTTGTGCTTCAGTTCTTTACTGATTCCCTCCTGTGTGTGTGTGTGTATATATATATATATATATATATATATATATATATATATATATATATATATATATATATATATATATATATATATATATATATATATATATATATATATATATATATATATTTATATATATATATATATATATATATATATATATATATATATATATATATATATATATATATATATTTATATATATATATATATTTATTTCAGTGTTCTCTACAGAAAATTTTGCCAACTGGGTGGCATTATAAATTAGCCAGATGGTGGCAGTGCAATACTTTATAATGTTGTTAAATGTTCTGCTATCAAAAGCACAAAATTAATTGCATAATATAACTTAAATTTATTTAATGACAACACATGCTATTAACATTGAAAAATGTTAATATTAGATCATTTTTGCATAATATTAGCTAAAATTCTAGCCAGGTGGTCAGTAAAATCATCTGGGTGATGCATCCATTGAAAAAGTCCTGGGGAAAACTGTGTTTGTGTTTGGCGGTATTTTTCTAAGTTTTCCTTAGCAGCATGTGAGCACATGTAGTGGCATCTATTTATATCAAATAAAATAAATTAGCCATGCATAAGAAATTTCTACAATGTTTTTATAGGCACAATACGAACCTGTCAGAAATTCCTCATTCAGTATAACAAGAAGCAACTCCTACGTCTACTTGAAAATTGCACAAATAATGGTAAGATATACTTTACAGATCTTACTTGGCTATTGCTGCTAATCTTGGCTAAAGTGTGCAGTGATCCTACACCCTTTGACTGCAAAGAAGGTAGAATTTGATGCTAAATGTTTATGTTCTGTTGTATTTCATCAGCACTTTTCTTGTTTCAGAGGAGAAAGAAGCTATACAGAAGTCTGTATCTAGCTGCTTTTTGCACACTGTAGAAGAATCAGAGTTTGCATTGGATGAAGAGGATATGTAAATCTGACCATTAATGGAATTTGTACCACATATGACAGTGCAAAAGATTGGTTACCGGTACATATTTTTTACTACATTATTCAAAGGCTGTTTGTGCCTTTTTCTAGGACAATTATTTATTTTCATGAGCTTATGAAATATATACGCCTTTTTTTTTTTTTTTAAAGAAGAGGTGCTATTGTTTATTACCAACTCGCAAGATGTGTTGCCACTAAAACCAGAAGTGTATTTTTGTTTTAAAAAAATAAACCTTAGTGTATAATTAAACAATGTCCATTAACCTTACACTAATATATAGCTATATTTCTGTTTTGTTTTGTTTTCCTTAATTTTATTCCAAGCTAAAAGGTAAGTATAGTATAGAACTTATAGTAATAAGAAACTTACATATAAGGGTACATCAAATGCGCCAACATATAGCTTTGATAACAAACAGACAAAAAAATTCTCATGGGAGACTATTAATAAAATCAACAGCGAGAAAAAAGGAAAAATCCTAAGTAGAAGAGAATCAAAACATGCCAATCTATCTGCGACTTTCTGTATTACTCAAGAGGCCACTCACGGAGCCCCAAAGCCTGTGAAGCTATTGTAGTAGCAGAAAGTACCTTGAAATAGAGGAGACCACTCTTGTGTCTATGTAAAACCTCTCTTTAATAATATAAAGTAGGCTTCTAGAAAAGCTTATATAGGGAAGATATTTATACTGTGGTTGTCTAAAAGACTACTTATGGACCTCCATAAGATATAATAGAATACGCAGGGATCCCACATGGTAAAACTATTGGTCTACCAATTAATTCCAAAGCTTGGGAAAGTCTAATAGAGCACTATGGTCTTAAGATATCAAACTCCTTACAACAGAATAGATCCTTTGTTCTATTCAAAAGGTTAGAGAGAAAAAAGATTTAGTAAGGGCGGTCAAAGCTAAAGATATCTAGAAATTATAAATGTATGTTTACAGAAATACTTAGGTGACACTTGTCAAATATAAAATGTCTGGGAAAAGAAATTTTATCAATTAAATATTTTATTTATTTACAAGTCACTAAAATAAACATAAGAGGTTGATAAAATGCAATAAAAATCGGGACGTCTCCCTAGACATACAACGCTCAATTCACATTCATAAGGTCCTAATATCCATCTAGATAGTGCTTTTGCATAGTAAAAAATATATATATAAAATTAGATTTTAGATGTATAAGTGTACAAAATAAGTTGAGCACAAGATGAATACAAAACAACTTAAAAGGCAACAGGTGTCTTTGTAGAAACACTTTTGGTGTAAAAGTTTGTGAGGAGTAGCAAAGCTTGTAAAAAAAAGCAATGTCCCGTTCTGATGGGAACAGATGACTACTGTCACATATATAAGGCAAGAAGGCTGTTATTCATACCATCCGATAAAACGTTATCGAGCTTTTACCTTGATCATCAATGTTCCTAAGAGGACAGTACTCCGTGTTTGCTCCGAGCTGATTTTCTCAGTTGTCCGTGAGTTCACCCCTCATGACTTTAGCGTCTGACGTCACGGATGACACTCGGGGGGCTCGTCTCGGCCCAACCAACCAGCCTTTTCTGTCAGTCTCTAACAGGAGAAAAAAACCTCTTGAATAATACAAAACTCTCAGTGAGAGTGATTACAATCTTAGCCTGCCCTTGGTGCTATGCACGCAGGCACTATGGTATTTGCAGAGTAAAAGAATATACAATAACCTGGGTTATGAAAGTCTTGTGAGTTATGGCCAAACTCTAAATATAAGGAAGGTTTGAGGTCACAGCATTCTTTTATTCTGCGTGCATAGCACTAAGGGCAGGCGAAGATTGTAATCACTCTCACTGAGAGTTTTGTATTATTCAAGAGTGGACAAGAGGTTTTTTTCTCCTGTTAGAGACTGACAGAAAAGACTGGTTGGTTGGGCCGAGACGAGTCCCCCGAGTGTCATCCGTGACGTCAGACGCCGAAGTCACGAGGGGTGAACTCGCGGACAACTGAGAAAATCATAAATAAAAAGAGAGAAGCGCTCAACCTGGGAACGAACAATAGCATAATAGCTTGTTCTATGGCTAGTTACCACCCAAGAAGCAGCCTCTTTTTGCTCAACATGTGCCTTTCACAGAGAAGAACTTTCCTGAAGCATATCAGTCTGATCCTGACTTCACAGTACAGTCCAGCCCCGAAATACCAGGCAATTCCTCTCTGAACGAGAGAAACCGCAAAACCCCAGAGGTACATTTCGGCCTATTGTGGGCCTCGTCAGTGAGGTGCAGCCATATCCCTCTAGGCACACTGAGCAACGGGTCCATGTCTGAATTCCTGCATCACACTTAGGGAGACTTCCCAAAATGTCATAATTGGCATAAATAAAAAGAGAGAAGCGCTCAACCTGAGAACGAACAATAGCATAATAGCTTGTTCTATGGCTAGTTACCACCCATGTGCCTTTCACAGAGAAGAACTTCTGAAGCATATCAGTCTGATCCTGACTTCACAGTACAGTCCAGCCCCGAAATACCAGGCAATCCCTCTCTGAACGAGAGAAACGGCAAAACCCCAGACGTACGTTTCGGCCCACAATAGGCCGAAACGTACGTCTGGGGTTTTGCTGTGTCACTCGTTCAGAGAGGGATTGCCTGGTATTTCAGGGCTGGACTCTCGTCCGTGAGGTGCAGCCATATCCCTCTAGGCACAATGAGCAACGGGTCCACATCTGGCTTCCCACATCACACTTAGGGAGACTTCCCTAAGTGTCATAATTTGCATAAATAAAAAGAGAGAAGCACTCAACCTGGAAACGAACAATAGCATAATAGCTTGTTCTATGGCTAGTTACCACCCAAGAAGCAGCCTCTTTTTGCTCAACATGTGCCTTTCACAGAGAAGAACTTTCCTGAAGCATATCAGTCTGATCCTGACTTCACAGTAAAGTCTAGACGTGGACCCGTTGCTCAGTGTGCCTAGAGGGATATGGCTGCACCTCACTGACGAGGCCCACAATAGGCCAAAACGTATGTCTGGGGTTATGCTGTTTCTCTCGTTCAGAGAAGGATTGCCTGGTATTTCGGGTCTGGACTGTACTGTGAAGTCAGGATCAGACTGATTATGCTTCAGGAAAGGCACATGTTGAGGAAAAAGAGGCTGCTTCTAGGGTGGTAACTAGCCATAGAACAAGCTATTATGCTATTGTTCGTTTCCAGGTTGAGCGCTTCTCTATTTTTATTTATGCAAACTGAGAAAATCCGCTCGGAGCAGACACGGAGTACTGCCCTCTTAGGAACATTGAAGATCAAGGTAAAAGTTTGATAACGTTTTATCGGATGGTATGAATAACAGCCTTCTTGCCTTATATATATGACGGTAGTCATCTGTTCCCAAGCTTTGCTACTGCTCACGAACTTTTACACCAAAAGTGTTTCTACAAAGGCACCTGTTGCCTTTTAAGTTGTTTTGTATTCATCTTGTGCTCAACTTATTTTGTACACTTATACATCTAAAATCTAATTTTATATATATATATAAAATTATTATTATATATGATTGTATATATGCTTTTTATTCCATATCGGCCGTTTGGTGTAGGTACCCTCCCAACAATGCTGGTCTCAATTGCAGCCTTTATCTAAGTCATGTTTTCTACAGCGGCGCTGTCACTATGAGTTAGCTTATGTTTTCCTTGCTACACTAGTGCCGATCTTTTTGAGCACTGTGATTTCATACGGCTGTGGTCAGCTGTTGTTAATGTTCCGGTTACATCTGCTGGGTGTGCCTGTGGTTGTGCTTTTGAGTGATACACTGTCTCATACGCCTGTTTGTTTATGTGCTGCGTGCCTGCCCTGCTTTATAGTTGTCCTAATACGTTAGTCATGGCTATTTGGTGCCTTGCTTTCCTATTACTTTGATTAGGCAAACTACTCTCCTCCTGTCAGCTGGCTGGTTGCCATAACTACGGAAGGTGTTAGCCGGGTTTATCCTATCAGTGCCTGAATGCCTTTCTGGCCCACCCCTATTTAAGGCGTTGCCCTGCATCAACCTCCACCCGCCTACTTTGGATCTATGTTCATCGCCACTCGGCAGTCCTAAGGTAATGTAATGCTATCTCTTGCATTGTCTCGTTGTACCGTATGTTTTAGGTGGGGTTGGTTCCCTTTACCTCTCGGTTTGTTACAACCTGCCGACTCTGATAATATGTTATGGGCTAGTAACAGGTGCTGCATATTCGCGGATTGGGTGGTGTTTGGCATTATGTATATATTGATTCCTTTGCCCTTAATATCTATGCATACTCATTTATATCTTTGCAGTCTTGACTCGTTGAAATATGAGCCTTGACCGTTCTCTGTATCTCTTTCACCTGTAGTTCCGTTATGTCTATTTACATTTGTCAGGTGTGTGTATAAACATTGTGATACACGCTGATTCCCCTTGTGCCTTGTTAGTTGTTTCTGGTCTATATGAGTTGTTAATCACTTAGCAGACTGTCCACTATTATGCTATAATTTTTCTGCCGTATATGTTTGTGTATTAGTCTGTAGGTATATTATTTTATTTTCACCATGTCCACCTTTGCGTATGCTTGGCCTGGTCTCTATTTCTTATTGCTGTTTGCGGTTGTTTGGTTTAGTTGGTAATATTACTGCTTTGGTCTTGTATGTTATATATGCCACTTCGATTAGGTATTTATACCGTGAGTTTGTTTGCTTAGATTTGACATTACCCTAGCTTTGATTTACCTACACCATCGTTGTTTCTGATGTCTTCTCTTTTTGTATATTATTTCTTTTGTACATTTATGGTATATATGCCCTCGACTTGTTCTTTGATATCCTTTGTTGAAAAGTAGCATGAGTTCTGTCAGCAATGTGTTTGCAGCTCTCAGTTGCTGTTATTATTGGTGTTATTCCTACTACATCTCAGTATTTGCTTTTCCATCTTAGCCTTACACATTCCTGATTTGCTCTATGGGTATCCTTTGTTGAAGGTTGGGAGATCCCCTTTACAGACTATGCAGTCTGTTTTTATTATTATTTTTTGGTGATGGTTATATAGGTAGTCTATGTCATGTTTTGTGTTGTCCCTATTGTTTTATGTTTCTAGTATATGTCCACTTGTTTGTCTTTTCAGATTGTACTTTTCCTGATGAAGGCCCAATTGAGGGCCGAAACGTCGACCATGTACTAATGTTCTGTGAATAAAGAAAACATTCTGCTTTCTACAAATCCTGAGAGTGCCCTTCTTCTGTGCTAACTTTTTTATATATATATATATATATATATATATATATATATATATATATTTTTACTATGCAAAAGCACTATCTAGATGGATATTAGGACCTTTATGAATGTGAATTGAGCGTTGTATGTCTAGGGAGACGTCCCGATTTTTATTGCATTTTATCAACCTCTTATGTTTATTTTAGTGACTTTAATATAAATAAAATATTTAATTGATAAATTTCTTTTCCCCGACATTTTATATTTGAGAAGTGTCACCTAAATATTTCTGTAAACATACATTTATAATTTCTAGCTATCTTTAGCTTTGAGCGCCCTTACTAAATCTTTTTATTTCTCCAATTCCAAAGCTTGTCAGACTAATGTACCTTTTCACTTTTCTAACAGAGACCTTCAACCTATCAAAAATAAATATCAATATGAAAAGAGGCTTCAATTACTTTAATGGGCTTCAGGCAGACCAAATCTAGGGGCTGCAAGCCTATAATATACTGGGTATTTGTCATCCCCTGCAATATGATTTTTAAAAGGGGAAGCTCAGTCTCTCAGATTAACTCTCCTCTATGCTGGAGGCAATGCGGATTGGTGGGTACGCCAGCTCACATATGGTGGGAATGCCCGAAATTGGCCCCCTTCTGGTACACTGTCTCACACAAATGCAGGAACTTACTCCCTCACTTAGAGACCTCCCCACAAACAGCTCTACTACACTTAAACCTGAACAAAACCTCAACCCCAAAGGCCCTCCTCTCCATCTATATTCTTATCTCAGCCAAGTTAGCTATAGCGAGACTTTGGAGGCAACTGACTCCACCCACTTGGGGGGAAGTAGTCAAAACTATGTCCTACTTAGAGATAATGGAAGGTCCGATCTTTACCCAACATAATAAAATCTTCTTGCATTCAGAAATATGGGAAACATGGAAGCAACTGAACTAATCCCTCTTACCTGGTAGCGAATAGAGATATTTGCTGTAAACTCTAGATATTCCCCCCCCTTTCCCCTACCACCCTTCCCACCTGTATTCCCCTTCCCCCCCCTTTTTTTTTTTTCTCTTCTCTCTCTCTTTCTTGCTATCCTCATTATTTTGAAGTTGTCCTCACTAGATAAGTCTGATTATGGTCGTATACTTTCCAAACTCCCTTGGTCCAACGGGTCCTGGAACGGCCCGCCAGCTATCTAATGTGTGTAAAGTTTATCATAAAAGAACTTAATAAGAAAGGTTCAGCGACTGTATGGAGCTTGGTTTTGAACTATTTGATCATTTGTCCTTACAGTTCCTTTCATTTCATGTTCACTTGTAACCCACTTGAAACTATGTAACCTACTTTGCAAAGAATTGTATTATGTAACTTTTCTGAACCTTAAGAAAAATTATTCTTTAAAAAAAAAAAGGGGGGAAGCTCAGCTTCTAGTAAAAGTAATAAACTATCTCTTCAGCTTAAGTGCTCAGATATCTAATGTAAGTGGATGTTCACTAGTGGAAGAAAAACACAGAGGCGCCCAATAGCTTAGTACCATCAACACAATATGGATATAGATGAAACAAAAGGTTACTCGCAAACGAATAACACCGGAGGTGCAAACAGAAACAGGCAGACTGGAACCTCACAGTTATCCAGCTAACTGTATAGGAGCAACCAAGTATTTGCAATGGGGTCCCAGTAGTAGGTATTTGCATATCCCTATATGAGAGGGGACAGAGCCAACATAGCCCAGCACAGTTTGATTCAAAGGTATGTGTAATTAGAAAGAAACACCTCCAGGTGCAATACAAGCAGGCTGGAGCTGCCTTGTTCCAGAAATTATACAGGTCACACGGCAATTCCCCAAAAAAATTAAAATAAAGGATGCAATCCCAAAAAACATTGTATTGTATTGTACAAAGAAATAAAACAAACACTTGCTATATTAAACACATTGTGAGCTATGATTGGAGAGGTGGTAATTGATACCATGTGTGTTCAATTCTCGTTGCCATGGGAACCATAGTAAATATACATAGTAAATGTTCATGCTTTTAACAGTATGATATGATCTCTCTATAACAAAAACCAAAGTTTAAATCCCATTGGAAAAATACAGTACATGAACTAATGCCCTCTAGTGGTCAAAATGCATTCAGATTAGAGGCAGTCTTTAAGGTCTAAGGAATTAGCATATGAACCTCCTAGGTTTAGCTTTCAACTAAGAATACCAAGAGAACAAAGCATAATTGGTGATACAAGTAAATTGGGAAGTTGTTTAAAATTGCATGCCCTGTTTAAATCATGACTTGACTGTCCCTTTAAGGTTCATGTCAATGTAGAAAATAAAGAATAAATATTGAAAGAAAGCCCCTGTGAAGGTGTGATGAATACTAGTTATAAACTAATGAGCATTTAAAATCAGTCAACTTTTAGTTTTTTAGTTATGCTGTTTAATCATTTATTCAATTTATGTTAATGAGCATAGACAGTATTTTCTTCCAAAAAAGGTGACAACCCTACACGTAGATAAAGAAGATGCTATGGAACAAGCCTCATGGTTAACAATAAAATAAACATGGTATTCCAACAAGAGCAATAAATAACAGTAAGTCTTGCAGCCCAGTAAAGAAACTATAGGAATATTATCCTATTCCCCAAACATCAAAATAGTTCACAGTGCTCGCTTGCACAGGTCTTTTTGGTCTGAATACCTTCACCCAAACACCAAGCTGTACATATTTATTAGAGATAAAAATGGACAACCAGATGATGTAGCAAAAGGCATCAAGACTGCAGAAGTCCAGCCATTCAGTACTGCACCTTTCAACAAATCCACACAAGGAAAATGAGATAGTTCTCATTGTAGGTCAACTATTAACCCCTGTAGGTTCACCAGAACTTTGTGTAAAGAGATGACAGGTGGAGCAATGACATCAGCCATAATGCACAGAAATATGGGCAGCATGATGCCGGAGTCCTCAGTAAGAAAACGTACATACATGAGAATCTATAGAGCTCCTCGTCTATTGTTCCAATAAGAGTATTCCGGCATAAACTATACTTCCCTGTGCAGACTTATGGGCTTGAATACTCCTAGTAGAGATTTGGGCTGGTATATAATTGTCTAGTTCATGCAGTGGGACCTACGAGCTAGGTGACTCTCAGGACTCTAATTAGTCATTTCTCAAGGTCTGGGACGGTTGGAAAGATTCAAAAACCTCCAACATCTGTAAGAGAAGCTGAGCATGGTAGCTCTCTGTGTTCCAATTCTGAGAGTAACATTAAGGGTGATTCCATGTCAGAATATTGGCAAAAGGCAGACAACTTTTTGGGAAGGTCTCTGCAGCGATAGTCAACTGCTCTACCCAGGGCTACACTGTGTGTGAGTAGGTGGGGGTGTTCTGGTACTATGGGCAGAGGTTAGCTTTAAAAATACTTATACCAATCAATACAGCAGATAGAGGGCTACAAGGATCCCTTTCTGTTTCCAAAAAAATGAGATTCAGCTTGCAAATTACACTTAGCCTCAACGTTTGTTGGCCATCTTGGTCACAACCCAGAAGCATCCCCTGCATCAATCTTGTTTACTGTTTGCTTGTCTGTAGTAGGAGGGACCTCTACATCCAAAGCAAATAAAACTTTCGGCAATAGAGTGTTCATATACTCAAGCCTGAAATTGCCATTACTTAAGCAGAGAGTTCTTGCGTTTGAGAAATCTTCACAGGAGGAAATGTCAGATTCCAATTTACCCCTCTTCTCTGCAGAGTACTTAGATGGGTTGAGCTAAAGGATCACCTTCTGTCCATTGCAAGGGGTTTCTTGTTACAACTGCATTGTCAAGTGATCTGGTATTAAAGAGACTTGAAACCTAAAATGATTGTTTGATGGTTCAGAGAGAACATACAATTTTAAACAACTTTTGAATTTATTTCTATTATAAAATGTTGTTTATTCTCTTTACATCCTGTATTGAACATCAGGTCAGCCAATGATAAGAGGCATATGTGCCAACAATAATCATTTAGTGCCCAGTAGTGCATTGCTGCTCCTGAGCCTACCTAGGTAAGTTTTCCACGGTAAAGGGTATCAAGAGAACAAAGCATATTAGATAATAGAAGTAAATTGGAAAGTTGTTTAAAATGTCATGCTCTATCTGGATTATGAAAGAAACATTTTGGGTTGCATGCCCTTTAAAGGGTTATAAAACTTTTGTAATTTGTATGAATAACAAATTCATTATGAGAAACTTCAATACTAAAAGTTTTAAATGCACTTACTTTTATCCCAAAACGAAGCTTCTTCTTATTTATAATTCATATTTTTAGATCTTCTATAAATGGCTCTAACAACCGCCCCCCCAAAAAAAGGTTGGAATTCAGAATTATTCAGGCTCTCACATTCTCCAAAACCACCTCAGTTTCACACCTCTTATTTGAATGTGTGTGACATGAGCTGTAAGTGAGGGGAAGTGCTAGGTGTAAAAAGTGATCGGTTCCAGAGCACACAGCCCAGCTCTTTGTGACTGAGAGACCCCCTTATTTAAAACTGCCAATATTCTAACAGGTACATTTCAGCTGCAATGCTCCTTCCCTGGCCTGTACTGCCAGTACATGGAGAAGGGGGGCTTAGGAGGAGGTACAAACCGTTGAGCTAGAGCCGTTGCCTGTTGGATTCTGCGACCTGTCTGTCGCATGCCCACATTGTGGTTGCAAAATCCGATGACAGACAGCTATTCTGTCAGAAAGATTAAAGATCAATTTGCGCATGCGTGGGCCAGAATTGCTAGGCAATCTGCATGCGGGCCGCCATGATTGTTCTACTCAGGTAGAACACGGTAATTTGCAGTGCATAATGAGGTTCCTGAAGGGTTTTGCAGCAATAATAATTTTGTCAGGAAAATAAAGTTAAACGATTAAAATTGGCTAATATATGTTATTTGCAATATTAAAGTACTTGGTAAGATGTTTTGAGATGTTTAGGTTTACTATCCCTTTAATAATGATAACCTCTTAGCAACTGGTAACCTTGTGTTATTGTGCTGATAATCAGGTCACATAGATCCTTGTTTATTTGCTCTAAAAAAAAAGTAGGTTGCTATATCAATGGGAAACAAAGTAAGTGTAAAATAAGATTATATTTTATGACATTTTATATAGGATGATTTTTGGCCTAAATCATTTTTGGTTTCTTGGTAGAAAGAGAATTAAAAAGTAAAAATAATAAATAAGTCTTATGCTATTCAATATCCTATAGGTAGACAAGTGAACTGATAGAAAACATGCAACTAAACTTAAAGGGACAGTCAAGTAAAAAAAAAAAAAAAAAGTTTTTTCATGATTTAAATAGGGCATGTAATTGTAAACAACTTTCCAATTTACTTTTATTACCAATTTTGCTTTGTTCTCTTGGTATTCTTAGTTGAAAGCTAAACCTAGGAAGTAAATGTGCTAATTTCTTAGACCTTGAAGGCCACCTCTAATCTGAAAGCATTTTGACAGTTTTTCACCACTAGAGGGCGTTAGTTCATGTGTTTCATATAGATAACTTTGAGCTCAGGCATGTTAAGCTCCTAGGAGCAAGCACTGATTGGCTAAAAATACAAGTCTGTCAAAAGAACTGAAATAAGGGGGCAGTTTGCAGAGCCATAGATACAAGGTAATCAAAGAGGTAAAAAGTATATTAATATAACTGTGTTGGTTATGCAAAACTGGGGAATGGGTAATAAAGGGATTATCTACCTTTTTAAACAACAAAAATTCTGGTGTTTACTGTCCCTTTAAATGCTGTGTTGTGGGATGTGAAATGGCTAAATCGCATTTCTCCCCCATGCTTTTTGCTTAAAGGGACAGTCTACACCAGAATTTTAATTGTTTTAAAAGATAGATAATCCCTTTATTACCCATTCCCCAGTTTTGCATAACCAATACAGTTATATTAATATACTTTTTACCTCTGTGATTACCTTGTATCTAAGCTTCTGCAAACTGACCCCTTATTTCAGTTCTTTTTACAGACTTGCATTTTAGCCAATCAGTGCTTACTCCTAGGTAACTCCACGTGCGTGAGCACAGTGTTATCTATATGACCCACATGAACTAACACCCTCTAGTGGTGAAAAACTGTCAAAATGCATTCAAAATAGAGGCGGCCTTCAAGGTCTAAGAAATTAGCATATGAACCTCATGGTTTAGCTTTCAACTAAGAATACCAAGAAAATAAAGCAAAACTGGTGATAAAAGTAAATTGGAAAGTTGTTTAAAATGACATGCCCTATTTAAATCATGAAAGTTTATTTTGGACTAGACTGTCCCTTTAACCCCTTAATGACCGAGGACGTGCAGGGTACGTCCTCTTAAAAAAGTCACTTAACGACCAAGGACGTACCCTGCACGTCCTCGGTTTGGAAAGCAGCTGGAAGCGATCCTGATCACTTCCAGCTGTTTTCCGGTTATTGCAGGATGCCTCGATATTGAGGCATCCTGCAATAAAAAATTTTACCCCTCCGGTGCAGAGAGAGCCACTCTGTGGCCCTCTCTGCACCGGACATCGATGGCCGCATTCGTTGGTGGGTGGGAGCTGAAGTGGGAGGTGGGTGGGCGGCCATCGATGGCTTCTTAGTCAGAGAGGGGGGCGGGATCGCCGGGGGCGCGCACGTGCACGGGGGGTGGCGGGCGGGCGGGCGCGTGCACGGGGCGGGAGCGGGTGGGAACCGCTACACTACAGAAAAAAGTTACAAGTAAATTGTGAAAAAAATTAAAATAAACTTATTGTTTTAAAAGCATCTAAGGGATCAGGAAGGGGTGGGGGGTTGGTATTGGGGGGGGGGGGGGAGCTACACTACAGAAAAGGGACATTTCTTCTGTTAAGTGTGATCAGTCCACGGGTCATCATTACTTGTGGGATATTAACCGCTCCCCTACAGGAAGTGCAAGAGGATTCACCCAGCAGAGTTGCTATATAGCTCCTCCCCTCTACGTCACCTCCAGTCATTCTCTTGCACCCAACGACTAGATAGGATGTGTGAGAGGACTATGGTGATATATTTAGTTTTTATATCTTCAATCAAAAGTTTGTTATTTTATAATAGCACCGGAGTGTGTTATTCCTTCTCTGGTAGAATTTGAAGAAGAATCTACCTGAGTTTTTCTATGATTTTAGCCGGAGTAGTTAAGATCATATTGCTGTTTCTCGGCCATCTGAGGAGAGGTAAACTTCAGATCAGGGGACAGCAGGCAGATTAATCTGCAAAGAGGTATGTAGCAGTTTATTATTTTCTGACATGGAATTGATGAGAAAATCCTGCCATACCGTTATAATGTAAACTCAGCCTTGAATGCAGTAGATGTAGCTGATATCAGGCTGTCATGTATGTATATTTTACACTTCAGTTTTCTGGGAAATGGTACTTCTCTGGCTTTTAAACTGTATACATAGACTTAACCTATTTTGCAGGGACTTGCAATAGGTTTTAAATGACAATTAATTATTGAGGTAAAACGTTTTTTTGCTGGCATGTAAAAACGTTTTTTTCTCTGAGGTACTGGGTGAAAAAATGTTTTGGGCACTATTTTTCCACTTGGCAATAGTTTTGATTTAAATTAGAGCAGTTCACTGATCCCTCTCACTGTTATGTGTGTGGGGGAGGGGCGATTTTTGGCGCTTTTTCTAAGCATCAGAAAAACTCAGTCAGAGGTTCATTTTCTTCCTGCATGATCCGGTTCATCTCTACAGAGTTCAGGGATCTCCAAAGCCTTTTTTGAGGGAAGTAATCATTACAGCAGAGCTGTGCTGATTGTATTGACTGTGATATAAAAAAACGTTTATTTGTGTATTTTTTTCTGCTGCCTGGGTTAGTTATCATTTGCTGAGGGGAACAATCCTTTGCTAAAACTGTATATTCTGACAAAGACTGATGCTATAACTTAATTATTTTATCTGTTATAATATTTTTCTGTGCTTCTTAAAGGCACAGTTCGTTTTCATATTATTTGTAAATTACTTTGAAAAGTATTTCCAAGTTGCTGTTCATTTGCTAGTGTGTTAAACATGTCTGATTCAGAGGAATATCTCTGTGCTATATGTGTTAATGCCAAAGTGGAGCCCAATAGAAATTTATGTACTAAATGTATTGATGCTACTTTAAAAAATAGTCAATCTGTACAAATTGAACATATTTCACCAAACAACGAGGGGAGAGTTATGCCGACTAACTCGCCTCACGTGTCAGTACCTGCATCTCCCGCTCAGGAGGTGCGTGATATTGTGGCGCCGAGTGCATCTGGGCGGCCATTACAAATCACATTACAAGATATGGCTACTGTTATGACTGAAGTTTTGGCTAAACTACCAGAACTAAGAGGTAAACGTGATCACTCTGGGATGAGAACAGAGTGCGCTGATAATGCAAGGGCCATGTCTGATACTGCGTCACAGTTTGCAGAACGTGAAGACGGAGAGCTTCATTCTGTGGGTGACGGTTCTGATCCAAATAAACTGGACTCAGACATTTCAAATTTTAAATTTAAGCTTGAGAACCTCCGTGTGTTACTAGGGGAGGTATTAGCGGCTCTGAATGATTGTAACACAGTTGCAATCCCAGAAAAAATGTGTAGGTTGGATAAATATTTTGCGGTACCGACGAGTACTGACGTTTTTCCTATACCTAAGAGACTTACTGACATTGTTACTAAGGAGTGGGATAGACCCGGTGTGCCTTTCTCACCCCCTCCTATATTCAGAAAAATGTTTCCAATAGACGCCGCCACACGGGACTTATGGCAAATGGTCCCTAAGGTGGAGGGAGCAGTTTCTACTTTAGCTAAGCGTACCACTATCCCAGTGGAGGATAGCTGTGCTTTTTCAGATCCAATGGATAAAAAATTAGAGGGTTACCTTAAGAAAATGTTTGTTCAACAAGGGTTTATATTGCAACCTCTTGCATGTATTGCGCCTGTCACGGCTGCAGCAGCATTTTGGTTTGAGTCTCTGGAAGAGACACTTCAATCATCCACACTAGATGACATCACACACAAACTTAAATTCCTTAAGTTAGCTAATTCATTTATTTCAGATGCCGTAGTACATTTAACTAAACTTGCGGCTAAAAATTCAGGATTCGCCATTCAGGCACGCAGAGCTCTGTGGCTGAAATCCTGGTCAGCTGATGTTACGTCTAAATCTAAATTGCTTAATATTCCTTTCAAAGGGCAGACCTTATTCGGGCCCGGCTTGAAAGAGATTATTGCTGACATTACAGGAGGTAAAGGTCATGCCCTGCCTCAGGACAAGGCCAAAGCCAAGGCTAGACAGTCCAATTTTCGTTCCTTTCGTAATTTCAAAGCAGGAGCAGCATCAACTTCCTCTGCACCAAAACAGGAAGGAGCTGTTGCTCGCTACAGACAAGGCTGGAAACCTAACCAGTCCTGGAACAGGGGCAAACAGGCCAGAAAACCTGCTGCTGCCCCTAAGACAGCATGAATTGAGGGCCCCCGATCCGGGACCGGATCTAGTGGGGGGCAGACTTTCCCTCTTCGCCCAGGCTTGGGCAAGAGATGTTCAGGATCCCTGGGCGCTAGAGATCATATCTCAGGGATACCTTCTGGACTTCAAATCCTCTCCCCCAAGAGGGAGATTTCATCTGTCAAGGTTGTCAACAAACCTAACAAAGAAGGAAGCGTTTCTACGCTGCGTACAAGATCTTTTATTAATGGGAGTGATCCATCCAGTTCCGCGGTTGGAACCAAGGACAAGGGTTTTACTCAAATCTGTTTGTAGTTCCCAAAAAAGAGGGAACCTTCAGGCCAATCTTGGATTTAAAGATCCTAAACAAATTCCTAAGAGTTCCATCGTTCAAGATGGAAACTATTCGAACAATTTTGCCCATGATCCAAGAGGGTCAGTACATGACCACAGTGGATTTAAAGGATGCTTACCTTCACATACCGATTCACAAAAGTCATTACCGGTATCTAAGGTTTGCCTTTTTAGACAGGCATTACCAGTTTGTAGCTCTTCCATTCGGACTGGCTACGACTCCAAGAATCTTCACAAAGGTTCTGGGCACTCTTCTGGCGGTACTAAGACCGCGAGGAATTTCAGTAGCTCCGTACTTAGACGACATACTGATACAAGCTTCAAGCTTTCAAACTGCCAAATCTCATACAGAGATAGTACTGGCATTTCTAAGGTCGCATGGATGGAAAGTGAACGAAGAGAAAAGTTCTCTCTTTCCACTCACAAGAGTTCCCTTCCTGGGGACTCTGATAGATTCTGTAGAAATGAAGATTTACCTGACAGAGGACAGGTTAACAAAACTTCAAAATGCATGCCGTGTCCTTCATTCCACTCTAAATCTGAATCAAGAGACCAGAAATTCTCTTCTATGGTGGCTTTATCGGCCACATCTGTCCAGGGGAATGCCATTCAGCAGGCCAGACTGGTCAATTGTAACAACAGACGCCAGCCTACTAGGTTGGGGCGCTGTCTGGAATTCTCTGAAGGCTCAGGGACTATGGAATCAGGAGGAGAGTCTTCTTCCAATAAACATTCTGGAATTGAGAGCAGTCCTCAATGCTCTTCTGGCTTGGGCCCAGTTAACAACTCGGGG
Source organism: Bombina bombina (assembly GCF_027579735.1). NCBI lineage: Eukaryota > Metazoa > Chordata > Amphibia > Anura > Bombinatoridae > Bombina > Bombina bombina. The sequence continues at coordinate 434,588,600 of NC_069500.1, forward strand.
GTTCATCAGGTTCCAGTCGGACAACATCACGACTGTAGCTTATATCAACCATCAGGGAGGGACAAGAAGCTCCCTAGCAATGATGGAAGGATCGAAGATAATTCGCTGGGCAGAGTCTCACTCTTGCCACCTGTCTGCAATCCACATCCCGGGAGTGGAGAACTGGGAGGCGGATTTCTTAAGTCGTCAGACTTTTCATCCGGGGGAGTGGGAACTTCATCCAGAGGTCTTTGCCCAAATACTTCGACGTTGGGGCAAACCAGAGATAGATCTCATGGCGTCTCGACAGAACGCCAAGCTTCCGCGCTACGGGTCCAGATCCAGGGATCCGGGAGCGGTCCTGATAGATGCCTTGACAGCACCATGGACCTTCAGGATGGCTTATGTGTTTCCACCTTTCCCGATGCTTCCTCGATTGATTGCCAGAATCAAACAGGAGAAAGCATCAGTGATTCTAATAGCGCCTGCATGGCCACGCAGGACTTGGTATACAGATCTGGTGGACATGTCATTCTGTCCACCTTGGTCGTTACCTCTGAGACAGGACCTTCTGATTCAGGGTCCTTTCAAACATCAAAATCTAACTTCTCTGAAGCTGACTGCTTGGAAATTGAACGCTTGATCTTATCAAAGCGTGGTTTTTCTGAGTCAGTTATTGATACCTTAATACAGGCTAGGAAGCCTGTTACCAGAAAGATTTACCATAAAATATGGCGTAAATACCTATATTGGTGCGAATCCAAAGGTTACTCTTGGAGTAAGGTTAGGATTCCTAGGATATTGTCTTTTCTACAAGAAGGTTTAGAAAAGGGGTTATCCGCTAGTTCCTTAAAGGGACAGATCTCAGCTCTGTCCATTCTGTTACACAAGCGTCTGTCAGAAGTTCCAGACGTTCAGGCTTTTTGTCAGGCTTTGGCCAGGATTAAACCTGTGTTTAAAGCTGTGGCTCCACCATGGAGTTTAAACCTTGTTCTTAACGTTTTACAGGGTGTTCCGTTTGAACCCCTTCATTCCATTGATATAAAGTTGTTATCTTGGAAAGTTCTATTTTTAATGGCTATTTCCTCGGCTCGAAGAGTCTCTGAGTTATCAGCCTTACATTGTGATTCTCCTTATTTGATTTTTCACTCGGATAAGGTAGTTCTGCGTACTAAACCTGGGTTCTTACCTAAGGTAGTCACTAACAGGAATATCAATCAGGAGATTGTTGTTCCATCCTTGTGCCCAAATCCTTCTTCGAGGAAGGAACGTCTTTTGCACAATCTGGATGTAGTTTGTGCCCTTAAATTTTATTTACAGGCAACTAAAGATTTTCGACAAACGTCTTCCCTGTTTGTCGTTTACTCTGGTCAGAGGAGAGGTCAAAAAGCTTCTGCTACCTCTCTCTCTTTTTGGCTTCGTAGCATAATTCGTTTAGCTTATGAGACTGCTGGACAGCAGCCTCCTGAAAGAATTACAGCTCATTCCACTAGAGCTGTGGCTTCCACTTGGGCCTTTAAGAATGAGGCCTCTGTTGAACAGATTTGCAAGGCTGCAACTTGGTCTTCGCTTCATACTTTTTCCAAATTTTCCAAATTTGACACTTTTGCTTCCTCGGAGGCTATTTTTGGGAGAAAGGTTCTTCAGGCAGTGGTTCCTTCTGTATAAAGAGCCTGCCTATCCCTCCCGTCATCCGTGTACTTTTGCTTTGGTATTGGTATCCCACAAGTAATGATGACCCGTGGACTGATCACACTTAACAGAAGAAAACATAATTTATGCTTACCTGATAAATTCCTTTCTTCTGTAGTGTGATCAGTCCACGGCCCGCCCTGTTTTTTAAGGCAGGTAAATATTTTTTAAATTATACTCCAGTCACCACTACACCCTTGGCTTCTCCTTTCTCGTTGGTCCTTGGTCGAATGACTGGAGGTGACGTAGAGGGGAGGAGCTATATAGCAACTCTGCTGGGTGAATCCTCTTGCACTTCCTGTAGGGGAGCGGTTAATATCCCACAAGTAATGATGACCCGTGGACTGATCACACTACAGAAGAAAGGAATTTATCAGGTAAGCATAAATTATGTTTTTTTAAATTATAACAGCATATTTTTCACTAAAATGGGTACTGGCAGACAGCTGCCAGTACCCAAGATGGCGCACATTAAGTCAGAGGGGGAGGGTTAGAGAGCTGTTTGGTGGGGGATCAGTGAGGTTGGGGGCTAAGGGGGATCCTACACATAAGCATATGTAAATATGCTAAAAAAAATGCACAAAAAAGCCAAAATTTTCCTTTTATTTTAGTACTGGCAGAGTTTCTGCCAGTACTTAAGATGGCGGGGACATTTGTGGGGTAGGGGAGGGAAGAGAGATGTTTGGGAGGGATCAGGGGGTCTGATGTTTCAGGTGGGAGGCTGATCTCTACACTAAAGCTAAAATTAACCCTGCAAGCTCCCTACAAGCTACCTAATTAACCCCTTCACTGCTAGCCATAATACACGTGTGATGCGCAGCGCCATTTAGCAGCATTCTAATTACCAAAAAGCAACGCCAAAGTCATATATGTCTGCTATTTCTGAACAAAGGGGATCCCAGAGAAGCATTTACAACCATTTGTGCCATAATTGCACAAGCTGTTTGTAAATGATTTCAGTGAGAAACCTAAAATTGTGAAAAATTTAACGTTTTTTTTAATTTGATCGCATTTGGCGGTGAAATGGTGGCATGAAATATACCAAAATGGGCCTAGATCAATACTTGGGGTTGTCTACTACACTACACTAAAGCTAAAAATACCCCAAAAAGCTCCTTACATGCTTCCTAATTAACCCCTTCACTGCTGGGCATAATACACGTGTGGTGCGCAGTAGCATTTAGCGGCCTTCTAATTACCAAAAAGCAATGCCAAAGCCATATATGTCTGCTATTTCTGAACAAAGGGGATCCCAGAGAAGAATTTACAACCATTTATGCCATAATTGCACAAGCAGTTTGTAAATAATTTCAGTGAGAAACTGAAAGTTTGTGAAAAAATTTGTGAAAAAGTGAACGATTTTTTGTATTTGATCGCATTTGGCGGTGAAATGGTGGCATGAAATATACCAAAATGGGCCTAGATCAATACTTTGGGATGTCTTCTAAAAAAAAATATATACATGTCAATGGATATTCAGGGATTCCTGAAAGATATCAGTGTCCCAATGTAACTAGCGCTAATTTTGAAAAAAAAAATGGTTTGAAAATAGCAAAGTGCTACTTGTATTTATGGCCCTATAAGTTACAAAAAAAGCAAAGAAGATGTAAACATTGGGTATTTCTAAACTCAGGACAAAATTTAGAAACTATTTAGCATGGGTGTTTTTTGGTGGTTGTAGATATGTAACAGATTTTGGGGTTCAAAGTTAGAAAAAGTGTGTTTTTTTCCATTTTTCCTCATATTTTATAAATTATTTTATAGTAAATGATAAGATATGATGAAAATAATGGTATTTTTAGAAAGTCCATTTAATGGCGAGAAAAACGGTATATAATATGTGTGGGTACAGTAAATGAGTAAGAGGAAAATTTCAGCTAAACACAAACACCGCAGAAATGTAAAAATAGCCTTGGTCCCAGACAGACAGAAAATGGAAAAGTGCTCTGGTCACTAAGGGGTTAAACAACTAAAGCTCTTGACATTGTCTCTATGCTTCATGTACTGTTTAATAATTACATTTCCCTGGCAACTTGTATCAACAGTGAGCCCAGGGAAGCAGCCACAGGGTATTCTTGTGTGATACTACTTCAAAATATCACAACAGTTGCTTCTGTTCTGTATTTATTTACTATATATTAATTTGTTAAAGTTCCAATTATACCAAGATCACCTTGTACGCCTTGGCGCACACATTTTATATATAGTTTATATAATTTTAGGATCTTTCATTGATAATCTGCATCATCCTGATAAATTAAAGAACATTAAACACATCTTATTCGAATTTGCAGATTCGAATTTCCGAATTACCCTAGCAATGAAACTAAACTAATCCGAATGCATTTGTAACGAATAAATCCGAATTAGTTCAGATTTATTCTTTACATTCGAATGGCCATGGACTAATCACAATTCAGTATAAAAATTAAAATTAGTGAGATAGAACAGTGAAATAATTCCAAATTTAGCAATCGAATCTGAAACGAATACATCTGAATGAATCCGAAACGAATACATTCTAATGTATCGGAATTCGAAAAAATCTGAATCAAATCAAATGTTTCCGCTGTGCACATGTCTACTTATAAGGTAAAGGCAAAAGCTTGGCCTTTGAAGAAACATCAGCCGACCAAGATTTTAACCACAGAGTTCTGCGGGCTAGCACAGTGAAACTAGACATCTTAGATCCCAGTCTAATTAGCACCACAGATAAAGGTATTAGCCTGTTTAAGAGCTTTGATCCTATCTTGGATCTCCTCTACCATAGTATCATCTGAAATAAGATCAGACAGGGCATTGCACCAATAAGATGCTGCTCCCGCAACTGTGGCAAAAATCACTGCAGGTTTCCACTGTAATCCTTGATGGATATTCATCTTTTTTTAAGTAAGCCTCTAGCTTCTTATCCATTGGATCCTTAAAAGAGCAACTATCCTCTATAGGAATGATAGTTCTTTTAGCAAGAGTAGAAATAGCTTCTTCTATTTTAGGCACAGTGCGCCAAGAGTCACAAATAGAGTCAGCAACACCAAACATTTTTTTAAAAACAGGGGAAGGGGAAAAAGGAACACCTGGCTTATCCCATTCCTGAGCTAAAATTTCAGACATCCTCAGAAGATGGAGAATCATAAACTCTTCAGATTCTGAAGATTTTTCTGCTAAAGGTGTCAGAGTCTGAGATTTCACCTTCAGAAGCTACTGAAGTATTCTCCTCATCAGACAATTGAGAAAGGTTGACCAATACAGACTTAGAGAGGTCAGAAGCCTTACTAGCAGGTATTTCGATTTCCTCTTACAGTTACCCGAAGAAGGGAAAGCTAACAAAGCCACCGATACTGCAGAAGTAATCTGAGCGGCAAAATCCCCAGTTAAATTAACACCCCCAGGTGGATGAGAGGACACAGAAGGCACAGTATGAGAAACAATTAAGGCTTGGGACGTTCAAATTTGATCCATTGTATTTGGAGCTGCCCAAAGGTTGCATCCTTCTGGGCTAAAATTTCATTTTGGCTCTCAAAAATATTCAGGCAACAGTTTCACCTTAAATTAGATGATATTATTTTGTTATATGAAAAGATACCCTCGATACCTAATCTGAATACAACGTTTATAAATTTCACAATCTTATGTGCTAGGAATTCTATTTTTGCTTCTTAGAAATCGAAGAGTTCTCCAAGTTTTGTGCAATTTATTAATAATATGCATTTAAAATTAACTATTGAACAATATGATACATCGATTGATTCAGAACAGGAGATTAAAAGATTCCTTAATAAATGGATTAATTTTCTACAAAGTTTACCTATAGGATTGCAGAAACAATACATATTCCCATTTAGAAACTCTGTTCCTGTTCTGGAAGCTTGTCTTAGAGGAGAACTACCTAATTGAGGTTATGTACTGCACTGGAGATGAGAGGAAAGGTTGGGAGGAGGAAGTTCCCCCTTTTTTTTTTTTCTGTTGTACCGCACTTTTGCCTGGTCCTGTTTTGTTTAGTTTTGTTTTGTTTTTTTGTTTTTTTTGTTGAACTAGCTATGGTTCTGCTCTGGCCGGTTGGGGCTTTATCCGACCAGCTATGTGAATAATTATGTAGTATAACACAGTTTCTCTCTAGATCAGATTATAAAAGAAATAAAAAGCTCAGAGACTGGATTATAGAGATTCTGTGTCTAATGTATCTCAGTTGAAACTAAATTTTATTTTTAAGTCACAGGTTATTTTGGTTCATTTTTAATATTTTTTCTTTTTCCTTTTTTTGTTATGCTCATTGCTTGTTTTAATGTGCCAAAGATACTATATTCTGTGCCTACAACCACAACTGTAGGAGTCGTGATTGCAAGTTTCTTTTGTCTTACTTTTATTATCGTACACCCTGCGTGGTGTCTCCTGTGATTGTAACTATGTATAAAACAATAAAAACGATGTTAAAAAAAAAAAAGGCTTGGGACGTTTGAGGAAACAGCTGGAGGCATGTCACGCACAGCATTATCCTGAGAGACACTTGGCTCAGAAGGGAGTAATTTGTCTTTAAATTTTTAGATAAACATGAGGAACAAAATTGCATTGACAGGACAATTTGAGCCTCTAAGCAAAGTAAGCATTTATCCACAAAGATAGACTGATCTAATTCTGAATCCATAACTACAGGAAACTTTAATCAAAATAATAGAAAATATTAGACGGCTGCTAATAAAACAGTTAGCTCAAATACGGTATCGGAGAAGCTCCATCAAGTGTACTATGTACTAGCCTTTAAACATAGAAAGCATAAACATGCCTGATCATCTAATAAAGGAAATCCTCTACCGATTAACCTTTACTTCCCTAGGCCAAGTGAACTCCAAAAGTCTCATAATGGTCTATTAAAACATCAAAGTGTCAAAAATGTTGTCCACAATATGAATCCTTAACTATTAAGGATTATTATGTCCCAAAAATGGATCTGTATGATGATTAACCTCTTAAGTACTGCTGTCCTTTACCTATAAGGCAAAGGCACTTACCTTAGATCCAGCTGCAGGAAAGATACTGCTCCTTATTTGTGGCAGGTCCTTCACTCCCTGTCATGGACCTGTAGGAAAATAAAGAACAGAGTAACCAACTCTGGCTTTCTACAAAAGGGTAGCAAAGTGTCAAAAGTAAAGCAAAGACAACATCGCCACCTTTTAACTGCTAAAAGCCACCACTACTCTTACTAAAGAGATTGACGTGGACACAGCTAGACCCCAATCCTTGCTTGCAGGGAAAAGTACCCATAAAAGGATTAAATATCTTCAGACACCAACTTCGTACATCCTCCATTGACAGTGGCAAAGAGAATGACTGGGGATTATGGGTAAGGGAAGTTACACTTAACAGCGTTGTTGGGGTGCTCTTAGCCTTCTCCTGCTGGCCAGGAGTTGAATATCCCACTAGTAACTGGAATGACATTGTGGACTCTCCATGCCATAGAAAAGAAAAGTCTTTCCAACAAAGTTAAGGGTTCAATCGTCATGCTGTATAAATTCAGAATTTTGAAAAGAAAGAAAAGGCATTGAAAGAGAAAAGATCTGTTCTTAGAGGAAACCAAAATGTAAGGTAGTGGGACCCTGTAAAAACAAATACAAAAATGTATATGGTATGATAATGAAGTGTCTTCTAAACCATTAAACACAGTCTTCAACGCAAAGTCAATGCAAGGCCATAATACATCTAGATCTAGATCCAGGCTGCTCTCTGTGGGGGGTAAGGTCCCAAAATCAGGTAGGTTACAAACATAGACAGGGGAGCCACATAGCTTAGCACTGCCAGATGATAAACGGTTATAAAATTGTATTAGTAAATGCACTCACATGTGATGTTGCAGATTCTCACAGTCATCCAGCAGACTGGTCTTCCGCAATACACCAGCAATGCAAACCACAATCTTCTGGCAAGCCCTCTCCGGGTGAGGGGTGGGTTTGTTGGATGATACGAATATATAGTAAGTGTAAGATTAAAAACCTACATGAAATACAAGCAACACATTTCTCAGCTCCATCGGCTGTTTCATCAGGCTCCACGGCACGAGATCTGCAAACCAAATCCTGCAAGGCCACTCTGGAGCAATAAGAATTGTTGAGGCTTGTTCCTGTTTGTTTCTGGATATAAAACTCTGTATAGCAACAAAAATGGAGGAAAAACGATAAATCAGGTTCAACAACCAAGAAACCATTAAAGCATCTATTAGACTTGCCTGAGGGTCCCAAGACCTGGCACAATACTGAGGCTGTTTGAATCAGGAAGTTTTTGACCAAATCTTGAGATGTGGTCTCTCATTTGAATAACAGAGACCATTCCCTTGGGTGAAGAGATTGGTGACTGAAATGCCTCCCAAATGTTCACCCTAGAATGTGGACGGCAAAAATGCTGCAATGATAGCGCTTTGCCCAGCTGATGATGCGGGACACTTCCCTTATTGCTAAGGAACTGCACTTTTCTCCCTGATTATTGACATTAGCCACTACTGAGGTGATGGCTGACTGGAATTTTAAAAGATATGTTCCAGAATATTTATTGGTATACTCGCCTCCTGAGGAGATCAAAATCCCTGCACTTTCCGAAACCCCCAGAATCAACCCCAACCTAACAGGCGAGAATCCTACTACTGACACTCATCAGAGAAAGGAAACTAACTGAACTAAAGAATGGTGAGTCTGCTACCACATCAGGGACTGTCTTGTCTTGTAATCTAACAGCAGAATCCTCAGACAGATCTTTGTGGTGCCTTGTTCCATTGATGCAGCATCTACAATTGGAGGGCCCGAAGATTAAATCTGGCAAATGGAACTGCATCTTGGACAGCCACCATGAGAACCACAAGTTCCATGCACTGAGCAAGACGGGAGAGGATTCAGCTGCAGGGCATAGGCCTGTTACAGCTTTAGTCTGCGCTGATCTGAGGCAAATGCAGTCATAGAATCTGTTATGAACCCTAGAAAAGTTACACAGGTCTGAGGAGATGAGCTTTGTGAAAGACTTATTTTTCAATCGTGCTTCTAAAGCACCATATGAGTGTGAGATGAAAAGAGGGAGCCAAGAAAGCTTGGCCCTTTAAAGGATCTCGAAGCACATGCAACAAAGAATGTTCTCCAAGGGGGCCTTGAATGAAAGCTTATTTGATACCCTGTGAAATGATTTGAAATACCCAGGGATCCTGAACAAATCTCTCCCAAGAGAGACTTCATTCCCCCCCGCCCCTGGGGGCCAAATTTTCAATGTGGTCTTGTGCAGACTTCTTGGACTGTGTATTTTTGGACCAAGAAGAGTTAGACTTCCAGGAAGATTTGGAGTAGACAGAAGTCTTAGATTGCTGAGAGATATGTACCCTGGAAAGGGAAAGCAGTCAGTGCTTAGATATCAGATCAATACTTAAAAGGACCACTCAATGCAGTAGAATTGAATAATTAACAAGTGCATAATAAAAAGACAATGTAATAACACTTGCTCTGAATTTCAAATAAGCAGTTTATTTTTTTCAGACAAATTATTTTTTTCTCCCTATTTTCTGGCCCCCTGTATCATGAGACAACCATCAGCCAATCACAAACTATTATATGTATACCCTGTGAGCTTGTGCACATGCTCTGTAGAATCTTGTTCCCCATAAAATTTTAACATAAAAAGACTGAGCAAAATTTGATAATCGAAGTAATTTGGAAAGTGTCTTAAAACTGCATACTCTTTCTGAATCATAGAAGTTTGTTTTGACTTAAATGTCCCTTTAAGCCACAAAGCTGATCTAGCTAATGCAGTGTTCTTAGCATTAATATGAATAATTTGCACTGTTGGATCACAAAGGAATTTGCTGTTCTCAGGAGATAAATGATATTGATTTCCCCAGAAACAAGTTCTGAGAGATTATGACACCACCCAGCAGTGGCGACAAAGGCAACACTGACTGCAGGCCTAAACATAAGCTGAAAGGATCGCTTATGAAAACATTCAAGTTTCCTATCTAAAGGATTCTTAAAAGAGGAACTATTCTCCAAAGGAATAGTTGTGCAATAGCTGCATCTACCTTAGGAACAGTTTCCCAAATTTCTGTATTAAAATTAGTGAAAGGAAACCGATTTGAACTTGGTAGATGGAATACAAGAAATACCTGGGTTTCTGCCATTACTTAGAAATAATTTCAAAAACGGAATCAGGCACGGGAAAAGTGGAAGGATGCTTAGGATCTATCTTAAAGGGACACTAAACCCAAATTTTTCCCTTCATGATTCAGATAGAGCATGCAATTTTAAGCAACTTTCTAAATTTACTCCTATTATCAATTTTTCTTTGTTCTCTTGCTATCCTTATTTAAACAGCTGGAATGTGATGCATAGGAGCAGGCCCATTTTTGGTTGAGAACCTGGGTTATGCTTGCTTATTGGTGGGTAAATGTCAGCCTCCAATAAGCAAGCGCTATCCATGGTGCTGAACCTTAAAGGGACAGTCTAGTCAAAATTAAACTTTCATTATTCAGATAGGACTTGTAATTTTAATCAACTGTCCAAAGTACTTTTATCATCAAATTTGCTTTGTTCTCTTGGTATTCTTATTTGAAACAAAACCTAGGTAGGATCATATGCTAATTTCTAAGCTCTTGATGGCTGCCTCTTATCAAATGTTTTTTAAATTCCTTTTCACAACAAGAGACTGATAAGTTCATGTGGGTCATATAGATTACACTGAGTTATTTAAGAGTTAGCACAAGACAATACTAAATGCAAGTCAATAGATAATAAACAGTCACAGTCATGGGATCAGGGGGCTGGAAGGTTTTTAGATACAAGGTAATCACAGAGGTAAAAAGTATATTAATATAATGGTGTTGGTTATGCAAAAGTGGGGAATGGGTAATAAAGGGATTATCTATCTTTTAAAACAATAAAAATTCTATTGTAGACTGTCCCTTTAAACAGGCTGGCTGCTAAGATTTACATTCCTGCTTTTAAAATAAAGATAGCAAGAGAACAAAGAAAAATTGATAATAGGAGTATATTAGAAAGTTGCGTAAACTGTCATGCTCTATCTGTATCATTAAAGAACAAATTTGGGTTCAGTGTCCCTTTAAATGTCTTAAACCTCAACAGGTTGCTAGACTGTAGCAGACAATCCTTTTCCCACAATAAAGCATAAATATGATCAAGCCTGCTATTAAAGGACACATCCTCTTCCACTGCAGCAGGGCCCTGAGACTCAGACTATCCTCAGAATGAAGAGTCCTTAGAGTCAGACACACTCCTATCATCAATAGGTAACTTAGTGGGGAAACTCCTAAGGGAAGTTCCTGATGAGCTAAAGACCAAAAGGACCACCTTCAAATCAGTCAACAGAAACTAAGTTGCAATGCAGTTTTGTGTATTGAACAATTGGGATTGAGGAAGGACAGCCCTACTATCCAATACCTATAAGAAAATATATATATATATATATATATATATATATATATATATATATATATATATTACTATAAAAAGTAAATAAAGCCATATGTATTTATTTTTTACCAACGACCTTCTAATATATTGTACAAACATACATATACAAACACACATATACACATATATATATATATATATATATATATATATATATATATATATATATATATATATATATATATATATATATATATATACTAGTCCTAAAGCCCATTGACACGGGCCGTGTTGTGTGATGTGATATTTTTTTTATTTTTTTTTTCTCTCTCTCTCTCTCTCTCTCTACCCCTCTCTCTCTCTCTACCCCTCTCTCTCTCTCTCTCTACCCCTCTCTCTCTCTCTCTCTCTCTACCCCTCTCTCTCTCTCTCTCTACCCCTATCTCTCTCTCTCTACCCCTCTCTCTCTCTCCACCCCTCTCTCTCTCTCTCTCTCTCTCTCTCTACCCCTCTCTCTCTCTCTCTACCCCTCTCTCTCTCTCTCTCTCTACCCCTCTCTCTCTCTCTCTCTACCCCTATCTCTCTCTCTCTCTCTCTCTACCCCTCTCTCTCTCTCTCTCTACCCCTCTCTCTCTCTCTCTACCCCTCTCTCTCTCTCTCTACCCCTCTCTCTCTCTCTCTCTCTCTCTCTCCACCCCTCTCTCCACCCCTCTCTCTCTCTCTCTCTCCACCCCCTCTCTCTCTCTCTCTCTCTCCACCCCTCTCTCTCTCTCTACCCCTATCTCTCTCTCTCTCTACCCCTATCTCTCTCTCTCTCTCCACCCCTCTCTCTCTCTCCACCCCTCTCTCTCTCTCTACCCCTCTCTCTCTCTCTCTCTCTCTACCCCTCTCTCTCTCTCTCTACCCCTCTCTCTCTCTCTCTACCCCTCTCTCTCTCTCTCTCCACCCCTCTCTCTCTCTCTCTCTCCACCCCCCTCTCTCTCTCTCTCTCTCTCTCTCTCTACCCCTATCTCTCTCTCTCTCTCTCTCTCTCCACCCCTCTCTCTCTCTCTCTCTCTACCCCTCTCTCTCTCTCTCTACCCCTCTCTCTCTCTCTCTCTCTCTCTCCACCCCTCTCTCTCTCTCTCTCTCTCTCTCTCCACCCCTCTCTCTCTCTCTCTCTCCACCCCCCTCTCTCTCTCTCTCTCTCCACCCCTCTCTCTCTCTCCACCCCTCTCTCTCTCTCTCTCCACCCCTCTCTCTCCACCCCTCTCTCTCCACCCGCCCCTTGAAACGCTAACTCTAGACAGGCAACAACCACCTTCCTTACGATGATTGGCTGCGCCCTCTGGCGGTTGGGGTTACTGCCGCTGTTATCATTTCCGCCATCCATACTGGCTGGCACTTTTCATCCGGGCATTTGGCGCTGCCCCGCGATGTGACCCGTCAATACGGCAATCATGGCGGAGGTAAGGAGGAAACTCAAATAAACATTCCCCCGTGCACTGTACACGTCTCGCTTTATCACCGCTATTGTATTCCGTACTGCGGCTCCGGTCCATTCGCTGCTTTATGGCCTGGTTTCCCCACCAGCACCATAACTTGTTGCTTCCGTCATCTCCCGCTCAATTCTTGGTCTCTTAAACTTCCCCGGGAGCCGGAGCTAAGCAGTGTGTGCAGCGGAGCCGTAACCCTAACAATATAGGGCTCTATCTGGTCCTACATTGTCCTATGACTCCTATGCTGCTCCGGTCCTGAGCGGGAAACCCCTGCCTGACCCTGGTCAGCTGTAGGTCCTTCACCCCCTGTGCTGCCGGGTCCTCGCGCTGCGTTCCCCCTGCGCGTGCGATCATCTCTGCTGCCGGGTCCTCGCGCTGCGTTCCCCCTGCGCGTGCGATCAGCTGCAAGAGTTTGTCTGAACTGCGCATGACGGCTTCAGACAAACTCTTGTCTTTTATAATATAGGATATATATATATATATATATACACACACACACACACACACACATTTCTGTAGTGGAAGGATAGCTGGCCTTCCTCAATCCCTTATGCTTGTTTGTCTATGGGGAAGTGCAGAACAGAGTGCAGAACAGAGCCTGGCCGTGTAAATAGACTTGCAATAAAATGTAAACTTTTGATATAAAGATTAGAAGAATACCATTATTTAAATAAATTTAAAAACTAGGCGTAAAGAAGCTTACAATATGTTTTTCTGGGATTCCTATTTTCTGGAATGCCCCATGATATAGTTATAACTTTTATTATATAAAGATTATGGTATCATTGTAGATCGCTATTCCGTATATTATCCATATATTTTCATATGAAGACAGTCATCAGTTTACATGTAACACACAGTTACATTAGTAAGGAACAATGAAATACAAAGCCACAAGGGTTGATGTATCAGCCAACTCAAAACATCCAAATGTACGTCATATTGCTCAATTTGCACATTTTAATAAAATAATTAGAAGCCATTTTTCTAACCTTTTCCTTCACACTTTGCTTTACTTTAAATGTTATATGCATTGACCTCACATTGTTTTATGGCACTTTAACTGCTGGAGGCAACCTGTCGCAGTACTGTTCCTTTAAGATCTGACTCTGCTTTTAGCCTCATTTTCGTTTTCAATTTCCTTTATAAGCAATGAAGTCTATAGCTTCATTGCTTGGTATTAGCTGGTTGACTCCTGTCAATACTCAGCCCTCTCTTAACCTTTTGCTCGTTTTGAGACTAGTTACAGTCTGCCTGCTATCTTGCTCCAGCTCAGCCTGTGTTACCTGTGTCTCTCCGTATTGAGCCAAGTCATCCCTGCTGAAACGCTTCTCCGCATCACCTGGCAAGCCTCCAGCATCGCAGCTCGACGGAACTTCCTCTGACGTCACGGGCGGCCGCTCCAACATTCTCACAGCCTCCACGCTGACGCCGAGATCGTTCAGCCTGCTCGCACCGGACCTTGCAGCCTAAACTTCAGTGAGCTCACTTTACCCTTTTCCACTGTTTGATACTTTATTCTACCAATTCTCCAGACCCTGCATATCCTCTGAGTCGGTGATCTTGTACACCTTTGCATTACCTTTTACAACTTGCCTTACATCTTTGCAATTACCTCTTACTGTTTGCTTAAATATCTTTTATGTTTCTGCCATACTCATTTAGTTCATTCCATGAGAACAGGGAAACAAAGGGTAACATCAAGCATATGTTATTCCTCCCCTTAACTCAATATATAAAACTTCTAGTAGTCATTACAATTGTTTTACAGTTAAACAATGGTAATGATTTAAAGAGACATACACCATATTTTGGAACACTATTTATCTCAGGCATTTTATTAGATAAATGTACTTGTTTAAACTGCAAATTCAGATTAATTATTTGGGTTGTTACAGAAATACCAAGCCCAAGGAAAAGCACCATACAGATCGATCCTATGGAACTCTCCAATTATGTTGCAACATTAGATCAAAAAGTAGATCAGTTAAATGTTGGTTTTAGGGAGTTGCAGGTGGAGAATCAGACACTTAGGAAAATTGTACAAGATAGTATAAAACCCACACACTCTCAAACAGAGGTAATTAATGAACCACCTGTTAGTCCTCCAGAAAAATTTTCTGGGGATCGCAAACAGTTTAGGCAGTTCTTGAATTCATGTATACTGTTTATCACTTTGAAACCTAAAACTTTCACTACTGATAAGATAAAGGTATTAACTGTCATCTCCTACCTCAGAGGAGAGCCTAGGGCATGGGCAGATACCCTTTTTGAACGCAATGATCCTATACTTAACTCCATTGATTAATTTTTTAAAGCCCTTTCCTCCCTGTATGAGGATCCGCACAAACAGCTAACAGCTGATAACAAATTAAGGTCTCTCAGACAGCAAAAAAGGGCAGTTGAGGATTATATTTCGGAATTTAAAATTTGGCAGCAAGATTCTGGCTGGAACCAGATTTCCCTAAGAAATCAATTCAGGATTGGTCTTTCAGAGTCAATTAAAGACGAATTCGCCAGAATAGATCTGCCAGAAGATCTAGAACAATTAATGCAGCTTTCAATTAAGATTGATCACAGACTCAGGGAAAGAAAGTTAGAAAAATCTACCAGATACCCATTACCTCTGATCCCTGAACTTATTGAGAGGCTTAAAGGCGCAACCATCTTTACAAAACTTGATTTAAGAGGGGCATATAATCTCATCCGAATAAGACCAGGTGATGAGTGGCTAACCGCATTTAGAACAAGGTATGGACTGTATGAATATACAGTCATGCCTTTTGGGCTATGTAACGCCCCAGCCTCATTTCAGAGATTTATAAATGACATTTTCAGGGATCTATTAGACACATCCATGGTGATATATTTAGATGACATTTTAATATATTCATCCAACTATCAGGACCACATTAAACATGTCCGTGCAGTTCTACATAGATTAAAAGCACACAGTCTTTATGCCAAGCTTGAAAAATGTATTTTTCATACACAAAATATTACCTTTTTAGGATATAATATAACACCAAATGGCATATCAATGGAACCAAATAAAATTCAGGTCATCCTTGATTGGCCCAGACCAAGGAATAAACGTGATATTCAAAAGTTCCTTGGGTTTTCAAACTTCTACCGCAAATTCATAAAGAACTTCGCTGGTATAACTAAACCCTTAACAAATCTCACCAATGCAGATAACCCATTTCACTGGACACCAGAAACAGAACAGGTTTTCCAGTTCTTAAAAACCAGTTTTACTACAGCACCAATTCTTAAATACCCAGATCCCAATCTCCAATATATATTGGAGGTTGATGCCTCCCAATATGCAATTGGAGCTATTCTATCCCAACGATCTTCACCAAAAGAACGTATGCATCCAATAGCTTTCTACTCACGGGTCTTAACTGCTTCCGAACTAAATTATCATGTCGGTGAGAAGGAACTACTCGCTATGAAAGCAGCATTGGAACATTGGAGGCATCTCCTAGAGGGAACAACAATTCCAATCCAGATCTATACTGATCATAGGAATTTACAATACTTAAAGATCCACAAAACCCTCACCTCCAGGCAAGTTAGATGGAGTCTGTTCTTCCTATATCATTTCGTACAGACCTGCATCCAAAAATTCTAAAGCAGATATTCTATCAAGACTACCTGAGAAACCCACCAACTTCAAACATCATGGCACTGTAATTCCGGACAATTGTATACAGAATTCCCTTGGAATTCTTTACGAAGAAAACAAAAACCTCCAAAAGGAACAACTCCTGGATAACACATTTCCTAAGGAAAAGCTAGAAAAACGTAACGATGGTCTATATTATTACTCAAACAGACTATATGTACCCCCATCTCGAAGAATTTCTTTACTAAAAAGTTTACATGACAACAAACTCTCTGGTCACCCAGGAATTCATAAAACCATTGAGTTGACTAAAAGATCGTACTGGTGGCCAAAGATGCAAAAGGACATAAGAATCTACATACAGAGTTGTGAAACTTGCACCACCTCCAAAATAGAGAAACAAAAACCAATCGGATATTTACTCTCTTTACCAGCTCCAGAAAAACCATGGACTCACATAGCCACTGATTTTATCGTGGAACTACCAATTTCAGATAACAACAAAACGATTATGGTGGTAGTAGACTTATTCACCAAGATGTCACATTTTATTCCTTACCATAAATTGCCTACAACATGGAAACTGCCAAACTACTGATCCCACATGTTGTAAAATTGCATGGGTTACCTCTTTCCATAACTACGGATAGGGGGACGCAATTTACATCCCGACTATGGAAGGAATTATGTAATGCATTACAAATCGAAAGACGGTTGAGTACTGCCTACCACCCCCAGACTAATGGGCAATGTGAAAGAACCAATCAATGGTTAGAAGAATACCTTAGGTGTTATGTAACACAACATCAGGATGATTGGTCCTCCCTACTTCCACTAGCAGAGTTTGCACACAATAACTCCTATCACACCTCCATACAAACTACACCTTTCTTTGCAAACTATGGGTTTCACCCCACTTTCCATCTCAACACTCAGATAGACAGTGCCTGTCCGGTTGTAACTGACACAACCAACACAATTGCAGAAACATTCTCCATTCTTTCTGATAACATTAAGTCAGCTCAGACCAGACAACAAAATTACTATAATCTACGGAGACGGCCATCGCCTAATTATGCACCTGGTGACTTGGTACGATTGACAACCCCTACTAGGAAGTTGAATAAATTCTATATTGGACCCTTTTCCATCGTTAAAGTGGTAAATAGAAATGCTGTCACTCTTGATTTACCTTCTCAATATAAGATACATCCAACTTTTCATGTGAGTTTATTGAAGCCCTACACTGCCCTGAGAGGCGCTGTAACACATCCCGCTCATCAACCACCGCTCGTCCCGGATACAGAATTTGAAGTACAAAGTATCCTTGATTCAAGGCTGGTTTCAGGGAGACTGCAGTATTTGATCCGTTGGAAGGGCTATTCTTCGGAGGACGATTCCTGGGAACCTTCAGCTAATTTGTCAGCTCCCCGTCTGGTCTCCCTTTTTCATAGACGACATCCGGATCGTCCACGTCCTTGAACCACGGAGTGGTTCATTTTGAGGGGGCCCTCTGTCACAGTACTGTTCCTTTAAGATCTGACTCTGCTTTTAGCCTCATTTTCATTTTCAATTTCCTTTATAAGCAATGAAGTCTATAGCTTCATTGCTTGGTATTAGCTGGTTGACTCCTGTCAATACTCAGCCCTCTCTTAACCTTTTGCTCGTTTTGAGACTAGTTACAGTCTGCCTGCTATCTTGCTCCAGCTCAGCCTGTGTTACCTGTGTCTCTCCGTATTGAGCCAAGTCATCCCTGCTGAAACGCTCCTCTGCATCACCTGGCAAGCCTCCAGCATCGCAGCTCGACGGAACTTCCTCTGACGTCACGGGCGGCCGCTCCAACATTCTCACAGCCTCCACGCTGACGCCGAGATCGTTCAGCCTGCTCGCACCGGACCTTGCAGCCTAAACTTCAGTGAGCTCACTTTACCCTTTTCCACTGTTTGATACTTTATTCTACCGATTCTCCAGACCCTGCATATCCTCTGAGTCGGTGAGCTTGTACACCTTTGCATTACCTTTTACAACTTGCCTTACATCTTTGCAATTACCTCTTACTGTTTGCTTAAATATCTTTTATGTTTCTGCCATACTCATTTAGTTCATTCCATGAGAACAGGGAAACAAAGGGTAACATCAAGCATATGTTATTCCTCCCCTTAACTCAATATATAAAACTTCTAGTAGTCATTACAATTGTTTTACAGTTAAACAATGGTAATGATTTAAAGAGACATACACCATATTTTGGAACACTATTTATCTCAGGCATTTTATTAGATAAATGTACTTGTTTAAACTGCAAATTCAGATTAATTATTTGGGTTGTTACACAACCATCCTAAAACCTCACTAATAACAGAGAGAATATAATCCTTATTTTTGTTAGATGAACGCTTCTTGGAACAACTTTGATAGGATAAAAACCCTTGCACATTCTGAAGCGCAGTAAAACCTTGTTTAGGGTTAGAAATAGATTTAGCACATGAGGTGCAAAGCTTAGCAGAGGGACACATCTGTGAATCCTTACAAAGCAAACAAAGGATCTCTCTTCTAAAGGATCAGTTGTTAGCCCAGAGGCCTGAGCTAGTGCATCTCTATAGTACCAGTATAGAAGTAGCTTAAAAGGGACAGTATACGCCAATTTTCATATAACTGCATGTAAAGAATAATATGCACAGATACTGATCTAAAAATCCAGTATAAAACAGTTTAAAAATTTACTTAGAAGTGCAAAGCTTAAACAGTTTAGCTCTGTTTAAAAGGTTACTGGAACACCCATTGCAAGTGGGGGAAAATCAGACACCCCCCCTTTCTCTGCATATGAAAAGACCCTTTACACAAACAGAAGCAAGCTAGAGTAGGTATACGGTATTCTCCTAAAACTTTGGGGCTTGGTTAGGAGTCTAAAAATCAGAGCAATGTTATTTAAAAATAAGCAAAAACAAAAATGTATGCTTACCTGATAAATTTATTTATTTCCAGATATGGAGAGTCCACAACGTCATTCAATTACTAGTGGAAATATCACTCCTGGCCAGCAGGAGGAGGCAAAGAGCACCACAGCAAAGCTGTTAAAGTGTCACTCCACTACCCATAATCCCCAGTCATTTGATCAAAGGGAAATGGAAAAAGAATAACATAAAGGTGTAAAGGTGCCTGAGGTTTAGTAAAAAATACCTGTCTAAATAAAGGGTGGGATCGTGGACTCTCCATATCCGGAAAAAAATACATTTATAAGGTAAGCATAAATTTTGTTTTCTTTCCTAAGATATGTAGAGTCCACAACGTCATTCAATTACTAGAGGACACAGAATTAACAGGGAGGGAGAACAAGACAGGCAGACCTAAACAGAAGGCACAACCGCTTGAAGAACCTTTCTCCCAAAAGAGGCCTCAGCCGAGGCAAAAGTATCAAATTTGGAAAAAGTATGCAGAGAAGACTAAGTTGCAGGCTTGCAATGCTGTTCCACAGAAGCTTCATCTTTGAAAGCCCAAGAAGAGGAGACAGCCCTAGTAGAATGAGCTGTAATTCTCTCAGGAGGGTGCTGTCCAGCAGTCTCATAAGCAAAACGAATCATATTTCTCCACCAGAGGGAAATAGAAGTAGACTTCTGACCCTTACGCTTTCCTGAGAAACAAACAGGGCAGAAGACTGGCAAAAATCCCTGTATGTAGAATTTTAGAGCACGCACAACATCCAAGTTGTGCAACAGACATTCCTTATGAGGAGGATTGGGACAGAGAGAACGAACAACAATTTCCTGACTAATATTTATATCCGAAACCACTTTAGGAATAAACCCCAATTTAGTACGAAGAACCGCCTTATCTGCATGAAAGATAAGGTAAGGCGAATCACATGCAAAGCCGAGAGTTCCGAAACTCTCTGAGCAGAAGAGATAGCAATAAGAAACAAAACTTTCCAAGAAAGCAACTTAAAGGGACACTAAACCAATTTTTTTCTTTCATGATTCAGATAGAGCATGCAATTTTAAGCAACTTTCTTATCTACTCTTATTATCAAATTTTCTTCATTCTCTTGGTATCTTTATTTGAAAAGCAAGAATGTAAGCTTAGATGCCGGCCCATTTTTGGTTTACAACCTGGGTTGTTCTTGCTGATTGGTTGATAAATTCACCCACCAATAAACAAGTGCTGTCCAGGGTACTAAACAAAAAAATGTCTGGCTCCTTAGCTTAGATGCCTTCTTTTTCAAATAAAGATAGCAAGAGAACAAAGGAAAATTGATAATACAAGTAAATTAGAAAGTTGCTTAAAATTGTATGCTCTAACTCACGAAAGAAAAAAAAATTTGGGTTCAGTGTCCCTTTATTATTATCTATGGAATGCATTGGCTCAAACTGAGCCTGCTGCAAAACTTTAATAACAAGATTAAGGCTCCAAGGAGGAGCAACAGGTTTAAAACACAGGCCTGATTCTGACCAGGGCCTGTCGAAAAGATTGAACATCTGACACATCCGCCAGAGGCTTGTGTAACAAAATAGATAATGCAGAAATCTGATCTATCAGAGAACTGACTGACAACCCTTTCTGCAGACCTTCCTGAAGAAAAGACAAAATTCTAGGAATCCATTATCCTACTCCAAGAATAGCCCTTAGATTCACACCAATAAAAGGTATTTATGCCATACCTTATGGTAAATTTTTCGATCATGGTCTCAATAAAAGACTCAGAAAATCCACGCGCTTAGACAGAATTAAGCGGTCAAGCTCCAAGCAGTCAGCTTCAGAGAAACGAGATTTGGATGGAGGAATGGACCCTGAGTTAGAAGGTCCTTCCTCAGAGGCAACCTCCAAGGCGGCTGAGAAGACATCTTCACTAGGTCTGTATACCAGATCCTGCGAGACCATGCAGTGGAACAATCACTCCCAGGGAGGAAAGGTCCTGAACGCAGTTCAAGAATGCCTCTCTTTTTACCTGGTCTGCAGCTAATCTTGAGAGGTGGAATCTGCCCCTGGTAGGGGAAAGTTTTGAATTCTATTTTGTAACCCTGAGATACTATGTCCACAGCCCAAGGATCTGGGACATCTCGTCCCCACGCTTGACAAAACAGGGAAAGTCTGCCCCCATTGGGGCCAACCCTTCATGCTGACTTAGACTCAGCTGAGGGTTTCTTTGATTGGTGTCCCCTTATTCCAAGACTGATTGGGCTTCCAAGAAGACTTGGACTGCTCCTGCTTGGAAGAGAGAGAGGAAGATATTTGACCTTTGAAGTTACGAAAGGAACAAAAATTACTTTGACGTCCTTTGAGTCTGTTGTTCTTGTCTTGTGGTAGAAAAGACACTTTTCCACCCGTACTATCGGAAATTATTTCTGCCAGACCAGGTCCACTCAAGGTCTTCCCTTGTAATAAGCGCCAGAAACTTGGACTTAGAGATATCATCAGCTGACCAAGATTTTAGCCACAATGCCCTGCGGGCTATGACAGTGAAGCCAGACATCTTGGCTCCCAGTCTAATAACTTGCATGTTAGCATCAGAAATAAAGGAATTGGCTATTTTGAGAGCCTTAATCCTATCTTGTATCTCCTCCAAAGGCGTCTCGACTAAAATGGATTCAGACAAGGCGTTGCACAAATAAGATGCCACACTTGCTACTGTGGCAATACAAACTGCAGGTTGCCATTGAAGACCTTGATGAACATACATCTTCTTAGCCAGAGTAGAAATAGTCCCTTCTACTTTAGGCACCGTGCGCCAAGAATCTTTAATGGAGTCAGCAACAGGAAACATCTTTAAATACGGGAGACGGGGAGAAAGGAATCCCTGTCTTCTCCCATTCCTGTGAAATAATCTCCGTCACATGGTCTGGGACAGGAAAAACTTCCACAGAGAAAGGAGAAACTTCCTAGAAAGGAAAAAAAGAGGCGCCAATCGGGTGATAACGTTTGAACAAGCTGGCGTGACAGCATACAACAAACAGCAAAAGAACTACTCACAAGCGGAGCGGCACTACGAGTGCCAGACACAGCAGACCAGGACCTATTCGTCGCCCGGCAGACAAACACTCGGCTCAATTCTCAGAGCAATCACGAGGGATCCTTCCACCAATCCAAAGAGAGATTGACTCCACACCTTCGTCCGGAAGACCAAACGACCAATCAGCGGTCAGCTGGAACACACACCTTCCACAGTGACGATACTCTGTTGGCGTTTTGGAAAAACAATGCGGCAAACAGCGCCGAAATATCCAAAATATCACAAAGTAGGCTGGAAAGACTGGGAATTGACTCCAAAGGGGTATAGAAGTAAAAACTTATTTATTTAAAAGTTTAAAACAATTGCAACGCGTTTCTCGGCTACGCAGAGCCGTTTCATCAGGCAATAATGTGCATATGCATACCTGTAGTATATAAACCCCTCTGGACCAATCAAATTGCAGTTTAAAAACACTACCCTATTACTAGTGATCTCATATCCCCGATAAAATAAACAACTAAACAACTATAGATAAATGTTTAGATATGAATTCACAGTAAAATAAAGAAACAAATAGTAAAAATAAATCAAATCTAAGTTTTCAAGTTTTTACATCAACAGTTTATAACATTTGACCCATTTGATTCGGTGCATTGACCGCTACACTTATCAGAATTAATTTATTATTAAAAAACATATACAAAATTTCATTACTTCCGAGAATATTTTGAAACATATTGCTAACCATTGGAATTTTACGTTTTTCTCAAAAATTGGAGTTATTTTTAAGTGGTCAAATTAGTAACGGAACTAATGTAATTTATAAAATTTGGACATATACAATAAATCTAATGCGTGTTGACAGGATTATATAAGAACATATAGACTCATTAGATTTTTATGGAAAAAATCCCACAGCTCTCTATTTCAATTGACAAGAATCTACCATAATACACATAAATTTCTCTAAAAAATAAAAAATACTTTCAATAAATGTTATTGGTTAAATATACCCATAAAAAATGTCCTATTCAATTCTAATCAGCAGTTTTATATATCATTGGGACTGTAGGCTCCCATCATTGTCAGAACACCCACTCATTGGGAACCCTAAGAAAGACTATTGGAAAGCGGCTAAATCTATATTCATATTAAGACCTCCTGGATATAAAGTCTGAAGTCTGTATATCCAGAAGGTCTCTCTCTGTCTAAGTCTAAAGAAACGGTTATACAGATCTGATTTGGGGATGTATTCAATAGGAGTGATCTTGAAACTATTTATATCTCCATTGTGTTTCTGGTGACAATGTCTAGGTACACTGTGTGACTTCAAATTATTTTTAATATTTCTATGGTGTTCGGACCATCTGACACTAAGACGCCTACAGGTGCGTCCTATATATTGACAACCACAATAACAGGAAAGTAAGTAAATGACGTAATTTGATGCACACGTCATCCTACTTCCAATCGAATAACTCTCTTTTGTGATATTTGATCGAAAAGACACACAATTATGCGCCTCTTTTTTTCCTTTCTAGGAAGTTTCTCACTGTCATCGTCGTCGTTTTGGGAGAGCAGCCTGTATCATCATATGTTCCAGTTCACCTTTTAGGATCCGGACTGTTTGACATATAGCGCACCTCCAGAGGTGGAATCGCCACCTCTTATTGAACTTAACCACAGAGAAAGGAACATCATAGTATTTATTAAGTTTACTAGACTTCTTAGGGTTGACAACGACAGAAGTATCGGAGTCGTACAAAGTACCCAATACCTCCTTTAAAAGTACACAAAGGTGTTCAAGCTTAAATCTGAAGTTTACTTCTTCAGTATCAGTCCGAATCTGAGATTTCACCCTCGGAGGCTACTGGCGTATCCTCATCAGACTTATGAGGGAGGACAACCTGCGTAGCAGTAGGTGGAACAGAAACCTTACTATCTGAATGTCTAATTTTTCTCTTGCGTTTTCCCAGCATAGGAAAAGCAGATAATGCCGCAAAAGATACCTGTGCAGCAAAAGCTGCAGCCAAATAAACTCCTCCAGGATGCTGAGAGGAACTGCAGGGCACTGTATGTGACAGCATAGAGGCTTGGGACATTTGAGGAGACTGCATCATCCTGAGAGACATTGGGCTCAGAGGGCAACTTATCTTTAAATTGAAGTGTTCTAGCTAAGCATGCAGCACAGAATTGCATAGGCACAAACATAATTTATGTAAGAACTTACCTGATAAGTAACTTACCTGAGTCCATGAGCTAGTGACGTATGGGATATACATTCCTACCAGGAGGGGTCCCAAACCTCAAAATGCCTATAAATACACCCCTCACCACACCCACAATTCAGTTTAACGAATAGCCAAGAAGTGGGGTGATAAGAAAGGAGCGAAAGCATAAAAAATAAGGAATTGGAATAATTGTGCTTTATACAAAAAAATCATAACCACCACAAAAAAGGGTGGGCCTCGTGGACTCTTGCTAATATGAAAGAAATGAATTTATAAGGTAAGTTCTTACATAAATTATGTTTTCTTTCATGTAATTAGCAAGAGTCCATGAGCTAGTGACGTATGGGATAGCAGATACCCAAGATGTGGAACTTCCACGCAAGAGTCACTAGAGAGGGAGGGATAAAATAAAGACAGCCAATTCCGCTGAAAAAATAATCCACAACCCAAATCAAAAAGTTTTAATCTTATAATTAAAAAAACTGAAATTATAAGCAGAAGAATCAAACTGAAACAGCTGCCTGAAGTACTTTTCTACCAAAAACTGCTTCAGAAGAAGAGAAAACATCAAAATGGTAGAATTTAGTAAAAGTATGCAAAGAAGACCAAGTTGCTGCTTTGCAAATCTGATCAACAGAAGCTTCATTCCTAAAAGCCCAGGAAGTAGAAACTGACCTAGTAGAATGAGTCGTAATCCTTTGAGGCGGGGACTTACCCGACTCTACATAAGCATGATGAATCAAAGACTTTAACCAAGATGCCAATGAAATGGCAGAAGCCTTCTGACCTTTCCTGGAACCAGAAAAGATAACAAATAGACTAGAAGTCTTTCTGAAACCTTTAGTAGCTTCAACATAATATTTCAAAGCTCTTACTACATCCAAAGAATGTAAAGATCTCTCCAGAGAATTCTTAGGATTAGGACATAATGAAGGGACAACAATTTCTCTACTAATGTTGTTAGAATTCACAACCTTAGGTAAAAATTGAAATGAAGTCCGCAACACCGCCTTATCCTAATGAAAAATCAGAAAAGGAGATTCACAAGAAAGAGCAGATAACTCAGAAACTCTTCTAGCAGAAGAGATGGCCAAAAGGAATAAAACTTTCCAAGAAAGTTATTTAATATCCAGAGAATACATAGGTTCAAACGGAGGAGCCTGTAAAGCCCTCAGAACCAAATTAAGACTCGAAGGAGGAGAGATTGACTTAATGACAGGCTTGATACGAACCAAAGCCTGTACAAAACAATGAATATCAGGAAGATTAGCAATCTTTCTGTGAAAAAAGAACAGAAAGAGCAGAGATTTGTCCTTTCAAGGAGCTTGCAGACAAACCCTTATCCAAACCATCCTGAAGAAACTGTAAAATTCTAGGAATTCTAAAAGAATGCCAAGAGAATTTATGAGAAGAACACCAAGAAATGTCAGTCTTCCAAACTCGGTAATAAATCTTCCTAGACACAGATTTACGCTCCTGTAACATAGTATTATTCACTGAGTCAGAGAAACCTCTATGACTAAGAATCAAGCGTTCAATCTCCATACCTTCAAATTTAATGATTTGAGATCCTGATGGAAAAAAGGGCCTTGAGATAGAAGGTCTGGTCTTAACGGAAGTGTCCAAGTTTGGCAACTGGCCATCCGAACGAGATCCGCATACCAAAACCTGTGAGGCCATGCTGGAGCCACCAGCAGTACAAATGAACGCTCCATTAGAATTTTGGAAATCACTTTTGGAAGAAGAACTAGAGGCGGAAAGATATAAGCAGGATGATAATTCCAAGGAAGCGACAACGCGTCCACTGCTTCCGCCCGAGGATCCCTGGATCTGGACAGATACCTGGGAAGTTTCTTGTTTAGATGAGAGGCCATCAAATCTTTTTCCGGAAGTCCCCAGATTTGAACAATCTGAAGAAATACCTCTGGGTGAAGAGACCATTCGCCCGGATGTAACGTCTGGCGACTGAGATAATCCTCTTCTCAATTGTCTATACCTGGGATGTGAACCTCAGAAATTAGACAGGAGCTGGATTCCGCCCATACAAGTATCCGGGATAATTCTTTCATAGCTTGAGGACTGTGAGTCTCCCACCTTGATGATTGACATATGCCACGGGATGTGACATTGTCTGTCTTCCAAAATGTTGATTGGTAATCTCGCCTCCTGAGATTCCCAAACCCCCTGCGCTGTCAGAGATCCCCATACAGCTCCCCAACCTGAAAGACTCGCATCTGTTGAGATCACAGTCCAGGTTGGACGAACAAAAGAGGCCCCCTGAATTAAACGATGGTGATTCAACCACCAAGTCAGAGAAGATCGAACATTGGGATTTAAGGATATTAATTGTGATATCTTTGTATAATCCCTGCACCACTGGTTCAGCATACAAAGCTGGAGAGGTCTCATGTGAAAACGAGCAAAAGGGATTGCGTCCGATGCAGCAGTCATGAGACCTAGAATTTCCATGCATAAAGCTACCGAAAGGAATGATTGAGACTGAAGGTTTCGACAAGCTGAAACCAATTTCAGACGTCTCTTTTCTGTTAGAGACAAAGTTATGGACACTGAATCTATTTGGAAAGCCAAAAAGGTTACCTTTGTCTGTCGAATCAAGGAACTCTTTGGTAAATTGATCCTCCAACCATGTCTTTGAAGAAACAACACAAGTTGATTCGTATGAGATTCTGCAGAATGTAAAGACTGAGCAAGTACCAAGATATCGTCCAAATAAGGAAACACCGCAATACCCTGTTCTCTGATTACAGAGAGAAGGACACCCAGAACCTTTGAAAAAATCCTTGGAGCTGTTTCTAGACCAAACGGAAGAGCAACAAACTGGTAATGCTTGTCTAGAAAAGAGAATCTCAGGAACTGATAGTGATCTGGATGAATCGGAATATGAAGATATGCATCCTGTAAGTCTATTGTAGACATATAATGCTCTTGCTGAACAAAAGGCAGAATAGTCCTTATAGTCACCATTTTGAAAGTTGGTATCCTTACATAACGATTCAATATTTTTAGATCCAGAACAGGTCTGAAGGAATTCTCCTTCTTTGGTACAATGAAGAGATTTGAGTAAAACCCCAGACCCTGTTCCAGAACTGGAACTGGCACAATTACCCCAGCCGACTCTAGGTCTGAAACACATTTCAGAAACGCCTGAGCTTTTACTGGGTTTACTGGAATGCGTGAGAGAAAAAAATCTTCTCACAGGCGGCCTTACCTTGAAACCTATTCTGTACCCTTGTGAAACAATGTTCTGAATCCAAAGACTGTGAATCGAATTGATTCAAACATCTTTGAAGAAACGTAACCTGCCCCCTACCAGCTGTGCTGGAATGAGGGCCGCACCTTCATGCAGATTTGGGAGCTGGTTTTGACTTTCTAAAAGGCTTGGATTTATTCCAGACTGGAGAAGGTTTCCAAACGGAGACCGTTCCTTTAGGGGAAGGGTCAGGCTTCTGTTCCTTATTCTGACGAAAGGAACGAAAACGATTAGCAGCCCTATATTTACCTTTAGATTTTTTGTCCTGAGGCAAAAAGGCTCCTTTCCCCCCGTAACAGTTGAAATTATTGAATCCAACTGTGAACCAAATAATTTATTACCTTGGAAAGAAAGAGAAAGCAATGTTGACTTAGAAGTCATATCTGCATTCCAAGATTTAAGCCATAAAGCCCTTCTAGCTAAAATAGCTAAAGACATATACCTGACATCAATTCTAATGATATCAAAAATGGCATCACAAACAAAGTTATTAGCATGTTGAAGAAGTTTAACAATGCTATAAGCATTATGGTCTGACACTTGTTGCGCTAAAGCCTCCAGCCAGAAAGTGGAAGCTGCAGCAACATCAGCCAAAGAAATAGCAGGTCTAAGAAGATTACCTGAACATAAATAAGCTCTCCTTAGAAAGGATTCAAGCTTCCTATCTAAAGGATCTTTAAAGGAAGTACTATCTGCCATAGGAATAGTAGTACGTTTAGCGAGAGTAGAGAGCCCCATCAGCTTTGGGGATTTTTTCCCAAAACTCTAATCTATCAGAAGGCAAAGGGTACAATTTCTTAAACCTTGGTGAAGGAGTAAATTAAGTACCCAGACTATTCCATTCCCTAGAAATTACTTCTGAAAAAGCATCAGGAACTGGAAAAACTTCTGGAATAACTACATGAGGTTTAAAAACTGAATTTAAACGCTTAGTAGATTTAGTATCAAGAGGACTAGACTCCTCCATATCTAATGCAATCAACATTTCTTTAAGTAATGAACGAATAAACTCCATCTTAAACAAATATGAATATTTATCAGTGTCAATATCTGAGGCAGAATCTTCTGAACCAGATAGATCCTCATCAGAAACAGATAAGTCAGAATGATGGCGGCCACTTAAAAATTCATCTGAAATATGAGAAGTTTTAAAAGACCTTTTACGTTTACTGGAAGGAGGAATAACAGACAGAGCCTTCCTAATAGAATTAGAAACAAATTCTTTTACATTAACAGGAACATCCTGAACATTAGATGTTGAAGGATCAACAAGAGGTAAAGGATTATTACTAATGGAGACATTATCTGCGTTAGAAAGTTTATCATGGCAACTAACACAAACTACAGCCGGAGGAACAGTTACCAAAAGTTTACAGCAAATGCACTTAGCTTTGGTAGAACCAGCATCAGGCAGCGTCTTTCCAGTAGTAGATTCAGGTTGTGACATCTTGCAATATGTAATAGAAAAAACAAAATGATCAAATTCCTTAAATGACAGTTCAGGAATGGGAAAAAATGCAAAATAAACAAGCTTCTAGCAACCAGAAGCAACCAAAAAGAGAGACTTAATGTGAAAAAAAGTGGTGCCAAGTATGACGCCCACATTTTTTGGCGCCAAGAAAGACGCCCACATTTTTTGGCGCCAAGTATGACGCCACATCCTTTGGCGCCAAAAACGACGCCCACATTTTGTGGCGCAAAAAAACGTCTGTGACACACATGCGTAAAAAAAAATAACGCAACCATGAGCAAACTATGGCGCCGGAAATGACAAAAGTTTGCGCCAAAAATTACGCAATAAATTGAAGCATTTTCTGCCCCCGCGAGCCTAACAGCCCGCAGGGAAAAAAGTCAATTGAAAATTTTTAAGGTAAGAAAAAATATTTATTCATATGCATTATCCCAAAATCATGAAACTGACAGTCTGAAAGAAGGAATACTGAATCCTGAATCATGGCAAATATAAGTTTAAAACATATATTTAGAACTTTACATATAAAGTGCCCAACCATAGCTTAGAGTGTCAGAAATAAAATAAGACTTACTTACCCTAAGACACTCATCTACATATAGTAGAAAGCCAAACCAGTACTGAAACGAGAATCAGTAGAGGTAATGGCATATAAGAGTATATCGTCGATCTGAAAAGGGAGGTAGGAGAAGTAATCTCTACGACCGATAACAGAGAACCTATGAAATAGATCCCCTAGAGGAAGACCATTGTATTCAAATAGGCAATGCTCTCTTCACATCCCTCTGACATTCACTGCACTCTGAGAGGAAAACCGGGCTTCAGCCTGCTGCGAAGCGCATATCAACGAAGAATCTAGCACAAACTTACTTCACCACCTCCACGGGAGGCAAAGTTTGTAAAACTGAATTGTGGGTGTGGTGAGGGGTGTATTTATAGGCATTTTGAGGTTTGGGAAACTTTGCCCCTCCTGGTAGGAATGTATATCCCATACATCACTAGCTCATGGACTCTTGCTAATTACATGAAAGAAATAAGCATTTATCATGTCCATAATACTCAAAAAAAATCCCCAAATTGTAGACATTTTTTAAATACACTGTCACTTTAAGAATTTTTAATATCACAATTTGGCTGCCAGAAGTCTCTAAAACTATCGTATAGTAGATCGACACTGAAGAGACTGAAATTCAATAACACCGCCCCGCTTCATGAAAATCCGACAGCAGAGTGAAGTAACATGACCGGCAGAGAGAGGAAACTACGCAGCAAGTAAAAGGCGCAAGTTTCCCTCTGCCTACAACATAAGATGCAAGTAGCTGCAGCTGGTTTCAAACTCAGTTTGCCAGTTAGCCTGTTCTAGCTAAGCAAGCAAAGAAAACCAACTGCCAAATTTTAAGTTTATACATAAATCCCTGTATAAAACATAAGCCACACACGTACTAATAAAGTATTTCAACAAAATTAGCCCAAAGAGGAAAAATGTCCCAATAAAGGGAAGATTAACCCCTTGTCTCAACATACATAATGTGCCTGCCCACTGCCAAAGAGAATCCTGTATAAAGAATTTTAAAAATGTTCCCATCTACTGCATATGACATTCTTCTGAAGTGCAAGTCTCCAAGACCTAGAAGACAAAAGCACTTACCTGCAGTCTAGGAGGCCTATTTAACAAAGGTTTGTCGGACCTGATCCAACAGTGCGGATCAGGTCCGACAGACCTCGCTGAATGCGGAGAGAAATACGCTCTCCGTATTCTGCAACAGGGGGGTGTCAATCAACCCGATCGGGTTGAATTACGTCAATCTCTGTCCTCCTCTTCAGAGCAGGGGTACAGGTTATGGAGCAGCGGTCTTTAGACCGCTGCTCCATAACTTGTTTTTCTGGCGAGTCTGAAGGCTCACCAGAAACACGGAGCTTAATAGATATCCACCAGCTGTCCGGCAGGAAGACAGCTCACAAGGCATGAAAGGACACATACTCCTTACAGAGACCTGTAGAAAAAGAAAGAACAGAGTAACCAACTCTAGCTTTCTGTACCATGGGCAGCAATGTGTTAGGAAGTTATGAGGTAGTCCTTACTTTGTTTCCTAACTGCTTAAAAGCCACCACTACTCTACTGAAGAGATTGACGTGGACTCAGCTAAACCCAAAACCTTCCTTGCAGGGAAAAGTACCAGAAAAAGGAATTCATTTCTTTAGACACCAAAACTTCACCTCCTCCATTGACAGTGTAAAAGAGAATGACTGGGGATTATGGGTAGGGGAGTGACACTTAACAGCTTTGCTGTGGTGCTCTTTGCCTCCTCCTGCTGGCCAGGAGTGATATTCCCACTAGTAATTGAATGACGTTGTGGACTCTCCATAACGTAGGAAAAAAACTATCCATAAAAAAAAACCCAAAAAAAAAAAACCTGTATGGTCTATATAAATGGATCATCTACAAAACATTCATGCAAAGAATAATCTAGTGTATAATGTCCCTTTAAAAGGTATATGGAACAAACATGTTTTTCTTTAATGATTTATATTTTTCTATTAATTTTTCTTCATTCTCTATGAGACCAGAGAATATTGTTTAACAGAAAACTAACTATAGTTAAGCACTATGTTATTAAACAAAAATATATTGACAGACTTGTATTGAACATCTCAAAGGATACCAGATTGTGGTGTTGACAATAAAGGAAAAGAACAAATGAAGTCACTTGTTAATAAGCATACTGTTTTGTATTCTCAGATCCATCTATACATCAAATATGGGTCTGTTCGTGGATCTTTACTACCCCCTAGTGGGGAGAATATGCCTATGCACTAGTCTGGTGTTCCATCTGCTTAAAGGGACACTGAACCCAAATTTTTTCTTTCATGATTCAGATAGAGCATGAAATTTTAAGCAACTTTCTAATTTACTCCTATTATCAATTTTTCTTTATTCTCTTGGTATCTTTATTTGAAATGCAAACATTTAAGTTTAGATGTCGGCCCATTTTTGGTGAACAACCTGGGTTGTCCTTGCTGATTGGTGGATAAATTCATCCACCAATTTAAAAAAAAATGCTGTCCAGAGTCCTGAACAAAGAAAAAAGCTTAGATGCCTTTTTCAAATAAAGATAGCAAGAGAGCAAAGAAAAATTAATAGGAGTAAATTAGAAAGTTGCATGCTCTATCTGAATCACAAAATAATTTTTTCTTCAGTGTCTCTTTAAGGTCTTCTAACTATTATACAACATATTAAACAAACTATAAAATGCGTTATAAAACTTGGTGTAGATGCAATTAAGGATAACAAGATAGCTGTTATCCTTCAGCTATGTCACACACAGGTCATTTAAGATCTTGAAGTTAGGTAAGATAAATAGTATGAATTTGCTGTGAAGATACGCTTATTTACGTGTTTCTAGAAAATATTAAAAATCTTTAGTTTTGGCTACATTACCTGCTTCTAAA
Organism: Bombina bombina; assembly: GCF_027579735.1. Taxonomy (NCBI): domain Eukaryota; kingdom Metazoa; phylum Chordata; class Amphibia; order Anura; family Bombinatoridae; genus Bombina; species Bombina bombina. Next base: position 434,621,136 of record NC_069500.1, read on the forward strand.
ATACAAAGATTACGATTGTTGTATGGATACATCCACAAATAAGTAGAAAAAGGGAAACAACAAGGTTATATATTCACCTCTGATACTACTTAAAAAAGCCTAGTGTTCTAACATGTATATACAAAAACAAATTTGCAAACAATGAGAACATAGGGCTTAAATGAACATATGTTTACATCATATGAAGATTAGCAATTTGAACAGTATTCTATTGCCGTGGGTCTCACTATTAACCAGAGACTAAGGCTTCAGACCACAGGGTCTTCATTGAAAGTCCTGACCATTAATTAGGTATCACAGATACTTATTCCTAGAGTGGGACATTAGGACTAAGGGTGAGAAATAAGTACCAGCTCTACCCTACACCGGTTCTCCATATCTAATGCCCAAATACAGTATCAAACATTTTTAGCCCACAGAGACCGATTTCAGTGTCCTTCCAGTAGCAGGGCTGAGGGATCTGTACGTCTTCACCGAGTAAACCCTCTCTTTTCGATGCGCTTTTTCCATCATGGAGCAGACTAACCTTCTCAGAGTCACAAGGTTTCTCCACCGCCGACCTCACCATAACAGGTTACAGAACAGGATCATGTCTACTGTCGAGCAAAAGTTTTGCGTTGTCCATCCAATCTCGCATGTATTCCATGCTCCGCTCTCAGGGACTGGCTGCATCCCCAAAGGCAGATGCCCGAAGATGAGATGGCATGACTTCATTTAGGAATAGAGTTAGTGAGGGATCAGCCCGTGATGGAGCCTCTTCGCTTCCAGCAAAACTCTGTTGCTCCAGATGCAACGTGGTACTTGGGAAGGATTGAGGGTAAGAACTTTCCTGTATGTCTCCTCACTGAATTCTCCAGGTAAAGGCTTCTAGACTAAAGAGCATCACCTCTTCAAAGTCTATAAGCATGGTTTGTAGCTTGAGGGAAACAGCATACGTAATATGAGGTATAGAGCATTCCAGAGTAGCCATTTTAAGAACAGTGTTGCGATCTTCCAAGAATTAACACAAGTGAAATATGTGCAGTATATACAGCTGATCGTCCTGCATCTTCAGGATGATGGCCTCCTCTAAGCGCCTCATCTATTTAGATCTTCCGGGCTGAGATCACTCCAAGTAGGAACATCATTCTGCTCAGCTGGTACTAGGCTGCATCATAATGTTGAGCAGTAATCCTGATTATAGGTCTAAGGAGTGAGAAATAGATTTACCTGCTACCTTTTTTTCAGCCATTGAGAATAGCAGCCATCATGGCCGCTGTTTAGACACCCCCCTCCCTAGATGCACTTTAGTGCTTAAATACTGTTTTTTACCAAAAGGGGCTGTAAACAGTTTTCGTTCTACGAGGGAATATGAAAGAATAGAACCAAGAAGACACTGGAAGCAGCCGCTGTATAAAACTTAGCTTTTATTCGGTCATCAAGTAAAAGTTCATGGAGGTACAGGGTACACTGAAGGAAAGAACAGTATACGCATTTCGGCTTGCGCCATACTCACTACTGATAAAGGTATAAGCTTGCATGTGAAACTTAAAAAGGGTGTGCTGCACCCCTATTGGATAAAACTAATTTAATCAAAACACACCTGTAAAATGACGTGTTGCAGTGTACCTGAGACCACATATCTTAAGATAAACACAAAGATACTCCCTATGCTATAGTAACTTAGATGGACACATTTAGGTAAAGTTGAATTCAAAATTCCAATCCATACATGCATAGTAATGCTCATTTTAAATACATTTTAAATAGTTGATAGATGTAAACAACAAACAATCATTAATTGTGTTGCATAAAACTATGAAACATGAAATAAAATGGAATACATTTGATATTACATTCAAAGAAAGAAAATAAAAAATGATGAAAATTCAAATCAAATCAAACAGAGAAACATATGAGTAAGAAAAGGAAAAAGAAAACTATATCAATACATACATATGTGTGCACGTGAGAAAAGATGATTAAACACAAACTAGTGTAAAACATCAAGAAAATAATTTTGTATATGAAAATAGTACATATACACATGCTCACATATATATGTAAACACATATGCACACACACGTGTATGTTCTAGCTCCCAATCAATATATGATTTTTGTGTTAGTATAATTATAGGGGAGAAAAGCCATAATATACGTTAAATTGTGGACTTGAAAGGCAAAAAGTAAATAGCCATAAAGGACCAGTGTCTAACCTTATACTGGAATATTTAAACGTACATATGGACGCCAAAGATGGAGAACATGCACCTGTGCATAATATAAAATAAAATGAAGTATAAACCAGATATCACTAATGTTCCAAAAAATATTAATGATTGTGATAATAAAAATTATAACCACATATGATGGCAGGCCAAAATTGAATCGTTAGCAGAATGGACACCAGCTAATTAAGATAATAATCATTAAGAGAGTGAAGATGGATGGAAGGAAATTAAACAGCCAAATCGATTCAAATAAAAGTAAAAAGAATCTTCACTCCCAATAGTTAATTACATCGTATTCAGCATTTAGGCCCAAAGGGACTTTAGTTGATAATTTAAAAATCCATAACATCTCACGTTTCTCTAAGAGCCTCTGTCTATCTCCCCCTCTTTTAGGATGGGGTATGTGGTCTATAGCTAGCCATCTGAAAGATGAGACATCTTGATTGTGTTTTGTGCAAAAATGTTGTACTATGGGTGATGACGATTTGCCCACATTAATAGTGGACAAGTGTTCTCTAATACGGGACCTAATGTCCCTAGTTGTGAGTCCTACATATTGAATCTTGCACAAAGTGCAAGTGATCAAGTAAATGACAAAATTGGATGTACAATTTAAACAAAAATTGATGTCATATGTTTGATTAGTAACAGTAGATGTGAAAGTGTCAGATATGATTATGTAATCACAGGCCTTACACCGATTACTCCCACACCTAAACATACCTTTGGATGTCAACCATGAGCTCATTGTGGCACGAGGATTGCTCAAAACTGTAGGTGATAAGTAATTGCCCAATGTCTTATTGCGGCAGTAAGAGCACCTAATCCCTTTGGATACACAGTTTATGAGCTTGTCGTCAGCCACAAGAAGCTTAAAGTGACTTTTGATAATGTCACATATCGACTGATAGTCAGAGCTAAAGTCGGTGACAAAAGTGACTTGATCTGATTTTATGACCTGTGAGTGTTTACTCTTCTCCACAAGCATAGAATTACGGTCCAGTTTTTCAACTTCTCGAACAGCCCTGTTGACAACTTTCTTGGGGTAACCCCTATTGTCTAACCGGTTAAGTAAATCCCTCTTGTGTTTCACAAATGTTTCATGAGTTGAGCAATTTCTCTTGGCTCTGATTAGTTGGCCTTTGGCTATGGAGTATGTCACGTTTTAGGGGTGACAACTCCTGGCATGTAATACAGAATTGCCAGAAATAGGCTTCCTGTATATACTGCTTTCAATCTTGCCTTCCATAGTACCCTGAAGGGAAATGTCAAGGTAATTAATGGTTGTCTCATGCACCTCTGAGGTAAATTTCAAATTACAATCATTGTGATTGATGTACCTGACAAATTCTTCCTTGTCCTCATTGGTACCTGTCCAGATGAACAAAAGGTCGTCTATGAAACGACCATAATAGAAAATATTGTGCCGGAAGGGGTCCAAATCTCCATAGATGTGGGACAGTTCCCACCAACCCATGTACAGGTTGGCATAGGAGGGGGCGAATTTCGCCCCCATTGCTGTCCCACATCTCTGGAGATAAAAGACCCCTCCATACTCAAAATAATTGTGACATAGTAAAAAACCTGTGACCCTGATAACATACTTTTTGAAGTTTTCACTCAGGGTGGAATAGTTGGTGAGGACAAAATCCAGAGCCAAAAGGCCCAACTCGTGGGGGATAGATGAGTATAAAGCAGTTACATCGACCGTCATCCAACTCATGGTAGACTCCCACTTTAAATTGCTCATCACTCTGAGAACATGTTTTGTGTCTTGTAAATAACTTGGTAACATCTGAACCAAAGGACACAATATTGCATCAAGCCATTCCGAAACATGTTCAAAGAGAGACCCAATTCCACTTACAATTGGACGACCAGTCACCTGGGACAGGGACTTATGCACCTTCGGGAGATGGTGGAAAACGGGAATTACAGGGAATTCAACATATAGGTAATCCATAGTATCTTTGTCAAGAAAACCCTGTTCCAAACCATCATCCAGAAGGTGCATAAGTTCCACCTGAAAGCGCTTTGTGGGATTGGAGGGAAGAATGGAATACTGAGTGGAGTCGGTGAGTTGACGCAAAGCTTCAATATTGTAATCTTTTTTTATCCAAGACCACAACAGAGCCCCCCTTATCGGCAGTACGGATCACAATCTGATCATTATTTTGTAAATCTTTAAGAGCTTGTCTTTCCAATCTTGAAAGATTGTCATGCAATCTTTCATTATTGGTTAGGGCAAGATTCCTAAGATCTTTTTCAACACTATTATAACTAATAGGGTTGAAAAAACTAATCAGAGCCAAGAGGAATTGCTCAACTCATGAAACATTTGTGAAACACAAGAGGGATTTACTTAACCGGTTAGACAATAGGGGTTACCCCAAGTAAGTTGTCAACAGGGCTGTTCGAGAAGTTGAAAAACTGGACCGTAATTCTATGCTTGTGGAGAAGAGTAAACACTCACAGGTCATAAAATCAGATCAAGTCACTTTTGTCACCGACTTTAGCTCTGACTATCAGTCGATATGTGACATTATCAAAAGTCACTTTAAGCTTCTTGTGGCTGACGACAAGCTCATAAACTGTGTATCCAAAGGGATTAGGTGCTCTTACCGCCGCAATAAGACATTGGGCAATTACTTATCACCTACAGTTTTGAGCAATCCTCGTGCCACAATGAGCTCATGGTTGACATCCAAAGGTATGTTTAGGTGTGGGAGTAATCGGTGTAAGGCCTGTGATTACATAATCATATCTGACACTTTCACATCTACTGTTACTAATCAAACATATGACATCAATTTTTGTTTAAATTGTACATCCAATTTTGTCATTTACTTGATCACTTGCACTTTGTGCAAGATTCAATATGTAGGACTCACAACTAGGGACATTAGGTCCCGTATTAGAGAACACTTGTCCACTATTAATGTGGGCAAAGCGTCATCACCCATAGTACAACATTTTTGCACAAAACACAATCAAGATGTCTCATTTTTCAGATGGCTAGCTATAGACCACATACCCCATCCTATAAGAGGGGGAGATAGACAGAGGCTCTTAGAGAAACGTGAGATGTTATGGATTTTTAAATTATCAACTAAAGTCCCTTTGGGCCTAAATGCTGAATACGATTTAATTAACTATTGGGAGTGAAGATTCTTTTTACTTTTATTTGAATCGATTTGGCTGTTTAATTTCCTTCCATCCATCTTCACTCTCTTAATGATTATTATCTTAATTAGCTGGTGTCCATTCTGCTAACTATTCAATTTTGGCCTGCCATCATATGTGGTTATAATTTTTATTATCACAATCATTAATATTTTTTGGAACATTAGTGATATCTGGTTTATACTTCATTTTATTTTATATTATGCACAGGTGCATGTTCTCCATCTTTGGCGTCCATATGTACGTTTAAATATTCCAGTATAAGGTTAGACACTGGTCCTTTATGGCTATTCACTTTTTGCCTTTCAAGTCCACAATTTAACGTATATTATGGCTTTTCTCCCCTATAATTATACTAACACAAAAATCATATATTGATTGGGAGCTAGAACATACACGTGTGTGTGCATATGTGTTTACATATATATGTGAGCATGTGTATATGTACTATTTTCATATACAAAATTCTTTTCTTGATGTTTTACACTAGTTTGTGTTTAATCATCTTTTCTCACGTGCACACATTTGTATGTATTTATATAGTTTTCTTTTTCCTTTTCTTACTCATATGTTTCTCTGTTTGATTTGATTTGAATTTTCATCATTTTTTTTTTTCATTCTTTGAATGTAATATCAAATGTATTCCATTTTTGCAACACATATTTATTTCATGTTTCATAGTTTTATGCAACACAATTAATGATTGCTTGTTGTTTACATCTATCAACTATTTAAAATGTATTTAAAATGAGCATTACTATGCATGTATGGATTGGAATTTTGAATTCAACTTTACCTAAATGTGTCCATCTAAGTTACTATAGCATAGGGAGTATCTTTGTGTTTATCTTAAGATATGTGGTCTCAGGTACACTGCAACACGTCATTTTACAGGTGTGTTTTGATTAAATTAGTTTTATCCAATAGGGGTGAAGCACACCCTTTTTAAGTTTCACATGCAAGCTTATACCTTTATCAGTAGTGAGTACGGCGCAAGCCGAAACGCGTATACTGTTCTTTCCTTCAGTGTACCCTGTACCTCCATGAACTTTTACTTGATGACCGAATAAAAGCTAAGTTTTATACAGCGGCTGCTTCCAGTTTCTTCTTGGTTCTATTTCGTTTGTCCCCTTGAAGCAGCGCTACTTTCACAGTGATTTCCGCTAATGTTTAGCAGAATTGGGACCTCTCTGGATACAGCAGCGATCGCATTGGTTGATAAGTGACAAGCCTCCATTGTTGCCAGCAATCCATTGGATCACAGGGTGAGAGTGGAACATCCGGTTCTCGCGGTGTGAGCGGAGAAAGCCGGAGCAGCACACGGATGCAGCGTTCCATACGGACCACCTGTGTCAAAACGTTTGGTTTCTTTTGCTGAGCAGTATAACAAGGAGGGAGCTGACTGACTGCACACACGGACCGGCTAAACTCAGGTCAGAGCTGTAGCCTTGGATAAGTACTATTCACTGAGGCATTTGCCCTTTCATATATGCAAGTGCTTTTATGAACGCTCCAAGTCAGTTGCGGTATCCATTGTTCTATTGAGACTTTATAGTGTTTGTTCCCAACCGCCGATACAAATATATATATATTTTCTTATCTACATACATATGTTTCATAGCTATCACTAATTTAACCCCTTCTACACCTGGCATCCTTTCTGGTTTTGTAATATGAAAGAATAACCTCTTTCCATTTTAAAAAATATTTTTGAATATGCGTCTGAGGCTTTATCCATCTCATATTGTTCAATAATCATTTGTAAATTTAAACCTACTAGAAAAATCACTGAATTTAGGTAAAAATTGTTACTTCCTAAATTGAGAAATTGGATGACGCGCAACTAAGAGAGTGGTATTTACCTGTCTGATATTGGTTAGTTCAGTATCTCCGCTGACAAGGAACAAAATGTGTCAAATTAAATTTTATTATTAGGTACAAACTTGTTAAACAGTGTACGGGAATGGCCAAAAATTTAATTTTTTTTGGGTTAAGCTTAATTTCTGGATTAACAGGCCTACATTAGCATGTGCACAGTTAAAGCAGTTTACGGATGTACTTATTTTCTTTTTAAACTAACATAGGAGTGTTATAAAAAGTGTTTACTATTTTACACTGACTCCTTCAAACTAATTGATCTAGTGGTTGTACAATTTTTCCTAAAAACTTAATTCTCGATGTGTCTATTTCAGGTATCCTATTTTGCCATGTCTGCGTGATTACTTGTAGCTTTAATACTTGGCCTAGTTCAACAAGATCCCATACATTATCCAATAGGGATGCACTGAAATTTCAGCTGCAGAAACGTTTTGGCCAAAAATGGTATTTCCGGTAAAATTATTGTGTAGCATATTTCAAATTTTATGCTAGCGTTGAGCTGCTGTTAGCGTTCATTACTATACTTACTGTTTTGCATATAATAGTTTTCTAGGACTATACTTTATTTGGATAATTGGTAAAAAAAAAAAAAAGAAAAAGTTAAATCAGATTGTTACACAGAACTAAAATGGCATAGTTTTTTTTAGTTTTTGTTTTTTTAGTGTGTTACTTTCAATGAAAGTGGTTATTTATTTTTCTTATTGGCTTGCCGTTTTTCAATTCAGATTAATTTATTAAATAGTTGTATTGGCTAATGTATGCTTAATTGGATATATAAATCTCAGACCATGTTCCGATCAAAACGAAAAGACCCCCGCTGACAGGCTGCGACCAAAATCAATGTTCCGCACTAGTGGTAGGTATTTTGAAACTTTTGGATTGTAGTCCAATTCAAGACAAACATTCTGCCAAGTATAAATATTTCGAAAAGTGATAAAACCATTAATAATTAGGCATATTCTTAAAGGATTACTTTCTGTTATAATTTTTAAGCTAAACTACTAACATATTAAAGTTAATAAACATTAATTAAAACCTACTGACCTATATTTTCTCCAAAACGAAGTTTCATAACGTTCTAAAAGTTATATCTTTTATTCGCCGATGATGTCACATTATCCTGCCCACTATTTTCAGCACTGAGTGTTCAAAATACTTAAACCAATAACTTTGTGTTTAAAGCGCCATTTTGAAACCTAGGTATTGTAAACGGATTGGTACAGAGCAAAGGATACCCACGGAGTGGGTTTGGAAAACAATTAAATTTGCAGACAAGATTTCTGATATACGGTAGAGATATGTTAATGAAATGCTATTGATAAAAAGCGTATTGGGGTAGTTAGTAACAGGCATAGAAAATATTTACTTACAGTGGCCCTTTAATTGGGCATTGTAAAGGTGCACTAAGTGAAAAGGGAGCAGTTATTCCTCCACCTTTGAGTAGAGTACAAAAACTTTTGAGATATCCAATCAAGTGCAAATTTATAATCGGAATAAACCAATTGTAATATTTAATATTAGGAGGAGAGACCAGCATACTCAAAACAGAGAACGTTTGTCTAGTGCTATAAAGGCTATTTCCTGCCATGTAGCGATCAATATGCCTACTTGGGTAGCTCTTCAACAAAGAATACCATGGAAAAAAACAAAATTTATGCTTACCTGATAAATTTATTTCTCTTGTGGTGTATCCAGTCCACGGATCATCCATTACTTGTGAGATCTTCGCCTTCCCAACAGGAAGCTGCAAGAGGATCACCCACAGCAGAGCTGTCTATATAGCTCCTTCTCCAACTGCCACTACCAGTCATTCGACCGAAGACAAGCAAGAGAAAGGAGAAACCATAGGGTGCAGTGGTGACTGTAGTTTAAAAATAAAACACACCTGCCTTAAAATGACAGGGCGGACCGTGGACTGGATACACCACAAGAGAAATAAATGTATCAGGTAAGCATAAATTTTGTTTTCTCTTGTAAGGTGTATCCAGTCCACGGATCATCCATTACTTGTGGGATACCAATACCAAAGCTATAGGACACGGATGAAGGGAGGGACAAGGCAGGTGCTTAAACGGAAGGTACCACTGCCTGTAAAACCTTTCTCCCAAAACTAGCCTCCGAAGAAGCAAAAGTATCAAATTTATAGAATTTTGAAAAAGTATGAAGCGAAGACCAAGTCGCCGCCTTAGAAATCTGTTCAACAGAAGCCTCATTCTTAAAAGCCCATGTGGAAGCTACCGCTCTAGTAGAATGAGCTGTAATCCTTTCAGGAGGCTGCTGGCCAGCAGTCTCATAAGCTAAGTGTATTATACTCCTTAGCCAAAAAGAAAGAGATGTTGCCGAAGCCTTTTGGCCTCTCCTCTGTCCAGAGTAGACAACAAACAATGCAGATGTTTGACGAAAATCCTTAGTAGCTTGTAAATAAAACTTTAAAGCACTAACCACGTCAAGATTGTGTAAAAGACGTTCCTTCTTTGAAGAAGGATTAGGACACAGTGACGGTACAACAATCTCCTGATTGATATTTTTATTAGATACCACCTTAGGTAGAAAACCAGGTTTGGTACGTAACACTACCTTATCGGAATGAAAAATGAGATAAGGAGAATCACATTGTAAAGCAGATAACTCCGAAACTCTTCGAGCCGAGGAGATAGCTACTAAAAACAAAACTTTCCAAGATAAGAGCTTAATATCTATGGAATGCAAAGGTTCAAACGGAACCCCTTGAAGAACCTTAAGAACTAAATTTAAACTCCAAGGCGGAGCAACAGGTTTAAACACAGGCTTAATTCTGACTAAAGCCTGACAAAACGTTTGCACGTCTGGAACCTCAGCCAGACGTTTGTGCAAAAGAAGACAAAAGAAGAGCAGAAATCTGTCCCTTTAAGGAACTTGTTGACTAACCCTTCTCCAATCCATCTTGGAGAAAAGATAATATTCTAGGAATCCTGACCTTACTCCATGAGTAACCCTTGGATTCACACCAATGAAGATATTTACACCATATCTTATGATAGATTTTCCTGGTGACAGGCTTTCGCGCCTGTATTAAGGTATCAATGACCGACTAGGAGAAACCACGCTTTGATAAAATCAAGCGTTCAATCTCCAAGCAGTCAGCCGCAGAGAAATTAGATTTGGATGGTTGAAAGGACCCTGAAGTAGAAGGTCCTGCCTCAGAGGCAGAGTCCATGGTGGAAAGGATGACATGTCCACCAGATCTGCATACCAAGTCCTGCGTGGCAACGCGGGTGCTATCAAAATCACTGATGCTCTCTCCTGCTTGACCTTGGCAATCAGACGAGGGAGCAGAGGAAACGGTGGAAACACATAAGCCAGGTTGAAGGACTAAGGCGCTGCTAGAGCATCTATCAGCGCTGCCTTGGGATCCCTGGACCTGGATCCGTAACAAGGAAGCTTGGCGTTCTGACGAGACGCCATGAGATCCAGTTCTGGTTTGCCCCAATGTTGAATCAACTGTGCAAACACCTCCGGATGGAGCTCCCACTCCCCCGGATGAAAAGTCTGTCGACTTAGAAAATCCGCCTCCCAGTTCTCTACTCCTGGGATATGGATAGCTGATAGGTGGCAAGAGTGAATCTCTGCCCAACGAATTATCTTTGAAACCTCCAACATCGCTAGGGAACTCCTTGTTCCCCCTTGATGGTTGATGTAAGCTACAGTCGTGATGTTGTTCGACTGAAATCTGATGAACCTCACTGCCGCTAGCTGAGGCCAAGCCTGAAGAGCATTGAATATCGCTCTTAGTTCCAGAATGTTTATCAGAAGGAGAGCCTCCTCCTGAGTCCATGACCCCTGAGCCTTCAGAGAGTTCCAGACTGCCCCCCAGCCCAGAAGGCTGGCATCTGTTGTTACTATTGTCCAATCTGGCCTGCGGAAGGTCATACCTTTGGACAGATGGACTCGAGATAGCCACCAGAGAAGAGAATCCCTGGTCTCTTGATCCAGATTTAGTAGAGGGGACAAATCTGTGTAATCCCCATTCCACTGACTGAGCATGCAGAGTTGCAGCGGTCTGAGATGTAGGCGGGCAAACGGCACTATGTCCATTGCCGCTACCATTAAGCCGATTACTTCCATACACTGTGCCACCGAAGGGCGAGAAGTAGAATAAAGAACACGGCAGGAATTTAGAAGTTTTGACAACCTGGCCTCTGTCAGGTAAATCCTCATTTCTACAGAATCTATCAGAGTTCCCAGGAAGGAAACTCTTGTGAGAGGGGATAGAGAACTCTTCTTTTCATTCACTTTCCACCCATGAGACCTCAGGAATGCCAGAACAATGTCCGTATGGGACTTGGCAATTTAGAAATTCGACGCCTGTATCAGAATGTCATATAAGTAAGGGGCTACTGCTATGCCCCGCGGCCTTAGGACTGCCAGAAGTGACCCCAGAACCTTCGTAAAGAGTCTTGGTGCCGTAGCTAACCCAAAGGGAAGAGCCACAAACTGGTAATGCCTGTCTAGGAAGGCGAACCTGAGAAACTGATGATGATCTATGTGTATCGGAATGTGAAGATAAGCATCCTTTAAGTCCACGGTAGTCATGTATTGACCCTCCTGGATCATAGGTAGGATGGTTCGAATAGTCTCCATCTTGAAAGATGGGACCCTGAGAAATTTGTTTAGGATCTTGAGATCTAAGATTGGTCTGAAGGTTCCCTCTTTCTTGGGAACCACAAATAGATTTCAATAGAATCCTTGCCCCTGTTCCTCCTATGGAACTGGGTGGATCACTCCCATAACTAGGAGGTCTTGAACACAATGTAAGAATGCCTCTCTCTTTATCTGGTCTGCAGATAATTGTGAAAGGTGAAATCTTCCTTTTGGGGAAGAAGCTTTGAAGTCCAGAAGATATCCCTGGGACACAATTTCCAACGCCCAGGGATCCTGGACGTCTCTTGCCCAAGCCTGGGTGAAGAGAGAAAGTCTGCCCCTTACTAGATCCGTTACCGGATCGGGGGCCAATCTTTCATGCTGTCTTAGAGGCAGCAGCAGGCTTCTTAGCCTGTTTACCTTTGTTCCAAGCCTGGTTAGGTCTCCAGACCGGCTTGGACTGGGCAAAATTTCCCTCTTGTTTTGTATTAGAGGAAGATGATGCCGCGCTCGTCTTAAAGTTTCGAAAGGCACGAAAATTAGTTTGTTTGGTCCTTAATTTGTTAGACCTATCCTGAGGAAGGGCATGACCTTTTCCTCCAGTAATATCAGAAATGATCTCCTTCAGTCCAGGCCCGAAAAGGGTCTGCCCCTTGAAGGGAATATTGAGAAGCTTAGACTTTGAAGTAACGTCAGCTGACCAGGATTTAAGCCATAGCGCCCTACGCGCCTTAATAGCAAAACCTGAGTTCTTAGCCTTTAGTTTAGTTAAATGAACAACGGCGTCAGAAACAAATGAATTGGCTAGCTTAAGCGCTTTAAGCTTGTCAAGTATATCATCCAATGGAGTTTCTACCTGTAAGGCCTCTTCCAGAGACTCAAACCAGAAGGCCGCAGCAGCAGTGACTGGGGCAATGCATGCAAGAGGCTGGAGAATAAAACCTTGTTGAATAAACATTTTCTTAAGGTAACCCTCTAACTTTTTATCCATTGGATCTAGGAAAGCACAACTGTCCTCGACGGGGATAGTTGTACGCTTAGCTAGGGTAGAAACTGCTCCCTCCACCTTAGGGACCGTTTGCCATAAGTCCCGTGTAGCGGCATCTATTGGAAACATTTTCTTAAAAATAGGAGGGGGAGAGAACGGTACACCTGGTCTATCCCATTCCTTAGTAATAATTTCTGAAAACCTTTTAGGTATTGGAAAAACATCAGTGTAAACAGGCACTGCATAGTATTTATCCAATCTACACAATTTCTCTGGCACTATAATGGTGTCACAGTCATCCACAGTAGCTAAAACCTCCCTGAGCAACACGCGGAGGTGTTCAAGCTTAAATTTAAATGTTGACATATCAGAATCAGGTTGAAGCATCTTCCCCGAGTCAGAAAAATCACCCACAGAAAGAAGCTCTCCTGCCTCAGCTTCTGCATATTGTGAGGGGATATCAGACATAGCTACTAAAGCGTCAGAGTGCTCTGTATTTTTTCTAGCCCCAGAACTGTCTCGCTTTCCTTGTAACCCTGGTAGTTTGGACAATACCGCTGTAAGGGTATGATCCATAACTGCCGCCATGTCTTGTAAAGTAAACGCCATGGGCACGCTAGATGTACTTGGCGCCTCTTGAGCGGGAGTCCCTTGAGAGGGAGTCAAAGGTTCTGACACGTGGGGCGAGTTAGTCGGCATAACTTCCCCCTTGTCAGTTCCCTCTGGTGATAAATCTTTTAAAGACAGAATATGATCTTTATAACTTAAAGTAAAATCAGTACATTTGGTACACATTCTAAGAGGGGGTTCCACAATGACTTCTAAACATAATGAACAAGGAGTTTCCTCTATGTCAGACATGTTTAAACAGACTAGCAATGAGACCAGCAAGCTTGGAAAACACTTTGATAAATGTAAACAAGCAAAAAATAAAAACGGTACTGTGCCTTTAAGAGAAACAAATTTTGTCCGAAATTGAAAAACAGTGATAAAAAGCAGTAATTCTTACAAAATTTTTACAGTGTGTATAATAGACTAACAGAGCATTGCACCCACTTGCAAATGGATGATTAACCCCTTAGTTTCAAAACCGGATAAAAAAAAAACGATAAACGTTTTTTCAACAGTCACAACAAACTGCCACAGCTCTGCTGTGGCCCTACCTGCCCATATAACAACTTTGAAAGGCACAAAAACCCTTTAGAGAGGTCCTAAGTGTTCAGGGGACTCCTTCAGGGAAACTGGATGTCTCAAGCTGCAAAATCTAATGCGCATTTAAGCGCGAAAATAGGCCCCTCCCAACCTGTATTCACAGTGAGAGGGCCTAACAAAACTATCCCTAGGCAAAATCTAGCCAGCCATGTGGGAAAAACTGGGCCCCAATAAAGTTTTATCACCAATATGTATAAAAAAAACGTTTAAACACTTCCAGCAAACGTTTTATTTTACAGTTATGTAAAAAAGTAATAAGAATATTACCTTTTACAGCAAGCATACTAGTCGTTATTAAATCACTGTAATCAGGCTTACCTTAGATAAATCCGGTATTAACAGCATTTTCTAGCATATTCATTTCTCTAGAAAAATTTAAACTGCACATACCTCATAGCAAGAGACCCTGCACGCCATTCCCCCAGCTGAAGTTACCTCTCTCTTCAGTTATGTGTGAGAACAGCAATGGATCTTAGTTACAACCTGCTAAGATCATCAAAGACCACAGGCAGACTCTTCTACTTTCTGCCTGAGGCTAAAATAGTACAACTCCGGTACCATTTGAAAATAAACTTTTGAAGATAAACTAAATAAAAACACCACATCTCTCTAGCTACTTCCTTTCTTGTCGAGAGCTGCAAGAGAATGACTGGTAGTGGCAGTTGGAGGAGGAGCTATATAGACAGCTCTGCTGTGGGTGATCCTCTTGCAGCTTCCTGTTGGGAAGGAGAATATCCTACAAGTAATGGATGATCCGTGGACTGGATACACCTTTACAAGAAAAAAACACATTTGATAATACAAGTAAATTGCAAACTTTTTAAATAGTATGCTCTGTCTGAATCACAAAAGAAAATTGGGATTCATATCCCGTTAAGTATCTGAGATAGACTGAAGAAAAACAGAATTTATGCTTACCTGATAAATTACTTTCTCTTGCGGTATATCCAGTCCACGGCTTCATCCTTTACTTGTGGGATATTCTCATTCCCTACAGGAAGTGGCAAAGAGAGCACACAGCAGAGCTGTCCATATAGCTCCCCCTCTAGCTCCACCCCCAGTCATTCAACCAAAGGTTAGGAAGAAAAAGGAGAAACCATAGGGTGCATTGGTGAATGTAGTGGACTGGATACATAGAAACATAGATATTGACGGCAGATAAGAGCCATAGGCCCAGCAAGTCTGCCCGATCTTACCTAACAGTATAAACTTATCTAGTTCGTAGGATAGCCCTATGCTTGTCCCATGCATTTTTAAAGTCCCCCACAGTGTTTGTTGCTACTACCTCTTGAGGAAGTTTATTCCATAAATCAATCACTCTTTCTGTAAAGAAGTGCTTCCTCAAATTACTTCTGAATCTACTACCCTTTAGCTTGAGCTCATGACCCCTTGTTCTTGAATTTTCCATTTTATGTAAAATACCCACAGCCTCAGTTTTACTAAACCCTTTAATGTACTTGAAAGTTGCTATCATATCACCTCTTTCCCTTCTCTCCTCTAAGCTATACATATTTAGGTCATTGAGCCTATCCTGGTAAGTTTTATTTTTTAGACCATGTACCATTTTGGTAGCCCTCCTTTGCACAGATTCAAGTTTGTTAATATCCTTCTGAAGATATGGTCTCCAGAACTGCACACAATACTCAAGATGAGGCCTAACTAATGATCTATAAAGTGGCATAAGAACCTTACTATTTCTGCTGCAAATACCTCAAGAGAAAGTAATTTATCAGGTAAGCATAAAATTGTTTTCTCTTGCAAGGTGTATCCAGTCCACGGCTTCATCCTTTACTTGTGGGATACCAATACCAAAGCTTTAGGACACGGATGAAGGGAGGGAACAAGACAGGTACCTTAAACAGAAGGCACCACTGCTTGCAAAACCTTTCTCCCAAAAATAGCCTCCGAAGAAACAAAAGTATCAAATTTGTAAAATTTGGAAAAAGTATGCAGTGAAGACCAAGTCGCTGCCTTACAAATCTGTTTCACAGAAGCCTCATTTTTTAAGCCCATGTGGAAGCCACTGCTCTGGTAGAATGAGCAGTAATTCTTTCAGGAGGCTGCTGGCCAGCAGTCTCATAGGCCAAACGGATGATGCTTTTCAGCCAAAAGGAAAGAGAGGTAGCAGTCGCTTTCTGACCTCTCCTCTTACCAGAATAGATAACAAACAAGGAAGATGTTTGTCTGAAATCCTTAGTTGCTTGTAAATAGAACTTTAAAGCACGAACTACATCAAGATTGTGTAACAGACGTTCCTTCTTCGACGAAGGATTAGGACACAGAGAAGGAACAACTATTTCCTGGTTAATATTCTTGTTAGAAACAACTTTAGGAAGAAAACCAGGCTTGGTACACAAAAATATAATTTATGCTTACCTGATAAATTCATTTCTCCTGTAGTGTAGTCAGTCCACGGGTCATCCATTACTTATGGGATTATATCTCCTCCCTAACAGGAAGTGCAAGAGATCACCCAAGCAGAGCTGCTATATAGCTCCTCCCCTCTACGTCATATCCAGTCATTCGACCGAAACCAAACAAGAAAGGAGAAACTATAGGGTGCAGTGGTGACTGGAGTTTAATTAAAATTTAGACCTGCCGTAAAAAACAGGGCGGGCCGTGGACTGACTACACTACAGGAGAAATGAATTTATCAGGTAAGCATAAATTATATTTTCTCCTGTTAAGTGTAGTCAGTCCACGGGTCATCCATTACTTATGGGATACCAATACCAAAGCTAAAAGTACACGGATGACGGGAGGGACAGGCAGGATCTTTACACGGAAGGAACCACTGCCTGTAGAACCTTTCTCCCAAAAACAGCCTCCGAAGAAGCAAAAGTGTCAAATTTTGAAAATTTTTAAAAAGTGTGAAGTGAAGACCAAGTTGCAGCCTTGCAAATCTGTTCAACAGAGGCCTCATTCTTAAAGGCCCAAGTGGAAGCCACAGCTCTAGTAGAATGAGCCGTAATCCTTTCAGGAGGCTGCTGTCCAGCAGTCTCATAGGCTAAACGTATTATGCTACGAAGCCAAAAAGAGAGAGAGGTAGCCAAAGCTTTTTGACCTCTCCTCTGTCCAGAATAAACGACAAACAGGGAAGAAGTTTGACGAAAATCTTTAGTTACCTGCAAATAAAATTTCAGGGCACGGACGACGTCCAGATTGTGCAGAAGTCGTTCCTTCTTTGAAGAAGGGTTAGGGCACAATGATGGAACAACAATCTCTTGATTGATATTCTTGTTAGTGACTACCTTAGGTAAGAACCCAGGTTTAGTACGCAGAACTACCTTGTCTGAATGAAAAATCAGATAAGGAGAATCACAATGTAAGGCCGATAACTCAGAGACTCTTCGAGCCGAGGAAATAGCCATTAAAAACATAACTTTCCAAGATAACAGCTTGATATCAATGGAATGCAGGGGTTCAAATGGAACACCTTGCAGAACGTTAAGAACTAAGTTTAAGCTCCACGGCGGAGCAACAGTCTTAAACACAGGCTTAATCCTAGCCAAAGCCTGACAAAAAGCCTGAACGTCTGGAACTTCTGCCAGACGTCCGTTAAAGGGACAGATTTCAGCTCGGTCTATCCTTTTACACAAACTAGCAGATAAACCCTTTTCTAAACCTTCTTGTAGAAAAGACAATATCCTAGGAATCCTAACCTTACTCCATGAGTAACTCTTGGATTCGCACCAATATAAGTATTTACGCCATATTTTATGGTAAATTTTCCTGGTAACAGGTTTCCTAGCCTGTATTAAGGTATCAATCACTGACTCCGAGAATCCCCGCTTTGATAGAATCAAGCGTTCAATCTCCATGCAGTCAGCCTCAGAGAAATTAGATTTGGATGTTTGAAAGGACCCTGAATCAGAAGGTCCTGTCTCAGAGGCAGAGACCATGGTGGACAGGACGACATGTCCACTAGATCCGCATACCAGGTCCTGCGTGGCCACACAGGCGCTATTAGAATCATCGATGCTCTCTCCTGTTTGATCCTGGCAATCAATCGAGGAAGCATCGGGAAGGGTGGAAACACATAAGCCATGTTGAAGACCCAAGGTGCTGTCAGAGCATCTATCAGTACCGCTCCCGGGTCCCTGGACCTGGATCCGTAACAAGGAAGCTTGGCGTTCTGGCGAGACGCCATGAGATCCAGATCTCGTTTGCCCCAATGATGAAGCAGTTGGGCAAACACCTCCGGATGAAGTTCCCACTCCCCCGGATGAAAAGTCTGGCGACTTAGAAAATCCGCCTCCCAGTTCTCCACGCCTGGGATGTGGATCGCTGACAGGTGGCAAGAGTGAGACTCTGCCCAGCGAATTATCTTTGAGACTTCCATCATCGCTAGGGAACTCCTTGTTCCTCCTTGATGGTTGATGTAAGCCACAGTCGTGATGTTGTCCGACTGAAACCTGATGAACCTCAGAGTTGCTAACTGAGGCCAAGCCAGAAGAGCATTGAAAATTGCTCTTAATTCCAGAATGTTTATTGGAAGGAGTCTCTCCTCCTGAGTCCATGATCCCTGAGCCTTCAGGGAATTCCAGACTGCACCCCAACCTAGAAGGCTGGCGTCTGTTGTTACAATCGTCCAATCTGGCCTGCGGAAGGGCATCCCCTTGGACAGATGTGGCCGAGAAAGCCACCATAGAAGAGAATCTCTGGTCTCTTGATCCAGATTTAGCAGAGGGGACAAATCTGAGTAATCCCCATTCCACTGACTTAGCATGCACAATTGCAGCGGTCTGAGATGCAGGCGCGCAAAAGGTACTATTGTCCATTGCCGCTACCATTAAGCCGATTACCTCCATGCACTGAGCCACTGACGGGTGTTGAATGGAATGAAGGACACGGCAAGCATTTAGAAGTTTTGATAACCTGTCCTCCGTCAGGTAAATTTTCATTTCTACAAAATCTATGAGTCCCTAAGAAGGGAACTCTTGTGAGTGGCAATAGAGAACTCTTTTTTACGTTCACCTTCCACCCATGCGACCTTAGAAATGCCAGAACTAACTCTGTATGAGACTTGGCAGTTTGGAAACTTGACGCTTGTATCAGAATGTCGTCTAGGTAAGGAGCTACCGCTATGCCTCGCGGTCTTAGTACCGCCAGAAGAGAGCCCAGAACCTTTGTAAAGATTCTTGGAGCCGTAGCTAACCCGAAGGGAAGAGCTACAAACTGGTAATGCCTGTTTATGAAGGCAAATCTTAGATACTGGTAATGATCCTTGTGAATCGGTATGTGAAGGTAGGCATCCTTTAAATCCACTGTGGTCATGTACTGACCCTCTTGGATCATGGGTAAGATGGTTCGAATAGTTTCCATTTTGAACGATGGAACTCTTAGGAATTTGTTTAGGATCTTTAAGTCCAAGATTGGTCTGAAGGTTCCCTCTTTTTTGGGAACCACAAACAGATTTGAATAGAATCCTTGTCCGTGTTCCGACCGCGGAACTGGGTGGATCACTCCCATTAGTAAGAGGTCTTGTACACAGCGTAGAAACGCCTCTTTCTTTATCTGGTTTGCTGATAACCTTGAAAGATGAAATCTCCCTTGTGGAGGAGAAGCTTTGAAGTCCAGAAGATATCCCTGAGATATGATCTCCAACGCCCAGGGATCCTGGACATCTCTTGCCCAAGCCTGGGCGAAGAGAGAAAGTCTGCCCCCCACTAGATCAGTTTCCGGATCGGGGGCCCTCACTTCATGCTGTCTTAGGGGCAGCAGCAGGTTTTCTGGCCTGCTTGCCCTTGTTCCAGGACTGGTTATGTTTCCAGCCCTGTCTGTAGCGAGCAACAGTTCCTTCCTGTCTTGGAGCGGAGGAAGTTGATGCTGCTCCTGCCTTGACGTTACGAAAGGCACGAAAATTAGACCGTTTAGCCCTTGGTTTGGCCCTGTCTTGAGGCAGGGCATGGCCCTTACCTCCAGTAATGTCAGCGATAATTTCTTTCAAACCGGGCCCGAATAATGTCTGCCCTTTGAAAGGAATATTAAGCAATTTAGATTTAGAAGTCACATCAGCTGACCAGGATTTAAGCCACAGCGCTCTACGCGCTTGAATGGCGAATCCGGAGTTCTTAGCCGTAAGTTTGGTTAAGTGTACTACGGCATCAGAAATAAATGAATTAGCTAGCTTAAGGGCTTTAAGCTTGTTCATAATCTCATCCAATGGAGCTGTGCTAAGGGTCTCTTCCAGAGACTCAAACCAGAATGCCGCCGCAGCAGTGACAGGCGCAATGCATGCAAGGGGTTGTAATATAAAACCTTGCTGAACAAACATTTTCTTAAGGTAACCCTCTAACTTTTTATCCATTGGATCTGAAAAAGCACAACTATCCTCCACCGGGATAGTGGTGCGCTTAGCCAGAGTAGAAACTGCTCCCTCCACCTTAGGGACCGTCTGCCATAGGTCCCGTGTGGTGGCGTCTATTGGAAACATTTTTCTAAATATAGGAGGGGGTGAAAAAGGCACACCGGGTCTATCCCACTCCTTGTTAACAATTTCTGTAAGCCTTTTAGGTATAGGGAAAAACGTCAGTACACGCCGGTACCGCAAAATATTTATCCAGCCTACATACTTTCTCTGGAATTGCAACCGTGTTACAATCATTCAGAGCCGCTAAAACCTCCCCTAGTAATACACGGAGGTTCTCAAGCTTAAATTTAAAATGTCTGAATCCAGTTTACTTGGATCAGATCCGTCACCCACAGAATGAAGCTCTCCGTCCTCATGTTCTGCAAATTGTGACGCAGTATCAGACATGGCTCTATTATTATCAGCGCACTCTGTTCTTATTCCAGAGTGATCGCGTTTACCTCTAAATTCTGGCAATTTAGATAGTACTTCAGTCATAACATTAGCCATGTCTTTCAAAGTGATTTGTATGGGCCGCCCTGATGTACTTGGCGCCACAATATCACGCACCTCCTGAGAGGGAGGCGAAGGTACTGACACGTGAGGAGAGTTAGTCGGCATAACTTCCCCCTCGTTGTCTGGTGATATATTTTTCACATATAAAGTTTGACTTTTATTCAAAGTAACATCTATACATTGAGTGCACAAATTTCTATTGGGCTCCACATTGGCCTTTAAACATAGTGAACAAACAGCTTCATCTGTGTCAGACATGTTTAAACAGACTAGCAATAACACTAGCAAGCTTGGAAAAAAACCTTTAAATAAATTTACAAGCTATATAAAAAACGCTACTGCGCCTTTAAGAAACATAAAAATGTGACACAGTTGAATTAACGATGAACCAAATATGTTAAAACAACCAAATTTTAACAGAAAATGTATAAAGTTAGCAGAGAATTGCACCCACAAGCAAAAGGATGATTAACCCCTTAATACCCAAAACGGATAACAGTTGAAATAATAAACGTTTTTTATCACAGTCAAACACACTGTCACAGATCTGCTGTGACTGATTACCTCCCTCAAAACTAGTTTTGGAGACCCCTGGGCTCTGTAGAGACGTCCTGGATCATGGAGGAAGAAATAGGAAGACTGTGACTAAATTTTTACTGCGCAATAAAGCGCTAAAATAGGCCCCTCCCACTCATATTACAACAGTGGGGAAGCTCAGTAAACTGTTTTTATTCAGAAACAAACGACAGCCATGTGGTAAAAATCATGCCCATAAAGTTTTATCACCAAGTACCTCAGAAAAAACGATTAACATGCCAGTAAACGTTTTAAAAATGAAAATTATGAAGTGTTATTAATAAGCCTGCTGCTAGTCGCTTTCACTGCAGTGCAGGCTCAAATATTACTTTAATATAGACAGTATTTTCTTAGTGAAATTCCATTCCCCAGAAATACCTCAGAGTATACATACATACATACATACCAGCCTGATACCAGTCGCTACTACTGCATTTAAGGCTGCACTTACATTACATCGGTATTAGCAGTATTTTCTCAGTCAATTCCATTCCTTAGAAAATAATTTACTGCACATACCTCCTTGCAGGTGGGCCCTGCATGCTATCCCCTGTTCTGAAGTTACCTCACTCCTCAGAATGGCCGAGAACAGCAAGTGGATCTTAGTTACGACCGCTAAGATCATAGACAAACTCAGGTAGATTCTTCTTCTAATGCTGCCTGAGAAGAAACAACACACTCCGGTGCCGTTTAAAATAAACTTTTGATTGAAGAAATAAAAACTAAGTTTAACACACCACAGTCCTCTCACACGTCCTATCTATAGTTAGGTGCAAGAGAATGACTGGATATGATGTAGAGGGGAGGAGCTATATAGCAGCTCTGCTTGGGTGATCCTCTTGCACTTCCTGTTAGGGAGGAGATATCCCATAAGTAATGGATGACCCGTGGACTGACTACACTTAACAGGAGAAACTACCTTATCTGCGTGGAACACCAGGTAAGGTGAATCACACTGTAAGGCAGATAATTCTGAAACTTTTCGAGCAGAAGAGATAGCTACTAAAAACAAAACTTTCCAAGATAACAACTTAATATCTATGGAGTGTAAAGGTTCAAACGGAACCCCTTGAAGAACTGAAAGAACTAGATTTAGACTCCATGGCGGAGCCACAGGTTTATAGACAGGCTTGATTCTGACTAAAGCCTGAGCAAACGCTTGAACGTCTGGTACCTCTGCCAAACGCTTGAGTAAAAGGATAGACAGAGCGGATATTTGTCCTTTTAAGGAACTAGCTGACAAACCTTTCTCCAATCCTTCTTGGAGAAAGGACAATATCCTGGGAATCCTAATCTTACTCCATGAGTAACCCATGGATTCACACCAACAAAGCTATTTCCGCCATATCTTATGGTAGATTTTCCTGGTGACAGGCTTTCTAGCCTGAATCAGAGTATCTATAACTGACTCGGAGAACCCACGCTTTGATAGAATTAAGCGTTCAATCTCCAAGCATCCAAATCTAGTTTCTCTACGTCTGACTGCTTGGAGATTGAACGGACCCTGTATTAGAAGATCCTGCCTCATTGGCAGTGTCCATGGTGGGACAGATGACATGTCCACTAGGTCTGCATACCAAGTCCTGCGTGGCCACGCAGGCGCTATCAGAATCACTGAAGCCTTCTCCTGCTTGATTCTGGTGACCAGACGCGGGAGGAGAGGAAACGGTGGAAAAACATAAGCCAGATTGAAGGACCAAGGCGCTGCTAGAGCATCTATCAATACCGCCTTGGAGTCCCGGGACCTGGACCCGTAGAGAGGAAGTTTGGCGTTCTGACGGGACGCCATCAGATCCAATTCTGGAGTGCCCCATAGCCGAGTCAGCTGGGCAAATACCTCCGGGTGGAGTTCCCACTCCCCCGGGTGAAAAGTCTGACGACTTTGAAAATCTGCCTCCCAGTTGTCTACTCCTGGGATGTAAATTGCTGAGAGATGGCAGGAGTGATCCTCCGCCCACCTGATTATTTTGGTTACTTCCGTCATCGCTAGGGAACTCTTTGTTCCCCCCTGATGATTGACGTAAGCTACAGTTGTGATGTTGTCCGACTGAAATCTGATTAATTTGGCCGCAGCTAGTTGAGGCCATGCCTGAAGAGCGTTGAATATCGCCCTCAGTTCCAGAATGTTTATCGGGAGGAGCGTTTCTTCCCGAGACCATAAGCCCTGAGCTTTCAGGGAGTCCCAGACAATGAGTGGGTCATTGTAACGACAGACTGGCGTCGGTCGTTATAATGACCCAATCTGGCCTGCGGAAACATATTCCCTGAGACAGGTGGTCCTGAGACAACCACCAGAGAAGAGAATCTCTGGTCTCCTGGTCCAACTGAATTTGAGGAGACAAATCTGCATAATCCCCATTCCATTGTTTGAGCATGCATAGTTGCAGTGGTCTGAGGTGTATCCGAGCAAAAGGGACTATATGTCCATTGCCGCTACCATTAATCCGATTGCCTCCATGCACTGAGCTACAGATGGCCGAGGAATGGAATGAAGAACTCGGCAAGTAGTTAAAAGTTTCAACTTTCTGACCTTGGTCAGAAATATTTTCATTTCTACTGAATCTATTAGTGCTCCTAGGAAGGGAACCCTTGTGAGTGGGGACAGAGAACTCTTTTTGACGTTCACCTTCCACCCGTGAGACCTCAGAAAGGCCAATACAATCTCCGTGTGAGCCTTGGCTCTGAGAAAGGACGGCACCTGGATTAAGATGTCGTCCAAATAAGGCGCCACTGCTATGCCCCGCGGTCTTAGAACCGCCAGAAGGGACCCTAGCACCTTTTTGAAAATTCTGGGAGCAGTGGCTAAACCGAATGGAAGAGCCCCGAACTGGTAATGCTTGTCTAGGAAAGCGAACCTGAGGAACTGATGATGATCTTTGTGGATAGCGATATGCAGGTACGCATCCTTTAGATCCACGGTAGTCATATATTGACCTTCCTGGATCATAGGTAAGATTGTCCGAATGGTCTCCATCTTGAATGATGGGACTCTGAGGAATCTGTTTAGAATTTTTAGATCCAGGATTGGTCTATAAGTTCCATCTTTTTTGGGAACCACAAACAGGTTTGAGTAAAAACCCAGACCTTGTTCTGCAATTCGAACTGGGTATATCACTCCCATCGTATGTAGATCTTCTACACAGCATAAGAACGCCTCTTTCTTTGTCTGGTCTGTAGACAGACGAGAAATGTGGAACCTTCCCCTTGGAGGGGAGTCCTTGAATTCTAGAAGATATCCCTGGGTAACAATCTCTAATGCCCAGGTATCGTGAACATCTCTTGCCCAGGCCTGAGCGAAGAGAGAGAGTCTGCCCCCTACTAGATCCGGTCCCGGATCGGGGGCTACCCCTTCATGCTGTCTTGGTAGCAGTGGCAGGCTTTTTGGCCTGTTTACCCTTGTTCCAGCCCTGGTATGGCTTCCAGGTTACCCTCTTGCTTTGCAGCTGTAGAGGCTGAAGCCGGACCGCTCCTGAAGTTACGAAAGGAACGAAAATTACCTTTGTTTCTAGCCTTAAAGGGCTTGTCCTGAGGGAGAGCATGGCCCTTTCCCCCAGTGATTTCTGAAATAATCTCTTTCAATTCTGGCCCGAAAAGGGTCTTTCCCTTGAAAGGGATATTTAATAATTTGGATTTTGACGACACATCGGCCGACCATGACTTGAGCCAAAGCGTTCTGCGCGCCATAATGGTGAAACCTGAATTTATTGCCGCTAACTTCGCTAATTGCAAGGCGGCGTCTGTGATAGAATTAGCCAGCTTTAGAGCCTTAATTCTATCCATAATTTCGTCATATGAGTAGCGACTCCTCCAGCGCCTCAAACCAGAAAGCCGCTGCAGTAGTTACAGGAATAATGCAGGCAATAGGTTGGAGAAGGAACCCTTGTTGAACAAAAATTTTCTTAAGTAAACCTAATTTTTTATCCATAGGATCTTTAAAAGCACAACTGTCTTCAATTGGTATGGTTGTGCGCTTAGCAAGTGAAGAAAGAGCCCCCTCTACCTTAGGGACCGTCTGCCACGAGTCCCGCCTGGGGTCAGTTATGGGGAACATTTTCTTAAAAATAGGGGGGGGGGGAACAAAAGGGACACCTGGTCTATCCCACTCCCTAGTAACAATATCCGCAACCCTTTTAGGGATCGGAAACGCATCAGTGTATACAGGGACCTCTAGGTACTTGTCCATTTTACACAATTTCTCTGGGACCACCATAGGATCACAATCATCCAGAGTGGCTAATACCTCCCTGAGCAATACGCGGAGGTGTTCCAGTTTAAACGCTAATGAATCTGACTCTGGCTGATGAGAAACGTTTCCTGGGTCGGAAATTTCTCCCTCAGACATCAAATCCCTCACCCCCACTTCTGAGTGTTGTGAGGGTACATCAGATAAGGCTACCAAAGCTTCAGACTGCTCATAATCTGTTCTTAAAACAGAGCTATCGCGCTTTGCAGGAAAAACTGGCAGTTTGGAAAGGCCGCAAGGGAATTATCCATGACTGTCACTAGTTGTTGCAATGTAATAGGGGCAGACGCACTAGAGGTACTAGGCATCGCTTGAGCGGGCGTAACTGGTTGTGACACATGGGGAGAGGTAGGCGGACTATCCTCATTACCTTCAGTCTGAGAATCATCTAGGGCCACACTTTTAAGTGCAACAATATGATCTTTAAAGTGTATAGACATATTAGTGCAATTGGGACACATTCTGAGAGGGGGTTCCACCATGGCTTCTAAACACATTGAACAAGGATTTTCCTTAGTGTCAGACATGTTTAACAGACTAGTAGCATACACAAGCAGGCTTGGAAAAACATAATTTATGCTTACCTGATAAATTTATTTCTCTTGTTAAGTGTATCCAGTCCACGGATCATCCATTACTTGTGGGATACCAATACCAAAGCTAAAGTACACGGATGATGGGAGGGACAAGGCAGGAACTTAAACGGAAGGAACCACTGCCTGTAGAACCTCTCTCCCAAACACAGCCTCCGAAGAAGCAAAGTATCAAATTTGTAAAACTTTGAAAAAAAGTGTGAAGCGAAGACCAAGTAGCAGCCTTGCAAATCTGTTCAACAGAGGCCTCATTTTTGAAGGCCCAGGTGGAAGCCACAGCTCTAGTAGAATGAGCTGTAATCCTTTCAGGGGGCTGCTGTCCAGCAGTCTCATAGGCTAGGCGTATTACGCTCCGAAGCCAAAAGGAAAGAGGTTGCCAAAGCTTTTTGACCTCTCCTCTGTCCAGAGTAAACGACAAACAGGAAAGATATTTGACGAAAATCCTTAGTAGCTTGTAAGTAAAACTTCAAGGCACGGACTACGTCCAGATTATGTAAAAGACGTTCCTTCTTTGAAGAAGGATTAGGGCACAACGATGGAACAACAATCTCTTGATTGATATTCTTGTTAGAAACCACCTTAGGTAAAAACCCAGGTTTGGTACACAGAACTACCTTATCTGCATGAAAAATCAGATAAGGAGAATCACATTGTAAGGCAGATAGCTCAGAGACTCTCCGAGCCGAGGAAATAGCCATCAAAAACAGAACTTTCCAAGATAAAAGTTTAATATCAATGGAATGAAGGGGTTCAAACGGAACTCCTTGAAGAACCTTAAGAACCAAGTTTAAGCTTCACGGGGGAGCAACAGGTTTAAACACAGGCTTAATTCTAACCAAAGCCTGGCAAAATGCCTGGACGTCTGGAACCTCTGCCAGACGCTTGTGCAAAAGAATAGACAGAGCAGAAATCTGTCCCTTTAAGGAACTAGCTGATAATCCTTTGTCCAAGCCCTCTTGGAGAAAAGACAATATTCTAGGAATCCTAACCTTACTCCATGAGTAATTCTTGGATTCACACCAATAAAGATATTTACTCCAAATCTTGTGGTAGATTTTCCTGGTAACAGGCTTTCGTGCCTGTATTAAAGTATCAATGACTGACTCGGAGAAGCCACGCTTTGATAGAATCAAGCGTTCAATCTCCATGCAGTCAGTCTCAGAGAAATTAGATTTGGATGATTGAAAGGACCTTGTATCAGAAGGTCCTGTCTTAGAGGCAGAGTCCACGGTGGAAAGGATGACATGTCCACTAGGTCTGCATAACAAGTCCTGCGTGGCCACGCAGGTGCTATCAGAATCACCAATGCTCTCTCCTGTTTGATTTTGGTAAGCAGTCGAGGGTGCAGAGGAAACTGTGGAAACACATAAGCCAGGTTGAAGAACCAAGGCGCTGCTAGAGCATCTATCAGCGTCGATTCTGGGTCCCTGGACCTGGATCCGTAACAAGGAAGCTTGGCGTTCTAGCGAGACGCCATGAGATCCAACTCTGGTTTGCCCCAACGATGAATCAACTGAGCAAACACCTCCGGATGGAGTTCCCACTCCCCCGGATGGAAAGTCTTACGACTTAGAAAATCCGCCTCCCAGTTCTCCACGCCTGGGATATGGATTGCTGACAGGTGGCAAGAGTGGTACTCTGCCCAGCGAATTATTTTTGAGACTTCTAACATCGCTAGGGAACTCCTGGTTCCCCCTTGATGGTTGATGTAAGCCACAGTCGTGATGTTGTCTGACTGAAATCTGATGAACCTCAGTGTTGCTAACTGAGGCCAAGCCAGAAGAGCATTGAATATCGCTCTTAACTCCAGAATATTTATTGGAAAGAGTTTCTCCTCCTGAGTCCACGATCCCTGTGCCTTCAGGGAATTCCAGACTGCACCCCAACCTAGAAGGCTGGCATCTGTTGTTACAATTGTCCAATCTGGCCTGCGAAAGGTCATACCCTTGGACAGGTGTACCCGAGACAACCACCAGAGAAGAGAATCTCTGGTCTCTTGATCCAGATTTAGCAGAGGGGACAAATCTGTGTAATACCCATTCCACTGACTCAGCATGCATAATTGCAGCAGTCTGAGATGAAGGCGCGCAAATGGCACTATGTCTATTGCCGCTACCATTAAGCCGATTACCTCCATACACTGAGCTACCGAAGGGCGCGGAATGGAGTGAAGAACACGGCAAGCATTTAGAAGTTTTGATAACCTGGACTCCGTCAGGTAAATTTTCATTTCTAAAGAATCTATAAGAGTCCCTAAGAAGGAGACTCTTGTGAGTGGGGATAGAGAACTCTTTTCCTCGTTCACTTTCCACCCGTGCGACCTCAGAAATGCCAGAACTCTCTCTGTATGAGACTTGGCAACTTGAAAGCTTGACGCCTGTATCAGGATGTCGTCTAGATACGGAGCCACCGCTATGCCTCGCGGTCTTAGAACCGCCAGAAGTGAGCCCAGAACCTTTGTAAAGATTCTCGGGGCTGTAGCCAACCCGAAGGGAAGAGCTACAAATTGGTAATGCCTGTCTAGAAAGGCAAACCTTAGAAACCGATGAAGATCTTTGTGAATCGGTATGTGAAGGTAGGCATCCTTTAAGTCCACTGTGGTCATGTACTGACCTTCTTGGATCATGGGTAGGATGGTCCGAATGTTTCCATTTTGAAAGATGGAACTCTGAGGAATTTGTTTAAGATCTTTAGATCAAAAATTGGTCTGAAGGTTCCCTCTTTTTTGGGAACCACAAACAGATTCGAATAAAAACCCTGTCCTTGTTCCGTCCGCAGAACTGGATGGATCACTCCCATAACTAGGAGGTCTTGCACACAGCGTAGGAATGCCTCTTTCTTTAGCTGATTTGTAGATAGCCTTGAAAGATGAAATCTCCCTTGTGGAGGGGAAGCTTTGAAGTCCAGAATATATCCCTGAGATATGATCTCCAACGCCCAGGGATCCTGAACATCTCTTGCCCACGCCTGGGCGAAGAGAGAAAGTCTGCCCCCTACTAGATCCGTCGCCGGATAGGGGGCCGTTCCTTCATGCTGTCTTAGAGGCAGCAGCAGGCTTTCTGGCCTGCTTGCCTTTGTTCCAGGACTGGTTAGGTTTCCAGGCCTGCTTAGATTGAGCAAAAGTTCCCTCTTGTTTTGAAGCGGAGGAAGTTGATGCTGCACCTGCCTTGAAATTTCAAAAGGCACGAAAATTAGACTGTTTGGCCTTTGCTTTGGCCCTGTTCTGAGGAAGGGTGTGACCCTTACCTCCAGTAATGTCAGCAATAATTTCCTTCAAACCAGGCCCGAATAAGGTCTGCCCCTTGAAAGGAATGTTGAGTAATTTAGACTTCGAAGTCACGTCAGCTGACCAGGATTTAAGCCATAGCGCCCTACGCGCTTGGATGGCGAATCCGGAATTCTTAGCC
Organism: Bombina bombina; assembly: GCF_027579735.1. Lineage (NCBI taxonomy): Eukaryota > Metazoa > Chordata > Amphibia > Anura > Bombinatoridae > Bombina > Bombina bombina. The sequence continues at coordinate 434,650,916 of NC_069500.1, forward strand.
GTTAGTTTAGTCAAATGAACAAAGGCATCAGAAACAAATGAGTTAGCTAGCTTAAGTTTTCTAAGCTTGTCAATAATTTCAGTCAATGGAGCTGTATGGATGGCCTCTTCCAGGGCCTCAAACCAGAATGCCGCCGCGGCCGTGACAGGCGCAATGCATGCATGGGGCTGTAAAATAAAACCTTGTTGAATAAACATTTTCTTAGGGTAACCCTCCAATTTTTTATCCATTGGATCTGAAAAAGCACAACTGTCCTCAACCGGGATAGTAGTACGCTTTGCTAAAGTAGAAACTGCTCCCTCCACCTTAGGGACCGTCTGCCATAAGTCCCGTGTAGTGGCGTCTATTGGAAACATTTTTCTAAATATAGGAGGTGGGGAAAAAGGCACACCCGGTCTATCCCACTCCTTGCTAATTTCTGTAAGCCTTTTAGGTATAGGAAAAACATCAGTACACACCGGTACCGCATAGTATTTATCCAGCCTACACAATTTCTCTGGTACTGCAACTGTGTTACAGTCATTCAGAGCAGCTAATACCTCCCCAAGCAACACACGGAGGTTCTCAAGCTTAAATTTAAAATTAGAAATCTCTGAATCAGGTTTCCCCGAATCAGAGATGTCACCCACAGACTGGAGCTCTCCGTCCTCATGATCTGCATATTGTGACGCAGTATCAGACATGGCCCTTACAGCATCTGCGCGCTCTGTATTTCTCCTAACCCCAGAGCAATCATGCTTGCCTCTTAATTCAGGCAACCTGGATAATACCTCTGACAGGGTATTATTCATGATTGCAGCCATGTCCTGCAAGGTAATCGCTATGGGCGTCCCTGATGTAATTGGCGCCATATTAGCGTGCATCCCCTGAGCGGGAGGCGAAGGGTCCGACACGTGGGGAGAGTTAGTCGGCATAACTTCCCCCTCGTCAGAATCTTCTGGTGATATTTCTTTTATAGTTAAAGACTGATCTTTACTGTTTAAGGTGAAATCAATACATTTAGTACACATTCTCCTATGGAGCTCCACCATGGCTTTCAAACATAATGAACAAGTAGTTTCCTCTGTGTCAGACATGTTTAAACTGACTAGCAATGAGACTAGCAAGCTTGGAAAACACTTTAAACAAGTTTACAAGCAATATAAAAAAACATTACTGCACCTTTAAGAAACACAAATTTGTCAAAATTTGAAATAACAGTGAAAAAAGGCAGTTACACTAACGAAATTTTTACAGTGTATGTAACAAGTTAGCAGAGCATTGCACCCACTTGCAAATGGATGATTAACCCCTTAATACCCAAAACTGAATAATAAAAGACAAAAACGTTTTTTTTTTTTTCCCCCAAACAGTCACAACAACTGCCACAGCTCTACTGTGGCTTTTTACCTCCCTCAAAAATGACTTTGAAGCCTTTTGAGCCCTCCAGAGATGTCCTGGATCATGCAGGAAGAAGCTGGATGTCTGTGTCAGTAATTTTAGCTGCACAGAAAAGCACTAAAATAGGCACTTCCCACTCATATTGCAACAGTGGAAAGCCTAAGGAAACTGTTACTAGGCAAAATTCAAGCCAGCCATGTGGAAAAAAAACTAGGCCCCAATAAGTTTTATCACCAAATACATATAAAAACGATTAAACATGCCAACAAACGTTTTATATTACATTTTTATAAGAGTATGTATCTCTATTAATAAACCTGATACCAGTCGATATCACTGCATTTAAGGCTTTACTTACATTAGTTCGGTATCAGCAGCATTTTCTAGCAAATATTAACTGCACATACCTTATTGCAGGAAAACCTGCACGCCATTCCCTCTCTGAAGTTACCTCACTCCTCAGAATGTGAGAACAGCCATGGATCTTAGTTACTTCTGCTAAGATCATAGAAAACGCAGGCAGATTCTTCTTCTAAATACTGCCTGAGATAAACAGTACACTCCGGCACCATTTAAAAATAAACTTTTGATTGAAGAATAAACTAAGTATAAAACACCACACTCCTCTTACGACCTCCATTCTTGGTTGAGGCTTGCAAGAGAATGACTGGATATGACAGTTAGGGGAGGAGCTATATAGCAGCTCTGCTGTGGGTGATCCTCTTGCAACTTCCTGTTGGGAAGGAGAATATCCCACAAGTAATGGATGATCCGTGGACTGGATACACTTAACAAGAGAAACACTTTAAACAAATAAAAAACACAATTTGAAAAAACGTTACTGTGCCTTTAAGGAATAAAAAGAGCACACAATTTTACAAAACAGTGAAAAATGCACCAATCCTTTTGAAATTTTCACAGTATGTACCTAATGCTTTAATATGATTGCACAGCAAGTTTCAGAACGATTAACCCCTTAATGCCCAAACCGGAGCAGCCTAAAGCCAACAACCGGTTAATTAACTACAGTACCTTGCCACAGCTTACTGCTGTGGCCCTACCTGCCCTTAGGGATCAGTTTTGGGGAAATAAAGCTTCTTCTAGGCCCTCAATCAGCAGCTGGACCCTCCATGCGAAGCAGCATGAAACAGCCTTTCAATTCTAACTGCGCATCTGAGACGCAAAATTAGGCCCCTCCCACTCCAGAGTTGTGAGGCCTACAAAAATCACTTCTAAGTGACTAAATTTATGCCATGTGGATAATAACCCCAGTAAAACAGTGCAAAGTGCTTAAAAAGGTGTCTCCAATGAGTATTTCTTAAATAAATAATCGATTGCCCTGCATTAGTGTCAACCAGCCTATTTAGCCGTCATGTAAGCATTCAATTCTATACTAAGTATCAGAACATAGCTTACCCTCCCCACATGGGGATCTTGTCAGTCTTGTCTAGAAATAAATGACTAAACAAGCCTGCAAACTGTTCCCCCCAACTGAAGTTTTCTCATACTCCTCAGTCCTGTGTGGGAACAGCAGTGGATTTTAGTTACAACATGCTAAAATCATTTTCCTCTCAGCAGAATTCTTCATCACTTTTCTGCTAGAGAGTAAATAGTACAAACCGGTACCATTTAAAAATAACAAACTCTTGATTGAAGATATAAAACTACAAATCTAACACCACATTCACTTTACCCTCCTGTAGAGAGACCCTAGTGTTTAGAGCCGGCAAAGAGAATGACAGGGGGTGGAGCTATATGGACAGCTCTGCTGTGTGCTCTCTTTGCCACTTCCTGTAGAGAATGAGAATATCCCACAAGTAAAGGATGAAGCCGTGGACTGGATACACCTTGCAAGAGAAATAAGCAGTATGAAGCACACAATAAACCCCCAAGGGAAGAAAGGAACAACGTAAAACTGTTTAACCCTCAAAAAGGAAAACATAAGGTACTGTTAAATAAGCACTGAAAAAAATGGTAGCAAATAAAGGGTTAAAACCCCAAATTTAAAACCAAGCTCTGATGATCAGAGTGCCTTACAACCTCCACCGGTCCTTTCTATACGCTGAAAATGTTACAGCAACACAGGAACAGATTAAAACACAGAAAAAGGCAATAAAAAGCATGCTAAGCCAGTTGCGGTAGTGCTCCTGCGCTACCAGTGAGCACTAAAGACAAGAACCCAAAGGCAATAAAAAGAAATTTAGTGCAGGTAACGGAAAACTTGTTTACAGCTCAGAATCAAAGTAACTTTTTTTTTTAAACTGCCCAAAAGTGCTATAAACTCCTATTGTAAGGTGGTTATAAAATATGTCAGACTATGTAAAGAGACTAATAGCGGACGGGGCCCATCCTAGGCAGTGCAAGCATGATGCCAAGGATCTAAGTCAGTAACAGCACTTTCAACCCAGGGGATTGGTAGACAAATTCATATTACACCTGTGGAGGGCGAAATTTTTGGAGAAAAGACCTCACACTGCCTGGCTGATAACTCCTTGTCTACCCCTCTGAACGACAGGTAATTGTAAACTGGGCCTCAGATCGATTAAAGGAATCTCTTTTCAAGTGTAGATCTGCATTTCATTTTCTGCTCACTCCTTATCAAGGAAGCAAAAGAAAATGACTTGATTATTGGAAGTGGGAGATATTTAAAGCTCTGGTGAGACACCCCAGTCTTGCCTCCTCAGTGGTCAGAAGGGGGAATATTCTAACATGTGAATACAAGTGGACTCAACATCTGTTGAGAAGGAAAAAAAAAAGTTGCATGTCCCTTTTCTCCTTTATAAGCAAAATATTTAAACTGTGGCTGTGTGTAGGTCCAAAACCAACCAGTTGTTGCCTGAATTGAGGTATTTTTTCTCTCTCCTACATGTGAGTATTACCAGTCAGAGGGGACATATATGGTTTTATTTTTTCTATATTGCTTCATTGTGTTTTTTCATAGCACAAGATTCACCATATTCACAGTTTAGAAGTTATCATTTTGGGACATTTGGATATAAATTACACCCATTGGAATTTTGATGTCTCATGTGATTATTTTTTTCTAATCACATTCCGATTCATTTGTATTTTGTTCACATTTTTTTTTTTTTTTAAGCATGAATTTAGTGCCAAAAGTATTGCCATTCTCATGCCTCTGCATGCAATGCAAGTGTACTTACAGCATGTTCCAAAAGCCCAAATACATTCACAGTGCTTACAGCCATACATCCTAGTTTTGTTTTTATTTTTTGCATTATGCTAAAGCCAAATAACCCCTAGTACTTGTAGACCAGAATGTCACATTAAAGAAAAAACAAATCAATGTTCAACAAAATGTATTCTCTAAAATGCAGCATAAACACACACACACACACACACATTAGTTTCATCTAATTTATTTAGAGGGGGAAAAAAATAAATTTGTTTCTTTTTCACAGAAAGCCACACCCTTTAGCATTAGACATCTGCTTGAGATATTCTTCCTTTAGATTACAGAGTTGAGCTTGATGTGACAAAAAGCTTATCACATCAGACACATTCAGCGTCGCCTATAAATGTGTAATCTGAGCTTTCATTAAAGTCCTTTTCAGATTGAGTCTCAATGTGGACCTCTGCACCTAGGAACAAAATCCTGCAACACTGCACAAGATACAAATAGTCTATAGGTACTATCCTGTTTCACTCTTGTATTAGTCTTCAGTTTTATTCTGCAGTTCAGTGTTGGCTTAGACTGATCAACCCACATTCAAAATCCAAAATTAATCATTTAACCATAAATACTGCAGATAAATTGATACAAAGCAAAATGAGTAGATTGTATGCCAGATAAAAGAAAAAGCTAGGTTGGTGAGTGTGATGGAGATGGCTCATTTTGTGTGGACAATTGACGTGCTGAACAAAAGCTTCTGCTGCTTCTTTTTCTTCTTTCCTCCTTTTTCGGCTGTTAAAATAAATAAAAATCTTAAAGAAGCCCAAAATACCTCAAACACACTACAGTGCAATAGTTTTAGACAGATGTGAAAAAATTCTTTAAAATAAGAACGCTTTTAAAAACAGAAATGTTTGTTTATCAATTAACAAAATGCAAAGTGAGCAAACAGAAGAAAAATCAAAATCAGTATTTGGTATGACCACCCTTTGCCTTCAAAAGGGCATCAATTCTTCAAGCAACACTTGCAGTTTTTCAAGGAACTCTGCAGATAGGTTGTTTCCTAACATCTTGGAGAACTAACCACAATTCTTTTGTCTCTTCATGCAATACCAGACAGCCTCAATGTTGAGATCCGGGCTTTGGGGGGGGCCATACAATCACTTTCAGGACTCATTATTTACGCTGGGCTCATTGTCATGCTGCAAAATAAATTTGGGTCCATTCAGATGTCTCACTGGTGGTATTGCATGATGGATAAGTATCTGCCAGTACTTCTCAGCATTTAGGACACCATTAATCCTGAACAACTCCATTTGCAGAAATTCAGCCGCAAACTTGCAAGAAACGTCAACTATGCTTCACTGTTGCCTACAGACACTCATTCTTGTACCGTTTCAGCCCTTCAGCAAACTGTCTTCTGCTACAGTCAAATATTTGAAATTTTGACACAGTCCAGAGCACTGGCTGCCATTTTTTCCTGTGTTCTTGTGGATAGTGGAGTTGCTTCGCCTTGTTTTGATGTGGATTTTTTTTGGCCACAAGTCTTCCACTTCTGACCAGACTTCTCCGGACAGTAGGTGTACCAGGGTCCCACTGGTTTCTGCCAATTCTGAGCAGATGGTACTGCTTGACATTCTGATGGTGAAAAGCAGCAAGCATGATGTATCTAACGTGCTGCACTAAGTTTCCTTGGCCGAACACCGTCCTCAACATTGCCCGTTTCTTTATGATTCTTCAGAAAGGCTTGGACAGCACTTCTGTTAACACGTCTGCCTTAAAATGTCTGCCTGGGAGAGACCTTGCGTCTTGTTGCTGTGCTCAGTCTTGCCAAGGTGTATGATTTGACAACCTCACCTTGTTAACAGGGTTTGGCTGTTCCTCACCCAGTGCTATTCCTTCTACATAGCTGTTTCAGTTAATTATTATGTTTCAACCTACATATTAAATTGATCATCATTAGCACCTGATAGGTGCATGATTAAACAATTAGACCAGACTATATGCCTACAAAATCTGTGACTTTGCAGAAGTGTACCTAAAAGAGCTGTCAAAAGGTGGTCACGCCAAATATTGAATTCATTTAGATGTCTTCTGTTCACCCGCTTTGCATTTACTTAATTGATAAAAAAAAAAAAAACACACCTATTAACATTACTATTTTTTTAAAAAAATGTTTACACCTGCCTACATTTTTTTTTTTTTTTAAACAGTAGTGGAGATCTCAGATCACAATGTTACCTGAAGTTGGAGAGGGGGGCACATTATCCAGCTTCAAGAAGGCTGCTTCCATGGCTTGACTAAAGGAGTTTTGGAAGCTGGGTACAGGGACCCTCTCAGAGCAGTCACTTTCACCATCGCTGTCTGCAGGAGGTGGACTGACCAGGGTATTTTCGACTCCTGAAAGACCAAATTAAATCAGTGACGTGCCTTTAGACTACAAAAGGAGAAAAAAAAAACAAAGAAACAAAAAAAAAAACACAAATCAAAACAAAAACACAAACCTCACCTTTTTTAGTGGCAGCCTTGGGCCAGGACTCTGCCTTTGCTTTACCAACTCTCAGCATCTACAAGATTGTATGCATGGTCAGGAACATGCATGTTTTTAACTTTGTAGTCAAAATACCACTTAGTTTAAACCTTTAGTACGCACTATAGTTTTCAGATTTTATAGTATGCATTAGCCAATATGACGTGAAACCTTGTTACAGTTAGATGTAATTAACTCACTTGAGCAAAAGAAGGAGAGTGAGAGTCCTCTTCTGGTGTTAAGTGATGAAAAGCCACACCATCTACTCCTAGACTTTGAATGCAGCCTGCAGGAAGAATAAAATACAACAGTAACTTGCCATGTACATAACTACACGATTCAAGAGCACACAGACTGTAAAAAGAACACTAAATAACCTACCAGGTTGTGATATAGGACTGCAACTCATAGGGGAAGGTGAGAGAGAACCATGATTATCTGCACAAGACATAAATGAACTTGGACCTTGTTTTGAGAATTCAGAAGTTGGACAGACAGCAGGAAATTGTTGAAGATTCTCTAATGCAATATGAGCTTCAGGATCTACAGAGGACACAAGTTATGGTTTTAGTTATACATCATTTGACAACTGCAAATCAATGATGTGAGACATCAGCCCCACTGAGAAAATGAGAAATCTTACATTTTCCCTGTTTCTTATTCTCCTCAATCTCAATTCTCTTCTCCCGGCGCCGTTCATCTCGTGCCTTACGCTGACGCAGACGTTTTCTCTTCTCTACTTCATCTAGGACAGAATACAGTGTAAAACTGAAAAACTAGTTTCAAGTTTTTAGGTTATAATATGTAACAAGGAAAAAGGCAGAAATAAAATGCTATTAAAAAACAGATCTCATTAAAATACAAAAAAATAAAATTCAAGCGTTGCTAGAGAATATATTATATGGCTAAAATCTATAAACTAGCTCTTCAAAATACTGCAAGTTGCCTAAAATCAGCTATTTGCAGAATTTTGGAAACCTAGGTTAAAGGATTTACTTTGACATCTCTAGAAAACATGACAAGTGCCTGTTTAACACAAAAAATAGGTGTGTAATATCTCTCCCACTATGCTTAGTTCTAATCAATCAGGACTTCACTGTAGCTAAGACAACAACCTCTACTAAAAACTTTATTATGCAAATGAAATATGCCAGAAAACCTTTCCACAAATGGATGTGTACAATTGTCAATGATATTGCTATAACAACATCAGCACTGTGTTTAGCCTGCTATTTGTAATTTAGCCTGTTAAATCTCAAAAGTGAATGACAACACTTGATTACAATACTGTGGAGAAACTAATAAGCTGCAAAACCATGTGTTTTCCCAAACTGACAAAGGAGCATGGAAAAAAAAAAAAACACTTAAGCCACTATAAGTTGGTATTCAATTTACCTGCAAAAAGTGCTAAGGTTTCCTTGGATACTACAGGGGGTCCCAATGCCATTTCACAAATGCTAAATTCACATGTGAGAGGCAGATGGCAAAGGTAACGATGACGCCTGCGCACATCCTGCAAAGTAAGTCAGACAGTTACTATGACTGCATCAAAATCCCTGACCAACTGAAGATATTTCAGGGAAATAAAAAAAGGGACATAGAGTAGATGTATTAATACAAAATACAGCAGATATGCGGATCAATATATTTATTAAAAAAAAAAAAAAAAAAAAAAAAGAAAAAAAAAGAAATTGACCACATTGCCCCTTTGCCTTTCTGAAAGCCTTTACAAGATTCCAAATAGTGTTCTAAAAATTAATTGAGCAAATTTTTTTGTCAATTATTTTAAACATGTAGGAATAATGTGGACAGTTATCACTTGGATGCAATCAAGAACACTTAATATCACTTTAAGGGGTTATTTTAAAAAGGTTTGTGTGTAAAAGTTAAATGGAGGCTTTTCACTGAAGCAGAATAGCCTATTGTGTTTTGCTTCGTTTAAAAACAGGTATAATGGTGTACCAGAACAGCCCTTTCAGCTGCAACTGAGGCTAACACGTTTCAGCATTGATGCCGTACTCCTAGACCTTGGCATACAACCCAAATGTTCAGTCCTGCTTGAGCGAGTTAATCTTGTCATTGTTGTTAAGTGTTTTGAACATTCCACATTGGTTTGATTTAGCATATGTTGCAAAACCCTGTGTTATTCCAAAATTACTATAAGCTATGTGTGTTACTTTACCTCTGTCATAGTGAAGCCGTCAGTCTCTACCACAGAAGCAGTTATCTTTTCGGGACACCGCTCAAGGCTGCCATATTCATGTACTAGACAGCGCACATTCACTGGATGGAGATACACATGCTGACCATCTTCAGCTATATATTAAAAAAAAAAACCCACACCTCTGCTTATGTCCCAGACTTAAATAGTATGTGATAGCATGTATATGTATCCTAACTATTAAATTAAACATACCTTGATAAAAGTAATAGAAGTGAGGGTTGGCTATGGATTCAGAGCTGGAAGGTTTAGTGTTCTGCTGACTATATGATTCACTTGTGTTTTCTGTAACTTGTGGATCCCTCACTTCAGTATCCTCTGATTCCAGGGATTTAGCTGAATTTTCAGACTGGGCCTCCACAATCTCTTCGAAAGCAGATAAATACTGTACAACCTAAAGGATGTGTGTGTGTGTGTGGGGGGGGGGGGGGGGGGAAAGACAGCTGCTGGTCAGTACAACAGTCTTTATTAAAATATTTATTAAATTAGATCTGCATTAAAATCTTTTAAGTCACCTTAGGGCAATGTAAGTCCACATGTTTTCCCTCTAGGGTAGGTTCCAGATTTACAGCCTCAATAGAAGCAGTAACGCTCACAATATCTACTTGGTTTAGAGTACGGAGACCATTCTCACGATCCTGGAAATACAAGAAGTGTAAATATCTAAAAGAAGTCAGTCCTACCAGAAAATGCAAAATGATACAAGTAGTATAATATCTTGTGCTTGTAGATCAGAATGTAAAAAGTGCATGTTAAAAATAAAATGAATACGTTAGTACATTAGGAAAATAAGGAAATACGTTTTTTTAAAAGGGAAACTAAAAAAGGTAGCACACGATTGTGTAGAATTCAATCCTGGTTTACCTGGTGTCCCCGTTCTTTGAAATATTTGGGAATTTATCTAACGCCCTCCCTAGATGATATCTTCCAACAGAACTATATGCCCATCAAACACACCATAATAAGAGACCTTTCGTCATGGGGCTCCAAAAGGTTATCCTGGTTGGGGCGCATAGAAGTCATTAAGATGAACATATTCCCCAGGATACTATACATCCTTCAAACCCTCCCGCTCCCCTTGCCCCGATCCTACTTACCCTCCCTACAAAAAGCATTTAGTGACTTCATATGGCGCAGAAAACCTCCCAGAACAAATCAATAATGCAACTACCTAAAATTCAAGGGGGTCTGGGAGTCCCGAACCTCTCCGCATACCGTCAGGCTATCTTCCTCCAGAGGTTGGTAGACTGGAACATACATTTTGACCACAAAAGGTGGGTACCCCTAGAGCACCTAATAATGAACAAGACACACCTGGGGAGGATGTGCTGGGGTGACCCAAACACACTCAAGAGAAATAGAACAGACAACCCGATGATTCAAGAGACATTCCAGATATGGGAAACACTATACATACTACACACTATATCTCATCCATTCCATCCCCATTGACTTCCATGATAGAAAACGGTGAATTCACAGTACGTCCCTACACCCAACGAGACACAACGGACGCTCCAAACCGGGACTTCACGATTAATGCAATGACCAATAACGAAACTATTCTCTCACAACCAGATCTGATCTCGAAAGGCTATGCATGCTTTCAAAACTGGTTCACATACCGACAGGCAGTCCACTACATATCCACACACAAGGGATATAATAATATGATTAGACCACTAACTACGTTCGAAACACTCTGCACCCAAACCCCTCCTTTGAGACACACACTCTCAACCATTTACAAGATCCTAACACTCCCCCCCCCCCAGGGTACATACCCCCGTACTTAGAGAGTTGGGAACGGGATTTAGGAGTCATAATCCTGCCCCAAACCAGCGCACAGATGTTTTATAATGTAATGAGATCCTCCGTCTCATCATCCATACTAGAAATCAACCTCAAACTACTACATAGATGGCACCACACCCCGAGAAAATTACACCGTCTATTCCATACAAAAAGCAACAAATGTTGGCGATGTGGCCATGTGAACAGCGATACACATGTGGTGGTGGTGCAACACCATCCAAAACTTTTGGAGGGAGGTCATTACCGAGATAGAAGCTATATTAGAAATCTCTTTCCCGCTAGACCCCTTAGTGTGGTTACTACATAAACCCCCCCCCTTAATTAAATACAAGCCATACATTCGGCTGTTCAACATCATGGTCAATGGCATCAGATTCCTAATAGCCAAAAACTGGAGACACAGAGAAGCACCATCTCTAGAGATGTGGGTTCAGAAGGTTTCCGAGATCGTAGATTTAGAAGAATACTACCATCTTAAACACGGTACAATGGACACATACGCTGAGTTCTCACAACTATGGCTCAACTACCTCCAACACATAGCTGAAAACACTGAGTAACACGAACAACCTAGATAAAACTAGATACAGACATGGGAGTTAGAACTGACAGCACAACTATCTGTTATAAGGGCGGGGGCGGACTGGGACTGGCTGTTTTTAAAATGGTTTCTGTTTTTCCTGTTTTTCATGCTTTACTTTTATTACCGATTGTTAAACTGCACTTCCTCAGGAGAGGATAAATACACCTTTCACACCAGTATGCCTTCACCATTGAACATTGAATCAAGCTTGAATTTAAAAAGGCAACTGCTATCCAATACCCAAGGGCCATAGGCCTCTATTACTGTTAATCATAAAACTTACAGCCATTGTATTATTATGTACTACCGGAGCTGCGTCTCCACCAACCTGTATACCTATTTTATTATTACAATAAAGCTTTTTAAAAAAAAAAAAAAAAAAAAAAAAAATTCAATCCTGGGATTTTTATGCTCACTGGCCGATTTTAGACAACTCCAACGGGAGAGATGGTTTATTCAACACAGGTACATCCATAGGGAAACATTCTCTTTTACACAGAACAGATGATTTGAGTATTATGTCCCTTGAAGATGCACTATCACTGAAATAACCATGCACCTTCACCCAATGGACTCTGGTTCACAGTGCTCCGACTACTTAAAATAGTAATAAAATATTTAAAAAAAAAAAAATATATATATGTCACCTCACTGTAAAAGCAATGTGGCAAACAAGGAGTTAATGTAACAAACTCTGATATAGTCCCTCAGTGTGCATGTACAAGCAGTCAGTCTTGATGCAGGAACAATATAAACAGTACATCTAAAGGACTTTCTTCCCTATTCAGGTCCTACTCTTGCTTGGGACATGGTTAAAATGTTAATGTTAAAACAACTTGCAAGGCAAAGTAAACAATGTCATGTTACTGTCAACATATTCTGGTTGGGTCACCGCTGCTTCCTTGAGTGTCATGTTGGTGGTTCTTCACAACTCACCTGCAGCTCTTGAATCGCTGCTTCAATAAAGCAGACCTCAGGAGTGTGTTGCTCATCTTCATATTGCTTCATTAGTGCAACCTTCTCCCCTGCAATTACCCTATCCAGAATCTGATACCGCGAGGCCAAGAGAAGCTTGGAGAATGGCGTATGCTCATCATCTGCAGGAAAGACCATTTTTTCCTTTAATCTCCTGGAAGCATCATGTACTATATACAGAGGCATTATCCTATTTGCAATAACTATTATTTTCATAGTCTTCTTTAAAAAAAGGAATACTCAAAGGAATATTAAAAAGGGACATGAAACTCATTTTTCTTTCATGATTTATGTAGAACATACAATTTGAACAACTTTCCAGTTTACTTCTATCATCAAAGTTGCTTCATTCTCTTGGTGTCATTTGTTGAAGGAGCAGCAATGCATTACTGGTTTCTAACTGAACACATGGGTGAGCCAATGACAATCTGTCTATGCAGCCTCCAATCAGAAGCTAGAACCGAGGTTCTTTGCTGCTCCTGAGCTTTCCTAGATAAACCTTTTAGCAAAGAATAACAATAAAAGGAAGCAAAATAAATAGAAATAAATTGGAAAATTGTTTAAAATTGTATACTCCGTCTAAATCATGAATGTCCAATTATGACTTTACTGTCGCCTTTTAACCAGTAAATAGATGCTTATAAAGTTATTAGACTTCCATTTTCATATATTTGTAAAGATTACATCTAGATATTCCAAGTGTAAAGGTTTAGTTTCAATAGAGTAATGGGCACACACATGTTTGAACTAATTTTCCAGTTCTCTCTCTGTACAAACAAGGCTGAGTGGAAAGCTTTTTAGATAATCCTATGTTCCACACAGCCTTGTTTGGAAAGTCTTTATTGGCTGTTTTACGTCTGTCCCTAACTGCCCTTAACAGGAAGGATAGACAAGGGGAACCTAGCTAAAACATGGCGGCGCCCATTACTTTATAGAAACCAGTGCAATTTAGAAAATGAACAATTTTAAGAGTTAAATTACAGGAAAGGGGGACAAAGATAATAAAAGTATATTTCAATGTTTTTTTAACTGCATGTAATTGAACATTTTATATTACAATCTCATACTTAATGTCCATTTAAACAGTGCAAATGTGAATTCAGACATTTTTTAGACTGCTACAAAGGGCTCAAAAGAGGAAGATTTAGGAGGAATCCATAAGTTTATTTTACAGTGATAAATGCCCATATCTTGTGTCGCTCATGGTTGGCAAAGCACAGCGATTTGAATTGGGAGTAGTATATGAAAGGACTGCTTTAAAAAAAAAAAATGGCATAAAAGTATTCTATGCCTAATATGTCAACGATAAAGCAGTTTAATGTCCCTTTAAGTATTGAAATGTTCAGTGTAGGAGGGAATACAACTGGCAAAAGCAGCTAATGACAAAATAAAAAGATAAAGTTATTGTAATCAATTTAATATACCCCAGCAGTTAAAAATAGATAATTTGGAACACATTAAAGACGAGACATTTTTATAGTACACTTTAAAAGGGACACTAAACCCATTTTTTCTTTTCTTTCAGGATTCAGATGGAGCATGCAATTTTAAGCAACTTTCTAATTTACTCCTATTAGCAGTATAGCAGATAGTTCTCTTGCTATCTTTAATTTAAAAAGCAAGAATGTAAAAGCTTAGGAGCCGGCCCATTTAAGGTTTTGCACCCTGGATAGCATTTGCTTATTGGTGGCTACATTTAGTCACCTACGTATGTCTTCAAAGAATACCATGGTAACAAAGCACATTTTATAATAGAAGTAAATTGGTAACTTTTATAAAATTGTATGCTCTGTCTGAATCAAACATTTGTTGTGTTTCATATACATTTAATGGTCCTTTAAGGGGAAACCATGTTTAGTTTACACTTTCCCTTTAAGTTCTAAGCTGATTTGAGGGTTCTTAAATTTTTAATAAACCCCCCCAGATCCCCAAGACTTATACCGTAGGAAAGGTTAGGTGATTACCTTTCCAACGGTGGGTCTTGGGGTCTGTAGCAGCTTAGATGCCTGAGATACAGGCTTCTATGCAGCATGCCCCCTTTCCCAATACTTGTCATTGTCAGTTTTAAATAAAGTTGCACAGTGAGTCATCACGTCATTGACGTCACCACGCAAGACGTGAAGCCCCAGCGATGCCTGTCACTATGCAGGCCCGTTCGCTGGAGCCCCCAGATCTCCCTCAAGGTGGGAGGGTGCTAGCAACGGTTCTGAGCCGTTAGCACCTGAGTGGGAAATTCTGCGACAGCTCAAAATGTTTCATTATTGAAAATAAAACATTACAACATACATTATTTTGCAGGCTTTAGCTGTAAAAATACATCTAAAAATTGTCCTAGCTTCACTTTCTCCCAGGGAGGCTTGGGTTAATACTTTGTGAATTTATGCAAGCCTTTGCTAACTTTTCCCTCCCTCAGCTTCCATGTCACATGCTTTTAAAAAGGTGGGTTATCAGTTTTGCATCAACAATCATGATCGTTACGATCACAATGAATGATTTTCCTAAGTTGAATCGGTGCTAAACTAACTTAAGGAAATACAAAAAGTACAAGCTACCCCAGTCTGCACACATGCAAACACAGTTTGTGCTATATCTGAATATTAGTTTGTTATGGTTAGGTGGTGTTCTTTTGTTCTGGGGCACAGGGAAATCATTGAAAAGAACATAAAACAATATACTCATTTGACAAACCAAAGTTGCAGTTTTTATTGAAAAATTATTCTTATATATATGAAGATTTATAATCATGTAGTTTCTCAAACTTGTGTTTAATGTCCTTTAGGTTTTTTGTATATGAAATAGCTTTTTGGCTCTGACACCACTATATATTAAATACATTTAAGCTTGCAGGGAAGTCAGATCTTATTTTCTCAATTTCTGTACACACGAATAGTTTCTTATTTGTCTGTATACCAAAGCACAATACTTAAATTAAAATTGGTGTATACTGTCCCTTTAATTTTCAATTGTTTTAACTTCATGTAATAGACTACTATAAAGAAGAGTATGCACATATACTGATGCACAAATCCAGTATAAAACTTTTAATAATAAAAAAACAAAAAAACTCCCAGATTAGCACTGTTGAGGAGGTTAGGCTGAAGAAGAGCAGATTCCCCCCCACCACCATCACCCTGTACAAGAGAAGGCCCATTAAACAAACAGGAGAAAGCTTGAATCCATAGACATTAGTATACATCTGCAACTGATGTGACAATTTGACAATAAGGGGAAATCAGCATTTAAATATTTGGGAATTCAAAGTTCCATATAATGTGTCCTCCTTATACAATGTTAGCTATAAACCTCTCTTTACTACTAAATAAATTCCATATATTTCTCTCTACGGTTAAATGGTAGTAATGAAAATGACAATCCTACCTAAACTCTTTACCCAACTATTACAAACTGATAATATTACATTTATCTGGAAAAGAAAAAACCTAGGATATACAAATAGACTAATTAGAGATAGGAAGCGTTGAGAACTGGGCTTACCGGACCCAATTTTATATTTGAGAGCGCGAAAGAGCACATTAAAAGTTTTTAGAATTTGTAAATATACAATTTTCAGAGCGAAATGACATGAAAAGGGGGCAAAAATATATATATTGCAAAGTTGTTTCATGAATAACTAAACATCTTACATGAAAACCTAAATGTTCACTGTCCCTTTAATAAAATGGTTCATCCTTATTGGTAAATGCTTTACAATGTTATAGTTTACAGAACCCCTTTAAAAATACTTTTGACTTTGACCACCTTTTCTCACCTCCAAGATTAATGGGTTCTTCCAACTTGATCCATTTAGATTTTGGCATTGCCACAAGATTTCCCTTCTCCCTCCTCATAAGCTGCATTGTAATTGTATCACCCACTGTATACATACGGCTTTCTGTGGCAATAACACTGCAAGACAAGCAATATCTCGTTGAGAGAGAGTGTAAGCCACTCTACAGTTTAGCAGTAATCACAATTGCTGCCTTACCTTTTTAGATCCTTTTTTATAATAGAGCTATAGCAGATGGGGCACCTACTCCAGTCTTTCTCACTTAGTGACAAGTAATGCAGGATGCAGGCCCAGCAGAATATGTGGCCACAACGAGTGATTTTAGCGGCCGTTGGAGGGTACAAGCAAATGGGGCATGAAGGCACCTCATGACTACAAATACGCTGTAAAAACATTAAAAGGCAAAATGATTTTTTAGTATGTCTGGATTAAGTTTTGGGCATTTGCTTACAAATGACAGAAATAGTTACTAACCACTTGCTCCACAAGATCCCAGCTGACAAGTGTGTCTGGGTCAGTGAAGTGAACACTGTAGTCATGATCTTCAGACACCACAAACTGGCAGCTACAAAAACCAAGCGTTAATTTTACACTCTTCCCCACTCATCAAAACCAATCCCAAAACTATAGCTTTTCAGAAGTCTCTACTCACTTTGCCTGTAGGAAGAGCTCCTTGTTGAACGGTTTATGTCCCCACTTGTTTCTCCTGCCCCAGGTTCCATGCCCATCATGGTGTGTCCCAGGTTGCCCACGTGATTCAAAAGTAAAGTTTAGCAGATGATTCAGGTTGATCTTCTTTGGTCCTGAATACTGAGCTGGGCTGAACTCAGCTCTTTGAGTCTCTGCTACCTGCAAAAAAAAAAAAAAAAAAAATATTTGGAAAGCTTGACTTATGATTTGTAAAACAAGTGTTAGGACATGGCATTTAAAGGGACACGCAAGTCAAAAACTTACGATTCAGAAAGAGCATGCAGTTTTAAGACACTTTCCAATTCTACTGCATTGAATGGTTTTTTTTTTTTTTTTTTTTTATGAAAGAAAAACTTGCTGGCAAATATTTTAAAATCATTTTCAAAAATAAGCAAAATTAATTACATAGCCAAACTGCCTGGAGCAACTAACTCCACCCCTCTTATCAGTGTTTAGACACACGCATTGTATTTCAACTGAGTTCACAGCTTCTAGGCATGCTCCAGCAGATAATCCCTATTTACTTTTGCATTTTACCAAAAGAACAATAAACATAGATACAGCCATAAATGGGATTGTGTGTGGGGAGAACTTTACAATTCAGAAACTAAAAAGAAAGGGTTAATGGCGAGGCACTGCAGTATAAATTTGCAGGTAAAGTAATTAAAGTACATATAATATTTTGTCTATATTCCAACTTTATGTTCCTTTAACAAATTGTTTTAAAAAAGTGTAAAACAGTCATTGCCTGAATAAAGTTAGATTTTTTTTTTCCTTGTTTAAAAGGGACATAATACTCATATGCTAAATCACTTGAAAACTGATGCAGTATAACTGTAAAAAGCTGACAGGAAAATATCACCTGAACATCTCTATGTAAAAAAGGAAGATATTTTACCTCAACTTCCTCAGCTCAGCAGAGTAAGTTCTGTGTAAAAAGTTATACTTCAGCTGCTGCCCAGCTGCAGGTAAAAAAAAATTTGAAATGAACAGCAGCCAATCAGCATCAACAGTGCTGAGGTCATGAACTCTTACTGTGATCTCATGAGATTTCACAGTAAACGTCCTTAAACTAAATAGGGAAATAAGATGAGTGTGCATGAAACTTGATCCTTTGCCTATCCTGGGACAGACATACAGATTTGCTGCTTGGAAGTCCTTTACAATGGGATGTGGCTACTGAGGAACTTTTGAGGTAAAATATCTTTTTACATAGAAATGTTCAGGTGATATTTTCTAGTCAGATTTTTACAGCTATGCTGCATCACTTTCAAGTGTTTCAACATGTGGGTATCATTGCCCTTTAAGTGTCTAGAGGGTTTTGCCCCAGCAGCAGAACATCAGGTTCCTTTAATATGAAACAAGCTGCCATTTACCCCATTTTGTCATTTTACTAAGGAGCTTTCATAAGCATTCAGTTGTGGGACTGATATGTTAGAGGCTACCTCTCCTAGGGGTATTAATATTTTACTTTTGAGTTTATTTTCTGTTTAGGCATATCTATCATAAGCAAAAGGAGAGCAAGAAATGTTTTAGTGTAGCAATGAGGTTTAGCAGATCAAACATCGATCAATCTATACAAATAACCAGTCCTTTTAAGTCTCATTTAGGTAGCGCTTGCTGATTGGTTGCTAAACGTAGCCATCAATCAGCAAGCGCTACCCAGGGTGCTGAGCCAAAGATAGGCCAGCTCGTAAGCTTACATTCCTGCTTTTTTAAATAGATACCAAGAGAATGAAGATCAAATGCTCTATCTGAATCATTAAAGAAAAACACAATTTATGCTTACCTGATAAATTTATTTCTCTTGTGGTGTATCCAGTGCACGGATCATCCATTACTTGTGGATATTCTCATTCCCAACAGGAAGTTGCAAGAGGACATCCACAGCAGAGCTGTAATATAGCTCCTCCCCTAACTGTCATAGCCAGTCATTCGACCGAAAACAAGCCGAGAAAGGAGGAACCATAGGGTGTAGTGGTTACTGTAGTTTAAATTTAAAAATGACCTGCCTTAAAATGACAGGGCGGGCCGTGGACTGGATACACCACAAGAGAAATAAATTTATCAGGTAAGCATAAATTGTGTTTTCTCTTGTAAGGTGTATCCAGTCCACGGATCATCCATTACTTGTGGGATACCAATACCAAAGCTAAAGTACACGGATGAAGGGAGGGACAAGGCAGGAACTTAAATGGAAGGAACCACTGCCTGTAAAACCTCTCCCCCAAATATAGCCTCCGAAGAAGCAAAAGTATCAAATTTGTAAAATTTTGAAAAAGTATGAAGCGAAGACCAAGTCGCCGCCTTGCAAATCTGTTCAACAGAAGCCTCATTTTTAAAGGCCCAAGTGGAAGCCACAGCTCTAGTGGAATGAGCTGTAATTCTTTCAGGAGGCTGCTGTCCAGCAGTCTCATAGGCTAAGCGGATTAAGCTTCTTAGCCAAAAAGAAAAAGAGGTTGCCAAAGCCTTTTGACCTCTCCTCTGTCCAGAGTAGACAACAAACAAAGCAGATGTTGGACGAAAATCTTTAGTAGCTTGTAAGTAAAACTTTAAAGCACAGACTACGTGAAGATTGTGTAACACAAGGATGGAACCACAATCACTTGATTGATATTCTTGTTAGATACCACCTTAGGTAAGAACCCAGGTTTGGTACGCAGGACTACCTTATCCGTATGAAAAATCAGATAAGGAGAATCACATTGTAAGGCAGATAGCTCAGAGACTCTACGAGCCGAGGAAATAGCTACCAAAAAAAAAAAAAAGAACTTTCCAAGATAAAAGTTTGATATCTATGGAATGAAGAGGTTCAAACGGAACTCCTTGAAGAACCTTAAGAACCAAGTTTAAGCTCCATGGTGGAGCAACAGGTTTAAACACAGGCTTGATTCAAACTAAAGCCTGACAAAATGCCTGAACGTCTGGAACATCTGCCAGACGCTAGTGCAAAAGGACAGAGCAAAAATCTGTCCCTTTAAGAAACTAGCTGACAATCCTTTTTCCAAACCTTCTTGGAGAAAAGATAAAATCCTAGGAATCCTCACCTTACTCCATGAGTAACCCTTGGATTCACACCAATAAAGATATCTACGCCATACCTTATGGAAAATTTTCCTGGTGACAGGCTTTCGTGCCTGTATTAAGGTATCAATAACTGACTCGGAGAAGCCACGCTTTGATAAAATCAAGCATTCAATCTCCAGGCAGTCAGCCTCAGAGAAATTAGATTTGGATGGTTGAAAGGACCCTGAAGTAGAAGGTCCTGTCTCAGAGGCAGAGACCATGGTGGAAAGGATGACATGTCCACTAGATCTGCATACCAGGTCCTGCGTGGCCATGCAGGTGCTATGAGAATCACTGATGCTCTCTCCTGCTTGATCTTGGCAATCAGTCGAGGGAGCAGAGGAAACGGTGGAAACACATAAGCCAGGTTGAAAGACCAGGGCGCTGCTAGAGCATCTATCAGTGTCGCCTTGGGATCCCTGGACGTGGATCCGTAACACGGAAGATTGGCGTTCTGGCGAGACGCCATGAGATCCAATTCTGGTTTGCCCCAACGGAGAATCAGTTGTGCAAATGCCTCCGGATGAAGTTCCCATTCTCCCGGATGAAAAGTCTGACTTAGAAAATCCGCCGCCCAGTGCTCTACACCTGGGATATGGATAGCTGATAGGTGGCAAGAGTGAATCTCTGCCCAGTGAATTATTTTTGAAACTTCTAACATCTCTAGGGAACTTCTTGTTCCCCCTCGATGGTTGATGTAAGCTACAGTCGTGATGTTGACCGACTGAAATCTGATGTACCTCAGAGTTGCTAACTGAAGCCAAACCTGAAGAGCCTTGAATATCGCTCTTAGTTCCAGAATATTTATTGGAAGGAGAGACTCCTCCTGAGTCCACGATCCCTGAGCCTTCAGGGAGTTCCAGACTGCACCCCAACCTAGAAGGCTGGCATATGTTGTTACAATAGTCCAATCTGGCCTGCGAAGGTCATACCTTTGGACAGATGGACCCTAGATAGCCACCAGGGAAGAGGATCCCTGGTCTCTTGGTCCAGATTCCGTTGAGGGGCCAAATCTGTGTAATCCCCGCTCCACTGACTGAGCCTGCATAGTTGCAGCGGTCTGAGATGTAAGCGTGCAAACGGCACTATGTCCATTGCCGCTACCATTAAGCCGATTACTTCCATACACTGAGCCACCAAAGGGCGCGGAATGGAATGAAGAACCCGACAGGAATTTAGAAGCTTTGATAACCTGGACTCAGTCAAGGTAAATTTTCATTTCTACAGAATCTATCAGAGTCCCTAGAAAGGAAACTCTTGTGAGTGGGGATAGAGAACACTTTTCCTCGTTCACTTTCCACCCATGCGACCTCAGAAATGCCAGTACTACGTCCGTATGAGACTTGGCAATTTGGAAGTTTGACGCCTGTATCAGGATGTCGTCTAAATAAGGGGCTACTGCTATGCCCCGCGGCCTTAGGACCGCCAAAAGCGACCCTAGAACCTTCGTAAAGATTCTTGGGGCTGTAGCTAATCCAAAGGGAAGAGCTACAACTGGTAATGCCTGTCTTGAAAGGCAAACCTGAGAAACCGATGATGATCTTTGTGTATCGGTATGTGAAGATAAGCATCCTTTAGATCCACTGTAGTCCTATATTGACCCTCCTGGATCAGTGGTAGGATGGTACGAATAGTTTCCATCTTGAACGACGGAACTTTGAGGAATTTGTTTAAGATCTTTAGATCCAAAATCGGTCTGAAGGTTCCCTCTTTTTTGGGAACCACAAACAGATTTGAGTAAAAACCCTGTTCCTCCTTTGGAACTGGATGGATCACTCCCATAACTAGGAGGTCTCGTACACAGTGTAAGAATGCCTCTCTCTTTATCTGGTGTGCAGATAATTGTGAAAGGTGAAATCTCCCTTTTGGGGGGGAAGCTTTGAAGTCCAGAAGATATCCCTGGGATATAATTTCCAACGCCCAGGGATCCTGAACATCTCTTGCCCACGCCTGGGCGAAGAGTGAAAGTCTGCCCCCTACTAGATCCGTTACCGGATAGGGGGTCGTTCCTTCATGCTGTCTTAGAGGCAGCAGCAGGCTTTTTGACCTGCTTATCTTTTTTCCAGGTCTGGTTTGGTCTCCAGACCGTCTTGGATTGAGAAAAAGTTCCCTCTTGTTTATTATTAGAGGAAGTTGATGCCGCACCTGCCTTGAAGTTTCGAAAGGCACGAAAATTAGACTGTTTGGCCCTAGATTTGGACCTGTCCTGAGGAAGGGCACAACCTTTTCCTCCCGTGATATCAGCAATAATCTCCTTCAAACCAGGCCCGAATAGGGTCTGCCCCTTGAAGGGAATGTTAAGTAGCTTAGATTTAAAGTCACGTCAGCTGACCATGATTTAAGCCATAGCGATCTGCGCGCCTGTATAGCAAAACCAGAATTCTTAGCCGTTAGTTTATTCAAATGAACAATGGCATCAGAAATAAAATAATTGGCTAGCTTAAGTGCTCTAAGTTTGCCAAGTATGTCATCCAATGGAGTCTCTACCTGTAAAGCCTCTTCCAGAGACTCAAACCAGTACGCCGCAGCAGCAGTGACAGGGGCAATGCATGCAATGGGCTGTAGGATAAAACCTTGTTGAATAAATATTTTCTTAAGGTAACCTAATTTTTTATCCATTGGCTCTAAAAAAGCACAACTGTCCTCGACAGGGATAGTAGTACGCTTTGCTAGAGTAGAAACTGCTCCCTCCACCTTAGGGACTGTCTGCCATAAGTCCCGTGTGGTGGCGTCTATTGGAAAACATTTTTCTAAAAATAGGAGGGGAAGAGAACGGCACACCTGGTCTATCCCATTCCTTATTAATAATTTCTGTAAACCTTTTAGGTATTGGAAAAACATCAGTACACACCGGCACTGCAAAGCATTTATCCAGTCTACAAAATTTCTCTGGCACTGCAATGGTATCACAGTCATTCAGAGCAGCTAAAACCTCCCTAAGTAACACGCGGAGGTGTTCAAGCTTAAATTTAAATGTAGAAATATTAGAATCAGGTATCTTTCCTGAGTCATTAACATCACCCACTGACTGAAGCTCTCCTTCCTCAGCTTCTGCATTTGTGAGGCAGTATCAGACATAGTTCTTAAAGCGTCAGTATGCTCTGCATTTTGTCTCACCACAGAGCTATCTCGCTAACCTCTAAGTTCAGGTAGTCTGGCTAATACCGCTGACAGTGTATTATCCATGACTGCCGCCATGTCTTGTAAAGTAAACGCTATGGGCGCCCTAGATGTACTTGGCGCCATTTGAGCGTGAGTCCCTTGGGCAGGAGTCAAAGGGTCTGAAACGTGGGGAGAGAGTTAGTCGGCATAACTTTCCCCTCGTCAGATTCCTCTGGTGATAATTTTTTTAAAAACAGAATATGATCTTTATTGCATAAAATGAAATCAGTACATTTGGTACACATTCTAAGAGGGGGTTCCACCATGGCTTTTAAACATAATGAACAAGGAGTTTCTTCTATGTCAGACATGTTTATACAGACTAGCAATGAGACTAGCAAGCTTGGAAAACACTTTAAATCAAGTTAACAAGCAAATATAAAAAACGGTACTGTGCCTTTAAGAGAAACAAATTGTCAGAATTTGAAAAACAGTGAAAAAATGCAGTAAATCAAACGAAATTTTTACAGTGTATGTAATAGGCTAGAAGAGCATTGCATCCACTTGCAAATGGATGATTAACCCCTTAGTTCAAAAAACGGATCAAAAAAACGAAATTGACTTTTTTTTTTTTTTTTAAACAGTCACAACCAACTGCCACAGCAAGCTGTGGTCCTACCTTCCCCAATAAAGGACTTTGGAAAGCCTTTGGGCCCTTTAGAGATGTCCTATAGCATACAGGGGACTCCTGAGGGAAGCTGGATGTCACAGTTTGTAATTTTAAACTGCACCAACTGTAACTTTTATACTATAACAGTGGAAAGCCTCAGTAAAACTGTTTCTAGTCAAAATTTAAGCCAGCCATGTGGAAAAAACTAGGCCCCAATAAAGTTTTATCACCAATGCATATATAAAAACGATTAAACATGCCAGCAAACGTTTTATATTGTAAATATCATAAGGGTATTACCCCTGGGAGTAAGCATGATACCAGTCGTTATTAAATCACTGTATTCAGGCTTAACTTACATTAATCCGGTATCAGCAGCATTTTCTAGTGTTTTCCATCTCTAGAAAAAATTATAACTGCACGCCATTCTCTCGCTGAAGTTACCTCATCTGTGTAATCCCCTCAGACATATGTGAGAATAGCAATGGATCTTAGTTACAACCTGCTAAGATCATAGAAACCTCAGGCAGATTCTTCTTCTATTTACTGCCTGAGATAAAATAGCACAACTCCGGTACTATTTAAAAATAACAAACTTTTGATTGAAGAAAATAAACTAACTATATTTAACCACTCTCTCCTACAACATCCTAGCTTGTTGAGAGTTGCAAGAGAATGACTGGCTATGACAGTTAGGGGAGGAGCTATATTACAGCTCTGCTGTGGGTGTCCTCTTGCAACTTCCTGTTGGGAATGAGAATATCCACAAGTAATGGATGATCCGTGGACTGGATACACCTTACAAGAGAAAAATTTGGGTTTAGTATCCCTTTAACTGAGTAAAAGATAAATGTTACAGTAATCTAACAAGACAGGTTTCAAAAGAAAATTTACAGGTTTCCAAAATGTATTAGTATAGAGTAAAGTTAAACTAATTAGGATTTGTACAGCTTTAGTTTCGTTCAGCTTCCATCACACCCATTCTACATGGACATAAACCCATCTGCAGATTATTCTAATAGTAATCTTTGGTTTACATATTTCATTCCACCTAGCATTTATTTCGTGTTAAATGCCCTTTTATCATCAAGTTGTTTAAACTCTCAGAATCTGCTCATACTTAAAGGGACACTGAACCCAAATTTTTTCTCTCATTATTCAGATAGAGCATGCAATTTTAAGCAACTTTCTAATTTACTCCTATTAATTTTTCTTTGTTCTCTTGCTATCTTTATTTGAAAAAGGCATCTAAGCTTTTTTTTTCTTGGTTCAGAACTCTGGACAGCAATTTTTTATTGGTGGATGAATTTATCCACCAATCAGCAAGGACAACCCAGGTTGTTCACCAAAAATGGGCCGGCATCTAAACTTACATTCTTGCATTTCAAATAAAGATACCAAGAGAATAAAGAATTTGGTAATAGGAGTAAATTAGAAAGTTGCTTAAAATATCATGCTCTATCTGAATCACAAAAGAAAAAATTTGGGTTCAGTGTCCCTTTAATGAGCATTGTATAAACATATTGGGGACATTATAAGAATGCGGTATTCAAGGACCAGAATTTCTCCTTTTTAATGGTTTCCTTTCTGCAGTCAGTTGTACTATGAAAGACAAAGCAGCAATCAAAAGGTTAATGTCACTACAGCCTAAACAAAAAAACTTAAAGGGACAGTCAACACCAGAATTTGCTGTTTAAAGATATAATCCCTTTACTACCCATTCAACAGTTTTGCATAACTAACCGTTTTAATATACTTTACCTCTTTGATTACCTTGTATCTAAGCATCTTCTGACAGCCCCCTGATCACATGACATTTTATTTATTGATTAGCATTTTAGCCAATTAGTGCAGTGTCTGCCATAAGTCATGGGCGTAATCACAATGTTATCTACAAGGCTCACATTAACTAGCTCTCTCTCCCCTGTTGTGAAGAGCAAATAATAAAAAAAAAGCATTGTGATAAGAGGCGGCCTTCAAGGGCTTAGAAATTATATGAGCCTTCCTAGGTTTAATTTTCAACTAAGAATTACCAAGAGCACAAAGCAAAATTGATAAAAGTAAATTGAAAAGTTGTTAAAAATAACATGCCCTATTTGAAACATGAGTTTTTTTTTGGACTTGACTGTCCCTTTAAATAAAGGAATAATCTTTCGTAGTAAATTTCCCTTGCACTCAGTGCTTTTTCTTAAAGGGCCATAAGTCCAAGAATGACATTCTTATTCGTTAGAGCATGTCATTTTAAAACTAGCGACCCTAGACTATTATGCGTTTACCCCCTGCAAAGGGATTAAACACACACACACAGTATAAATACTGCTCGGAACTCAGATAACTGCTGGTCCAGAGCAACTCTAGTCTCATTACTCAGCTGTGAAACAAGTGCTGCCGATTGGGTCAGCAGCACTGTCAGCACAGGACCAGCAATGCTCTGCGAGTCTCAAGGGGTATTTCTACTGTGTGTTTAATTCCTTTGCAGGGCTTAAAGGGACATGAAACCCAATTTTTTTCATTCATGATTTAGAAAGAGCGTGTGATTTTAAACATTCTAATTTACTTCTATTATCCATTTTGCTTCATTCTCTTGATATCCTTTGCTGTAAAGCATATATAGGTAGGCTTAGTAGCTGCTAATTGGTGGCTGCACATAGATGCTTCGTATGATTGGCTCACCCATGTGCATTGCTATTTCTTCAGCAAGGAATATCTAAAGAATGAAGCAAATTAGATAACAGAACTATATTAGAAAGTTGTTTGAAATTATATTCTCTACCTGAATCAAGAAAGAAAAATATTGGGTTTAGTGTCCCTTTAAACACATCGGCAATAGTATTAAATTACATGTTCTAATGGATTAGAGCATGTCTTTTTTTCTTCTTTTTTTTAATACTATAATGGCCATTTAACAGATAAGATTTCCAGCTACCAGACTGTTGTCAGTCCTAAAGTGAATTGTATCTGGTGACCCACTCTTCAAAACCAGGCAAAAAATGCTTAATTATTTGACCTTCTAGTGCTAAGAAAGATGGCACAAATAGTACTGACTGGTAGAGATGGAGATAAACATGCAGGATTTTTTTTTTTTACATACTTTTTTTTATTGAGGACAAGAAACAGTGACAAATACTTCTGAAAATGATACAGCATGATAAACAATAAGATCTGATTGTCAACTGTACAGTAGAATGCCAACCTTTACAGAGCATAATGCTTATTCTTAGTTCTCCATTCTTGAGTTTAAGGTAGGCACCCATAGTATTCATGCCATTCAGCCTCCCATAGAAGCTGTTGGCGAGTTTCAACATACTTAATCCTCTTTTTTTTTTTTTTAAACTAAGAATCTTTATAACTCAAATCAAACTTTCAATTAATCTATAACTCAACTATCAAAATTGCGTGCATAGATCGCGATACCCTTAATCTAGCTTTGTGGCGGAGGGGGGGGAGAACAACAGCGTCCCTCTCTCTAGACATTAACTCCCCTCGCCTCCCCAGTATCATCCTGCGTTTGATACAGGAATCCCCATTCTCCCCTCAAAGAGGCTGCCAACATGTACTCAGTATGAGCAAATGGAGCTAATAATTGTCTGTTTCCAGGCTCAGAGTTACGACATATGCCTGCCATTTATTTATAAAGTGTTTAAGTCTCTTGTTAGTATCCATCTTGGTGTCTAATTGCTCTATAAGCAACTGTCTATGTAGGCTGTGCTTAAATGTTGTAAAGGTGGGAGCAGACTTTACCGTCCATACTTTCAAAATTACCTTCCTTGCTATTAAAATGATAGTAGTGAGTAGGGGGCCGTGTCTAGGACTTGTCTCCCTCCACTCCAAAAAGCAAATTTGTTCCATGGCAATGTGCACTTTGATTGCCATAACATAAGTAAGCCAGTAAGAAATCCTTCCCCAAAACTGTTTAACCCTTGGGCACGTATAGAAATAATGGAGGAAGTCTGGGTCATGCAGCCTGCACTTATTACATTCATTCACCACATTAGAATTCCACTTAGATATTCTTCGTGGGATGATGTAATCTTTATGTAGCATTCTAGTCTGGGATTCCCTAAGGGTCATGGACAGCGTCGCCCTCTTAACATTTTCTATACTCTGTTGTATCACGTCAGTCAGGTCTTCCCTCTCCAAGTCCCTGCTCCCTCTGTTCACCAACAAAGTTAAATTTGTTGATTCAATTTTACTTAATAAGGTCCTGTATAGCCCCGAAATTGTAAAATTACCAAGTTTGAAATGAAGCTACCGATGGGCCAAGGGCATATGGTTCCCAAAAGAACGGGTCATTCCTAATTAGCAGATTGATATGTCTCATCTGGAGGTAGGCATAGAAATGGGTTCGTGGTAGCCTGAACTGGGGTTGTAATTCAGCAAAAGTCTTTACACACCTCCTAGCTAGATCCAGAGCGTCCCCCACCGAGCAGACCCATGCCCTCCCAAGCAACAAACGGAGAGGTGTCAATACCTGGAGGGAAACTAGTATTCCTGAGCGGAATCATTCTTGGGGATACACAGCAACGGCCATTGTGACGGAAAGTCAGTTGCCATGCCCTCAGCACATCTCTATAAAGAAAGTTGTCACAGATTTCCAAGGGGACATCGCCAAAGGAGGCATAGGGTAGGTAGGAGAGGTCAAACCCCCCCCAGGGCATAGCTCTCTAACTCGGGCGTGTGAAAGTGTTTCGTTTTTAATTGCCAATCCAGCACAAGCCGACTGAGTGCCGCCCAGTTGTACAGTTTAAGATTGGGTAGACCCAAACCACCCTGTGAGGGTTGAGCATATAGTTTGGACAGGGCTATTCTAGGTTTGCCCCCCCTCCATAGGAAGCCCGATAGGGCCCAGTGTATATAAAGCCATATCTCTCTTTGTGACCAAAAAGGGTGTCATTAGGAGAGGGTATAGGATCCGTGGCAAGATCACCATCTTGATTAAATTAACACGTCCCGTGAGGGAGACAGGCAAGTTCTTCCAGTCTTCCAAGGTTAGTACTATGGCTCGACATACCCGAGTAATATTAGCATGGTATAGGGTTTGGATGTTAGTGGACAAATGAATCCCTGGATAAACCAAGGTTGGATTGGCAACCTGGAATGGGTAGGTGAAGGATTGGGCATGGTGCCTCCGCAGCCACAATATTTCCGATTTGGTTTCATTTATTCTATAGCCCGAAAAGGACCCAAACGCTTCAACTGTCGCTAGGATCTTTGGAATATATTTTGCAGGATGCTCTACAAAAAGGAGCATATCGTCCGCGTAGAGGGCCAGCTGCAGTCTCGCGTTACCCAGTGTAATACCTGGGAAAACTTTGCGCAGTTTGATAGCCAGCGGCTCCAGGGCCAGGTTAAAAAGAAGGGGAGACAGGGGGCAACCCTGACGAGTGCCTCTCTGTAGGATAATACGCGGGGAGAATAAACCATTAGCCATGATGTGGATCCATGGGGCTGCATATATATTGCCAATGTATTGAGAGAAAGATCCCGAGAAACCGAAGCGTTGTAACGTGTCAAGGAGGTGTCTCCATTCACCCTGTCGAAGGCCTTCTCTGCATCAAGGGACAGCAGGAAGGCCTCCGAATCATCGTGTGCTCGTGTGACGCCAGGCTTGTCCGTAAAGTGTGCTATAGCTTGAAACACCCTCCTCACGTTAGTCACTGATGTTCTGACACACATGAATCCGGTTTGATCAGGGTGTATGATATCAGTTAGTATCATTTTTAGCCTATCGGATAAAACTTTCATTAGTACCTTGTAGTCCGAATTGAGAAGGGAAATGGGACGATAAGACTCAGGCAGGCCAGGAACCTTTCCCGGTTTTGGGATTAGAGACACATGTGCCATTGTAAACGTCTTTGGGGGGGGACCGACTCCTTGTAATATAAATTGTATAATTTAGTTAGGGTGGGGGTAATTTGAGGCTTTAATAGTTTGTAAAACTCAATGGGTAAGCCATCTGGGCCCGCCGCTTTCCCATTCGACATAGAAGAAATTCTCAGTATCTCTTCTGAGGAGATAGATGAGTTGAGAGTTGCCAGTTGTTCCCGGTTGACCTGTGGAAGGTCTAAGTTGTTCCAAAATAAATGCACAACCTCCTGTGGGGGGATCTTTTGGCTAGCATACAAATTGGAGTAATACTCCACTAACGCCCCTACTATGGATTCAGGTGTCTTGTGTGTATGATTGCGAAATTTAATAGCCACAATAGGTCTGCGGACCGCCCGA
This sequence comes from Bombina bombina, assembly GCF_027579735.1. Classification (NCBI taxonomy): domain Eukaryota; kingdom Metazoa; phylum Chordata; class Amphibia; order Anura; family Bombinatoridae; genus Bombina; species Bombina bombina. The sequence continues at coordinate 434,681,090 of NC_069500.1, forward strand.
CGATTTATAAGGGAGGCCAATAACCTGCCCGACCTATCTCCCTCCCTGTGGTACCTGGCACTCGTTCTGAGAAGTTGCGCCACCGCCTGCTGATTCAAGAAAACATCCAATTCACCTTTGGTGGTAAGATATCTATCTTTAGTGCCTTGGCAGGGCCTACTGCAGTATGTCTGATAGAAATCTGTCAGATTCTCTTGTAGCTTTTGCAACTTAGTCTGTGCCTTCCTTTGCAGCTCGGCCACATAGGAGATGATATCCCCAGTCAGAACCACCTTAGCCGTGTTCCAAAATAGTTCTGGGGTATCCAAATGGGTGTGATTATCCGTATAATAATCATTCCATGCATGTGTTAAATGTTTTAAAAAGGCATCTGAGGTATAAAGAAATCCCGGAAACTTTAGCATGTGCTTGTTAGAAACTAGAGCTCCAAAAGAAACCACCAACTCAACCGGTGCATGATCAGAGACCACCACATTGTGAATCTTGGTCACCCTCGGAATCAGATTAGAGGATATCATAAACAGACCAATGCGAGACAACGTTGGAGTGGCCCTAGAAATACAAGTATAGTCTCTACTTTCAGAGTTACGTAGCCTCCAGACATCAATGAGCTGCAGGGAGTCAGATAACCTAGCAAACACCTTTCTTTCAAAAGGTACCTTTGCCCCCAGGTCTGCTTCCCACTGTTGGACGCTCCGGATCCCACATTCTATCACAAATTGGGTTCGGGACTAAGTTAAAATCTCCCCCAAGAATTATGTCTAGCCCCAAGATTGGGGTAAGAGTCTGAATAATTTTAGTCCAAAAGGCCGTGGATTTACAGTTTGGGGCATATATGTTACATAGTATCAATATCTTCTGATTTATTCTGACTTTCACAACTAGATACCTCCCCTCTGGGTCCTTGTGAGTGGCTAAAACTTCTACATTCCCTCGCTTCCCAAAAAGAATTGCAATGCCCCTACTGGAGTTAGTGTACGAGACGTATTCCACCGATCCCACCCAATCCCTTCTCAACTTTTCATGCTCTGTCTCAGAGATGGGTCTCCTGCAACAATGCAATGTCTACACCTAGACGTGTCAATATGGTACTTCTTTTGGTGGGTGAATTAATTCCCCCCACGTTCCATGTTATAAATCTTACTGCCATTTAAATGTCCCTATGTGGGCCAAGGTTGCGAGAGAGATAGAACAAAACAAAAAGGGGGGGGGGAGGGTAAGAGCGACTACCAACAACCCCCCCCCCCAACTTAAACAGCAAAACAGCATATAGTCTTTGCAAATTGGTGTTATTTTCAGAAAAAGGCGCAATATTTTTCCAGAACCACAAATCAACAACTATGCACAGATACACATTAACATCAAGCAGCTCTGATTGGTAGAACAGTGATATAATATGTTCTCTAGATTGGGGAAGTCCTTCCTCATCTATGTTGTCATGAATATTTGAACTAATGGATCCTAGATACTCAGCACCTAGGTATATATTAAGTGTCCCAATCATATGAGAGCGGTATAATTGTAAGGCAGCAGCATGAAGAATAAACAATGTAACAGAACACATAACATTAACAAACATACAAATGAACTTCAGGTAATCCCCTGTGGGTTAGCAGCAGGGGTTGTTGCACATTGGGATGGGGAGTTAGTTCCTCATCTATATTGTTACGAATATTTAAACTATTGATCAGTAAGTGTCCCGTAACTGTGTGCAGAACAAATGTCTCATCCCTTTTGGAACGGTACAATTGAGGTGTCGCACTACCAAGAGTGACTAGTACAGCATACAAAAGAATAATACCATGAACAATATTAACCTTATAACCATTTGCATAATCACATCAATATTACCAGTGAGAATACAGTTAACCTCATTTATCACATTAATTGTAGATTGTAGACCTTCCATAAGACTTCACCCCCCCTTTCAGCCTGGGTCTGAGTGAGATGGTCTAGGTGAAACTGTTCCCGCCCTATTTCTATCATTTCGCAAATACTCAGCGACATCTTGTGGAGAGTCAAAGAACTTGGGGCCTGAGGGGGTCAGGAGCTTCAGTCTAACGGGGTACAAGAGATATACCTTTTTCCCTTCCCTATTCAGCTCCGAGCAGATTGGGGAAAATTCCTTGCGCTCTCTCATAAGCTCAGAGGAATAATCCTGGAATATTAACAGTTTGGAACCTTCAAATAGGACTGGGGAGGCTTTTCTATAAACTCGCAACAATTCTACCTTAAGCTGAAAGTGTAAAAGCTTAGTCATAACTTGCCTAGGTTGTACATTGCCCCTTTCCTGTTGCCTTTCTGGGCCTACCCTATGGGCTCTTTCCACACTGTCCTTAAACACTGCTGGGGTTAGCTTAAGAAGCACTGGTAGGGTAACTTCTACAAAATGGATAAGGTCCTTGGGTTTTACACTCTCCGGTATTCTTAATATTCGCAAATTATTGCGGCGAGACCTGTTTTCCCAAGTCCTCTAATCTCTGGTGTAAAACAATGTTTTGTTTCAGTAAGACATCTAACTGGGTGTCATGAGTCGAGGATATATCCTCAAGCCCCGACACTCTATCCTCCATTTCAGTAAATCTAACAGAAAATTGTTTCATTTACCCCGTTAAATTATCTAAACCTTTTTGCAAGTTTTCAATTTTTGGGAGAAAGATGGAGGAAAGCTGCTGAACCACTACATGCGTGTGATACATTAGACTATCGTGATATAGGGGATGTATCTTGCAAGTGGTTAGCAGCTCCCCTGTTCTTACCCTCACTTATTTTTGCCTGACATTTTGTTACCGGCCAGAAATGTATCCATGTACTGACACAAGAAATCACATATATGTAGAATAACACAGTATGAGCATGTAACAAACACGCATAGCCTGATGATTCGTTTCCCCTCTTCCCACTGACCCCTGTGGCAGAGAAATAACAGTACAATGCAATACTACCAGCAGCAGGTGGTCAGAGTCAAATGATGAGTCACAGAAATTCTCCTCAGCATGCAGTGTCAGAAATTTAGACTGTAAGAGCCTATGAAATAGGAAGGGAAATTGCTGCCAGTATCCCTCTGCAAAAACTCAAAGGCAACACCTTATAGGCTTTCTGCTTGGGTACGTTTATAAGCTTAAGTTCCAGAGGGTAAATGAAATGTTCAAAGTCCCAAAAGTACCGAGTCAATGATTTCCCCTTTCCTCCCGTAAGTCAAGGAGCCTGTTCTCAGGGCTGGAAACCCCAGGGGCTATCTGCTTTTAGAGTGTGTAAAAAAGGAAATTATCGACTTTTCCTGTAGCTACTCAAACAGTAGCATAGGTATGTGGCCTCCAACCCAGCCCTTAACAAGGATGGCACTCTGTTAGGCAAAAAAAGGAACCCAGGTGAGGCGGATTGTACTTTACCCTTTCTTTTTTACTTTCTGCCGTCCTCCGGGTACATCAGCAAACCGAGCCTTCGCTTCAGGAGCTAGTCACTGAGACAACGTGGGATCCGGCACTTCAGGAGGCCACAGACAGCGCCGCCCGTATCTCCTCCTCAGTGCTTACCGGGCAAGATGGCGCCCGCTGGCAGGTATGTCCTTGCGCTGCTCCTCGCTGTCCCCTATTGCCTCCGTGTTAAGTTTTGCCCCAGGGTATTTAAAGAGGGCTCCGGATCTTCCTCTGAGCTCCGTATCACTGCACAGGAGCGTCGCGGCTTTAGAGGGGCAGATGACGGTGTCCGAGGAGACAGGGGTGCGTCTGTGTAAAAGTTAGGCTCCAGCCAGAGTAGCGAAGTCCTGGTGTCTCCAATGCTGCTACCAGCAAAGTGGGTTGTCAGTGCCTGACTGATCTCTAACTATACGGAGACACCATGTACAAACGTACTTCTATGTGCCAGCGTACTTGCGGTAGGGGTAGGATGGTTCTTACCAGTGCCGAAATCGCCGGGCACCAAATGTGCTAAGGCTAAAGTGCACTTGGGCTTCTGGGGAGCAGAATTTCACCAAGCCAGGGAAAATTGTTTCAAATAATCCCATTAAAATTGGAATCAGCTCCGGAGCTCTCTACTCAAGCTGCTCTCTCTTCAGCCCACCCACCGGAAATCAGGATTTTTTTTTATGGTTCTGCACAGTAACATTGTGCATAGTATTATGCTAAAAAGACATATCGCTTTAAAAAACATAATTTATGTAAGAACTTACCTGATAAATTAATTTCTTTCATATTGGCAAGAGTCCATGAGCTAGTGACATATGGAATATACAATCCTACCAGGAGGGGCAAAGTTTCCCAAACCTCAAAATGCTTATAAATACACCCCTCACCATACCCACAATTCAGTTTAACTAACAGCCAAGTAGTGGGGTGATAAAGTAAGGAGTAAAAAGCATCAAAGGAATTTGGAAATAATTGTGCTTTATACAAAAAAAAAAATCATAACCACCATAAAAATGGTGGGCCTCATGGACTCATACCAATATGAAAGAATTATCAAACTGAAACAGAACTGAAGAGCTTTTCTACCAAAAACTGCTTCCAAAGAAGCGAATACATCAAAACGGTAGAATTTAGTAAATGTATGTAAAGAAGACCAGGTTGCTGCTTTGCAAATCTGATCAACTGAAGCTTCATTCTTATAAGCCCACGAAGTGGAGACTGATCTAGTAGAATGAGCTGTAATTCGCTTGACCCGACTCCAAATAAGCTTGATGAATCAAAAGCTTTAACCACGATGCCAAGGAAACGGCAGAAGCCTTCTGACCTTTCCTAGAACCAGAAAGCTAACAAATAGACTAGAAGTCTTCCTGAAATCTTTAGTTGCTTCAACATAATATTTCAAAGCTCTAACCACATACAAAGAATGTAAGGATTTCTCCAAAAAATTCTTAGGATTAGGACACAAGGAAGGGGCAACAATTTCTCTATTAATGTTGTTAGAATTCACCACCTTAGGCAAGAGATTAAATGAAGTCCGCAAATTGTCTGCATCTGGGATATGTACAGCAGAAATTAGACAAGAGCTGGATTCCACCCAAGAAAGTATTCGAGATACTTCTTTCATAGCTAGGGGACTGCGAGTCCCATCCTGATGATTGACATATGCCACAGCTGTAATATGGTCTGTCTGAAAGCAAATGAACGGTTCTCTCTTCAACAGACACCAAGCCTGAAGAACCCTGAAAATTGAACGGAGTTCCAAAATATTGATTGGTAATCTCGCCTCTTGAGATTTCCAAACCCCTTGTGCTGTCAGAGATCCCCAAACAGCTCCCCAACCTGAAAGACTTTCATCTGTTGTGATCACAGTCCAGGTTGGACGAACCAAAGAGGCCCCTAGAACTATATGATGGTGATCTAACCACCAAGTCAGAGATAGTCGAACATTGAGATTTAAGGATATTAATTGTGATATCCTTGTATAATCCCTGCACCATGGATTCAGCATATAAAGCTGGAGAGGTCTCATATGAAAACGAGCAAAGGGGATTGCGTCTGATGCTGCAGTCATGAGACTGAAAGCTTCCATGCACATAGCTACTGAAGGGAATGATTGAGACTAAAATTGGTTTCAACTTGTCTGAACCTTCAATTGTCTCTTGTCTATTAGAGACAGAGTCATGGACACTGAACCTGGAAACCTAAAAAGGTGACCCTTGTCTGAGGAATCAAATAACTTTTTGGTAAATTAATCCTCCAACCATGTCTTTGTAGAAACAACACTAGTTGATTTGTGTGAGATTCTGCAGAATGTAAAGACTGAGCTAGTAGCAAGATATCATCCAAATAAGGAAACACCGCAATACCCCGTTCTCTGATTACAGAGAGTAGGGCACCGGGAACCTTTGAAAAGATTCTTGGAGCTGTCGCTAGGCCAAAAGGAAGAGCGACAAATTGGTAATGCTCATCTAGAAAAGAGAATCTCAGAAACTGATAATGATCTGGATGAATCGGAATATGAAGATATGCATCCTGCAAGTCTATTGTGGACATATAATGCCCTTGCTGAACAAAAGGCAGAATAGTCCTTATAGTCACCATTTTGAAAGTTGGTACTCTTGCATAACAATTCAAAATTTTCAGATCCAGAACTGGACTAAATGAATTTTCTCTCTTTGGGACAATGAATAGATTTGAATAAAAACCCAAGACCCAGTTCCTAAAACGGAACTGGCATGATTACCCCTGATAACTCCAGGTCTGAAACACTTCAGGAAAGCCTGAGCATTTACTGGGTTTGCTGGAATTCTTGAGAGAAAAAAAAAATATTCTCACAGGCGGTCTTACTCGGAATCCTATTCTGTACCCCTGAGAGACAATACTCAGTCTGAATCCATTGATTTTGAACCGAATTGGTCCAAACATCTTTGAAAAATCTTAATTTGTCCCCTACCAGCTGAGCTGGAATGAGGGCCACACCTTCATGCGGACTTGGGGGCTGGCTTTGATCTCTTAAATGGCTTGGATTTATTCCAATTTTAGGAAGGCTTCCAATTGGAAACAGATTCCTTGGGGGAAGGATTAGGTTTCTGTTCCTTATTTTGTCAAAAGAAACGAAAATGGTTAGATGCTTTAAAATTTACCTTTAGGTCTTTTATCCTGAGGCAAAAAAAACAACTTCCTTCCCCCACAGTGACAGTTGAAATTATTGAATCCAACTGAGAACCAAATAACTTATTACCTTGGAAAGAAATAGAGCAATCTGGACTTAGAAGTCATGTCAGCATTCCAAGATTTAAGCCACAAAGCGCTTCTAGCTAAAATAGCTAAAGACATAGATTTAACATCAATTTTGATGATATCAAAAATGGCATCACAAATAAAATTATTAGCATGTTGAATCAAGTTAACAATGCTAGACAATTCAGGATCCAATACTTGTTGCGCTAAAGTCTCCAACCAAAAAGTTGAAGCAGCTGCAACATCAGCCAAAGAAATTGCAGGCCTGAGAAGATGACCTGAATATAAAAAGGCTTTCCTTAGATAAGATTCAAGTTTCTTATCTAAAATGATCTTTAAAAGAAGTACTATCTTCCGTAGGATTAGTAGTACGTTTAGCAAGAGCAGAGATAGCTCCATCAACTTTGGGGATCTTTTCCCAAAATTCTAATGTAACTGCTGGCAAAGGATACAATTTTTTAAACCTTGAAGAAGGAATAAAAGTACCAGGCCTATTCCAATCCTTAGAAATCATATCAGAAATAGCATCAAGAACTAGAAAAACCTCTTGAGTAACCACAGGAGGTTTATAAACAGAATTTAAACGTTTACTAGTTTTAATATCAAGAGGACTAGTTTCCTCCATATCCAATGTAATCAACACTTCTTTTAACAAAGAATGAATATACTCCATTTAAAATAAATAAGATTTGTCAGTGTCAATATCTGAGGTAGGATCTTCTGAACCAGATAGATCCTCATCAGAGCAGGATAATTCAGCATGTTGCCGGTCATTTGAAATTTCATCAAATGTATGAGAAGTTTTAAAAGACCTTTTACGTTTATTAAAAGGCGAGATGGCAGACAAAGCCTTCTGCATAGAATCAGAAATAAATTCTTTTAAAATTTACAGGTATATCTAGTGCATTAGATGTTGAGGGAACAGCAACAGGTAATGAACTACTACTGATGGATACATTCTCTGCATGTAAAAGTTTATCATGACAACTATTACAAACCACAGCTGGAGACATAACCTCAACAAATGCACTTAGCTTTGGTAGAACTGTTATCAGGCAGCAGGGATCCAACAGTGATTTCTGAGACAGGACCAGATTGAGACATCTTGCAAATGCAAGCGAAAAAAAAAAAAAAAAAAAACACATAAAGCAAAATTATCAATTTCCTTATGTGGCAGCTTCAGGAATGGGAAAAAATGCAAACAGCATAGCCCTCTGATAAAGAAAAAGGCAAGAGGCATATTGAAAAGGGGTCTTAAATAATGAAAATATAATATCCAGAAATGACACTCGCGTCACAGATGACGCAACCTTGTGAAAGACTCAGCGTCAACTAAGACGCCGGAAATGACAAGTTTGCGTCAACGAACGTAACTATGTGCCAAAAAAAGTCCCGCACCAAGAATGACGCAATAAACGTTGGCATTTTGCGACCTCACGAGCCTAGTTCTGCCCGCGAATTTAAAAGACGGTCAATTTGAAAAAAGACTAAACCCCAGGTAAGAAACACATTTTCCTAAAAAAAATGCATTTCCCAGATATGAAACAGACAGTATGCAAAAGGAAATATACTGAAAACCTGAATCATGACAACTATAAGTACAATACATATATTTAGAACTTTATATAAATACATAAAGTGCCAAACCATAGCTGAGAGTCTTAAGTAATGAAAACATACTTACCAAAAGACACCCATCCACATATAGCAGATAACCATTTCAGTACTGGTTTGGCTATCAGAGGTAATGGAATACTAGAGTATAGCGTCGATCTGAAAAGGGAGGTAGGAGATGAATCTCTACGACCGATAACAGAGAACCTATTAAATAGATCTCCCGTGAGGAAAACCATTGAATTCAATAGGTGATACTCCCTTCACATCCCTCTGACATTCAATGTACTCTGAGAGGAATCGGGCTTCCAAATGCTGAGAAGCGCATATCAACGTAGAAATCTTAGCACAAACTTACTTCGCCACCTCCATAGGAGGCAAAGTTTGTAAAACTGAATTGTGGGTGTGGTGAGGGGTATATTTATAGGCATTTTGAGGTTTTGGAAACTTTACCCCTACTGGTAGGATTGTATATCCCATACGTCACTAGCTCATGGACTCTTGCCAATAACATGAAAGAAATGTATATTAAAGGGACAGTCAACACTTCCGTTAACATGATTTGATATTGAAAATAAAAAAACCGAAGATCCGCCTGCACTATACCCCTTCCTGCCTTGCTTCTGTCCTAATCAGCGTCGCTAACTTCTCTAATAACCGGTAAATATGGCAGCCGAACTCCCCCCACCATTACGTAGCTGCCTTCTTCAACTGATAAGCAAATCAGAATCCAGTCCTCTGACAGAAATTGCACACGCCTCCTATTATCTAATTTGCTTCATTCTTTAGATATCCTGTGAAGAAATAGCAATGCACATTGGTGAGCCAATCACACGAAGCATCTATGTGCAGCCACCAATCAGCAGCTACAGAGTCTATTTAGATGTTTTTCAACAAAGGATATCAAGAGAATAAGCAAATAAGGGAATAGAAGTAAATTGGAAATGTGTTAATTGCATACTATTTCTAAATGGTATATATATATATATATATATATATATATATAAAATAAATAAATAAATAAAAAGGGGCAATGTACACACATTTAAAATGGGCTGAGCTTGCTCTCCCCCCCCAACCCCCAGGGAGGCTTTTTTGCCACCTCTTGTTTACATTTCAACCAAACACAGCCATTTCAACATAAGGGCAAATGAAGCTACTTGTAAACAATTGTATATAAGCCAGCTGGTAAAAAAAAAAAAAAAAACAGTATAATTGGAAAAAGGACAGTGTTCCAAAACTCGCAAAACACTAAAATGTACTTCAAATTGTCAACATCCATAGCCACTTTAGGTGCCCACAAGCAGTGGCAGTTCTGCTAAGGGGCCAAATGGTGCAAAAGACCCACAATCTTCTCCACCCATGAAAAACAGACTTCACCCACATGAGTGTTTGCACTCCCACCATTGCATGGTTTCTGGAACCAGCCACTGCTAAATTTGTCCATTCAATCCAGAGTTACAAGCAGCAGAAAACCAGGGGTTAATACTGAACATTATAAAAAACTATAAGATTACAATATAAATAAAAGTGAGCATTGCAAATGATCTGCATAGAAAATGTTTTAAAGCATTTAGATCAATTAGTTAATTCACACTTTTATTCCAGGATACACCCCTTAAAAACCTTGGCGTTTGTTGCAATTGCTAATTAGGATTAGATAAAAGATTGGTGAATAACCAACAACAAAAGGAGGGGAAAAAAAAAAAGGAAGCAGCACAAAGTTGTCTTATAACCAACGATTAAACATTTTATGGCAACTTGAATTTACAGTCCACTCAGTTTTAAAGGTTGGCACTTTCACATATTGCTATTTTTATCTGTTTACTTTTTTTGTATATACCCTCTTAGCACTAACAATGTAGCGGCGAGCGCACACCAATTACTATAGTGAACACTCCAGGTAAATTTACAGCAAGAACTCACCTCTTCTCTTCTCCCATAAGTAAATTGTTTTGTGCCTCCTCTCTGGGGTGGAACCTTATTAAAAGTTTTGCTTTTCTGTGGAACGGAGCGACGGGACTGACTAGAGAAACCATCATTTTTAGCATACGAATTTTCGCGTTTACGGCTATAACGCTGCTTGGAGCCATTACCATTTTTTCCATCTGAAACATGAAAATAAATCCAAAATTACAAAGCACACAATTTGTTTACTATATAAATCCTTCTCCATCAAAATATACACTAATAGAGAATGTCAATATTGTTTTATCCATGTATAGATACTTGATCATATCAAGTTGAAGTCAAGTATTATTGTTGCTTTCTAAAACATATATTCATCTTACAAGATGACTCCAGTGTAATGATTGAATGAGATAGAGATATATACACGTGAGCAATATTTTACCACTTAGTCTCAGAAAGGGAAAACGTTTTTTAGTTAAAGGGACAGACTACAATAGATTTTTTATTGTTTTAAAAAGATAATCCCTTTATTGCCCATTTCCCGATTTTGCATAACCAACAGTTATATTAATACACTTTGTTACCTCTATGATTAACTTGTATCTAAGCATCTTCTGACAACCCCCTGATCACGACGTAGCTATTGACTTGCATTTTAGCCAATTAGTGCTGTCTCTTAAATAACTCCACAGGCGTGAACTCAATGTTATCTATAAGGCCCACATAACCTAGCATCCCAGTGTTGTGAAAAGCTAATAAAAAAAGCATGTGATAAGAGGCTGTCTGCAGTGGCTTAGATACCGGCAGAAATTTAGAGGTTTAAATGTTAAAGTATATTAATATAATAATGTTGGTTGTGCAAAGCTGGGGAATGAGTAGTAGTAAAGCCATTAGCTATCTTTTTAAATAAAAATGTTAGTGTTGACTGTCCATTTAAAAAGGCCCTGTTATCACCATACTATTGGCCACAGATGAGCTTAAAGGGATACTGAGCCCAATTTTTTTTTCTTTCATGATTCAGATAGAGCATACAAATTAAAAGATGATATGTAAGCATAGGAGCTGGCCCATTATTGGTTCAGCACCCTGGATAGCCCTTGTTGATTGGTGGCTACATTTAGCCATCAATCAGCAAGCCCAACCCAGGTGCTGAACCAAAGATGACCGGCTCGCAAGCTTATACACTCCTGCTTTTTCAAATAAAGATACCAAGAGAACGAAGAAAGTTATAATCTCAGTAAATTAGAAAGTTACATGCTCTAATCATAAAAGAAAAAAAATGGGTTCAGTATCCCTTTAATATACAGATTGCATAAAACACTGCTGTTAGTCATTTATTTACCATAAATCTCAATATCTAAAATACAACATTTCAAGATAGAACAATTATACTTAAACTTCAGAAGCAAACAAAACTCCTAGGATGGTGTTTAAAGCCCAGCATATTGCTCTCCTGTCTGCCTTTGGACATTTATCCTAAAATGCTACAGACAACTGCACACACGTTATAGTAAAATATTTTATGAATATAAAAAGTCTTTAATATTAATCAGATTTCCCCCCCACCTTTAATAAAACTGTGAGAGAAAAACTACAATAGTTGTTAAAAGGGACATTAAACACTGTGATAATGAAAAATGATAAATCATATTTATATAAAAAATCTCTACAGTATACTTTCATTATTTATTTTGTCCCCTTGAACTGTAATTCCATTCTCAAATTGTGGGCATTTCAGTAAGAAATGCACACTCTAGTGATCTATGTATAACTGTCCCTAATTGGCCAAAGCAGAGAAAGTAACCTAAGTTACAACATGTCAGCTCCCATTGTTTTATAGGCATTGCAACTTTACACTTATTTTGTTACTAAACAACTAATGAAACTTTCAAAAAATACCTCTACATGTTATTCTCATACTAATCTTTTGGTTAAATGTATCATTCTATCTAGCAGCTATTTAGTGTTTAATGTCCCTTTAAAGGTTGTGCACCAAGAGCCTTTGTATTCTATTGTACAACATGTAAATTTATGTTGCTACAATACACTCAGAAGTGTTACAATAGTCACAAAGCTACATGAACATTTCATAGTTCACCCTATTGTTAATAACCTACTTCAAAGATCACGAGATAAATTGGAAGATATGTAATTGCTCAACAGATCAGAGACTCTGGGCAATTATCTAAAGCAGCAGACAAGGGTGGGGAAAAATACAGATACATTTTGCTTTAAGAACAACACTGCTGTAAACTGTTAATGTCCAACACAAAACATCAGTTACTATTATAATAGGGAACAGCTATAAACCACAAGTTTCTGGATAAATACATTTTGTAGAAATAAAAAGGTATAAGGTTGAACCCTATTGAACCGCTATTGATAGCATGCATCATCAGTAATTGCATTAGATGCCCTGGGCAATTATCTAAAGCAGCAGACAAGGGTGGGGAAAGATACAGATACATCTTGTTTTACCCATGCCAATATATCAACACATAACAGCTGATACACTAAACAAAAACACAGCTTAGACAGCAGTTATTTGCTGCAATTTTACTTATGGTTTTGTAGAGTCAAACATTTAAATACACAGAAAACCCTTATTTAAAACCTGAAGGTGTAGATGAAACAACAGCCACCAGCACTGTTGAGTAGCCAATCAAGATAAGTTTGGGAAAGTCAGAGTATTAATGAGTGATCTCTCTGACGTCAAATAGCTTACAGACTGATACTGCAGATGGTAACAACATTACAATAAAAGCGGTCACATGATCTGGGCTGACTTGTTGAGTTCTGCAAACACTTTATTTTTTCTACAAAAGTATCACATACAGTATTTACAAAATGTGTTGTATTTGTATTAAACGTGATTGCTGAAACGACTGGATGTGAAGTATATGTAAAAAAAACATTTCTAAGGTTAAATATGAGAGATGGTTTCAGAGAAGCCCCAACCACACTTTAGACAGTAGTTATAAATTTCAGAGTTTTGAGGGAGTCGTTTTTCGGCAATAAAATTACCCCTGACAGGGCTGGCCTTGGAAACTCTTTAGTAATATACAAAGCTATATACAGCATGGACCAAATATAATAGGCCCTCACCACTTTTTGTCTTAGATTCCCCAGAGGGTCCAGTGGATCCCGAGCGGTTCTGGCTTTTGTTGGTACTGGTAGGTCCAGGCTCCATATCTAGGGCGGAGCTGGGAGAGTTCAGGGGCATAGGCCGGGGACAGAGAGGGGGCAGCACCGTTCAGGAGACGGCTGGAAGCCAATAGCATGGCGTTCAAGAGCGACGGGCAACGGAGAACAGGACTCATGGCGACATCTTTCAGTAGAAATGACTAAGAAGGAAAAAAAATAACGAAAAATAAAAATAGAAAGATAGGAGAAGGCACGGGGTTGGAGGGAAACCCGGGCCGGAGCTGATGTATACGTCAGGCCCTAGGAGAGGTGCGGACCCCGGGTGAGCGAGCCCTGGATGGCCCGGGTTTATAACTTGAGTAGAATTTGCTGCTCCCGGGAGCAGACACTTGAAGTCGCGTCTGTAATGGCGACCGCTCGCCTGACGGTGCTAGATACCCGGATGTGGTGATAAAATAGAGTTGACGCGTAGAGGAGCATGGGGGTTGTAGTTTCCCCAGAACTGAGGCCTCGGTTGAGTGCAGTTTATTGGAAGAACTAGCGGTTGTATAGCCCATTGGATGCAAAAGAGGGTAACAACGTGTGGAGTTTCCTAGTAGCCAAGGGACTGTTAAAAAAAAGTCAGTGTGACTGAGTCTCTAAGTTACACTAGAGACTGTGATCTCAAGGGCAAAAGTCACCAACACAGAAAAACATGGCGGCACCTATGAGAGCTATTTCTCGTTGCTGTCAAGTTGTGTCTCTGTGGAAATGGAACAACAATGCGGGAGGGATGATCAGGCGTTATATACAAACCGAGGCCTCTGGGAAAGAAACGCATTTTGGGTTTCAGACGGTACCAGAGGAGGAGAAGGGGGAGAAAGGTGAGGGGTGTGAACATTTGTTTGGGGTAAATGTATTTTTTCTATCAGTGCAGTGATTTTACAGTCACTTTGGATACACTAATAAGGTGCATTACTTCTGGTGGATGTATATTTACGACTAAAGGTGATGTGTGGGAGATTATGTAATACAGCAGAAAAATGTTTCAATAAATAGCATATTTGTTATATATTTGGATATGTTGTAACTGGTGTAAATTCATTTTAAAGAAGGGGTATTCTACTGAACATACGATGGGTAAATGCATAAGAACCAAAAATGTGCAAATTTTGCCCTCTGTTGTAAGGACATCTACAAAAGTTGCTTGGTGCATAAGTTCTCTGCATGTGATTAATTGACAGGCCAGTTCATGAGTGTTGCTTATGTTACTGATGTGCTGAGTTTCGATTGTTTATAACTGGTATAAAGGACCGTTCTGCCAATTTGTATTCCTTAGTTCAAATTGAAACAAGGAGCCTCCCAGCTATGCTCACATAGTGTACTGGCCATGCTAATTTTGCTTCTACCCACTCTTTACCCTGACTTCACCTTGGGCCACTCAAGATTTTACTTCCCCAGGTTGCTGTAGCACTTTTCACAAGCTACTCTGAATCATCCTCCAGCTCCTAGAGAGACATATGCAGCTGTAAATACAGTACGTACAGATACTAAAACAATCAATATGCTTCATAACTTTTGTTGCTGGCTCAAAGATTCTGAAAAAAATGCTGTGAGTACAGTGGCGGCTGCTGAATTTTTAGGATGGGGGTGCACAAGAACCTGCCCCTATTAGAAAGCCACGCCCCTTTGAAAAAACACGCCCCTTTTTAAAAAAAAACATGCCCCTTTTAACAAGCCACACCCAATTTTAAAAGCCACACCCCTTTGTGAAAGACACGCCCCTCAAATGGCCCCACCCATTTGAACCAGCAGTGTTTTTGGTCATTGTCTTCTTGAAATATCCAGCCCCGGCCTGGGTGTAACTTCAACTGAAGTTTGTGACTGATTCCTCAACATTATTCTCAAGTATCTGCTGATATTGAGTGGAATCCATGAGACCCTCAACAATATTCCCAGTAGTACAGGTCTTTGGAGGTGCTCTGTGGGCTGTCTTTGACCGTTCTCACCATCCTTTGCCTCTGGCATTCTCCGATATTTTACTTGCCCCGCCACTTCTGGCCTTAACAAGAACTGTGCCTGTGGTCTTCCATATCCTCACCATGCATTGCTCACTGTGTTCCTCACAGTGGACACAGACATCTTAAATCTATGAATGCATACTCTTCAGTATAGCCATGTTCACGTGCGACAGTGCACAAATGGAGGAGCCTACACTACCTGCCCATGTCTAGTCTAAAATATACATGCTCAGTTAAATTATATAATAACATATATATATTAACCAAATAATTAATTAAAGCTGCAACATAATAAGAATATTGAATGTACATTTATGAAAACATATATATTCCTGGATTTAAAGTACCTTCCACTTTATAGAGAAATACAACCACATTTCAATTACTGTTGACCCAGCCCCCAGTTTTCGATATTAGGCAACGCAGCCAAAGGCCGTGGCAACATGAAGATAAATACACCAACATTTTACTTTCTAGTACAAAAGAATATTATTTCTATTACAATAGTGCTTAATAATTTACTTCAAAGGTAAACATTAAAACAATGTTTATAACTCAAGTACAAGTTTTGTAAATCAAGTCAATCCGCCTGTCTTTTTTTGAGGCAAATAAATCAATAACATTTTCGTTGAATTTAGGAATGTCATTTATCAATTGTTTTTCAATTGTCAGCATGGCTAGAGCGGTCAGTCTTTCCTCAGTCATGGTGCTCCTTAGAAATGTCTTAACTCGTTTTAAAGTTGAGAAACATCTCTCAGCCTCAGCAGTTGTCACGGGAATAGTTGAAATAATTTGCAACAGTTTGTAGGTCTCCGAGAAAGTACTGTCCAAGTTATTTTCTATTACAAACTGTAGAAGACTAATTACAAAACAACAAAAGATATTTTGGTGCACATCCAACCACTTAAGTCCACTCTTTCATGGCATATTAGTATATGCTTCTGTCTGCCAAATATACTTACATAGCTTCTAATAAGATTGGGATAAACATCTCACAATAATATGAGCTTATATTTGTGCTGCAAAAACAAATATACTTCTATCTGCTAAATATATTTACATAGTTCAAATAAAATTGAGATTAACATCTTGCAATAGTATTGACTTATATTTATGCTGCAAAAATTTTTTTTTTTTTGCTTTTTAAAAAATGCCTTTAAATGAAATGGGATCTTAGTCACACAATATGATCATATTCTGCTAAGCCAGTCTACCACTTACAAGGTGTCCCACATCAGACCGGTCCTATACTAACCAGTTTCCACACTGCAGCAAGTCATGTCTACACAGTGTGAAGCTTTCTAGCTTATTGAGTATATTTATCAGGAACACACCTGGGCTGGGTGGCGTGCAGTAACCAAAGGGGAGGGATTTGGTCAGCTCCCTATTTAAGAAATACAACAGAGGGGTTTTTTGGTTACGCACACCACAAAAGGACTGTTTAAACTTAACACACATATTGTGGGAGTGCTACCAAAGTGACCAAAATATTTACAAAACAACAAAAGATATTTTGGTGCACATCCAACCACTTAAGTCCACTCTTTCATGGCATATTAGTATATGCTTCTGTCTGCCAAATATACTTACATAGCTTCTAATAAGATTGGGATAAACATCTCACAATAATATGAGCTTATATTTGTGCTGCAAAAACAAATATACTTCTATCTGCTAAATATATTAACATAGTTCAAATAAAATTGAGATTAACATCTTGCAATAGTATTGACTTATATTTATGCTGCAAAAATTTTTTTTTGCTTTTTAAAAAATGCCTTTAAATGAAATGGGATCTTAGTCACACAATATGATCATATTCTGCTAAGCCAGTCTACCACTTACAAGGTGTCCCACATCAGACCGGTCCTATACTAACAAGCTTCACACTGTGTAGACATGACTTGCTGCAGTGTGGAAACTGGTTAGTATAGGACCGGTCTGATGTGGGACACCTTGTAAGTGGTAGACTGGCTTAGCAGAATATGATCATATTGTGTGACTAAGATCCCATTTCATTTAAAGGCATTTTTTAAAAAGCAAAAAAAAAAAATTTTTGCAGCATAAATATAAGTCAATACTATTGCAAGATGTTAATCTCAATTTTATTTGAACTATGTAAATATATTTAGCAGATAGAAGTATATTTGTTTTTGCAGCACAAATATAAGCTCATATTATTGTGAGATGTTTATCCCAA
The DNA here is from genome assembly GCF_027579735.1 of Bombina bombina. NCBI lineage: Eukaryota > Metazoa > Chordata > Amphibia > Anura > Bombinatoridae > Bombina > Bombina bombina. Next base: position 434,698,606 of record NC_069500.1, read on the forward strand.
TCTTATTAGAAGCTATGTAAGTATATTTGGCAGACAGAAGCATATACTAATATGCCATGAAAGAGTGGACTTAAGTGGTTGGATGTGCACCAAAATATCTTTTGTTGTTTTGTAATTATTTTGGTCACTTTGGTAGCACTCCCACAATATGTGTGTTAAGTTTAAACAGTCCTTTTGTGGTGTGCGTTACCAAAAAACCCCTCTGTTGTAGAAGACTAATGGCACCATTCATATTTCTGAAATCTGGTCTTCTGTAAATTACTCCTAGTTCAGTTTTCAGGCGATCTTTCTGTAATGTGTGATAAACAGCTGATGTTTGGTCAAGAAGCTGATTTGGAAAAATTTTCTCGTAATCCGCAAATTTTTCCTCTTGGAGGAGAGAAACAGCCGAGTAGTGAGTTATAAAAGAAAATCTCAAATAATAAAAATTGGTGAGAGTGCGCTAACAGCAGCAGGGGATGTGTTACTGATATAGGCAAATGCTATCTAAATATAGTAAGAAATCGATATATCAAACATTGGATAAAATAGATACACATTTATTTTAAATTAAAATAAATGTGTATGTATTTTATCCAATGTTTGATATATCAATTTCTTACTATATTTAGATAGTATTTTCCTATATCAGTAACACATCCCCTGCTGCCGTTAGCGCACTCTCACCAATTTTTATTATTTGAATCTTTCCATTGCTATATCTGTTTTTGGGAGCAGATAGGTGATTGTGCAAGGGGCATTTTGCGCACCATTAAGAATCCATAACCTATAAAAGAAAATCTATCTTTTACTTGATTCGTGATAACATCGCATATCTCTTTAGCTGCCACAGTCTGAGCAATGGGAATATTTTCTCTCTTCCTTTTCCTAGATGTTTCCTCTGTTTCTGATATCGTCATGGTCACTGTATCCATTCTATTCCTTTCGTTTTCCATTGTCTGCTGGAAAGTGTTAATATGTTTTCGAATAAGTGCCGCATCTGTTTGTGTTTTCTGAAGTTGGTTGTATAACACATCTACATGTGGCATAATATTGTGAAAAACTGTAAGCCAAAACACGAATACCGAGTCTTGTAACATACGCCGAATAGCCCCTGCTTGATTTATAGCTATTTCTTTTTTCGATGTTGATTCTATTTTTTCCATGCATTCAATTAACTGTTCCCTATTTTCAAAAACTGTATTGACGGTTCGACTCTTGAAATTCCACCTGGTGGCTGAATCATGAGGTATCCTTCTTCTAGCAGTTTCATCTAGAATAGCTATCCTTTGTGGCGAGTTACTAAAAAACTTAGGTTTGAAAAAAATACTCTAACTTGTTGATTTTGACTGCTTGCTTGGCTGACAATTAAATTGAGCTGATGTGCGTAGCAATGCACAAAATGTGCATTCTTGTAGGTACGTTTAATAATATCCTGAACACCTGCATGCTGACCACTCATCACGCTTGCACCGTCATAACTCTGCGATATCAGTTTCTCTGGGTTGTCTAGAACTTTTTCCAAAGTAGCTTGAATACATGTAGCTATAGATTCTGCATCATGTCCAGCTGGATTAGTGAATTCCCAGAATCTCTCAACCGTTTGTCCGTTACCTATAATGTATCTAAAAACAACAACCAATTGGAAGGCAGATGAAACATCAGTAGTTTCATCTGCTATCACTGCTACAAAACTTGCATTTGAGATTTTCTTCTTTATTTGGTTCTGGCAAACAGTAAGCATACAGTCTAATAAATCGTTTTGAATTTCTTTTGACGTTCCTTTAAAAACAGTGGCACTAGCGAGATGTTCTTTTAGAGATGCATCAAGTTCTGCTGAGAAGTTTATAAGACCTCGGAAAATGCCTGGATTTAATGAATCATCGCGTTCATCATGTCCTCGAAGTGCAAGCTCAAATGCGCCGCAAAATAAAATACAATTAATTATTTTTGAAAGAACATAGCGATTTTTCGTTACTTGCTCATTATGTTTTTTAATATTCAAACGATATGCACGGTCAAGTTGTTGCCGAATATCAACCCTTCCTAGCAAATTAAACTCTAATGTGGAGTTTAAATGTGATTGGGAGCAATTGTTTTTATTTGTTTTTTGACTTAAATGTGATAAATCGGCGACACCATAACTCACCCAGCTTGAATCCCCACTTTGTTTTGCAAACAGGAGACAATAAAAACAAAAGAGCCTGTTAGATAATTCACAACCACAAATCCATGGATATTTTTCATATACCTCGGGTTTGAATTCTCTTTTGTAATCTCTAGTCTTACATTTTGTCACCTGGGTAAGGTTAAGCATAGGTGTTGGCCTGAGCATTTTAATTTCAATTTTTCTTTCAATGGGCAACGTTGAAAAATGTAATTGCTTTAGCTCAGACACACTAATTTTACTAAGTGCCATCTTAACTGTTAGTTTACACACAAAGAACAGTCCTTTGCTCTTATCTAATATATAACTTGGAGGTAGGTAGCTCTGCAGCTGTTAGAAAATATACAACTCAACTTGAAGTAATAGTTTAATAGTTTGGCGGTTGTTATCTAATATATAACTTGTAGTTAGGTAGCTCTGCAGCTGTTAAAAAATATACAACTCAACTTGAAGTAATAGTTTAATAGTTTGGCGGTTGTTATCTAATATATAACTTGTAGGTAGCTCTGCAGCTGTTAAAAAATATACAACTCAACTTGAAGTAATAGTTTAATAGTTTGGCGGTTGTTATCTAATATATAACTTGTAGGTAGCTCTGCAGCTGTTAAAAAATATACAACTCAACTTGAAGTAATAGTTTAATAGTTTGGCGGTTGTTATCTAATATATAACTTGTAGGTAGCTCTGCAGCTGTTAGAAAATATACAACTTAACTTGAAGTAATAGTTTAATAGTTTGGCGGTTGTTATCTAATATATAACTTGTAGGTAGCAGGTAGGTAGCTCTGCAGCTGTTAGAAAATATACAACTCAACTTGAAGTAATAGTTTAATAGTTTGGCGGTTGTTATCTAATATATAACTTGTAGGTAGCAGGTAGGTAGCTCTGCAGCTGTTAGAAAATATACAACTTAACTTGAAGTAATAGTTTAATAGTTTGGCGGTTGTTATCTAATATATAACTTGTAGGTAGCAGGTAGGTAGCTCTGCAGCTGTTAGAAAATATACAACTCAACTTGAAGTAATAGTTTGGCGGTTGTTATCTAATATATAACTTGTAGGTAGATAGCTCTGCAGCTGTTAGAAAATATACAACTCAACTTGAAGTAATAGTTTAATATTTTGGCGGTTGTTATCTAATATATAACTTGTAGGTAGCTCTGCAGCTGTTAGAAAATATACAACTCAACTAGAAGTAATAGTTTAATAGTTTGGCGGTTGTTATCTAATATATAACTTGTAGGTAGTTAGCTCTGCTGCTCTGCAGCTATTAGAAAATATCAACTAGAAGTTGAACTAAATTGTTAAAGAACTCCCTAAAAGTCCAGTATACTCCTAAACTTGCTAATCTCAGACTCAGACTGTCGGCTAGATTTAGAGTTCTGCGGCCAAAGGGGTGCGTTAGCTACGCATGCTTTTTTTTCCCGGCACCTTTTAAATACAGCTGGTATTTAGAGTTCACAGAATGGCTGCGTTAGGCTCCAAAAAAGGAGCGTAGAGCATAATTTACCGCCACTGCAACTCTCGATACCAGCGGTGCTCCCCAAGGCAGAACATACAGTGATCTGAGATATCATCGCAGAAAATGCAGCATGTCTGCAGAAAGAACAGGACACATGCAGGAACTTTTAGCACTTTAACTTTGCAGCACTGCTCCACATTAGGCTGTTCTTTTCAAACATAGCTGTGCTTTGGCTGCACTAGGTAAGTTTTCCTTAACACAGTGCATTCAGAGCAAAGTGCTGTTTGAAGTGAACAGTCAAATATGCCTTAGTGTTGCAAAGCAGCAGTGCATTGCTTGTTGACTGGCTCTCGGGGATTATTGTCAAACCCGCTCTCCTAGTCTTTCCCAGTCTGAAAAGCTGTTTTTTTCTGTATATAAGATGTTCGTATGAGCAATGCACCTTTTTTAATACTACACTTCTATGTTAGACAAAGAGAAAAGGAAACAAATTTATTCAAGAGACATTTTACAATTTCTTTTTTTGTCTGCAGCTAATATGCAATGCAATTTTTAACTACTACAATATATTCTAAAACTTTAAAATGGCTTTATTCTCCACTTAACCAACACATTGCACTTGAGCTGGTGCTTTAGTATAACTGCCTAATTTAAAATTGAATTTTATTTTAAAATGACCTGCAGAAACATTTTCGCTAAAAAATTCTCATCGCAGAAAGTGAAAGAAAGTTCTGCCTCTGAATCTGATTGGCTGATTCCATCAGCCAATCAGAATTTTCCTACCTTAATTCCGATTGGCTGCTAGAATCCTATCAGCCAATCGGAATTCGAGGGACACCATCTTGGTTGACGTCACTTAAAGGAACCGTCATTCGTCGGGAAGTCGTCGGTGAAGATGGATGTTCCGCGTCGGCGGGATGAACTACATGGATCCGGAAGATTGAAGATGCCGCTTGATAGAAGACTTCAGTCGGATCATGGACCTCTTCAGCTCCCGCTTGGATGAAGACTTCAGCCGGATCATGGACATCTTCAGCCCCCCGCTTGGGCTTGGATCAAGACATCGGAGGCTCTTCTGGATCGACCGGTGAACCCGGCGTGGTGAAGACAAGGTAGGGAGATCTTCAGGGGCTTAGTGTTAGGTTTATTTAAGGGGGGTTTGGGTTAGATTAGGGGTATGTGGGTGGTGGATTGTAATGTTGGGGGGGGTATTGTATGGTTTTTTTTTTTACAGGCAAAAGAGCTGAATTCTTTGGGGCATGCCCCGCAAAGGGCCCTTTTCAGGGCTGGTAAGGTAAAAGAGCTTTTCTATTTTAATTTTAGAATAGGGTAGGGCATTTTTTTATTTTGGGGGTCTTTGTTATTTTATTAGGGGGCTTAGAGTAGGTGTAATTAGTTTAAAATTGTTGTAATATTTTTCTAATGTTTGTAAATATTTTTTTATTTTTTGTAACTTAGTTCTTTTTTATTTTTTGTACTTTAGTTAGTTTATTTCATTGTATTTATTTGTAGGTATTGTATTTAATGTATTTATTGATAGTGTAGTGTTAGGTTTAATTGTAGATAATTGTAGGTAGTTTATTTAATTTATTTATTGATAGTGTAGTGTTAGGTTTAATTGTAACTTAGGTTAGGATTTATTTTACAGGTAATTTTGTAATTATTTTAACTAGGTAACTATTAAATAGTTATTAACTATTTAATAGCTATTGTACCTGGTTAAAATAATTACAAAGTTGCCTGTAAAATAAATATTAATCCTAAAATAGCTACAATATAATTATAATTTATATTGTAGCTATATTAGGGTTTATTTTACAGGTAAGTATTTAGCTTTAAATAGGAATAATTTATTTAATAAGAGTTGATTTATTTTGTTAGATTTAAATTATATTTAACTTAGGGGGGTGTTAGGGTCAGGGTTAGAATTAGCTTTAGGGGTTAAAAAATTTATTAGAGTAGCGGTGAGGTCCGGTCGGCAGATTAGGGGTTAATGCTTGAAGTTAGATGTCGGCGATGTTAGGGAGGGCAGATTAGGGGTTAATACTATTTTTATTATAGGGTTAGTGAGGCGGGAGTGAGGCGTATTAGGGGTTAATACATTTATTATAGTAGCGGTGAGGTCCGGTCGGCAGATTAGGGGTTAATAAGTGTAGGTAGGTGGAGGTGACGTTGGGGGCGGCAGATTAGGGGTTAATAAATATTATGTAGGTGTCGGCGGTATTAGGGGCAGCAGATTAGGGGTACATAGGGATAACGTAGGTGGCGGCGGTGTGCGGTCGGCAGATTAGGGGTTAAAAATTTTTTAATAGAGTGGCGGCGATGTGGGGGGGACCTCGGTTTAGGGGTACATAGGTAGTTTATGGGTGTTAGTGTACTTTAGAGCACAGTAGTTAAGAGCTTTGTGAACCGGCGTTAGCCCAGAAAGCTCTTAACTCCTGACTTTTTTCTGCGGCTGGAGTTTTGTCGTTAGATTTCTAGCGCTCACTTCAGCCACGACTCTAAATACCGGCGTTAGAAAGATCCCATTGAAAAGATAGGATACGAAATTGGCGTAGGGGGATTTGCGGTATGGAAAAGTCGCGGCTGTAAAGTGAGCGTTAGACCCTTTAATGACTGACTCCAAATACCAGCGGGCGGTAAAAACCAGCGTTAGGAGCCTCTAACGCTGGTTTTGACGGCTACCGCCAAACTCTAAATCTAGGCCTGTGTCTGTTATTTAAATTACAAGTAGAAAAATATTTTTTTTATTTTTTTTTAAAACACTAGTTCAAGTTCAAGACTGAACTCAAGTTACTCTATATAAAAAGCAATCTCAGACTCAGACTGTATCTGTTGTTTAAATTACAAGTAGAAAAATAAAAAAAATTTTTTAAACACTAGTAGTTCAAGACTCAACTCACTCAGTTACTCTGTATAAAAAAACTGCAGGCCTGCAGCAAAAATCATTAAAATATCTGCCCACAAACTTACTGAACTAATATAATATATTACTTGTAGTATAAATTTTAATTAGTAACTATCTTCTACATAGATAATACTAGAATACTACTAGTGACTGTGAATCTACAGTTCTAAACTCTATTGCTAAGCTAAGCCTAAGGTAATAATTATAATGGCTAACTGTCTATTAGCCTAAGGCTATTTGCACACTGCAGCTCAGCAGACAGCAGCAGCAAATATTGACTGTTGATGTTGATGCCAGCAGGCAGCAAAAAAAAAATTTGTTTTTTGAATTTTAAACAATTTTTGCACAGAGCTCTATGCAAAAGACTCCTCTCAGCTCAACGGCTATCTCCACAAAGATTTTTGAGCCGGGAGGAGCCTCGTGGGGGCCATCACGTGAGCCAGGGAGCCTAATCAGCCTATCACAGAGACTTAGAGTCCGGATCAAGAGGCTGGGGGAGGAGACAGAGCACAGGCTGAAACGACCGCACATTTCAGCCTGTGCGATTATGCCTCTATAGGCATGAGGCTGGGGAGGAGCTACGCCTGCACAGTGAATACATTGCGATCAGTGTGCAGGCATATAGAGCTCCTTACCGCACGTGCGAGTGGGGGGGTGGAGACTGGAGCCTGCCCTGACTGTCAATCAGCCTCTCTCAGCCGCAGGCTGCAGGCAGTGCGACGAGCGCCGTGGTGGTGTGACATCACGGACGTCGGCACACACTGAGTAGTCAACCCGGTCCTAGCTCCTGCCTCCTGCCTGAGCCTGATAAATAATACTGTTACTGAGTGATGATATAGCTAAGCAGTAAAGCAGCAGCTGGCATGGCATGATGATACACTGCACAGTCAGTCTCACATACACAATACATTATTAATAAATATAATATTAAATAATATTAAATAAAAATAAAATTTTTCATAATTTTTTTTTCACATTTCCCCCCCCCCTCCTCTGTCTCCTGGGGGTTCACGTGCGACAGTTCACATATGGAGGAGCCTCCACTGTGTGTGTATTATTTTTAATTGACTTTGCCTTACCTTGGTTTCCTCTGTATTCTCCTCCTCTTTTTTTTTTGCTGCATCCTATAGGAATTGATACTTCCTTGCCATCCAGTGCTTTCCTCACAGAAACATTTCTGCAAGTGGCTGCTTAGACCCTTAGACAATGCTAGCATATACTCTTGCTCTCTCATTTTCCTTCACTTTTTCAGTCAGTGTTTAGAGTGATTTATATGTCACTAAGGGGGCGATTTAGCAAAGGCTAAACAAACTGTCTATGTGCTTTGCCTGTAAATGCACCCAAGCTCACCTCCGGAGAAGCGCACATGTGCGCCTGAATTTATAAAAAAAATAAAATAGGCACAGCAGGTTGATAGATATCTACTGGACTCCAGAAGGGGCAAGAGGTTAAAGAAACATGCATCTAATTGCCAGGGTTTTTATTTCTAAATGTGTGTGTTACAAACTGCTGTTTGTAACTGGCCCTTTAAATGGAAAATTGCCCTGCTTCCCTGGATTTTGGAGAAGCCTATTTGCCAGCCTCCTTCCTCATGACTATGGCCCCTGGAAGATTGTGCCCCTGAGAGTATATTGACTTTTGTTGGGTGTGTGTGGCCCTTTGGGAACCGTCTGGGGACATATTGTGACTTTGGTGAACAATGCCCCCTTTAAGACTATGTCCCCAGACCTGTGAAATGACTTGTCCCTGGCTTTCTCCCACTTGGTTCAGTTTCATTGTGTGCCATTAAGAGTTAAATTTTGTTCAGCTTCAAGAAACCTATTCTAAATACAAGTCTGCTGGGATTAGCTCTAATTAGGTTTAGTGATCAACTTTCCCATTGTCTAATCAGACTTCTAGTAGTGATAAGGTGGACTGCATTGTTTTATTGTGTGTAATGTTATCTGCTGAAGTAAATGTTGTGGCCTGTCAAAGGGAGTGTCTCTCTATCTAATATCAAATGTGTGATGGGGGATTTTATGTCTCCCCCTGAGAGTGTCCTGTTTGCATGTAACCTCAATAAAAAGCAGGCTGTGTGCTCCAGCACATCAGACCTATTTCTGTCCCTCTAACTTGCAGCTTTGACTCATGTTTGTAGGGGACAGCTTCAGCTATAATCACTACAGGGATTGCTATGCTTTTCATACTCCTTTAGCTACGGGGATTGCTACAGAAGGAAGAGTTTCACCTACTGGAGCCTGGTCGTAGGTCCAGGGCGCAGAGCAGACGGCGAGATACCAGCCCAGCAGCGGTGGTTCATAGAGTCTGCGTTACTTATGGTGGCTACGCAGCAGTTAGAGTGATTACGGTGCTGCTGCTCCTTTGGGGAGCGCTAGGAGCATCCTTTTCTACGGTCCAACTTCCAGCCAGCCTGGAGGCAACCGTAACATTTGGCGGCAGCGGTGGGATTGGCGTCCTAGCGCAAGGAGCAGCACCACAACGGCACTGGTATCGTAGGAGAGTAATTGAGGGCAACGCTAGCCACTGCGCAGCGTCCCTACCTACAGCAGCATGGAGCTGACAAGATACTGGTCAGAACCATGTGAAGAGCACCTCAACCGGATCCGTCGCTATGAGGGCGCGGATTTCGTTCCAGAGGTAAAGAGGCGGCTAGTCCGATATGGTCCAGACCCTGCGCAGGAGGTAGTCAGTCGCATCATCCGGGAATTGGATACGGAGAACAAAGCGGCACGAGCCTTTGAGCGCCAACTGTGGAGTTTGAGGGTCTGGACACCTGGTCTCTCTCCCCAGCCGCAGCATGTTCCACAGGGAGAGGAGAGCAGCGACCTCCCTCCCCAGCGGCAGTATACTGTGCAGAGGGAAGAGACAACCGGTCTCCTTCCCCAACCCCAACCAGAGATACCAGAGGCAGCAGGCCCCATAGACTGGTCCTGGGAGGACCCCCAGCAGGCAGGTGGAGATGGGACCGCAGTCTCTCTACCGGCCCTACAGGGATGCTGGGCAGGCGGCCCAGATCCCCAGCGACAGACCCAGCTACAGGGAGGGGAGAGCATCGACCTCCCTCCCCAGCCGGAGTGTGCCTTCCAGGGAGAGGAGACAACCGGTCTCTCTCCCCAGCCGCAGCATGTTCCACAGAAAGAGGAGAGCATCGACCTCCCTTCTCAACGGCCGCCGGAGTATCAGGAGGAGGAGGTAAGCCAATCTCCCCCTCCCCAGCTAACTCCTAACTTGGGCCCAGGGTTAACAGTGGAGATGTTAACCCCCACTGACCCCCACGTTCCCTTTGCCACCGGGCAGGACTATGCCCCAATTCCCCCAGCAGAAGAGCTGGCATCAGGACAGAGCGCTGCTGGCCTCTGCCCTACAGACCCCCTTGTTACAGGACTGGCCTGCAAACCCCTCACCCCAGCAGAAGCGCTGGCACCAGGGCAGAGTGCCGCTGGCCTCTGCCCCCCAAGTACCATCAGCTATTTGCCCAGCTGCGCCAGGAAGGCAGAGGATGCTACACTTTCATCCTATAACCTGGAACCTACAGGCCAGTGCTACTTGTTGTGGGGGGGCTGCTTTGCTGCTAGTGTTTATTTGTGGGTGGGTTGCGAGACTAACTTAGGCACTGACCGACAGAAGGTCAGGTGCCTTGTTAGTCTCCCTCCAAAAGGGGAGATATGTTACAAACTGCTGTTTGTAACTGGCCCTTTAAATGGAAAATTGCCCTGCTTCCCTGGATTTTGGAGAAGCCTATTTGCCAGCCTCCTTCCTCATGACTATGGCCCCTGGAAGATTGTGCCCCTGAGAGTATATTGACTTTTGTTGGGTGTGTGTGGCCCTTTGGGAACCGTCTGGGGACATATTGTGACTTTGGTGAACAATGCCCCCTTTAAGACTATGTCCCCAGACCTGTGAAATGACTTGTCCCTGGCTTTCTCCCACTTGGTTCAGTTTCATTGTGTGCCATTAAGAGTTAAATTTTGTTCAGCTTCAAGAAACCTATTCTAAATACAAGTCTGCTGGGATTAGCTCTAATTAGGTTTAGTGATCAACTTTCCCATTGTCTAATCAGACTTCTAGTAGTGATAAGGTGGACTGCATTGTTTTATTGTGTGTAATGTTATCTGCTGAAGTAAATGTTGTGGCCTGTCAAAGGGAGTGTCTCTCTATCTAATATCAAATGTGTGATGGGGGATTTTATGTCTCCCCCTGAGAGTGTCCTGTTTGCATGTAACCTCAATAAAAAGCAGGCTGTGTGCTCCAGCACATCAGACCTATTTCTGTCCCCTCTAACTTGCAGCTTTGACTCATGTTTGTAGGGGACAGCTTCAGCTATAATCACTACAGGGATTGCTATGCTTTTCATACTCCTTTAGCTACGGGGATTGCTACAGAAGGAAGAGGTTCACCTACTGGAGCCTGGTCGTAGGTCCAGGGCGTAGAGCAGACGGCGAGATACCAGCCTAGCAGCGGTGGTTCATAGAGTCTGCGTTACTTATGGTGGCTACGCAGCAGTTAGAGTGACTACGGTGCTGCTGCTCCTTTGGGGAGCGCTAGGAGCATCCTTTTCTACGGTCCAACTTCCAGCCAGCCTGGAGGCAACCGTAACAGTGTGTTACTGGGAGCCAAATGGTTAATCCCTAGAGTATGCTACAGGGAGCTATGTTCATTTATGTTTTGTTACTGCCATTTAAATGAATTTAAGGATTAAAATCATGTTTGGCAAGTGCCAGGAGTACACATTTATATAATAAATCATAAATATGGAAATCAGATGAGCAATACACCTGAAATAGGAGATGCTATTTTTCATTAAAAAAAAAAATTATACCTATTATGAATTTGATACAGTGGACATAGTCTCTTCTTTAACCCCTTAATGACCACAGCACTTTTCCATTTTCTGTCCGTTTGGGACCTGGGCTATTTTTACATTTTTGCGGTGTTTGTGTAATTTTCCTCTTACTCATTTACCATTATTTTCATCATATCTTATAATTTGCTATAAAAAAAAAATACAAAATATGATGAAAATATGGGGAAAAAAACACTTTTTCTAACTTTGACCCCCAAAATGTGTTACACATCTACAACCACCAAAAAACACCCATGCTAAATAGTTTCTAAATTTTGTCCTGAGTTTAGAAATACAAGTAGCACTTTGCTATTTCCAAACCACTTTTTTTTTCAAAATTAGCGCTAGTTACATTGGAACACTGATATCTTTTAGGAATCCCTGAATATCCCTTGACATGTATATATATTTTTTTAGAAGACATCCCAAAGTATTGATCTAGGCTCATTTTGGTATATTTCATGCCACCATTCCAACGCCAAATGCAATCAAATAAAAAAAATTGTTAACTTTTTCACAAACTTTAGGTTTCTCACTGAAATGATTTACAAACAACTTATGCAATTATGGCATAAATGGTTGTAAATGCTTCTCTGGGATCCCCTCTGTTTATAAATATCAGACATATATGGCTTTGGCTTTGCTTTTTGGTAATTAGAAAGCTGCTAAATGCCACTGCGCACCACACGTGTATTATGCCCAGCAGTGTTAATTAGTTAATTTTAGCTTTAGTGTAGTGTAGTAGACAACCCCAAGTATTGATCTAGGCCCATTTTGGTATATTTCATGCCAACATTTCACCGCCAAATGCGATCAAATTAAAAAAAAGTTAAATTTTTCACAATTTTAGGTTTCTCACTGAAATTATTTACAAACAGCTTGTGCAATTATGGCACAAATGGTTGTAAATGCTTCTCTGGGATCCCCTTTCTTTAAAAATAGCAGACATATATGGCTTTGGTGTTGCTTTTTGGTAATTAGAAGGCCGCTAATTGCCGCTGCGCACCACACGTGTATTATGCCTAGCAATGAAGGGGTTAATTAGGGAGCTTGTAGGGAGTTTGTAGGGTTAATTTTAGCTGTAGTGTAGTAGACAACCCAAAGTATTGATCTAGGCCCATTTTGGTATATTTCATGCCACCATTTCACTGCGAAAAGTGATAAAAAAAAAAAATTGTTCACTTTTTCACTAACATTTTCACAAACTTTAGGTTTCTCACTAAAATTATTTACAAACAGCTTGTGCAATTATGGCACAAATGGCACAAATGGTTGTAAATGCTTCTCTGGGATCCTCTTTGTTCAGAAATAGCAGACATATATGGCTTTGGCGTTGCTTTTTGGTAATTAGAAGGCTGCTAAATACCGCTGCACATCACACGTGTATTATGGCTAGCAGTGAAGGGGTTAATTAGGTAGTTTGTAGGGAAGTTGCAGGGTTAATTTTAGCTTTAGTGTAGAGATCAGCCTCCCACCTGACACATCACACCCCCTGATCCCTCCCAAACCGCTCTCTTCCCTCCCCCACCCCACAATTGTCCCCGCCATCTTAAGTACTGGCAGAAAGTCTGCCAGTACTAAAATAAAAGGTGTATATATATATATTTTTTTAAATTTAAGCATATTTACATATGCTGATGTGAAGGATCCCCCCCCCAAACAGCTCTCTAACCCTCCCCCTCTGCCTTATTGGGAGCCATCTTGGGTACTGGCAGCTGTCTGCCAGTACTCAATTTAGAATAAAATACAATTTATTATTTTTTATTATTTATTTTTTTCTGTAGTGTAGCTTCCCCCCCAAAAAACCAACCCCCCACCCCCTCCCAGATCCATTCCCTCCCCCCTTTTTCTCACTTATTGACTAACATTTTTCTGTAGTGTAGCGGTTCCCACCCGCTCCCTCCCCGTGCACGCGCCAGCCCAACGCCCCCCAAGCACGCGCGCACGTTCATGCACGTCCCAGGCGACCCGGCCCGCCACCTCTTACTGATTGGAACCATCGATGGCCGCCCAACCGCCTCCCACCCACCAACAATACCGGCCATCGATGTCCGGTGCAGAGAGGGCCACAAAAGGTTATTGCAGGATGCCTCGATATCGAGGCATCACTGCAATAACCGGAAAGCAGCTGGAAGCAAGCAGGATTGCTTCCAGCTGCTTTCCAGACTGAGGACCATGCACGTCCTCAGTCATTAAGGGGTTAAACACCACTATAGTATAGAATATGTCATTTTATCACTGGTGACGCTTAGCGTCTCCACCTTTAGTTCCTGAGCACTCTTGGGCCGCACTCAGCACAGCGACTCTTGGGCCCCCCCCCCCCCCCCCCCACAGAGTATACACTATGCATATATTTTGTATTTAAATAACATTATAGACCCTATGTAGCTAATCACTGCCATTCTAACTTCATTAGCAGATGGATTATAGCAAAAGATTCTGGAAGTTATCATAGGTTTCAAAGCTTAGAGAGATTTGCATTTCTGGCAGTTTCAACAGTGAGAGAAATTAAAGACTGACAGTCACTCAGGGAGAAAATAATAAAATAAAAAGACGGAGGGAAAATGGAACAGTTAACACACTGTATGCCACATTTTATTTAAACAAAAGGATAAGATCTATTTTAAAGACAAATTCTTACGACACATTTAAGCCATGACCTTATTCACATTACAGTACTTTTTTTTTTATAATAACAAGCTTTATATACCTTTTGTGTAAGGGATCTTAAGCTTATTTTAAAATATGCTTTTATAAATATGCACAGGCAGCTAGTTATGCATGCATATTAATTCTAAGAGGATCTGTATAGCACCTGCAAGAGCTTTATTAAAGGGACAGTCAACTCCAAAATTGTTATTGTTTAAAAAGATCGATAATCCCTTTATTACCCATTCCCCAGTTTTGCACAGCCAACATGGTTATATTAAAGGGACAGTATACTATAACATTGTTTTTCCCTTAATGCGTTTCCAATTACTTTTTTTACCAGCTGCAGAGTATAAAATGTATTTGATTTGCCTTTTTAAGGCTTATTTGTGTATATGAATTAGCTGATTTTGTGTTTTGAAGCCACAACCTAATAAAATGGGTTGAGCTTGTAGGTATAATCAGATCTCAATACTTTATCACATTGTATAAATATACTATATTTCAAATGCCAATATAAGGGTAATGGAAAAAATTGTAAACCATGTAATACACTCCAGCAGGTAAAGTGAATCATTGGAAACAAATTAAAGAGGAGAACATTTTTGAGTAAACTGTCCCTTTAACATACTTTTTACCTCTGTGATTACCTTGTATCTAAGCATCTTTTGACAGCCCCCTGATCACATGGCTATTTATTTATTATCTATTGACTTGCATTTTAGCCAATTAGTGCAGTATCAGCCACAACTTCACGGGCGTGAGCACAATGTTATCTATATTGCCCATATGGATTAGCAGTCTCTTGTTGTGAAAAGCTAATACAAAAGCATGTGATAAGAGGCTGTCTGTAGTGGCTTAGAAACAGACAGAAATTTAGAGTTTTAAATGTTATAAAGTATATTAAAATAACAATGTTGGATGTGCAAAGCCAGGGAATAGGTAGTAAAGGCGTTATCTTTTTAAACAATAACAATTTTGGTGTTGACTGTCCCTTTAAATATACAACACTTTACTGGATAAACCAACCAGCATATATACAACTAAACTTGAATACAGTTCTTTTCGTTCACATAGTAGCAGAATCTTTACCACATTCCATAAATCAATATGTCTGTTCAGAAATTTTATGGCTGAGCAGATTTTACTTGTATGAAATGGTTTTTCTCCAACATTGGTGTGTCCGGTCCACGGCGTCATCCTTACTTGTGGGATATTCTCTTCCCCAACAGGAAATGGCAAAGAGTCCCAGCAAAGCTGGTCACATGATCCCTCCTAGGCTTCGCCCACCCCAGTCATTCTCTTTGCCGTTGCACAGGCAACATCTCCACGGAGATGGTTAAGAGTTTTTTGGTGTTTAAATGTAGTTTTATTCTTCTATCAAGTGTTTGTTATTTTAAAATAGTGCTGGTGTGTACTATTTACTCTGAAACAGAAAAGGATGAAGATTTCTGTTTGTAAGAGGAAGATGATTTTAGCAGACAGTAACTAAAATCGATTGCTGTTTCCACACAGGACTGTTGAGATGAAGTAACTTCAGTTGGGGGAAACAGTTAGCAGTCTTTTCTGCTTAAGGTATGACTAGCCATATTTCTAACAAGACCATGTAATGCTGGAAGGCTGTCATTTCCCCTCATGGGGACCGGTAAGCCATTTTCTTAGTTAAACATAAAAGAATAAAGGGCTTCAAAAAGGGCTTAAAAACTGGTAGACATTTTTCTGGGCTAAAACAATTGCTTTACTAGGAATATTATGCAGATTCTAACTAATTATTGGTATTATAATCTTGGGGAACGTTTAGAAAAACGGCAGGCACTGTGTTGGACACCTTTTTCAGATGGGGGCCTTTCTAGTTATAGACAGAGCCTCATTCTGGGACTGTATAGGGGTTAAATGTAAAAACGGCTCCGGTTCCGTTAATTTAAGGGTTAAAGCTCTGAAATTTGGTGTGCAATACTTTTAATGCTTTAAGACACTGTGGTGAAATTTTGGTGAATTTTGAACAATTCCTTCATACTTTTCACATATTCAGTAATAAAGTGTTTTCAGTTTGAAATTTAAAGTGACAGTAACGGTTTTATTTTAAAACGTTTTTTGTGCTTTGTTGACAAGTTTAAGCCTGTTTAACATGTCTGTACCATCAGATAAGCTATGTTCTATATGTATGAAAGCCAATGTGTTTCCCCATTTAAATTTATGTGATAATTGTGCCATAGTGTCCAAACAAAGTAAGGACAGTAATGCAACAGATAATGATATTGCCCAAGATGATTCCTCAAATGAGGGGAGTAAACATGATACTACATCATCCTCTACTGTGTCTACACCAGTTATGCCCACACAGGAGGCCCCTAGTACATCTAGTGCGCCAATACTTATTACCATGCAACAATTAACGGCTGTAATGGATAACTCCATAGCAAATCTTTTATCCAAAATGCCTACTTATCAGAGAAAGCGCGATTGCTCTGTTTTAAACACTGAAGAGCAAGAGGACTGATGATAACTGTTCTGACATACCCTCACACCAATCTCAAGGGGCCATGAGGGAGGTTTTGTCTGATGGAGAAATTTCAGATTCAGGAAAAATTTCTCATCAAGCTGAACCTGATGTTGTGACATTTAAATTTAAATTAGAACATCTCCGCGCACTGCTTAAGGAGGTGTTATCTACTCTGGATGATTGTGACAATTTGGTCATTCCAGAGAAATTATGTAAGATGGACAAGTTCCTAGAGGTTCCGGTGCCCCCCGACGCTTTTCCTATACCCAAGCGGGTGGCAGACATAGTAAATAAAGAGTGGGAAAAGCCCGGCATACCTTTTGTTCCCCCCCCCCCCTATATTTAAGAAATTATTTCCTATAGTCGACCCCAGAAAGGACTTATGGCAGACAGTCCCCAAGGTCGAGGGGGCGGTTTCTACTCTAAACAAACGCACTACTATTCCTATCGAAGATAGTTGTGCTTTCAAAGATCCTATGGATAAGAAATTAGAGGGTTTGCTTAAAAAGATTTTTGTACAGCAAGGTTACCTTCTACAACCAATTTCATGCATTGTTCCTGTCACTACGGCAGCGTGTTTCTGGTTCGAGGAACTAGAAAAATCGCTCAGTAAAGAATCTTCGTATGAGGAGGTTATGGACAGAGTTCAAGCACTTAAATTGGCTAACTCTTTTGTTTTAGATGCCGCTTTGCAATTAGCTAGATTAGCGGCGAAAAATTCAGGGTTTGCTGTCGTGGCGCGCAGAGTGCTTTGGCTAAAGTCTTGGTCAGCGGATGTGTCTTCCAAGACAAAATTGCTTAACATTCCTTTCAAAGGTAAAACATTATTTGGACCTGATTTGAAAGAGATTATTTCAGACATCACTGGGGGAAAGGGCCACGCCCTCCCACAGGATAGGTCTTTTAAGGCTAATAATAAGCCTAATTTTCGTCCCTTTCGCAGAAACGGACCAGTCTCTAATTCTGTATCCTCTAAGCAAGAGGGTAATACTTCACAACCCAAACCAGCCTGGAAACCAATGCAAGGCTGGAACAAGGGTAAGCAGGCCAAGAAGCCTACCTCTGCTACCAAAACAGCATGAAGGGATAGCCCCCGATCCGGGACCGGATCTAGTGGGGGGGCAGACTTTCTCTCTTTGCTCAGGCTTGGGCAAGAGATGTTCAGGATCCTTGGGCGCTAGAAATAGTTTCTCAAGGTTATCTCCTGGAATTCAAGGAACTACCCCCAAGGGGAAGGTTCCACAGGTCTCAATTATCTTCAAACCAAATAAAGAGACAGGCATTCTTACATTGTGTAGAAGACCTGTTAAAGATGGGAGTGATACATCCAGTTCCAATAAGAGAACAAGGAATGGGATTTTATTCCAATCTGTTCATAGTTCCCAAAAAAGAGGGAACATTCAGACCAATTTTGGATCTAAAGATCCTAAACAAATTTCTCAGGGTACCATCGTTCAAAATGGAAACTATTCGAACGATCCTACCTACTATCCAGGAAAATCAATTTATGACTACCGTGGATTTAAAGAATGCGTACCTACATATTCCTATCCACAAGGAACATCATCAGTTCCTAAGGTTCGCTTTTCTGGACAAGCATTACCAGTTTGTGGCACTTCCATTTGGATTAGCCACTGCTCCAAGGATTTTCACAAAGGTACTAGGGTCCCTTCTAGCGGTTCTAAGACCAAGGGGCATTGCAGTAGTACCTTACTTGGACGACATCCTGATTCAAGCGTTGTCCCTGTCAAAAGCAAAGGCTCATACGGACATCGTCCTAGCCTTTCTCAGATCTCACGGATGGAAGGTGAACAAAGAAAAAGTTCTCTGTCCCCGTCAACAAGAGTTCCCTTCTTGGGAACAATAATAGATTCCTTAGAAATGAGGATTTTTCTGACAGAGGTCAGAAAATCAAAACTTCTAAGCTCTTGTCAAGTACTTCATTCTGTTCCTCGTCCTTCCATAGCGCAGTGCATGGAAGTAATAGGATTGATGGTTGCAACAATGGACATAGTTCCTTTTGCACGAATTCATCTAAGACAATTACAACTGTGCATGCTCAGACAGTGGAATGGGGATTATACAGACTTGTCTCCGACGATTCAAGTAGATCAAAAGACCAGAGATTCACTCCGTTGGTGGCTGACCCTGGACAATCTGTCACAGGGAATGAGCTTCCGCAGACCAGAGTGGGTCATTGTCACGACCGACGCCAGCCTAGTGGGCTGGGGCGCGGTCTGGGAATCCCTGAAAGCTCAGGGTCTATGGTCTCGGGAAGAGTCTCTTCTCCCGATAAACATTCTGGAACTGAGAGCGATATTCAATGCTCTCAGAGCTTGGCCTCAACTAGCAAAGGCCAAATTCATAAGGTTTCAGTCAGACAACATGACCACCGTTGCATATATCAATCATCAGGGGGGAACAAGGACTTCCCTGGCGATGAAAGAAGTGACCAAGATAATTCAATGGGCGGAGGATCACTCCTGCCACTTGTCTGCGATCCACATCCCAGGAGTGGAAAATTGGGAAGCGGATTTTCTGAGTCGTCAGACATTCCATCCGGGGGAGTGGGAACTCCATCCGGAAATCTTTGCCCAAATAACTCAATTATGGGGCATTCCAGACATGGATCTGATGGCGTCTCGTCAGAACTTCAAGGTTCCTTGCTATGGGTCCAGATCCAGGGATCCCAAGGCGACCCTAGTAGATGCACTAGTAGCACCTTGGACCTTCAACCTAGCTTATGTATTCCCACCGTTTCCTCTCATCCCCAGGCTGGTAGCCAGGATCAATCAGGAGAGGGCCTCGGTGATCTTGATAGCTCCTGCGTGGCCACGCAGGACTTGGTATGCAGACCTGGTGAATATGTCATCGGCTCCACCATGGAAGCTACCTTTGAAACAGGACCTTCTTGTTCAGGGTCCATTCGAACATCCGAATCTGGTTTCCCTCCAACTGACGGCTTGGAGATTGAACGCTTGATTTTATCAAAGCGTGGGTTTTCAGATTCTGTAATAGATACTCTGATTCAGGCTAGAAAGCCTGTAACTAGAAAAAATTACCATAAAATATGGAAAAAATATATCTGTTGGTGTGAATCTAAAGGATTCCCATGGAACAAGATAAAAATTCCTAAGATTCTATCCTTTCTACAAGAAGGTTTGGAGAAAGGATTATCTGCAAGTTCTCTGAAGAGACAGATCTCTGCTTTATCTGTTTTACTTCACAAAAGACTGGCAGCTGTGCCAGATGTTCAAGCATTTGTTCAGGCTCTGGTTAGGATCAAGCCTGTTTACAGACCTTTGACTCCTCCCTGGAGTCTAAATCTAGTTCTTTCAGTTCTTCAAGGGGTTCCGTTTGAACCCTTACATTCCGTAGATATTAAGTTATTATCTTGGAAAGTTTTGTTTTTGGTTGCAATTTCTTCTGCTAGAAGAGTTTCAGAGTTATCTGCTCTGCAGTGTTCTCCGCCCTATCTGGTGTTCCATGCAGATAAGGTGGTTTTGCGTACTAAGCCTGGTTTTCTTCCGAAAGTTGTTTCCAACAAAAATATTAACCAGGAGATAGTTGTACCTTCTTTGTGTCCGAATCCAGTTTCAAAGAAGGAACGTTTGTTACACAATTTGGACGTAGTCCGTGCTCTAAAATTCTATTTAGAGGCTACTAAAGATTTCAGACAAACATCTTCCTTGTTTGTTGTTTATTCTGGTAAAAGGAGAGGTCAAAAAGCGACTTCTACCTCTCTTTCCTTTTGGCTTAAAAGCATTATCCGATTGGCTTATGAGACTGCCGGACGGCAGCCTCCTGAAAGAATCACAGCTCACTCCACTAGGGCTGTGGCTTCCACATGGGCCTTCAAGAACGAGGCTTCTGTTGACCAGATATGTAAGGCAGCGACTTGGTCTTCACTGCACACTTTTGCCAAATTTTACAAATTTGATACTTTTGCTTCTTCGGAGGCTATTTTTGGGAGAAAGGTTTTGCAAGCCGTGGTGCCTTCCATTTAGGTGACCTGATTTGCTCCCTCCCTTCATCCGTGTCCTAAAGCTTTGGTATTGGTTCCCACAAGTAAGGATGACGCCGTGGACCGGATACACCAATGTTGGAGAAAACAGAATTTATGCTTACCTGATAAATTACTTTCTCCAACGGTGTGTCCGGTCCACGGCCCGCCCTGGTTTTTTAATCAGGTCTGATGAATTATTTTCTCTAACTACAGTCACCACGGTATCATATGGTTTCTCCTATATATATTTCCTCCTGTCCGTCGGTCGAATGACTGGGGTGGGCGGAGCCTAGGAGGGATCATGTGACCAGCTTTGCTGGGACTCTTTGCCATTTCCTGTTGGGGAAGAGATATCCCACAAGTAAGGATGACGCCGTGGACCGGACACACCGTTGGAGAAAGTAATTTATCAGGTAAGCATAAATTCTGTTTTCTATATATATTTTTTTTAACATGACCCTGTTCATGCCAAACAAACTGAGTCTCAATTTAAGACATACTATTGGAAGCACGCTGGACTAATAATTTTTTATAAGTGAAAATAAATCCTTCCTGACTAGGGTGGCTTGTCTTCAGTGCCAGATTAGTGCCACTACCACTCTAGCACTAAGACAACCCACTGTGATTTATTTATTTTTTTGTAAGCATGCTCATTTCTTGTTCATTTCTTCATTCATCTGCAATACCAGTGCCACCCCTCATGACTCACCAACTCCTTCCAGTTGAGTTCCTCCTCATTCCCATAACGACGACACAGAGGCTTACTAGTTCTAGTGCGTTGTGTCACACTGTGAATACAACCAGAAAATACAGGATATTTGTATGCAGTATTAAAAAAATTGAAATAAATCAGAAAAAACAGCTTATGTAGGCTAAAGTATTTAGTGTGACCTCCCCTTATGCTTGAGCAATAGCAGATACCTGCCTCTCATAGCCCTAAATGTAATGGAACCCTAATTAATGTCATTGTTAACACCTGTATTTGTCCTACTATTTCATGTCAAAATGGCTGCTGTGAAAAAGGTCTATTACACCAGTGTTAATATGTTTGATTATGAATATTTAT
This sequence comes from Bombina bombina, assembly GCF_027579735.1. Classification (NCBI taxonomy): domain Eukaryota; kingdom Metazoa; phylum Chordata; class Amphibia; order Anura; family Bombinatoridae; genus Bombina; species Bombina bombina. The sequence continues at coordinate 434,720,187 of NC_069500.1, forward strand.
AATTAATAGCAGTAATAATATTGCCGTCAATTATCGATATTAAAACTCAATAACACGTTTTAAAATATTTCCTAAGTTCTGACCAGTTAATCTCTATGAACACATTAATATTATATATATATATATATATATATATATATATATATATATATATATATATATATATATATATATATATATGTATGTAGTAAATAAATATCACCTGAAATATTAAATTTATTTTTGATGTGGCCGATAGTGTCCATTTTAAGGGAGTCTTCCTTAGTAAGGGGCACTCTTGGTGGACACATTTCAATAATGTGTACAGATTCATTTGAGTCACTTCTAGTAATAGACATTGTGATTTTTAGCTTAGTATTTCGTTAATTTAAAACGCTAACACAATTTTTAATTTTAAAATATCACTACATTTTTTAATAATTTTACTACAAAATATATTATATCAATGTGATAAAGAATAATAATCTACAGTACAGTTCCTCCAATTTTTGAGTGTATAAAGGCACAGTCAATGCAGAGTCCAATCTAGAATTTATATATTTTGGAACATCATATGCCTATAATAAAAAAGAAAGGTATTTTATTATTTATTCTGTAATAGTTTGTTAAACATTTTAAATATCATACATACAGTATGTATGTATGTGTGTTTGTGTGTATGTATATGTGTATATATATATATATATATATATATATATATATATATATATATATATATATATAAATTCACTTTATATCCAACACAGTGTGTAACGTGATGTATCTCTTATATATAGTATATCACAAAAGTGAGTACACCCCTCACATTTTTGTAAATATTTTATTATATCTTTTCATGTGACAACACTGAAGAAATGACACTTTGCTACAATGTAAGTTAGTGAGTGTACAGCCTTTATAACATGGTAAATTTGCTGTCCCCTCAAAATAACTCAACACATAGCCGTTAATGTCTAAACCGTTGACAAGAAAAATGTCCAAATTAGGCCCAAAGTGTCTGTTTTGTGTGGCCACTTATTATTTTTCAGCACTGCCTTAACCCTCTTGGGCATGGAGTTCACCAGAGCTTCACAGGTTGCCACCGGAGTCCTCTTCCACTCCTCCATGACGACATCACAGAGCTGGTGGATGTTAGAGACCTTGCGCTCCCCCAAATTCCATTTGAGGATGCCCCACAGTTGCTCAATAGAGTTGAAGTCTGGAGACATGCTTGGCCAGTCCATCACCTTTACCCTCAGCTTCTTTAGCAAGGCAGTGGTCGTCTTGGAGGTGTGTTTGGGATCGTTATCATGTTTGAATACTGCCCTGCAGCCCAGTCTCTGAAGGGAGGGGATCAGTATGATCGTTTAACCAATCACAGCTTGGCTTTTTCAATGATCATTGAAAAAGCCAAGCTGTGATTAGTGAAACGATCGTTGGAGTAGTGAGGTCACAAAAAGGGGTGGAGCTTTGTTCCTTACCAGACTAACAGAGCATTCATTGGACATTGCGATACATACAGTCTTTTGTTTGTAGTAGTCTGTGATTGGGACAGTCTCATTATATGCCCTGTGACTTGTTTTTAATAAATTTGTTATACTTTTTAACCACTTCTGATTCATCCTTTGGAGCTGGAACATCCTTCTTTGCCTTGCCTCCTATTAGGAGTTTCCTATGCCTATATATCTAGGGCTTGATTTAGAAGCTCTAGACAATGTGAGTACCTTTTTCTAGGCTCTGCTGTAAATTTCACATAACCACAGAACTTCACTATATGTGTTTCTTCTTTTTTTTTTCCTGAGGTTCACCTGCTGAGCATTACCACCGTGATTACCTGGGACTTGTATACTTTTTTTGTGCCATCACATTTGTTTTTGTATTTTATTATTTCTTATATTGTGATTTAAGCATGTTTATATATATTTTTTTTGTTATATGTGTGTGTGTGTGTGTGTATATATATATATATATATATATATATATATATATATATATATATATATATATATATATATATATATATATATATACTGTATGTATGTGTGTGTATGTATTTGTGTGTATATATATATATATATATAATATCACTCAGCTATACCCTGACATAAATCCCCCTTTCCATTTTAAGATATGTGGGACACATGTATTGGAGTGGACTGAAATCCAGTGGTAATTGGTGAATGTACTGACAGTATATGCATTATAGACAGTCTTCCCAGAAGAGAGTCGTTATTTTTGAATCCTCGTGTTAATGTCCTTTAGCTGGCTCTCTTATCTATTAAATATCATGCATGAATTATATTAGAATAATTTATAAATAGCCAGAAAGTTTAACCAATTCAATAAATATAGCTTATTTAACAGCGTTTGGACTCACCTATGTCCAAATCTCACAATGAAATCTTAGCTTAACTCCCACAATCTATTGTGATTTCCAGAGAAATATAATTCACTATTTTAGACCAAGATAATCTAATGTACTTCAATTAAATAACCAGAGATTTATATATATTATATTATCAATTCAACATACATCAAGTAATATAGTATTAAATAATTCCAACTTAGCCACAACTAGTGCAATCTCTAACATATATCACAGTAAATAAAATAAATTTGTAAATATTAATGCCTAACCATTTTCTCAATAATAATTTACTTAGTGCTAGTATATTTAATATATGAAAGGCACTGGTCTACTTACCACAAGTTACAACTAAAAAGTACCTTTTTAAATACCAGCTTCAATTTAACTACAGCAATAAAAAATATCTTTGATTTAAAACCGTAAAAATATAAAACAATCGCTAATACATTACCAGCTCCAAAGAGAGCTCAATATCCCAGATATTTCTATATGGTCATACATGAAGGTATTACTGTTTTGCAAGGGTAAAAGGTCACAGAGTATCTCTCTTGCCCAAAGAGAGTTTTCCAGCCAGGGTTCAGAAAAATTAGGCACAAACAGTGTGTTTATCTCTGTTTTACAAAGTGAGTCTGTCCTCTCTTGCATAGTGTGAAAGCCTATATTAGTGATAAACTCCTCCTTCATTCTCTGAATCATTACAATAGAATTTCTCTGGGTACGCCCTTTGAGTCTTAGTCACCGCTTTCTGGAGCCCTTCTTAGGCGCTGGTTTGGCAGGTTCAGGTATATAATCAATACCCTATTTTCTGCATAAATATAATCAATGTGTATATAAAGAATAACTGGTCAGAACTTAGGAAATATTTTAGAGCGTTATTTAGGGCTGCAAGTAACGATTATTTTCATAATCTATTAGTTGGCCGATTATTTTTTCGATTAATCGGATTAAAAACCCCCCCCAACAATTTAAGATTACTTAAGGGATGGTCTACACCAATATTTGTTTAAAAAGATAGATAATCCCTTTACCCATCCCCCCTGAACTGAATAAAACTTGCTGGCATAGTACACTTCCAGTAATTCTCTGGGCTAAGGCTAAATAAGTTATGTTCACAGACTGGAATTCCACGTTAGTGTGAACATGTGTGTTCAAGTCCAAAACAGATTGTGTAATAAAATTGTATATTTCAAAATATCAATTTTCTTAATTTGTGTGACAAATCAAAATTCCTAAGTACCCCTAACTGCTAAATGTGTATAGTGATTAAAAACTCTCATAACAGGGAAATAAATGCAAAAATCAGATATATCCCAGGTCTCTGAATCAGAAGTAAATAGGAGTTTTCTACCTTGTTATTTATTTTGTCCACTCTTCCTATAGTTTAACTTTTGTATTTTTCTGCTATCCCCAAAAGAGATGCTGAAGTGCATATGCAGACTTAGAGGCTGTAGTCTTATACTAAATCCCAGTTCCTATAATGCAGGTTCATTTAGTGTATGTAAAAGGCTCCCATAAGGCAACAGAAATAATTTTAATTAAAAACCAGCCCTCCAACATACTCCCCAGTGCTTGCTTATTATTATTTTATTTAAATGTTTGCCACCCCCCCCCCCCAGAAAATAGGACATGATCTGCCTTCACTCACCCCTTTGAAGCTGAGACAGTCTCTGAGTGGAGGCAGCAGGAACGTGCATCTTCTGCTTCCTAAAGCACTGGAGAGTGGGATAGATGTGCTTACAGTATATACGAGGTCTGAGGCAAATATTTGCAGTGCAGTGTTGATTTTCCTGATGTAGCTGTGCAGGACCGGGTACTAGGCACTATTAGGCAGGACCGACTAGGTAATTTTAAAGTAAACTTTTTGACTAGTCTGGTGTTACTTTGTCCTGCCTAACAGTGCCTAGTACCCGGTTCTGCACAGCTACATCTACTCTACAGCAACCTCTGCTCAAGCCCGCTATCAGTAAGATGATTCCACCACTGCAGAGTGCAGACCAGTATAGGCTGTGAGAAGGCGGGAGTATAAGGTGGTGCCACTGAGCAAAGCAGTTTGTATGCCTTAGGAGAGAGTAGGAGTAAGGTGGCGCCGTTGCGCAAAGCAGTCTGTATGCCGTGGGAGAGGGGAGGATTAAGGTGGCGCTGTTGCGCAAAGCAGTCTGTATGCCTTAGGAGAGGGGAGGAGTAAGGTGGCGCAGTTGCGCAAAGCTGTCTGTATGCCGTGGAAGAGGGGAGGAGTAATGTGGCGCAGTTGTGCAAAGCAGTCTGTATGCCGTGGAAGAGGGGAGGAGTAAGGTGGCGCCGTTGCGCAAAGCAGTCTGTATGCCGTGGGAGAGGAGTAAGGTGGCGCCGTTGCGCAAAGCAGTCTTTATGCCATGGGAGAGGGGAGGAGTAAGATGGAGCCACAGCGCCAAACAGTGTATGACGCTCAACATAACAACTAATCATTAACCAACTAATCGATAATGAAAATCGTTGATTTTATCGATTAGTTGTTTCAGCCCTAGTGTTATTGAATATTAATATCGATAATTGACGGCAATATTATTACTGCTGTTAATTATTAATATTCATAATCAAACATACTAACCCGTTTGGAGGACACTCCAGAGATGTATTAATTTTATTAGGATATACCGCTGATATATTCTAATAGGCAAAATTATGTAGTATTACTTTAGGTTACTACTGAAATCAATATAAGTAAATAATATTGTAACCCATAATATTGTTACGAAGTATATAACACCAGGTTTGTGCAAGATATGCTTGAGCATTACATACACATGTGGTATGAGTTTAATTCATTAGAAGCTTGCTAATAAGACCAACTTCCAATCACATCATGACATTCAAAATGCCAAAGATCACAGAATTTGACAGACACAAAATCATACTTTTGCATCAGCAAGGCCACTCTCAAAGGGAAATCGGCAAACAAACTGGATACTCAAGATGTGATATTCAAGCTGTTTATAAAGAAATTTTAAGAATAAGGAGAGGTCAAGGACAAACAAAAGCCTGGAAGGCCAAGAAAACTTTTAAAATCTGATGAGAAGTTTTTCAGAGAAGTCCATCAAGGGCCTGGCTCAGCATCTGGCAGCTTCATAGCGAAGCCAAGTTGACCCAACTACAGTCCGAAAAAGTTTGATCTAGAATGGTCTTTGTGGAAGGGTAGCAGCCAAGAAACCACTTTTTGGGAACAGGGTGAAAACGTTAAGATATGCTAAAGCTCAGAAACATTGGAATGAGGTGGAAAAAAGTATTATGGAGTCACAAACCCAAGTTTGAAATTTTTGGGTCCAATCGTCGACAGTATGTGAGAAGATGAGTTGGAGAGAGATGGAAGAATGAGTGCTTGCAACCTTCAGTGAAACATTGAAAGAGGGTCTGTCCTAGCTCCATTGCTGCCAGTGGTGTTGGCAATATTATCTGCATTGATGTGATCGTGAATGCTGGAAAGTACAGACAGCTTTAATTCTTTATGCCAATCCTTCTAGAAACAACTCATTGGGAATGTTTTTATTTTTCAGCATGATAATGATCCCAAGCACACTGCTAATGCAGTGAAATCATATTTTGAGAAAAGCTGATAAAATACTGACTGTCATGGACTATCCTCCACAAACTCCAGACCTGAATATTATAGAGGCAGTATGGGATCACCTTGACAGAGAAAGAAATAAGACAACCTAAATCTAAAGAAGAACTTAGCCTGGTATAATATAGCAGAAGATTACTTCAGAAAACTTCAGGACAGTCTCCCCAAAAGCTCAAGATGTGCTTAGTGCCAAGAGAGGTCACACTAAATACTGACTTTTACCTGAAGAAGCCATTTTGTTCTGAAAATTGTGGGGGTTTTATATTTTGTGTACATATTTCCAGTATTTTCTGCTTGTATCTTAATAAAGAGACCTAAAAATAAATATAAATGATCGATAAAAGTTTGCTAAAACAAGCCAGTTAATAATTTTATATAGAATCAAAGAAGCTAGGTAACAGAGCTAGGAATTAAAGGGACAGTCAACACCAACATTTGTATTGTTTAAAAAGATAGATAACGCCTTTGCTACCCATTCTCCAGCTTTGCACAACCAACATTGTTATATTAATATACTTTATAACATTTAAACCTCTAAATTTCTGCCTGTTCCTAAGCCACTACAGACAGCCTCTTATCACATGCTTTTTTATTTGCTTTTCACAACAGGAGACTGCTAGTTTATGTGGGCCATATAGATAACATGTGGGTTGTGCACAACACAGCACTAATTGGCTAAAATGCAAGTCAACAGATAATAGTCATGTGATCAGGGGGCTGTCATAAGATGCTTAGATACAAGGTAATCACAGAGGTAAAAAGTGTATTAATATAACCATGTTGGCTGTGCAAAACTGAGGAATGGGTAATAAAGGAATTATCTATCTTTTTTAAACAATAGAAAATTTGGAGTTAACTGTCCCTTTAAGCTTTGAGTACTTGGCTTCTTGGATTTGGGATCAGTCTGTCATCTAAGGTGATAAGCGGCAGATTTTTTTGGGAACCCCATTATTGACATTTGTCTGACAGGTTTATATTTACCATCCAATTTTACTTACATTTACGATTTCACTTGAAACAGCATACATAATTTTTTATTTTTAAAGGGACATGTATATACCTAGATTTTTTTTAATTTAATTTTTTATTCAAGCAATGTTTTATGCACAGATTTGTTTACAGATTTCCTCATTTGCAGAGTTGGTAAATGTCTGTTACAATTGACTAGTAATGTATCCTAATTTTCTTCCCAGTTTACCAGGTGTTTGAGAGTGTTGCTCAGAAATATGATATAATGAACGATTCCATGAGCCTAGGAGTGCATCGTCTATGGAAAGACTACCTTGTAAAATTAATGAATCCTACTCCGGGGACACAGCTTCTTGATGTGGCTGGAGGAACAGGTAGTTAAATTCTACTGATTCCATATGTATATATATATATATATAATCTTTATTTATTGTGTGTGTGTGTAGTGTTTAATTTATGTTCTGTCTTATAACTTGTATTATATGTGATCTTTTAGCTTGATTATATAATAACGTTTTTGAAATAAAAAATTTTAAGCTGTGTATTTCGATTGACAGATTGCTTAGTGGCTGATGTTTTATTGGAGGACAATACTTGCCCCACAAGCATAAAAAGAAAACATTGCATTCTCAGTACAACATCCATTTAAAAAAAAACTACAAAAACCTGTAACTTATATTCATCAAATTAAAAACATATGTTCTTTTAATCAATAAATAATCAATAATGCATAGTAAAAAGTGTTGTAGTCTACATTTATTTAATTTATCTACTTTCCCCTGTAATTTAAAGGGACAGTAAACCTAAAAAATAATGTTATATAATTCTGCACATAGTGCAGAATTATATAACATTATTTTAGTGCTATTGTTATAAAAGCTTTTTTTCCATTTGAATTTTTTAAAAATATGCTAGTTTTACAGACCCGCTCTCTGCTGAGCGGGTCTGTTTTTTTTACAGAGTGCATCGGGCCAGCTGTATAGTCACAGCCCTTCCCGACCGCGCCATAGCATTAAGTGCCGCTCGCTCCTGCTCTGTCTGACAGAAGAAGCGAGCTGCACGTAATGTTATGGCGCTGTCGGGCCAGGCTGTGACTATACAGCTGGCCCGATGCGCTGTGTAAAAAAAACAGACCCGCTCAGCAGAGAGCGGGTCTGTAAAACCAGCATATTTTTAAAAAAATTAAATGGAAAAAAAGCTTTTATAACGATAGCACTAAAATAATGTTATAATTCTGCACTATGTGCAGAATTATATAACATTATTTTTTAGGTTTACTGACACTTTAACCCCGAAAATTTTGTTTTTCTTTTGCACTGCCCCAGAGAGTATTAAAGGGACATTCCAGCCAAAGTTGGAATCGGCATAAATGCAGTTCAGTTTTGAAGATAAGTATTTTTGTAATATATCTATCTTCTAATAAAAGCTATAGCTGTTTCAAATGTGTATTTAAGTATGTGCCATGCACTAGCATTATAAACACAGCACTTGCTCAGAGAGCCTAAGGTGCTTGTACCTTCTGGTAATGACTCAATTTGTTAATTTCTGACATGATACAAGCCCCACTGGTGATCTGAGGAGCTGCAGTATTTAATGTTCTAGTGAACTGAGATTATCTAGCTATGCATCACATGCACATGCAGAGAAAAATGCAAACACTAAAACAGTGATAACTTTTACTAGAATCATTTTTGCCAATACATGTATATTGCAAATATGTTTCTAGTCGAAGATATCATTAATCTATGTGCATTTAAATTTTGACCGGAATGCCCCTTTTAAGTAAAATCTACAGGATCTGGATACCTGACCCTGTAAAACTCTACACTGGGATTTCTTGATTGTATTTGTGTGATCCACAAGGAATAGTGAACATACTTTTAATGCAAGCTTTGTTTAAGTGTCCCAATTTAGCATTCATTGGCTTAATCTGTTTGTATAGGAGATGTGGCGTTTCGCTTTATTGACTATATTCGTGCACAGAAGGAAAAATTAATCCGACAAAAACTAAAGTCTCAGCAAACTCTTCCCTGGTCAGAGATCTCCAGAACTTACCAGCAAAATGGTCTAGGGGACTTGAGTGGGTCACAGGCGGTTATCTGTGACATTAACAAGGAGATGCTCAAAGTGGGGAAGCAGAAAGCACTAAAACTCAGCTACTCTGATGGTAAGTTTTATTTTCCACAGCACATTACATTTTATAACTCTGCATAGTTGTACTCCGTGTGAGTGCTTAGAACATCCTTAATGCATCAGAGGAAGCAAACATTACTGCTGAAATAAGCTCAGCAGTCAAAGTTAAATGGAATGGATAGAGCATACAGTGTCCTTATATCATTAATATTGCTTAGTTCTCTTGGTATCCTTTGTTAAAGAGTAATCTTAAGTGAGCTCAGGAGCGAGCACATGTCCATAGCCATCAGGCAACAGTGTTTGTAACTATGTACAGCATTGATATAAACACTGTTGCAAACACTGAATGCTGCAGACCCTCTAAGGCAGCAGAGTTTGCAACTATGTATAATATTGCTATAATCGTTGCAAACACTGCTGCCAGATGGATAAGGACATGTGCACGCTCCTGAGTTCACTTAAGGTTACTGTTTAACAAACGATACCAAGAGAGCTAAGCAAAATTGATAGTAGAATTAAAACTGGAAAGTTGTTTAAAATGGCATGTTCTGTCTGAATCAGAAACATTTACGTTTGACTTAACTGTCCCTTTGTAGGATTTGTTTGTATTAGTATTTTGGTTATTTGGTAAAATAGGTATGTGTTGATTTATTGTGAAGGTGATGTTTGTTATTTATGACAAGTATAATTATTACCTTTTTTCACAAATTTGAAAATACCCATTGAGATGTAACTTTGCTGATTTTGTTTCTAGAAAGTCTTGGAAGGAGTAGATCTAAATGTATTATTTCTTTTGAATCTAAGGGCTTTCTTGGGTGGCTGGTGATGCAGAGGAATTGCCTTTTGTAGATGAAAAATTTGATGTTTATACCATTGCCTTTGGAATCCGAAATGTGACCCATATAGAGCAGGTGAGTGTTCTGTTTATTTAATTATAACTACATAAGTAAAACAGCAGTTATAGGTTTTCCTTCCTAAGATAGGGAGAGTCCACGGCTTTGTTCCTTACTGTTGGGAAATACAACACCTGGCCACCAGGAAGAGACAAGGACACCCCAGCCAACGGCTCAAATATCCCTCCCACTTCCTCATTACCCCAGTCATTCTTTGCCTTTCGTCACGTTAGGAGGTGGCAGAGAAATGTCAGAAGATTCGGAGAGTCCTGCCAAAGGGTATCTGCCCTTTGAGATAGGACTGGAGTTTTAAGTAGTCAGGTCAACCTTTCAGTGAGAGTATTGATGAAAGTTAGAGTCTGGAGATGCAGGGAACGTTTTTCAGCGAAACCATCCAGACTATTGCTAACAGCTCCTATGCATTCAGTGTTGACGAATTTTACTGCCTGCTTTCTCTCACTCAAGTCCATATCAGGAGCGCTGCTATAAGACTGTCACACTTGAGAGGCTGTGTTCTGTTCCACAGCATGGATCCTGGAGGTAAGATCGTTTACATTTTTACACATAAAACGCTATAACAGGGTCACAGTGTGGCTCCTTTATACGTTGATGGGATCCAGGGTTAGTATCCTCTAAAGGGGGTTTATTGAACAGTTGGGGTTAATTAATCAGTGTATTAATTATTTACATATTGCTTTGTGTACTTTTTTCCTCGGCTGATAGACTGTGTGTTTTGGCTGGAACAAACAGGTTTCACTTTTAAGTTTCACATTCGTTATTGAAAGTGTTGCACAGCTACTATTCCTTGCTGTACTTGTAATAGCAGGGGAAGTACTGTCTTGCACTCCATGTATCCGGGTGTGTTCTATGTTCATTTCTCTTGTTAAGTGTATCCAGTCCACGGATCATCCATTACTTATGGGATATTAACTCCTCCCCAACAGGAAGTGCAAGAGGATTCACCCAGCAGAGCTGCTATATAGCTCCTCCCCTAACTGCCATTACCAGTCATTCTCTTGCACCCAACGAATAGATAGGATGTGTGAGAGGACTGTGGTGATTATACTTAGTTTCATACCTTCAATCAAAAGTTTGTTATTTTATAATAGCACCGGAGTGTGTTATTCCTTCTCTGGTAGAATTTGAAGAAGAATCTACCTGAGTTTTTCTATGATTTTAGCCGGAGTAGTTAAGATCATATTGCTGTTTCTCGGCCATCTGAGGAGAGGTAAACTTCAGATCAGGGGACAGCGGGCAGATTAATCTGCAAAGAGGTATGTAGCAGCTTATTATTTTCTGACAATGGAATTGATGAGAAAATTCTGCCATACCGATATAATGTAAACTCAGCCTTAAATGCAGTAGCAGCAACTGGTATCAGGCTGTCATGTATGTATATTTTACACTTCAGTATTCTGGGGAATGGCACTTCACTGGAATTATACTGTATGCATAAAACTTTAGCCTAATTTGCAGGGACTAGCAACAGGCTTTTTAATAACACTCAATTTATTAATGTTAAACGTTTTTTGCTGGCATGTAAAATCGTTTAATTTTCTGAGGTACTGGGTGAAAAAATGTTTTGGGCACTATTTTTTTCCACTTGGCAGTCGTTTTATTTAATTTATGACAGTTTACTGATCTCTCTCACTGTTATGTGTGAGGGGGAGGGACCTTTTTTGGTGCTTTTGCTACGCATCAAAAAATTCAGTCAGAAGTTTATTGTCTTCCCTGCATGATCCGGTTCATCTCTACAGAACTCAGGGGTCTTCAAAACTTGTTTTGAGGGAGGTAATCACTCACAGCAGAGCTGTGAGATTGTAGTTGACTGTGATAAAAAAAAAAAAAAAACGTTTATTTCTGTATTTTTTTTTTTTTTTTCCTGCTATCAGGGTTAGTTATCCTTTGCTAATGGGAGCAATCCTTTGCTAAAATTGTGTTTTTTACAAAGATTTGATGCTATAACTTTTCAGTTTATTAATTTTCAACTGTCATAACTTTTTCTGTGCTTCTTATAGGCACAGTACGTTTTCATATTATAGTAAATTACTTGAAAAGTATTTCCAAGTTGCTAGTTTATTTGCTAGTGTGTTAAACATGTCTGATTCAGAGGAAGATATCTGTGCTATATGTGCTAAAGCCAAAGTGGAGCCCAATAGAAATTTATGTACTAACTGTATTGATGCTACTTTAAATAAAAGTCAATCTGTACAAATTGAACATATTTCACCAAACAACGAGGGGAGAGTTATGCCGACTAACTCGCCTCACGTGTCAGTACCTGCATCTCCCGCTCGGGAGGTGCGTGATATTGTAGCGCCGAGTACATCTGGGCGGCCATTACAAATCACATTACAGGATATGGCTACTGTTATGACTGAAGTTTTGGCTAAATTACCAGAACTAAGAGGTAAGCGTGATCACTCTGGGGTGAGAACAGAGTGCGCTGATAATATTAGGGCCATGTCAGACACTGCGTCACAATTTGCAGAACATGAGGACGGAGAGCTTCATTCTGCGGGTGACGGTTCTGATCCAAACAAACTGGATTCAGATATTTCAAATTTTAAATTTAAGCTGGAAAACCTCCGTGTATTACTAGGGGAGGTGTTAGCGGCTCTGAATGATTGTAACACAGTTGCAATACCAGAGAAAATGTGTAGGTTGGATAAATATTTTGCGGTACCGGCGAGTACTGACGTTTTTCCTATACCTAAGAGACTTACTGAAATTGTTTCTAAGGAGTGGGATAGACCCGGTGTGCCGTTCTCACCCCCTCCGATATTTAGAAAGATGTTTCCAATAGACGCCACCACACGGGACTTATGGCAAACGGTCCCTAAGGTGGAGGGAGCAGTTTCTACTTTAGCTAAGCGTACCACTATCCCGGTGGAGGATAGCTGTGCCTTTTCAGATCCAATGGATAAAAAGTTAGAGGGTTACCTTAAGAAAATGTTTGTTCAACAAGGTTTTATATTGCAACCTCTTGCATGCATTCCACCTGTCACGGCTGCAGCAGCATTTTGGTTTGAGTCTCTGGAAGAGACACTTGTATCAGCTCCATTAGATGAGATTACACACAAGCTTAAAGCCCTTAAGTTAGCTAACTCATTTATTTCAGATGCCGTAGTACATTTAACTAAACTTACGGCTAAGAATTCCGGATTCGCCATTCAGGCACGCAGAGCACTGTGGCTAAAATCCTGGTCAGCTGACGTTACTTCTAAATCTAAATTGCTTAATATACCTTTCAAAGGGCAGACCTTATTCGGGCCCGGGTTGAAAGAAATTATCGCTGACATTACAGGAGGTAAAGGCCATGCCCTGCCTCAAGACAGAGCCAAACCTAAGGCTAGACAGTCTAATTTTCGTTCCTTTCGTAATTTCAAAGCAGGAGCAGCATCAACTTCCTCTGCACCAAAACAGGAAGGAGCTGTTGCTCGCTACAGACAAGGCTGGAGACCTAACCAGTCCTGGAACAAGGGCAAGCAGGCCAGGAAACCTGCTGCTGCCCCTAAGACAGCATGAATCGAGGGCCCCCGATCCGGGAACGGATCTAGTGGGGGGCAGACTTTCTCTCTTCGCCCAGGCTTGGGCAAGAGATGTCCAGGATCCCTGGGCGTTAGAGATCATATCTCAGGGATACCTTCTAGACTTCAAATTCTCTCCCCCAAGAGGGAGATTTCATCTGTCAAGGTTGTCAACAAACCAAATAAAGAAAGAGGCGTTTCTACGCTGCGTACAAGATCTTTTATTAATGGGAGTGATCCATCCGGTTCCGCGGTCGGAACAAGGACAAGGGTTTTACTCAAATCTGTTTGTGGTTCCCAAAAAAGAGGGAACTTTCAGGCCAATCTTGGATTTAAAGATCCTAAACAAATTCCTAAGAGTTCCATCGTTCAAAATGGAAACTATTCGGACAATTTTACCCATGATCCAAAAGGGTCAGTACATGACCACAGTGGATTTAAAGGATGCTTACCTTCACATACCGATTCACAAAGATCATTACCGGTATCTAAGGTTTGCCTTTCTAGACAGGCATTACCAGTTTGTAGCTCTTCCATTCGGATTGGCTACGGCTCCAAGAATCTTCACAAAGGTTCTGTGTGCTCTTCTGGCGGTACTAAGACCGCGAGGAATTGCGGTAGCTCCGTACCTAGACGACATTCTGATACAAGCTTCAAGCTTTCAAACTGCCAAGTCTCATACAGAGTTAGTACTGGCATTTCTAAGGTCGCATGGATGGAAGGTGAACGAAAAGAAGAGTTCTCTCTTTCCACTCACAAGAGTTCCCTTCTTGGGGACTCTTATAGATTCTGTAGAAATGAAGATTTACCTGACAGAAGACAGGTTAACAAAGCTTCAAAATGCATGCCGTGTCCTTCATTCCATTCAACACCCGTCAGTAGCTCAATGCATGGAGGTGATCGGCTTAATGGTAGCAGCAATGGACATAGTACCCTTTGCACGTCTACATCTCAGACCGCTGCAATTGTGCATGCTAAGTCAGTGGAATGGGGATTACTCAGACTTGTCCCCTACTCTGAATCTGGATCAAGAGACCAGAAATTATCTTCTATGGTGGCTTTCTCGGCCACATCTGTCCAGGGGGATGCCATTCAGCAGGCCGGACTGGACAATTGTAACAACAGACGCCAGCCTACTAGGTTGGGGCGCTGTCTGGAATTCTCTGAAGGCTCAGGGACAATGGAATCAGGAGGAGAGTCTCCTACCAATAAACATTCTGGAATTGAGAGCAGTTCTCAATGCCCTTCTGGCTTGGCCCCAGTTAACAACTCGGGGGTTCATCAGGTTTCAGTCGGACAACATCACGCTTACATCAACCATCAGGGAGGGACAAGAAGCTCCCTAGCAATGATGGAAGTATCAAAGATAATTCGCTGGGCAGAGTCTCACTCTTGCCACCTGTCAGCAATCCACATCCCGGGAGTGGAGAACTGGGAGGCGGATTTCTTAAGTCGTCAGACTTTTCATCCGGGGGAGTGGGAACTTCATCCGGAGGTCTTTGCCCAAATACTTCGACGTTGGGGCAAACCAGAGATAGATCTCATGGCGTCTCGACAGAACGCCAAGCTTCCTCGTTACGGGTCCAGATCCAGGGATCCGGGAGCGGTTCTGATAGATGCTTTGACAGCACCTTGGACCTTCGGGATGGCTTATGTGTTTCCACCCTTCCCGATGCTTCCTCGATTGATTGCCAGAATCAAACAGGAGAGAGCATCAGTGATTCTAATAACGCCTGCATGGCCACGCAGGACTTGGTATGCAGATCTAGTGGACATGTCATCCTGTCCACCTTGGTCGCTACCTCTGAAACAGGACCTTCTGATCCAGGGTCCCTTCAAACATCAAAATCTAATTTCTCTGAAGCTGACTGCTTGGAAATTGAACGCTTGATTTTATCAAAACGTGGTTTTTCTGAGTCAGTTATTGATACCTTAATACAGGCTAGGAAGCCTGTTACCAGAAAGATTTACCATAAGATATGGCGCAAATACTTATATTGGTGCGAATCCAAGAGTTACTCATGGAGTAAGGTTAGGATTCTGAGGATATTGTCTTTTCTACAAGAAGGTTTAGAAAAGGGTTTATCCGCTAGTTCCTTAAAGGGACAGATTTCAGCTCTGTCCATTCTTTTACACAAACGTCTGTCAGAAGTTCCGGACGTTCAAGCTTTTTGTCAGGCTTTAGCTAGGATCAAGCCTGTGTTTAAAACTGTTGCTCCACCATGGAGTTTGAACTTAGTTCTTAATGTTTTACAGGGGGTTCCGTTTGAACCCCTTCATTCCATTGATATCAAGTTGTTATCTTGGAAAGTTCTGTTTTTAATGGCGATTTCCTCGGCTCGAAGAGTCTCTGAGTTATCTGCCTTACATTGTGATTCTCCTTATCTGATTTTTCATTCAGACAAGGTAGTTCTGCGTACTAAACCTGGGTTCCTACCTAAGGTGGTCACTAACAGGAATATCAATCAAGAGATTGTGGTTACATCTTTGTGTCCTAATCCTTCTTCGAAAAAGGAACGTCTGCTACACAATCTAGATGTATGTGAAAAAAGGGATTACCAATGGCACTACAGGTATAAATAGGACCTGTTTTATTTAAATGTCTGGCCAACTTGTGGGGCCTTTTATGTTATCAGCCAACTGAGTGGCTAGATTTGGTGCTATGTGTATAATATTGATTTCTGGAGCAAGAAAGGAAAAGAATACACTTGGAAGCACTCACAGGTCACTTATTGAGTCATATTAATATCAAGAGATCAAAAAATGAAATCCAAGATTGGAGGAGACATACACTTGACTACAATTAAAATTTAACTTTTATTGGGGTTCAAAAATAAAATAGGAAAAAACTTTAAAAACACACTTATGTACCGATTGTAGTCTATTTGGCTTGTCGTGTCACTGTACAGAATACTTAGATTACTTCTGCAAATACTCCTATATATAATTTGGGTTGCAGTTAATTAACCTGCTTGCTATTCGCTGTTGTCTCTGTATATACTATACTTATATATACCTGGAATTAAGTATAACTATTTCCGGTTAAGTTGGATATATTACCAGGTTTAACCATCTGCAGAGAAAGAGCAGTTTATAAGTATAATCTTTCTTCGCTCGGTTATCTGAGAGGTTGATTGTATCTCTATTCCCACATATGTATGTGTTTCAGTCTGAGTATTAAGTAATGAAACAGTGTCTCGAATACACTGTTATATAATAGTAATGCACAAGATTGTTTATGTATTAGTGTGTGCTGATGTCACACCCGCAAGCATATCAAACATTAACTAAATCTTTGTTCCCACGCGTATACCTATTTCAGTCAATTTATTAAGTATTGATACAGTGTTTAAAATGCACTGTTAAATATTAGTGATTCGCAAGACTGTTTGTGTATTGGCGTGTACTGGTGTCACTCTTACATGCATATCACAATCCAAATATTTCTCATTTGCTCTGTTATATATTAATAATTCAGCAGAGTGTTTTTGCATTAGACTGTGCCGATATTCGCTGCTTTTTGTGTGTAGTAAACTTGTATATATCTCAATTTAAGCAATATAATTTGTCGTTAAATTAGGTATATTACCAGCTTCAACCATCTATAAATTATACAAGGTAGTTTATAAGTGTACTGTGTTTATTCAGTCGTCTGACAGGTTAACTGTGTCTCAGTTTTACCACGCATATACAAATTTCGGTCTAGAGAGTTTTAATAATAATCACAGTGACTTATGTCCTGTCATGTAATAGTGATTCACAGGACTGTTTGTGTATTAGCGTGTGCTGGTATCAGCTATACTGTAAATGTCATGGGTTTATATATCTCTCCATTTAGACAGAGCCGAACTCCATTCAATTGGATGTACTAACAGTTATGACCATCTACCGATCTAAGACGGCCGGTATTGAGTATAATACTTATTTACCTGCTCAATTTTGTAAGAGGTTAGCTGTGTCTATCTTTTTACACACACTTGTGTCTCATAGTTTAAATCTTTAATAATGTTGCAACGACCTAACTGCACATTTGTGACCGTAGTTCACAAGACTGTTTATGCATTAGCGTGTGCTGACATTTGCTGCTATTTTTTTAAAAGAATTGATATGCTTATATAAATCTCAGTTTTGTACATACATGTAATCCGTGAGATTCGGTATACTGACTATATTTTTACAGCTGTAACCGTTAACTGCCTGGAAGAGTAATATGCTCTCCAGCGTTCTCGAGTGCTAGGTTAATTAATACAACATGATTGCCAGTGACACTTGGCTAGCCGGATCAATGTAAATATTAAACCATTCATAGCCCTCAGTAAACTTTGTATAAATTGAGTGAAAAGACTACAGTAATTGAATCGGTAGCTTAAGGCTTACTAAAAACACAGGAGCTCCTAGGACTCCTCACCATTGCCCTAACGTCCCTGACATGTTTCGCCACGTAACGTGGCTTTTTCAAAGGTGAACGCGCCGCACTGTGGTCGGCTATTTAAGGCTGCTGATTGTCACACCCCCAATGGGCGTATCATTGCCTACTGACCTATCGATGTAAAGTGTAACCATTCGTCATAGATGGGTGGATATTGGTGAATTATCGTCACTCAAATTTAACTGTTTCTTAACCAACTAGAGGATTGGGCATGATTTTAAGAATGAAACTTCCTTTTTATTAGAGTTGGAAATGGAGAACCTGAATTAACTATTCTGCATTGTCTATAGAACTCAGTGTAGTAGAATCCTTTTACATGTGAAGTAAGTTTACATGATTTGCTACCTAAGTTGGTTTTCATGATGCTAATTTGGTGAAATTGGGTACAATCTTGTGATGTGTTTGTATCGATTCTTTTGTCTACGTACAATACATGGGATTGTAAGTACATAACAGAATTTTTAGAATAAACTGAGTTACTGCTGTCATACCAGTATTGATAGATTGTATAGAGTTACAAGAATTAGTTGTTTTGATATAGATACAATAGAGTAACACTGCATCATGTGATTAGCTCATGTTATGTAACTACGACATGTTACCATTATCATGTCTGCGTCTGCTTTGCTTTGGAACGTTGTTGAAGTTACTTTTTTGTTTCAAAATTATGAACTCCCTATCAAGTTTGGGATACATAAGTGAGTGATACTTGATCATTTGGATTTAAATGTGAAGTGTTGTGTGACCTGTCTTGGTTAAGTGTGTAACAATGTGATGTTAATCATTCTGGGGTGATTAATAGTGCATACATTAAATGTATATATAAGAAATAAGAGTGTATGTTTACTATTAGGTATCTAAAACAGGATTTCTTAGTGTATAGGGTCAGCCCCATTTAGATTATTATGGGACATTAGAAAATAACAAATTAAAGTGATACTTGATATTTTAGTGTGACATTTTAAATGAAGAAATGTCTAAAGCAATTCATTGAGAGCAATGCTGTGAAATTGGATTGGGAAGGTGAAACAAAACGTGTGTGAGTTTGTGAATATCGTTTGATTGATTGTATTAAAAGGGAAAAAGAGGGGGGGGGGGTTATTTTGAGCTTTATGATAATTCAATAGTTTACCCTTGATTATCAGAGGTGATCTTGAAAAAGCATATTATATCTACATGATTTGGTAGTATTCAATTTGATAAAAGCATTTCCTTTACTATAACAAGGTGTTTACACAGAGTTCTTATAGAAACGAGACAAAGTTGTTGAATTCATTTAGTCCGTAAGGTTGTACAGTATTCAATAGAAAAATCCATTTACTCTCTGCTTGGAGTAACATATTCTCCAAATTTCCGCCTCTTATGCCCAATTCTTTCTTTTCAATGCCAAAGCATTTGAGATCCGATTGTTTTGAATTGTGACGCTTGAGAAAATGGCGTGCTACAGAGGTCACATTTTTACCCTCCTGTGCATCTTTAGCAGCATTTTTGATATTCCTCAGATGTTCTTGAAGTCTTATTCTGATTTTCCTCGTTGTCATCCCAACATAGAACATATTACATGTACATTGCAGGGCATATATTACACCCTCTGTATGGCAATTGATGTAAGATTTAATCTTATGCCTTTTGTTGAATCGATCACATAGTTCATCCTTTTTAATCATAAAACTGCATGTACTGCAGGTACCACATTTGAATGAGCCTCGTTTGAATGCTCCCTTGGTTTTTGGGCCTTGTAGATGACTGGGACTGATTAAGTCCTTAAGATTTCGGGTTCTTCTGTATCCCGTGTGGACCCTCTCTCCCAAGATTCGTGATAAAATCGGGTCAGAGGTTAGTATGTGCCAGTTATTCTGTAGGATATTTACAATTTGGGTGCTCCTTGGATTGTAAGTGGAGATAAATCTGATTTGGTCTTGCTGAGATTTATTTTTCTTTTTTAGTAGGTCCCGTCTAGATGTATTTCTAGCTTTAGATTCTGCTTTTTTAATGGATCTGCGACTATATCCTCTGGATATAAGTCTTTCGGTAACCTCTTTAGCTCTCTGTTTGTAGTTGTCCTCAGTGGAACAGTTACGTCTCATTCGGAGAAATTCACCTCCTGGTAGAGCTTTAATTGTATTTGGAGCATGTGAACTTGTACTATGAAGTAGGCTGTTGGTAGCTGTCCTTTTGCGGTGAACGTCCATTGCTAATGTACCTGTTGCAGTTTTTATGATTTGGAGATCAAGAAAGTTGATTTTTGTCTGATCAGCTTCATATGTGAGTTTGATGTTAATATTATTAGAATTCAACCTTGCCATGAATGTATCTAATTCGTTCTTGGTGCCTTCCCAAAAGAAGAGCACGTCATCAATGTAACGAATCCATAATGGGATTTTGTTTAAGTTGTCAGTGTTGTCATCTGAGAAAACATATTTGTGCTCCCACCAGCCTAGAAAGAGATTGGCATAGGTGGGAGCACAGGCAGTACCCATCGCGGTACCCCTAGTTTGGAGGTAAAAATTATTGTTAAATGTAAAGAAGTTATGAGTGAGAATGAACTTCAACAATTGCAAGATAAAGTCATCATGAGCAGGGTTTTCTTCTGAACCCATTGCTAAAAACCATTTGACAGCTTGGATTCCCAATTCATGTTTGATGCATGTATATAACGATTCTACATCAGCAGTAACTAGCCATGTTGTCGATGATAGATGTACATTATCTAGTTGGATGAGGACATCCGTTGTGTCCTGTACGTAAGATGGTAGTTGGGGAAGAAAATTTCTTAATCTGAAATCAATATATCTGCTGGCTTTTTCAGTGAGGCTGTTGATACCTGAAACGATTGGACGGCCAGGCGGATGATTTTTATTTTTGTGGATTTTGGGAATCAAGTAAAATGTTGCCACTGTTGGATCATTCACTTTCAAGAATTGAAATTCTTTACTTGTAATGATGTTGTCATATTTTGCCATATTTAGAATATTCATGTATTCTTGAAGGAATATTTGGTTGGGATTAAATCCCAATTTCTTGTAGCAAGAGGTATCTTTGAGTTGTCTATCCGTCTCTTGTTTATACATGTTGATTGGCCATAGCACAATGTTGCCTCCCTTGTCAGAGTTGCGGATAATTACATCATCCCAGTTTTTAATCTCATGCAGTGCTTTCTGTTCCTCATATGACAGATTGTGTTGAGTTTGTGTATTTGATAATTTAGTTATTTGTTCACAAACCACATCTGTGAATGTCTGAAGTTGGGGGCATTGTTTGAGTTTAGGCATGAAAGTGGATTTGTTTGATATCTTGTCCCTCCATTTTATTTCTTTAGATGACTCTGATTCCAATTCTTCCTCTGGGTTATTTTCAGATAGTAAAGATTCCATCATTTCCAGGGTGGATGTTTCCTCATCAGACCACTGATGGATAGATGTTGTATCACTAAAATTTGATCTACCACTATAGAATCTTTTTAAAGCTATCTTGCGAACAAACAGCTGCACATCTTTGATGGTTTCAAATTTATCAAGATTCGAAGTGGGACAGAAAGACATTCCTTTAGATAATAGCGATCTATGTGCTTCTGAAAGTAATTTTTGGGAGAGGTTTATTATTCTTAATGAGTCAGTCTCATTTGTGAGAAGGGGCTCGGAGCCCTCTGGTAAGGCTTTCGGTTCCTGTTGTTTGTCTTGTTCGTTGTTTGACTTTTGTTTTGCCTTTTTGCTTTGCCCCCTGCCTCTTCTGGTGTGTCTGTTTGTGAAGAGGCGCCTGCTCCTAAAAAAACTTTCCTTTTTCCTCGGGTTATTCTTATGTTTCTTTCTGAGTTTGATGTTGATGGTTCTATGTCTGATTCCTGAGTTTCTGACTCTTCCCCTTCCGTGTCAGAAACATCACTCTGAACTATATTTACTCTTGATGGTCTCTCTCTGTTGAAGTTAATTTTAGTTTTCCATTTGTATACTTTTTTATTCTCGTAATCAGTTTTGTCCCTGTTCAGTTTGCCCTGTTTGGTTTGTTTTATTTCATTCTCGTACTTATCTAACTCCTTTTGATATTGTTTGTAGTTTTGCTCAAAATCTGTTAGCGTCTCAAATTCTTGTAATTGAGTGTTTAGTTCTTGAACCTTTGTCTCTAAGAGATCATACTCTTCTGTATCATGTTTGATAAGTATTTTCATTAATTTTGTTGAGCACTCAGATAGTGCATCTTCCCATTCGATGTTATGTTGGGGATTTCGGAACTCAAATGCTGGAAATAGTTGTATCCTCAGCCCTCTTGGAATAAGCTTAAGTTCTATATATTTCTCAAAAAAATGGTGATTCCACCAAAGTTTATCTTGCTTAAACATAAGTTTATGAATTTCCTTGAGGGCTGAGTTCATTTTATCTTGTATGTTTAGAGTGTTGGTTGAAGGATTTTTAAATACATCGTTAAGATCAGTTTCTCTTTTGCGTTGTCGAGATAGTCTGTCTTGCTCCCACTTGGATGCCATAATGAAATATATGTAAGAATAATAGCTGTTTTGTTATAACAGTCTGACTGTGTGCTCTATTGGAAGGAAACCTGAGAATCAGGTATGGAACTAGAGTTTGTGAAAAAAGGGATTACCAATGGCACTACAGGTATAAATAGGACCTGTTTTATTTAAATGTCTGGCCAACTTGTGGGGCCTTTTATGTTATCAGCCAACTGAGTGGCTAGATTTGGTGCTATGTGTATAATATTGATTTCTGGAGCAAGAAAGGAAAAGAATACACTTGGAAGCACTCACAGGTCACTTATTGAGTCATATTAATATCAAGAGATCAAAAAATGAAATCCAAGATTGGAGGAGACATACACTTGACTACAATTAAAATTTAACTTTTATTGGGGTTCAAAAATAAAATAGGAAAAAACTTTAAAAACACACTTATGTACCGATTGTAGTCTATTTGGCTTGTCGTGTCACTGTACAGAATACTTAGATTACTTCTGCAAATACTCCTATATATAATTTGGGTTGCAGTTAATTAACCTGCTTGCTATTCGCTGTTGTCTCTGTATATACTATACTTATATATACCTGGAATTAAATATAACTATTTCCGGTTAAGTTGGATATATTACCAGGTTTAACCATCTGCAGAGAAAGAGCAGTTTATAAGTATAATCTTTCTTCGCTCGGTTATCTGAGAGGTTGATTGTATCTCTATTCCCACATATGTATGTGTTTCAGTCTGAGTATTAAGTAATGAAACAGTGTCTCGAATACACTGTTATATAATAGTAATGCACAAGATTGTTTATGTATTAGTGTGTGCTGATGTCACACCCGCAAGCATATCAAACATTAACTAAATCTTTGTTCCCACGCGTATACCTATTTCAGTCAATTTATTAAGTATTGATACAGTGTTTAAAATGCACTGTTAAATATTAGTGATTCGCAAGACTGTTTGTGTATTGGCGTGTACTGGTGTCACTCTTACATGCATATCACAATCCAAATATTTCTCATTTGCTCTGTTATATATTAATAATTCAGCAGAGTGTTTTTGCATTAGACTGTGCCGATATTCGCTGCTTTTTGTGTGTAGTAAACTTGTATATATCTCAATTTAAGCAATATAATTTGTCGTTAAATTAGGTATATTACCAGCTTCAACCATCTATAAATTATACAAGGTAGTTTATAAGTGTACTGTGTTTATTCAGTCGTCTGACAGGTTAACTGTGTCTCAGTTTTACCACGCATATACAAATTTCGGTCTAGAGAGTTTTAATAATAATCACAGTGACTTATGTCCTGTCATGTAATAGTGATTCACAGGACTGTTTGTGTATTAGCGTGTGCTGGTATCAGCTATACTGTAAATGTCATGGGTTTATATATCTCTCCATTTAGACAGAGCCGAACTCCATTCAATTGGATGTACTAACAGTTATGACCATCTACCGATCTAAGACGGCCGGTATTGAGTATAATACTTATTTACCTGCTCAATTTTGTAAGAGGTTAGCTGTGTCTATCTTTTTACACACACTTGTGTCTCATAGTTTAAATCTTTAATAATGTTGCAACGACCTAACTGCACATTAGCCAAATAGACTACAATCGGTACATAAGTGTGTTTTTAAAGTTTTTTCCTATTTTATTTTTGAACCCCAATAAAAGTTAAATTTTAATTGTAGTCAAGTGTATGTCTCCTCCAATCTTGGATTTCATTTTTTGATCTCTTGATATTAATATGACTCAATAAGTGACAATCTAAATGTAGTCCGTGCCCTGAAATTTTATCTACAGGCAACTAAGGATTTTCGACAAACGTCTTCCCTGTTTGTCGTTTATTCTGGTCAGAGGAGAGGTCAAAAAGCTTCGGCTACCTCTCTCTCCTTTTGGCTTCGTAGCATAATACGGTTAGCCTATGAGACTGCTGGACAGCAGCCTCCTGAAAGAATTACAGCACATTCTACTAGAGCTGTGGCTTCCACTTGGGCCTTTAAGAATGAGGCTTCTGTTGAACAGATTTCCAAGGCTGCAACTTGGTCTTCTCTTCATACTTTTTCCAAATTTTACAAATTTGACACTTTTGCTTCTTCGGAGGCTGTTTTTGGGAGAAAGGTTCTTCAGGCAGTGGTTCCTTCCGTATAAAGAGCCTGCCTGTCCCTCCCGTCATCCGTGTACTTTAGCTTTGGTATTGGTATCCCATAAGTAATGGATGATCCGTGGACTGGATACACTTAACAAGAGAAAACATAATTTATGCTTACCTGATAAATTTATTTCTCTTGTAGTGTATCCAGTCCACGGCCCGCCCTGTCACTTTAAGGCAGGTAATTTTTCCATTAAACTACAGTCACCACTGTACCCTATGGTTTTCCTTTCTCTGCATGTTTTCGGTCGAATGACTGGTAATGGCAGTTAGGGGAGGAGCTATATAGCAGCTCTGCTGGGTGAATCCTCTTGCACTTCCTGTTGGGGAGGAGTTAATATCCCATAAGTAATGGATGATCCGTGGACTGGATACACTACAAGAGAAATAAATTTATCAGGTAAGCATAAATTATGTTTTTCTCCATTCTGGCTGAGACTTGAACCTGAGGAGAGCGTTTCCTCTGTTAACTGTCTTGAGTCTAGAAGGTGGTGAGTGCCCCAGCCATTGGGAGTATAAAGGTGCAGTTTTCTATAAGAAAACACATTCGCCTAGATTTAGAGTTCTGCTTTAGGGTTAAAAAGCAGCGTTGAGGGGTCTTAACGCTGCTTTTTAACGCCCGCTGGTATTTAGAGTCAGACAGGAAAGGGTCTACCGCTCACTTTCTTTCCGCGACTCGAGGCTACCGCAGATCCCCTTACGTCAATTGCGTATCCTATCTTTTCTATGGGATTTGCCTAACGCTGGTATTACGAGTCTTGGAAGAAGTGAGCGGTAGAGCCTCTACCAACAAGACTCCAACCGCAAAAAAAATTCAGTAGTTAAGAGTTTTATGGGCTAACGCGGGAACATAAAGCTCTTAACTACTGTGCTATAAAGTGCACTAACACTCAAAAACTACCTATGAACCCCTAAACCGAAGCCCCCCCACATCGCAAACCCTACAATAAATTTTTTTAACCCCTAATCTTCCGACCGGACATCGCCGCCACCTACATTATCCCTATGAACCCCTAATCTGCTGCCCCTAACATCGCCGACACCTATATTATATTTATTACCCCCCCCCCCAACATCGCCGCCACCTACCTACACTTAGTAACCCCTAATCTGCCGACCGGACCTCGCTGCCACTATAATAAATGTATTAAGCCCTAAACCGCCGCACTCCCGCCTTGCAAACACTAATTACATATTATTAACCCCTAATCTGCCTTACCTAACATCGCCGCCACCTACCTACAATTATTAACCCCTAATCTCCCGCCCCCAACGTCGCCGCTACTATAATGCAGTTAACCCCTAAACCTAAGTCTAACCCTAACACCCCCTAAGTTAAATATAATTTAAATAAAACAAAATAAATTTACTATAATTAAATAAATTATTCCTATTTAAAAATAAATACTTACCTATAAAATAAACCCTAATATAGCTACAATATAACTAATAGTTACATTGTAGCTATTTTAGGATTTATATTTATTTTACAGGCAACTTTGTATTTATTTTAACTAGGTACAATAGCTATTAAATAGTTAATAACTATTTAATAGCTACCTAGTTAAAATAATTACAAAATTACCTGTAAAATAAATCCTAACCTAAGTTACAAATACACCTAACACTACACTATCAATAAATTAATTAAATAAATTACCTACAATTAGCTAAACTAAAATACAATTAAATAAACTAAACTATAATACAAAAAAAATAAATACTAAATTACAGAAAATAAAAAAATTACAAGAAGTTTAAAGGGACATTATACACTCATTTTTTCTTTGCATAAATATTTTGTAGATGATCTATTTATATAGCCCATTAATTTTTTTTTTTTTTTTTAAATGTATAGTTTTGCTTATTTTTAAATAACATTGCTCTGATTTTCAAACTCCTAACCAAGCCCCAAAGTTTTATGAGAATACTGACGTATACCTTCTCCAGCTTGCTCCTGTTTGTGTAAAGGGTCTTTTCATATGCAAAAGAAGGGGGAGGGGAAGTGTCTTATTTCCCACTTGCAGTGGGCTTTCCAGCTACCTTTTCAACAGAGCCAAACTGACAGCTTCTAAGTAAGTTTTTAAACAGTTTTATACTGGATTTTTATATCAGTATCTGTGCATCTTATTCTTTATAGTAGTGTCTATTACATGCAGTTATATGAAAATGAGTGTATACTGTCCTTTTAAACTAATTACACCTAATCTAAGCCCCCTAATAAAATAAAAAAGCCCCCCAAAATAATAAAATGCCCTACCCTATCCTAAATTACAAAGTAATCCACTCTTTTACCAGCCCTTAAAAGGGCTTTTTGCGGGGCATTGCCCCAAAGTAATCAGCTATTTTACCTGTAAATAAAAATACAATACCCCCCCAACATTACAACCCACCACCCACATACCCCTACTCTAAAACCCACCCAAACCCCCCTTAAAAAAACCTAACACTAACCCCTAGAAGATCTCCCTACCTTGAGTCGTCTTCACTCAGCCAAGCCGAATTCTTCATCCAAGCGGGGCAGAAGAGGTCTTCCATCTGATTGGAGTGTTCATCCAAGCGGCATCTTCTATCTTCATCCATCCGGAGCGGAGCACCAGCATCCTGAAGACCTCAGACGCGGAACATCCATCCTGGCCGACGACTTCCCGACGAATGACGG
Source organism: Bombina bombina (assembly GCF_027579735.1). Taxonomy (NCBI): domain Eukaryota; kingdom Metazoa; phylum Chordata; class Amphibia; order Anura; family Bombinatoridae; genus Bombina; species Bombina bombina. The sequence goes on from NC_069500.1 coordinate 434,747,371, forward strand.
TTCCTTTAAATGACGTCATCCAAGATGGCGTCCCTCGAATTCCAATTGGCTGATAGGATTCTACAGGGAGTGCAGAATTATTAGGCAAATGAGTATTTTGACCACATCATCCTCTTTATGCATGTTGTCTTACTCCAAGCTGTATAGGCTCGAAAGCCTACTACCAATTAAGCATATTAGGTGATGTGCATCTCTGTAATGAGAAGGGGTGTGGTCTAATGACATCAACACCCTATATCAGGTGTGCATAATTATTAGGCAACTTCCTTTCCTTTGGCAAAATGGGTCAAAAGAAGGACTTGACAGGCTCAGAAAAGTCAAAAATAGTGAGATATTTTGCAGAGGGATGCAGCACTCTTAAAATTGCAAAGCTTCTGAAGCGTGATCATCGAACAATCAAGTGTTTCATTCAAAATAGTCAACAGGGTCGCAAGAAGCGTGTGGAAAAACCAAGGCGCAAAATAACTGCCCATGAACTGAGAAAAGTCAAGCGTGCAGCTGCCAAGATGCCACTTGCCACCAGTTTGGCCATATTTCAGAGCTGCAAAATCACTGGAGTGCCCAAAAGCACAAGGTGTGCAATACTCAGAGACATGGCCAAGGTAAGAAAGGCTGAAAGACGACCACCACTGAACAAGACACGTCAAGACTGGGCCAAGAAATATCTTAAGACTGATTTTTCTAAGGTTTTATGGACTGATGAAATGAGAGTGAGTCTTGATGGGCCAGATGGATGGGCCGTGGCTGGATTGGTAAAGGGCAGAGAGCTCCAGTCCGACTCAGACGCCAGCAAGGTGGAGGTGGAGTACTGGTTTGGGCTGGTATCATCAAAAATGAGCTTTTGGGGCCTTTTCGGGTTGAGGATGGAGTCAAGCTCAACTCTCAGTCCTACTGCCAGTTTCTGGAAGACGCCTTCTTCAAGCAGTGGTACAGGAAGAAGTCTGCATCCTTCAAGAAAAACATGATTTTCATGCAGGACAATGCTCCATCACACGCGTCCAAGTACTCCACAGCGTGGCTGGCAAGAAAGGGTATAAAAGAAGAAAATCTAATGACATGGCCTCCTTGTTCACCTGATCTGAACCCCATTGAGAACCTGTGGTCCATCATCAAATGTGAGATTTACAAGGCGGGAAAACAGTACACCTCTCTGAACAGTGTCTGGGAGGCTGTGGTTGCTGCTGCACGCAATGTTGATGGTGAACAGATCAAAACACAGACAGAATCCATGGATGGCAGGCTTTTGAGTGTCCTTGCAAAGAAAGGTGGCTATATTGGTCACTGATTTGTTTTTGTTTTGTTTTTGAATGTCAGAAATGTATATTTGTGAATGTTGAGATGTTATATTGGTTTCACTGGTAAAAATAAATAATTGAAATGGGTATATATTTGTTTTTTGTTAAGTTGCCTAATAATTATGCACAGTAATAGTCACCTGCACACACAGATATCCCCCTAAAATAGCTATAACTAAAAACAAACTAAAAACTACTTCCAAAACTATTCAGCTTTGATATTAATGAGTTTTTTGGGTTAATTGAGAACATGGTTGTTGTTCAATAATAAAATTAATCCTCAAAAATACAACTTGCCTAATAATTCTGCACTCCCTGTATCAGCCAATCGGAATTAAGGTAGGAAAATTCTGATTGGCTGATTCAATCACCCAATCGGATTGAACTTCAATCTGGCGATTGTTAGGGACAGCAGATTAGGGGTTCATAGCTAGAATGTAGGTGGCGGCGGTGTCCGGAGCGGCAGATTAGGGGTTCATAGCTAGAATGTAGGTGGCGGCGGTGTCCGGAGCGGCAGATTAGGGGTTAATAATATAATGCAGGTGTCAGCGATAGCTGGGGCGGCAGATTAGGGGTTAATAAGTGTAAGGTTAGGGGTGTTTAGACTCGGGGTTCATGTTAGGGCGTTAGGTGTAGACTTAGAGAGTGTTTCCCCATAGGAATCAATGGGGCTTCGTTAGGAGCTGAACGCTGCTTTTTTGAAGGTGTTAGGTTTTTTTGCAGCCAGCTCAGCCCCATTGTTTCCTATGGGGATATCGTGCACGAGCACGTTTTTCCAGCTTACAGCTACCGTAAGCAACGCTGGTATTGAGGGTTGAAGTGGAGCTAAATTATGCTCAACGCTCCCTTTTCTGAGGCTAACGCAGCCATTCAGACAACTTATAATACCAGCGTTGTCTTAAGGGTGCGCTGGGAAAAAAAGGCTTGTTAGCACCGCGGGTCTTTACAGACAAAACTCTAAATCTAGGCAATTTTTATTTGTGTCCTTCTGTGGGTATAACCTGAGCTATGGAGGACTCGGACATGTTAGAAGGTACTCCTTCTTTACTAAATCATACCTGTTTATATTATGAGGAGGCCGTGATTTTCCAGCCCACTTAATTATGTTAAGTCCTCTCAGGACTCGGTGTCCCTTGAGATTACTACCCTTGCTACATTATCCACTCCACATGCAGTTCCCCGTAGCACATATGATCCTCCATCCGGAGGGGGCCTTCCTACTGCGGACTTTGCCGTGCAGTTACAAATGGCGGTGTCCGTGGCCCTCAGTGCATTAGCTCTCTCTAACAAACGCAAGAGAAAGGCTAAACATAGCTGTCCTGATCCGGAGTCATCTAAATATTTATCGGATTTAGCTATTATGTCCCAGTTATCCAATGATGAGATAACCTCTGTAGCTTCAGAGGGTGAACTTTCTGGATCGGGGTCCTTAGCGTCTAAGCCTCCTGCTGCAGAGGAACCCTCCATTAGATTTCAAATTTAGCACTTGCGTTTTTTATTAAAGGAGGTTCTGTCTATGTTAGAGGTTCCAGAGGCTGCGCTGCCTGAAGAACCTATGATACCTAAATTAGACAGAGTTTACGAAGACAGGAAAGTTCCTTTGACTTTTCTTGTGCTGGTTAAGATGCCAAACATTATTAAGAACGAATGGGAAAGAATTGGTTCTTCCTTTTCCCCCTTGTCTACTTTTAAAAAGTTGTTCCCAGACTCTCAACCGGATTTGTGGGGCTTCATTCCTAAGGTGGATGGTGCTATCTCTACGCTTGCTAAACGTACTACTATACCTCTTGAGGATAGTTTTTCGTTTAGAGAGCAGATGGATAAGATAATGGAAACCTTTCTGAGAAAGATGTTTCAAAATACAGGATTTTTGTTTCAACCGGCAGCTGCAGTTGCCACGGTTTACGGAGCAGCTACCTACTGGTGCGACTCTTTGTCGAAACTCATTGAGGTGGAATCTCCCCTCAAGGATTTTCAAGACAGAATTAAAGCTCTGAGAATTGCTAATTCTTTTATCTGTGATGCAAACATTCAAATTATTTGCCTAAATGCAAAGGCCTATGGCTTTGCAGTCCTAGCCCGCCGAGCACTCTGGTTGAAGTCTTGGTCTGCGGATATGACTTCTAAGTCCATACTCCTTTCTCTTCCCTTCAAGGGAAATATTTTATTTGGTCCAGGCCTGGATTCCATTATTTTTACAGTTCCTGGAGGCAAGGGTGCCTTCCTACCGCAAGATAAGAAGAACAAGTCTAAGGGACGACAGTCTTCTAATTTTCGTTCCTTTGGTTCTGACAAATCCCAAAGACAACAATCCTCCTCCAAGCCTGAGCAACCCAAGAGTACTTGGAAGCCGGCTCAGTCCTGGAATAAATTCAAGCAGAATAAGAAGCCCGCCGGAAAAAAAATCAGCATGAAGGGGTGACCCCTGATCCGGGATCGGATCGTGTAGGCGCAGACTGTGTCTTTTTACAGACGCCTGGTTCAAGGACGTACAGGATCTGTGGGTCCTGGAGGTGGTTTCTTAGGGATACAAGATAGGCTTCAAATCTCATCCGCCAAGGGGCAGATTCCTTCTCTCGAATCTGTCTACCAGACCAGAAAAGAGGGATGCCTTTCTAGGGTGCGTTCGGGATCTATCCTCCTTAGGAGTTGTTGTCCTGGTGCTTATCAAAGAAAGAGTTTTGGGTTTTATGCAAACCTTTTCGTGGTCCCAAAGAAAGACCACTATAGATCTGAAGGATGCTTACCTTCATGTTCCAATCCACAGGGAACACTTTCAGTTCCTGAGGTTTGCATTCCTGGATCAGCACTTCCAGTTCATTGCCCTTTCATTTGGCCTAGCTACTGCTTCAAGAATCTTTATGAAGGTTCTGGGGGCTCTTCTAGCCATTGCCAGAACTCAGGGTATTGCAGTAGTTCAATACTTGGATGATATTCTGGTGCAAGCACCATCCTTTCGTCTTGCGGAAGAATTCTCGGAGTCCCTTCTCAGTCTTCTTCGATCACATTGATGGAAGATAATCTTGGAAAAGTGTTCTCTTATCCCAAGTACCAGGGTTGAATTCCTGGGTACCATAATAAACTCCATATCCATGAGGATATTTCTAACAGACCAGAGACGTTGCAAGCTAACTTCGGCATGTCTTACCCTGCGGACCTCCTTGAGTCCCTCTGTGGCTCAGTGTATGGAGGTGATTGGTCTCATGGTGTCCTGCATGGACACCATTCCTTTTGCTAGGTTCCATCTCAGACCTTTACAACTGTGCATGCTGAGGCAGTGGAACGGCGATCATTTAGATCTGTATCAACAGATTGTATTAGACAGCCGGTCAAGAGAATCGCTCTCTTGGTGGCTCTGTCCAAATCATCTGTCCAGAGGGACATGCTCCTTAAGACCATCCTGGGAGATTGTGACTATGAACGCAAGCCTATCCAGATGGGGAGCTGTTTGGGTTTGTCCCAATTTATCAGATTCCAATCAGACAATATAACCTCGGTAGCTTACATCAACCACCAGGGGTTAACGAGAAGTTCCTTGGCGATAAAGGAAGTATCTAAGATTCTGGAGCAGGCGGAGGCCCACAGCTGTTCGCTGTCAGCGATCCACATTCCGGTGTGCAATCCTTCCATCTAGGGGAATGGTCTCTCCATCCTGAGGTGTTTATAGAGCTATGCAGCAAGTGGGGGGCGCTGGAGATGTATCTCATGACGTCCTGTCTCATTACCAAGCTACCCAGGTACGGGTCGAGGGATCCCCAAGTGGATCTAATAGATGCACTAGCAGTGCCCTGGAGGTTTAAACTCGTATCTTTTTCCTCCATTACGACTTCTTCCTCGAGCGGTGGCCTGCATCAAGTAGGAACGGGTATCAGTAATCCTGATTGCTCCATCGTGACTGCGAAGGATGTGGCTCGTGGATCTAGTGGGGATGTCCTCATCTCCTCCGTGGAAGTTACATTGTCGCAGAGACCTGCTGATACAAGGTCCATTTGTTCATCAAAATCTAGATTCTCTGAGACTGAGTGCGTGGAGATTGAACAATTTGTCTTAGCCAAGAGAGGTTTCTCTGAGAGTGTCATTGATACTCTTATTCAAGCTCGTAAACCAGTTACTCTGCGTATCTACCACAAGGTGTGGAGGACCTACTCATTCTGGTGTGAAGAGCATGGTTTTTCCTGGCACAGAGTTAAGGTTGCCAAGATCTTCTCTTTTCTCCAGGATGGGATGGAGAAGGGCCTTTTTGCTAGTTCCCTGAGGGGACAGATTTCGTCCCTGTCAGTTTTATTGCACAAGAGACTGGCTTAGCTTCCAGACGTACAGTCCTTTGTTAAGGCTCTGATTAGGATCAGACCTGTGTTTAGATCTGGGGCTCCTCCTTGGAGCCTAAATCTTGTTGTTCGGGTTTTGCAACAGGTTTCGTTTGAGTCTTTGCATTCCGTCGACATTAAATTGTTATTTCGGAAGGTTCTCTTTTTATTGGCTATTGCTTCTGCGCGCGTTTCTGAGATCTCTGCTTTGCCATGTGAGCCCCCTTATCTGATTTTCATGCAGATAAGGCAGTTTTACATACTAAATTAGGTTTTCTTCCTAAGGTTGTGTCAGATCGCAATATCAATCAGGAGATTGTGGTTCCTTCCTTGTGTCCTAATACTTCTTCATCAAAGAAACGCTTACTTCACAGTTTGGATGTGGTTCGTGCCTTGAAGTTCTATCTTCAGGCTACTAAGGAGTTAAAGGACCAGTCAATACAGTAGATTTGCATAATCAACAAATGCATGATAAGTAGACAATGCAATAGCACTTAGTCTGAACTTCAAATGAGTAGTAGATTTTTTTTTAAATAAATTGCAAAGTTATGTCTATTTCCACTCCCCCTGTATCATGTGACAGCCATCAGCCAATCACAAATGCATATACGTATATGCTGTGAATTCTTGCACATGCTCCGTAGGAGCTGGTGACTCAAAAAGTGTAAATATAAAAAGACTGTGCACGTTTTGTTAATGGAAGTAAATTGGAAAGTTGTTTTAAATTGCATGCTCTATCTGAATCATGAAGTTTAATTTTGACTTGAGTGTCCCTTTATTCCTCTTTGTTAAGGAGTGTCATCCGCTTAGCTTATGAGACAGCGGGACATCGTCCTCCTGAGAGCATAACGGCTCATTCCAATAGAGCATTGGCTTCCTCTTGGGCCTTTAAGAACGTGGCCTCTCTAGATCAGATTTGTAAGGCAACTACCTGGTCCTCCTTACATACCTTTTCAAAATTTTATAAGTTTGATGTTTTTGCTTCGGCTGAAGCAGCTTTGGGAGAAAAGTTTTGCAGGCTGTGGTGCCCTCATAATAGGGTCCACCTCTTCATTTTTGTTCCCTCCCGTTATTCATTCAGTGTCCTCTGGAGCTTGGGTATAGTTTTCCCAACAGTAAGGAATGAAGCCGTGGATTCTCCCTATCTTAGGAAGGAAAACATAATTTATGCTTACCAGATAAATTCCTTTCCTTCCGGATAGGGAGAGTCCACGGCCCCTGCTCTGTTTTTCTTGTCTATGGGCGGTCCCCTATTTTATTTTATTCTTCTGGCACCATTTATACCCTAATGTTTCTCCTACTTTTCCTTGTTCCTTCGGAAGAATGACTGGGGTAATGAGGAAGTGGGAGGGATATTTGAGCCTTTGGCTGGGGTGTCTTTGCCTCCTCCTGGTGGCCAGGTGTTGTATTTCCCAACAGTAAGATATTAAGCCATGGACTCTCTCTATCCGGAAGGAAAGGAATTTATCTGGTAAGCATAAATTATGTTTTTTTAGTAGCCCTGTAGTTTGTTACATTCTTTTCACCTTTATCTAATAATTATTTATATACACAGTTACGCATATTATGATGTAAAAATTAAAATCAAAAATAAAATTACTAACTACATTTTTCATAGTACACAATAGACAGTGTCAAACATACAGAGTATAAATACTACATACTAATACAATACATACTAGAGTATAAATCACACTTAAAGAAACTTAATATACATAGGCTAAACCAGGGGTCGCCAACCATTCGTACCTCAAGGACCACTAAACTCACAATTTTGAATCCCGTGGACCACTAACATGAATTTTTTTTAAAAGGTACAAACTTCTATAATGTGTGTGTATATATATATATATATATATATATATATATATATATATATATATATATATATATATATATTCACACACACACACATACTGTACATAACTAGTATAACCATAGCTAAGTTTACATTATGTATATATTTACACATTTTTAAGAATTATTTTTTGGAATTAACTAACTGAATGACAGAACTGAGAGAATACTTCCAAATGACAGATAAACTGTGAGTGGAAACAGAGAGTCAGAAAGTGGGGAAAAAAGAATTGTGTTTAAAAGGACTTCCAAGTTACCTCCTCAGTTAGGAATTATTCAAAACTACTTATGATCATGGACAGACATTGGAGTCATAAATTAAGTTTATATCAGAAAGCTCTCAATATGGATGTGAGCTAACCATGACTGATGTTACTGGCAATTACTATAATACCGGTGGGTTATGGCTGATCTGCTGGATGGCAATTACTGGAATTCAGGGGGAATGGCTTTTTGCGCGGGAAAAAGAGAGAGAGGAAGACAAACAGTGATGTAAATCCATCTGAAGGAATTAGGAAAACTACTACAAAGACACAGGTAAAGGGAAGAAAATAAATGAAATATCAAAAAAAAAATGTTTAAGATTTTCTTTTTTCATATACTTTAATTGCACTATTTCAATTCAAGACTATACCAACCTCTGCTGGCTTTAGAATGGAAGCATCTTCCTCCGAGCAGCCCGTCGGGCAGAATTAAAAATTCAATCTAGCTACACAAGTTGTGCAGTGCTACGCAACGTGTGTAGGGAGATTGTAATTTAACTCCTTCTCCGACGGTTTTCACTGATGTCCAGCCAGGTGGTGACACCATCAGAGGAGATTACATTCCTGCTTGATGGTGTCAAGGACCACAAACATCTTCTCGTGGACCACCAGTGGTCCATGGACCACTGGTTGGCAACCGCTGGGCTGAACCACTTGAAAGTGATGCAGCATAACTGTAAAAAGCTGACATGAAAATATCACCTGAGCATCTCTATGTAAAAAAGGATACATAGATATTTTTCCTCAAAAGTCCTTCAGCTCACCAGTGTAAGTGCTCTGTGTACAGTTATTCTTCAGCTACTGTCCAGCTGCAAGTTGAAAAGCCAAAACAATATCAGCATGAGCAGTGCTGATCTCATGCTTTGCTTTGATCTCATGAGATTTCATATTTTAACTTCCTTAAACTGAATAGGAAAATAACATGACTGTGCCTGCACATGCCAGATGCAAACTTGCTTGCATCCTGATTTGCTGCTTTAAAGTCACTTTGCAGTGGGGTGTGAATACCTAGAAAATTAGCAGGTAAAATGTCGTCTTCCTTTTTACATAGAGATGTTCAGGTGATATTTTTTAGTCCGCTATGCTGCATAATTTTCAAGTGCTTTTACATTTAGGTCCCTTTTAAGAAAATCTGCTTTGGTATCACAGATTAAAAATAAATAAATATATATATTTTTTTTACTTTTTCAAAGTTTGTACCTTTTAACTAGTACCTTATAAGTTTCCATCACCTCACAGTCTTCTGTGACCATAACATTTTAAAACTGTTTGATTTTGAGTATTATGGGGAAGTTATGTTTTACTATGGGCCTTGAAGATATGGTCAATCAAGTAAAACAGCTAAGCTGTGCACTTTGTGTATTGGCTATATGGTGCATTGATTGACTAATATGTAAGGTGGCACTAGTATTTTTATTTTTATTTTTTAAGAATTTTATTTTGTCAGTTTAGCCTATAACAGATTTCTGAATTCTAAAACAAACATTAGCTGACAAAGTATTCACTCAGGCAGTAGCAGGTTGCTTATCACATCAAGCATTGTAGAGACTCTTCCTCTATACTAGTGCAGTGATGCACTTAACATTAGCTATTCACCATTAATTTTGAATCTCCAATGGGACACCACTGCACTACAATTTTATACCTTATGACTAAGACACATTGCTTGCAGTATGCAACATAATTCATTTTTAGGATTATGCACTGTTTTTCCTCCTCCGTTTTGCTTGGAAGATTACCTGACGCTAGAAGGAAAATTTTAATAACGCGATTAACAAAATAAATACACTAACAAGATATGCAGTCCACCCTAGATATCAAACTGCAAAATAAATATGTTGAGGGCTTCCTACAAAAAGGGATCATAACCCGAGTTTCAACCAACTCAAGTATAATATATATATATATATATATATATATATACACACACACACTGAGAAGCACACTCACAGGAACAAACAACTGTCTCAATACCATTGTTAGCCTGTACTATGGCGATTTACCACCTGGGTGCAACTTCTTGTAGCCCAGTAATGTTTTTCACAGAGAAGAACTTTCCTGTAGTATATCAGTCTGATCCTGCCTATTACAGTCAGTCCAGCGCCGAAATACCAGGCAATTCCTTTCTGAACAAGGAACACAGCAACCCCAGACAAAGTTATATATAATTCCGATTATCCTAGCTTAGTGAAGGTATAATCTAGATTTTATTAAAGAGACAGAGACGATTATTTTGCATAAGCCTTTTCCTTTACTACTCCACAGCCATTCAAAGTAACATAATACATTAAAAATATAACATAGAAAGAATGGAAATAAAAACAATGACCAATGAAAAACCACATTGGAAGTTAATATTCAAAACAGACCAGCACAGTTCCATATGTTATAAATAGTCCACACACAATCCCAACTGCCTCTTTGATCTTTGATGCTCGAAAAAGGAAGTGTTGAATTGTCGGAAATAAATCCAAAAACAAAAATGAAGAGAAAGAACAGGAACCAGAAAAAATAAATAAAAAACTGGAAACATAGTCCATTTGAAGCAACTTGACTCGAAGTAAATAATCTTGTAGAGGTGGAAGGTAGAACTTCTGATGAAATCTGAAGTCGAATAGCCTTTTTTGAAGAGTTCTGAAATTCAAAATCCAGATGAGGAAGGACCTGGAGCTGAAAAATACAATAACAGTAAGTAATAATAATACATAAATAGGGTACGGGTTTAGGGAGGGAAAATAATCGTCTCTGTCTATTTAATAAAATGTAGATTATACCTTCACTAAGCTAGGATAATTGGAATTTTATTACAGGACAGAGACTTATATTTTGCAAGTTTAAAGCTAACAATGTAAATATGAATCTAATAAACATTGAGGTAAAGAATTTATTGGTTTAAAATAAAATTGTCTAAATACAGAATCTGAAGACCAATCTGCAGCATTAAGAATTTCTTGAAGAGATGCTGATTTACAAAAAGCTTTAGAAGCAGCTGCACCTCTTATAGAATGCGAAGTGAAAGATTTATCTATTCCAGCTTTATTCATGACCCATTTAATCCACCTACTAATAGAAGTAGAAGAAACAGGAAGATGAGGAGGAGAAAAAGAAATCAAAAGTTGATTAGAAGAGGAAGCTTGAAAGGAGGAAGTGCGTTTCTCATATTCTTTGAGACAAAGTACAACACATAAGGAAGGTTGATCAGAAAAATAAGGATAGAATATAGAAGAAGACATAGACTTAGTTCTTCTAGAAATATTAAAAATTACACCTTGAGGTGAAAACATTTTAGAAGAAAAATCTATAGCCTTGACATCGGAAACTCTTCTGCAAGATAAAAGACAAAGAAGAGAAGCAAGCTTACAAGTAAGTTGTTTAAGAGAGAGATTCATTAGAAGGCCAAGATTGAAAAAGAGAAAACATTAAATTAACATCCCAAAAAGATGAATATCTAGTTGAAGGAGGTCTCTTAATCTTTATAGATTTCATAAGTCTAGAAACAGAAATATGTTGGCCAATAGGAGAATTATTAATTAGTTTGTGACCGCTGAAATAGCAGATCTATAAACATTAATAGACCTATAAGCCAGACCTTCCTCGTAAAGGGAAGAAAGAAAATTCAAAATTTCATTTAAAGTGGCTGAAAAGGGATCCAAATGTCTTTGACTGCACCAGCCAGACCATCTAGTCCAGGAAGACAAGTAAGATTTCTTAGTTCCTGGAGCCCATGAGTCTTGTAATAAAGATCTAGCTGATGAAGAAAGACCTTCAGAGGCCCAAGATCCCCTGAAATTGTCCATGCAATAAGATGCAAAGAGCCTTGAAGAACTAGGTCGTGAAAATCTCCGTTTGGGTCTGACAGAAGGTAAGGAACCATGGGGAGAAGAATTGGAAATTGGTATGACATCTCCAATAGGGATGGGTACCAGGACTGGGTTGGCCAGAAGGGGGAGATCAGGAGTAGCGAAATCTTGCTCCTCCTGACCACATTCAACACTCGAGGAATCATCGAGAAAGGTGGGAATTCATAAGCTCCTTGACGTGGCCAAGATTGGAGAAATGCATCTATCGCTAGAGCTTCTGGATCTGGGCGCCAACTGTAAAAGGGGAGAATCTGATAATTGAGACGGGAGGCAAATAAATCTATTGAAAAAGGACCTCTGATAAGAAGTAATTTTTTAAAGAAATCTGGGTGTAGTTTCCAATCGCTTGAGTCTATTATATAACGGGAACCCCAATCTGCTGCAGTATTGGAGGGACCCGGAATATATTCCGCTTGAATAGAAATATTGTTCCGGAGACATTGAACAAAATTCTTTGTGATATCTGACAATTGTTTGGAATGAGTGCCACCCAAACGATTCAGATAACGAACAGCAGAAATATTGTTCATCCTTAAAAGAATCGAAATAGGAGAGTTCTGTTTGATAAAACTCTTGATTGCAAAGGATCCTGCTATAAGTTTGAGGCAATTGATGTGTAGTTTGCGTTCCGAAATGGACCATTTGCCTCCGGTTATCTGAGATCCACATCCTGCTCCCCAACCCGAATTGCTAGCATCCGACTCTATTATAATATCTGGAGCTTTCCCAAATATAGCTCTGCCGTTCCAAGCTTCGATATTGGAAAGCCACCAGATCAATTCTGTCCTGGCTTCTTCTGATAAAGAGATTCTGTGAGAATAAGAAAAACCCTTTCTCAAATAAAATATTTTTAATCTCTGTAAAGCTCTGTAGTGTAAGGGAGCTGGAAATATTGCCTGAATAGAAGAAGACAGAAGACCCACTATTCTTGCAAGAGTCCTGATAGGAAAGAATTTCTTCTTTAGAAGGTGTGAAATTTCTGATTTTATTTTCTTTATTTTCTCTGAAGGTAAGCTTAGGGTAGAAACTGTAGTATCTATTAAGAAACCTAGAAAAAACAACTTCTGGGATGGTATCAGAACCGATTTCTTGAAAATGACTAGAAAACCTAGGTTCTTCAAAATGTCTAAAGTCATCTCTAGCTGAGTGGAAAGGACAGAAGGATCCTGATTCATAATGAGAATGTCGTCCAAGTAAATAATTAGACGAATTCCTCTTAATCTCAACCATGCTACAACGGGTTTTAAAATCTTGGTAAAAACCCATGGAGCGGACGATAAACCGAAAGGGAGACAAGTAAACTGCCAAATAGAATCTTTCCAAAGAAATCTGAGAAATTTCCGATGGGAAAAATGTATAGGGACTGTTAAATAAGCATCTGTTAGATCTAATCTTACTAACCAATCCTTGTCCATCAGACAATCTCTCAAAAGGTGAATACCTTCCATCTTGAAGTGATTGTACGATAGGAAAGCATTCAGATTTCTCAGATTTATCACTGGACGAAAAGAACCTTCTTTCTTTTTCACAAAGAACATGTTGCTGAGAAAGGAGTTTAACGTGTCTGGAGCTAATTCTATAGCTTTTTCTAAATGGAGATTGGAGATCTCTAGATCTAGTAAATCTGCATCTGTTTTTGCAAAAACGATGGGATTTGGAATCTGAACTTGAAAGGGAGGGGAAATAAAATCTAGAAGAAGACCTGAAACAGCTTTTATTACCCAAACATCTAAAGTAATTATTTTCCAATTTTCTATAAAAAGGGATAATCTGCCTCCAACTATGTGTGGAGAAAAATTTGTGAGATGTAAAGAAAAAGTTTTTACCTGAGACGGGTCTGGGACGAGACCTTGACCTTGAGAATCTGGGATTCCATGGACGGTGACATGAGGGAAAGAAACTTGAGAGTGAAGGGTTGAGAGGAGGATATTGTTGAAATTGAGGTTGGTCATTAAAGTTTGAACGACCGGGAAAGCAACCTCTTCATTTCCCGGCCCATTCAAAAACACGATTGTGTTGAGGATAAAAAAATCTTTTTTGTGGAAGTCTTCACTTTGTTTAGTGAATTGAAGGTATTCACATATGCGCTGTGTTCCTTCAAACCAAGATCTCCAAAGAGAAAGCCTTCTGCCTGAGTACCCATCTCTGTGGGAGCAAATCTTTGGTTCAATGCGTCTTAAGACCATTCTTCTGCGTTCTGAAGACATGGCCGTATTGGCGTCTCCAAATAAATATACGGATCTTTGAATCCACTGTCTTACAGTGTAAGGGTCTAACATCACTTTGTTAACAATTGCCTCCTTTGTGAGCTCAAAATTTTTTGTAATTGGACCCAAAGAATCCAAATATCTGTCCTGACAAGCTTTAAGGTATCTGTCAGGACCTTTTTTAAGGTTAAAATTTTTATTATTGACAAATTTAATAATGTTTGCATCAATCTCCGGGGTAATTGCAGTTTTATGAGGTAAATCTGGCCGAGGACTTTCGGCTTTCAAGGTTGATCTGGCTTTATTAGAGAGAGATTTTCTCAAATAATGGTCTAAAAATTTTGCGACCCTTTTAGATGGTCTCCAATTAGAGGATCTAGGGTGCTGGAGATCCTCTGGGTCCAAATAGATATAATGAAAGAAAGCAAATGAGTGTAATAAGAACAAAATAAGAAAGAAATAAAAATAAAGTGGGTAAAAGAAAAAACGGAACTTATATAAAGACAGTAAAAATATAACAATACCAAAACGAATTGACATAACATTAAATAAAAACTATTTTTAATACCCAATAATTTTCAAATGAGCTAGCAAAGATAATACTTAACTTTGAGAGCAGCAAAAGAAAAGAGGCAGTTGGGATTGTGTGTGGACTATTTATAACATATGGAACTGTGCTGATTGGTCTGTTTTGAATATTAACTTCCAATGTGGTTTTTCATTGGTCATTGTTTTTATTTCCATTCTTTCTATGTTATATGTTTAATGTATTATGTTACTTTGAATGGCTGTGGAGTAGTAAAGGAAAAGGCTTATGCAAAATATAAGTCTCTGTCCTTGTAATAAAATTCAGCATACATGTGCTAAATGAATGCTGAATATGACTGCTGACAGTGGCACTTGGCTATTTTTATCACTGAATATATTAGTGTGAAAGTGCAAGTCCAGATCTTTGTGCACACTACCACATCCAGCGCCAAAATAGCTGAAATGCCACTGCCCACGGCCATATTCGGCATTAATGTTTGCCCATACCTTATATACATAACACATAGCTTATTTAATCATAGTACTAGAATGTTAAATTCTGTAAATGTTCATAGATCTACAAGGTTATAAGTATCTAATAATTAATCAAATTAGTATACAGGTACAAATCTCTAAATCCTTCATTCCAAAATCTGGAATTCTAAAATCCAGACTTTTTTATTAATATTTTTTTTTTTTTTTTTTAATTATAATGTCTCCCACCAGTAAATAACAATCTTCTCTGCCTGTGTCTCTGGTTTGCTTTTTGTGTTCTTAAATACAAATGCTGGTCTATATTTATTTGAAACAGCTCTTACCTTTCTGGTTATGGTCATATACTATCTTTCTGATGGTACTAGTTATATAAAAATTATATAAAACTACTTTAAGGTTGCATGTATAAGCTGTATTATGACATGTACATATTGCCTAAAGATATATGAGATATTTGTTGTTTGCACTGGGTCCCATCCCCTCTCCAAGCAATCTGTCACCTTTTACAGATGCAAATATTCCAATATCCTGAAATCCAAACCTTTTCCAGTCCCAGGCAGTTTGGATAGAGGGTTTTGTACCTGTATTTTAAGTAAACCCACATTCTATTTAGAAAAAAAAAACTATACACCCATTTAACAGATGCTAACAAAATGCTAAACATGATTTATATAAAGCGCTAATGATCATTTTAATGAGTATATTACAAAAGTAAAAATGAGCTTGAATTAATTATCTTCTAATTTAAAATGTTATCCCAAAATATATTGCATTTTACGAACTGAAAGTAAAATCATTCTTGACTTACTAACATTTTTCAAACTTTTTTTTTTTTTAAATTGCTAAATTAAATTTGTACAAGAATAGTTCAAATCTGTAAAAATTAGTTAAAGTGATAAAAAATGTCAAAATTTAAATGTACATGGGTGCATTTCAACTGTAAATGTTTTTTTCTAAATGCAATTATTAAAAATTACCATTTCTTCTGTTAAGTGTGATCAGTCCACGGGTCATCATTACTTCTGGGATATAACTCCTCCCCAACAGGAAGTGCAAGAGGATTCACCCAGCAGAGCTGCATATAGCTCCTCCCCTCTACGTCACTCCCAGTCATTCTCTTGCACCCAACGACTAGATAGGATGTGTGAGAGGACTATGGTGATTATACTTAGTTTTATATCTTCAATCAAAAGTTTGTTATTTTAAAATAGCACCGGAGTGTGTTATTACCTCTCTGGCAGAGTTTGAAGAAGAATCTACCAGAGTTTTGCTATGATTTTAGCCGGAGTAGTTAAGATCATATTGCTGTTCTCGGCCATCTGAGGAGTGAGGTAAACTTCAGATCAGGGGACAGCGAGCAGATGAATCTGCATAGAGGTATGTAGCAGTTTTTATTTTCTGACAATGGAATTGATGAGAAAATCCTGCCATACCGATATAATGTCATGTATGTATACTTTACACTTCAGTATTCTGGGGAATGGTACTTCACTAGAATTACACTGTAAGAAATACATAAAGCTGTTTAATAACTAGAGATTATGTTTAACGTTTTTGCTGGAAAGTAAAATCGTTTTCATTTGCTGAGGTACTGTGTGAATAAATGTTTGGGCACTATTTCTCCAACATAGGTGTGTCCGGTCCACGGCGTCATCCTTACTTGTGGGATATTCTCTTCCCCAACAGGAAATGGCAAAGAGCCCAGCAAAGCTGGTCACATGATCCCTCCTAGGCTCCGCCTACCCCAGTCATTCTCTTTGCCGTTGTACAGGCAACATCTCCACGGAGATGGCTTAGAGTTTTTTAGTGTTTAACTGTAGTTTTTCATTATTCAATCAAGAGTTTGTTATTTTCAAATAGTGCTGGTACGTACTATTTACTCAGAAACAGAAAAGAGATGAAGAATTCTGTTTGTATGAGGAAAATGATTTTAGCAACCGTAACTAAAATCCATGGCTGTTCCACACAGGACTGTTGAGAGCAATTAACTTCAGTTGGGGGAACAGTTTGCAGTCTCTTGCTGCTTGAGGTATGACACATTCTAACAAGACGATGTAATGCTGGAAGCTGTCATTTTCCCTATGGGATCCGGTAAGCCATGTTTATTACGATTGTAAATAAGGGCTTCACAAGGGCTTATTTAAACTGTAGACTTTTTTTGGGCTAAATCGATTGATATTAACACTTATTTAGCCTTGAGGAATCATTTATTCTGGGTATTTTGATTTAATAATATCGGCAGGCACTGTTTTAGACACCTTATTCTTTAGGGGCTTTCCCAAAGCATAGGCAGAGTCTCATTTTCGCGCCGGTGTTGCGCACTTGTTTTTGAGAGGCATGGCATGCAGTCGCATGTGAGAGGAGCTCTGATACTCATAAAAGACTTCTGAAGGCGTCATTTGGTATCGTATTCCCCTTTGGGTTTGGTTGGGTCTCAGCAAAGCAGATACCAGGGACTGTAAAGGGGTTTAAAGCTTAAAACGGCTCCGGTTCCGTTATTTTAAGGGTTAAAGCTTCCAAAATTGGTGTGCAATATTTTCAAGGCTTTAAGACGCTGTGGTGAAAATTTGGTGAATTTTGAACAATTCCTTCATGTTTTTTCGCAATTGCAGTAATAAAGTGTGTTCAGTTTAAAATTTAAAGTGACAGTAACGGTTTTATTTTAAAACGTTTTTTGTACTTTCTGATCAAGTTTATGCCTGTTTAACATGTCTGAACTACCAGATAGACTGTGTTCTGAATGTGGGGAAGCCAGAATTCCTATTCATTTAAATAAATGTGATTTATGTGATAATGACAATGATGCCCAAGATGATTCCTCAAGTGAGGGGAGTAAGCATGGTACTGCATCATTCCCTCCTTCGTCTACACGAGTCTTGCCCACTCAGGAGGCCCCTAGTACATCTAGCGCGCCAATACTCCTTACTATGCAACAATTAACGGCTGTAATGGATAATTCTGTCAAAAACATTTTAGCCAAAATGAACCCTTGTCAGCGTAAGCGTGGATGCTCTGTTTTAGTTACTGAAGAGCATGACGACGCTGATATTAATATCTCTGAAGGGCCCCTAACCCAATTTGAGGGGGCCAGGGAGGTTTTGTCTGAGGGAGAAATTACTGATTTAGGGAACATTTCTCAGCAGGCTGAATCTGATGTGATTACATTTAAATTTAAATTGGAACATCTCCGCATTTTGCTTAAGGAGGTATTATCCACTCTGGATGATTGTGAAAATTTAGTCATCCCAGAGAAACTATGTAAAATGGACAAGTTCCTAGAGGTGCCGGGGCTCCCAGAAGCTTTCCTATACCCAAGCGGGTGGCGGACATTGTTAATAAAGAATGGGAAAGGCCCGGTATTCCTTTCGTCCCTCCCCCCATATTTAAAAAATTGTTTCCTATGGTCGACCCCAGAAAGGACTTATGGCAGTCAGTCCCCAAGGTCGAGGGAGCGGTTTCTACTTTAAACAAACGCACCACTATTCCCATAGAGGATAGTTGTGCTTTCAAAGATCCTATGGATAAAAAATTAGAAGGTTTGCTTAAAAAGATGTTTGTTCAGCAGGGTTACCTTCTACAACCCATTTCATGCATTGTCCCTGTCACTACAGCCGCATATTTCTGGTTTGATGAACTGCTTAAGGTGCTCGATAGTGACTCTCCTCCTTATGAGGAGATTATGGACAGAATCAATGCTCTCAAATTGGCTAATTCTTTCACTCTAGACGCCTCTTTGCAATTGGCTAAGTTAGCGGCTAAGAACTCTGGGTTTGCTATTGTGGCGCGCAGAGCGCTCTGGTTGAAATCTTGGTCGGCTGATGCGTCTTCCAAGAACAAGCTACTAAACATTCCTTTCAAGGGGAAAACGCTGTTTGGTCCTGACTTGAAAGAGATTATATCTGATATCACTGGGGGTAAGGGCCACGCCCTTCCTCAGGATCGGCCCTTCAAGGCAAAAAATAGACCTAATTTTCGTCCCTTTCGTAAAAACGGACCAGCCCAAGGTGCTACGTCCTCTAAGCAAGAGGGTAATACTTCTCAGGCCAAGCCAGCTTGGAGACCAATGCAAGGCTGGAACAAGGGAAAGCAGGCCAAGAAACCTGCCACTGCTACCAAGACAGCATGAAATATTGGCCCCCGATCCGGGACCGGATCTGGTGGGGGGCAGACTCTCTCTCTTCGCTCAGGCTTGGGCAAGAGATGTTCTGGATCCTTGGGCGCTAGAAATAGTCTCCCAGGGTTATCTTCTGGAATTCAAGGGACTTCCCCCAAGGGGGAGGTTCCACAAGTCGCAGTTGTCTTCAGACCACATAAAAAGACAGGCGTTCTTACATTGTGTAGAAGACCTGTTAAAAATGGGAGTGATTCATCCTGTTCCATTAAGAGAACAAGGGATGGGGTTCTACTCCAATCTGTTCATAGTTCCCAAAAAAGAGGGAACGTTCAGACCAATCCTAGATCTCAAGATCTTAAACAAATTTCTCAAGGTCCCATCGTTCAAGATGGAAACCATTCGAACTATCCTTCCTTCCATCCAGGAAGGTCAATTTATGACCACGGTGGATTTAAAGGATGCGTATCTACATATTCCTATCCACAAGGAACATCATCGGTTCCTAAGGTTTGCATTCCTGGACAAACATTACCAGTTCGTGGCGCTTCCTTTCGGATTAGCCACTGCTCCAAGGATTTTCACAAAGGTACTAGGGTCCCTTCTAGCGGTGCTAAGACCAAGGGGCATTGCAGTAGTACCTTACCTGGACGACATTCTGATTCAAGCGTCGTCCCTTCCTCAAGCAAAGGCTCACACGGACATTGTCCTGGCCTTTCTCAGATCTCACGGCTGGAAAGTGAACGTGGAAAAGAGTTCTCTATCCCCGTCAACAAGGGTTCCCTTCTTGGGAACAATTATAGACTCCTTAGAAATGAGGATCTTTCTAACAGAGGCCAGAAAAACAAAGCTTCTGGACTCTTGTCGGATACTTCATTCCGTTCCTCTTCCTTCCATAGCTCAGTGCATGGAAGTGATCGGGTTGATGGTGGCGGCGATGGACATAGTTCCTTTTGCGCGCATTCATCTAAGACCATTACAACTGTGCATGCTCAGTCAGTGGAATGGGGACTATACAGACTTGTCTCCGAAGATACAAGTAAATCAGAGGACCAGAGACTCACTCCGTTGGTGGCTGTCCCTGGACAATCTGTCTCAAGGGATGATGTTCCACAGACCAGAGTGGGTCATTGTCACGACCGACGCCAGTCTGATAGGCTGGGGCGCGGTCTGGGGATCCCTGAAAGCTCAGGGTCTTTGGTCTCGGGAAGAATCTCTTCTACCGATAAATATTCTGGAACTGAGAGCGATATTCAATGCGCTCCAGGCCTGGCCCCAGCTTGCGAGGACCAGGTTCATACGGTTTCAATCAGACAACATGACGACTGTGGCGTACATCAACCATCAGGGGGGAACAAGGAGTTCCCTAGCGATGGAAGAAGTAACCAAAATTATTCTTTGGGCGGAGTCTCACTCCTGCCACCTGTCTGCTATCCACATCCCAGGAGTGGAAAATTGGGAAGCGGATTTTCTGAGTCGTCAGACATTGCATCCGGGGGAGTGGGAACTCCATCCGGAAATCTTTGCCCGAGTCACTCCTGTGGGGCATTCCAGACATGGATCTGATGGCCTCTCGTCAGAACTTCAAAGTTCCTTGCTACGGGGCCAGATCCAGGGATCCCAAGGCGGCTCTAGTGGATGCACTAGTAGCACCTTGGACCTTCAAACTAGCTTATGTGTTCCCGCCATTTCCTCTCATCCCCAGGCTGATAGCCAGGATCAAGCAGGAGAGGGCGTCGGTGATCTTGATAGCTCCTGCGTGGCCACGCAGGACTTGGTATGCAGATCTGGTGAATATGTCATCGGCTCCACCTTGGAAGCTACCTTTGAGACGAGACCTTCTTGTTCAGGGTCCGTTCGAACATCCGAATCTGGTTTCACTCCAGCTGACTGCTTGGAGATTGAACGCTTGATTTTATCGAAGCGAGGATTCTCAGATTCTGTGATCGATACTCTTGTTCAGGCCAGAAAGCCTGTGACTAGAAAGATTTACCACAAAATTTGGAAAAAATATATCTGTTGGTGTGAATCTAAAGGATTCCCTTGGGACAAGGTTAAGATTCCTAGGATTCTATCCTTCCTTCAAGAAGGATTGGAGAAAGGATTATCTGCAAGTTCCCTGAAGGGACAGATTTCTGCCTTGTCGGTATTACTTCACAAAAAGCTGGCAGCTGTGCCAGATGTTCAAGCCTTTGTTCAGGCTCTGGTTAGAATCAAGCCTGTTTACAAACCTTTGACTCCTCCTTGGAGTCTCAATTTAGTTCTTTCAGTTCTTCAGGGGGTTCCGTTTGAACCCTTACATTCCGTTGATATTAAGTTATTATCTTGGAAAGTTTTGTTTTTAGTTGCGATTTCTTCTGCTAGAAGAGTCTCAGAATTATCTGCTCTGCAGTGTTCTCCTCCTTATCTGGTGTTCCATGCAGATAAGGTGGTTTTACGTACTAAACCTGGTTTTCTTCCAAAAGTTGTTTCTAACAAAAACATTAACCAGGAGATTATCGTACCTTCTCTGTGTCCAAAACCAGTTTCAAAGAAGGAACGTTTGTTGCACAATTTGGATGTTGTTCGCGCTCTAAAATTCTATTTAGATGCTACAAAGGATTTTAGACAAACATCTTCCTTGTTTGTTGTTTATTCAGGTAAAAGGAGAGGTCAAAAAGCAACTTCTACCTCTCTCTCTTTTTGGATTAAAAGCATCATCAGATTGGCTTACGAGACTGCCGGACGGCAGCCTCCCGAAAGAATCACAGCTCATTCCACTAGGGCTGTGGCTTCCACATGGGCCTTCAAGAACGAGGCTTCTGTTGATCAGATATGTAGGGCAGCGACTTGGTCTTCACTGCACACTTTTACCAAATTTTACAAGTTTGATACTTTTGCTTCTTCTGAGGCTATTTTTGGGAGAAAGGTTTTGCAAGCCGTGGTGCCTTCCATTTAGGTGACCTGATTTGCTCCCTCCCTTCATCCGTGTCCTAAAGCTTTGGTATTGGTTCCCACAAGTAAGGATGACGCCGTGGACCGGACACACCTATGTTGGAGAAAACAGAATTTATGTTTACCTGATAAATTTCTTTCTCCAACGGTGTGTCCGGTCCACGGCCCGCCCTGGTTTTTTTAATCAGGTCTGATATTTTATTTTCTTTAACTACAGTCACCACGGTACCATATGGTTTCTCCTATGCAAATATTCCTCCTTAACGTCGGTCGAATGACTGGGGTAGGCGGAGCCTAGGAGGGATCATGTGACCAGCTTTGCTGGGCTCTTTGCCATTTCCTGTTGGGGAAGAGAATATCCCACAAGTAAGGATGACGCCGTGGACCGGACACACCGTTGGAGAAAGAAATTTATCAGGTAAACATAAATTCTGTTTTTTCCACTTGGCAGTTGCTTAATCTGTTTTTCTGACAGTTTCTGTTCTCCCTCACTGCTGTGTGTGAGGGGGAGGGGCCGTTTTTTGGCGCTTTTTCTATGCATCAAATATTTCAGTCAGCAACTCATTGTATTCCCTGCATGATCCGGTTCATCTCTACAGAGCTCAGGGGTCTTCAAAACTTATTTTGAGGGAGGTAATTTCTCTCAGCAGAGCTGTGAGAATTATAGTTTGACTGAGATAAAAAATGTTTATTCTGTAATTTGTTTCCTGCTTTCAGAATTTGTTATCTTTGCTAATGGGATTAAACCTTTGCTAAAGTTGTGTTGTTTACAAGGATTGAGGCTATAACTGTTTCAATTTATTAATTTTCAACTGTCATAGATCTTCTGTGCTTCTTAAAGGCACAGTACATTTTAATATTATTCTAATTGAATTGTATTTCCAAGTTGCAAGTTTATTTGCTAGTGTGTTAAACATGTCTGATTCAGAGGATGATACCTGTGTCATTTGTTGCAATGCCAAAGTGGAGCCCAATAGAAATTTATGTACTAACTGTATTGATGCTACTTTAAATAAAAGTCAATCTGTACAAATTGAACAAATTTCACCAAACAACGAGGGGAGAGTTATGCCGACTAACTCGCCTCACGTGTCAGTACCTACATTTCCCGCTCAGAGGGAGGTGCGTGATATTGTAGCGCCGAGTACATCTGGGCGGCCATTACAAATCACATTACAGGATATGGCTACTGTTATGACTGAGGTTTTGGCTAAATTACCAGAACTAAGAGGTAAGCGTGATCACTCTGGGGTGAGAACAGAGTGCGCTGATAATATTAGGGCCATGTCAGACACTGCGTCACAGGTGGCAGAACATGAGGACGGAGAACTTCATTCTGTGGGTGACGGTTCTGATCCAAACAGACTGGATTCAGATATTTCAAATTTTAAATTTAAACTGGAAAACATCCGTGTATTACTAGGGGAGGTGTTAGCGGCTCTGAATGATTGTAACACAGTTGCAATACCAGAGAAAATGTGTAGGTTGGATAAATATTTTGCGGTACCGACGAGTACTGAGGTTTTTCCTATACCTAAGAGACTTACTGAAATTGTTACTAAGGAGTGGGATAGACCCGGTGTGCCGTTCTCACCCCCTCCGATATTTAGAAAAATGTTTCCAATAGACGCCACCACAAGGGACTTATGGCAAACGGTCCCTAAGGTGGAGGGAGCAGTTTCTACCTTAGCTAAGCGTACCACTATCCCGGTGGAGGATAGCTGTGCTTTTTCAGATCCAATGGATAAAAAGTTAGAGGGTTACCTTAAGAAAATGTTTGTTCAACAAGGTTTTATATTGCAACCCCTTGCATGCATTGCGCCGATCACGGCTGCAGCGGCATTCTGGATTGAGTCTCTGGAAGAGAACATTGGTTCAGCTACTCTGGACGACATTACGGACAGGCTTAGAGTCCTTAAACTAGCTAATTCATTCATTTCGGAGGCCGTAGTACATCTTACTAAACTTACGGCGAAGAATTCAGGATTCGCCATTCAGGCACGCAGGGCGCTGTGGCTAAAATCCTGGTCAGCTGATGTTACTTCTAAGTCTAAATTGCTTAATATACCTTTCAAAGGGCAGACCTTATTCGGGCCCGGGTTGAAAGAGATTATCGCTGACATTACAGGAGGTAAAGGCCATGCCCTGCCTCAGGACAAAGCCAAAGCCAAGACTAGACAGTCTAATTTTCGTTCCTTTCGTAATTTCAAAGCAGGAGCAGCATCAACTTCCTCTGCACCAAAACAGGAAGGAGCTGTTGCTCGCTACAGACAAGGCTGGAAACCTAACCAGTCCTGGAACAAGGGCAAGCAGACTAGGAAACCTGCTGCTGCCCCTAAAACAGCATGAATTGAGGGCCCCCGATCCGGGATCGGATCTAGTGGGGGGCAGACTTTCTCTCTTCGCCCAGGCTTGGGCAAGAGATGTTCAGGATCCCTGGGCGCTAGAGATAATATCTCAGGGATACCTTCTGGACTTCAAATACTCTCCTCCAAGAGAGAGATTTCATCTGTCAAGATTGTCAACAATCCAGACAAAGAAAGAGGCGTTTCTACGCTGCGTACAAGAGGTCTTGTTAATGGGAGTAATCCATCCAGTTCCACGATCGGAACAGGGACAGGGGTTTTACTCAAATCTGTTTGTGGTTCCCAAAAAAGAGGGAACTTTCAGACCAATCCTGGACTTAAAGATCCTAAACAAATTCCTAAGAGTTCCATCGTTCAAGATGGAGACTATTCGGACAATTTTACCTATGATCCAAGAGGGTCAATACATGACCACTGTAGATTTAAAAGATGCTTACCTTCACATACCGATTCACAAAGATCATTATCGGTACCTAAGGTTTGCCTTCCTAGACAGGCATTACCAGTTTGTGGCTCTTCCATTCGGATTGGCTACAGCTCCAAGAATCTTCACAAAGGTTCTGGGTGCTCTTCTGGCGGTACTAAGACCACGGGGAATCTCGGTAGCTCCATACCTAGACGACATTCTGATACAAGCTTCAAGCTTTCAAACTGCCAAGTCTCATACAGAGTTAGTGCTGGCATTTCTAAGGTCACATGGATGGAAGGTGAACGAAAAGAAAAGTTCACTCGTTCCACTCACAAGAGTTCCCTTCCTGGGGACTCTTATAGATTCTGTAGAAATGAAGATTTACCTGACAGAGGACAGGCTAACAAGACTTCAAAGTGCTTGCCGCACCCTTCATTCCATTCAACACCCGTCAGTGGCTCAATGCATGGAGGTAATCGGCTTAATGGTAGCGGCAATGGACATAGTACCCTTTGCACGCTTACACCTCAGACCACTGCAACTGTGCATGCTAAGTCAGTGGAATGGGGATTACTCATACTTATCCCCTTCTCTGAATCTGGATCAAGAGACCAGAAATTCTCTTCTATGGTGGCTTTCTCGGCCACATCTGTCCAGGGGGATGCCATTCAGCAGACCAGACTGGACAATTGTAACAACAGACGCCAGCCTTCTAGGTTGGGGTGCCGTCTGGAATTCTCTGAAGGCTCAGGGACAATGGAGTCAGGAGGAGAGTCTCCTGCCAATAAACATTCTGGAATTGAGAGCAGTTCTCAATGCCCTCCTGGCTTGGCCCCAGTTGACAACTCGGGGGTTCATCAGGTTTCAGTCGGACAACATCACGACTGTAGCTTACATCAACCATCAGGGAGGGACAAGAAGCTCCCTAGCTATGATGGAAGTATCAAAGATAATTTGCTGGGCAGAGTCTCACTCTTGCCACCTGTCAGCAATCCACATCCCGGGAGTGGAGAACTGGGAGGCGGATTTCTTAAGTCGTCAGACTTTTCATCCGGGGGAGTGGGAACTTCATCCGGAGGTCTTTGCCCAAATACTTCGACGTTGGGGCAAACCAGAGATAGATCTCATGGCGTCTCGACAGAACGCCAAGCTTCCTCGTTACGGGTCCAGATCCAGGGATCCAGGAGCAGTCCTGATAGATGCTCTGACAGCACCTTGGGACTTCAGGATGGCTTACGTGTTTCCACCCTTCCCGTTGCTTCCTCGATTGATTGCCAGAATCAAACAAGAGAGAGCATCAGTGATTCTAATAGCACCTGCGTGGCCACGCAGGACTTGGTATGCAGACCTGGTGGACATGTCATCCTGTCCACCTTGGTCTCTACCTCTGAAACAGGACCTTCTGATACAGGGTCCCTTCAAACATCAAAATCTAACTTCTCTGAAGCTGACTGCTTGGAAATTGAACGCTTGATTTTATCAAGACGTGGATTTTCTGAGTCAGTTATTGATACCTTAATACAGGCTAGGAAACCTGTTACCAGAAAGATTTACCATAAGATATGGCGTAAATACCTATATTGGTGTGAATCCAAAGGTTACTCTTGGAGTAAGGTTAGGATTCCTAGGATATTGTCTTTTCTACAAGAAGGTTTAGAAAAGGGTTTATCTGCTAGTTCATTAAAGGGACAGATCTCAGCTCTGTCCATTCTGTTACACAAACGTCTGTCAGAAGTTCCTGACGTCCAGGCTTTTTGTCAGGCTTTGGCCAGAATTAAGCCTGTGTTTAAAACTGTTGCTCCACCATGGAGTTTAAACCTTGTTCTTAATGTTTTACAGGGCGTTCCGTTTGAACCCCTTCATTCCATTGATATAAAGTTGTTATCTTGGAAAGTTCTATTTTTAATGGCTATTTCCTCGGCTCGAAGAGTCTCTGAATTATCAGCCTTACATTGTGATTCTCCTTATTTGATTTTTCATTCGGATAAGGTAGTCCTGCGTACTAAACCTGGGTTCTTACCTAAGGTAGTTACTAACAGGAATATCAATCAAGAGATTGTTGTTCCTTCTTTATGCCCAAATCCTTCTTCAAAGAAGGAACGTCTACTGCACAACCTGGATGTAGTCCGTGCTCTAAAATTTTACTTACAGGCAACTAAGGAATTTCGACAAACGTCTTCTCTGTTTGTCATTTACTCTGGGCAGAGGAGAGGTCAAAAAGCTTCCGCTACCTCTCTTTCTTTTTGGCTTCGTAGCATAATTCGTTTAGCTTATGAGACTGCTGGACAGCAGCCTCCTGAAAGAATTACAGCTCATTCTACTAGAGCTGTGGCTTCCTCTTGGGCCTTCAAGAATGAGGCCTCTGTTGAACAGATTTGCAAGGCTGCAACTTGGTCTTCGCTTCATACTTTTTCCAAATTTTACAAATTTGACACTTTTGCTTCATCGGAGGCTATTTTTGGGAGAAAGGTTCTTCAGGCAGTGGTTCCTTCTGTATAAAGAGCCTGCCTATCCCTCCCGTCATCCGTGTACTTTTGCTTTGGTATTGGTATCCCAGAAGTAATGATGACCCGTGGACTGATCACACTTAACAGAAGAAAACATAATTTATGCTTACCTGATAAATTCCTTTCTTCTGTAGTGTGATCAGTCCACGGCCCGCCCTGTTTTTAAGGCAGGTAAATATTTTTTAATTTATACTCCAGTCACCACTTCACCCTTGGCTTTTCCTTTCTCGTTGGTCCTTGGTCGAATGACTGGGAGTGACGTAGAGGGGAGGAGCTATATGCAGCTCTGCTGGGTGAATCCTCTTGCACTTCCTGTTGGGGAGGAGTTATATCCCAGAAGTAATGATGACCCGTGGACTGATCACACTACAGAAGAAAGGAATTTATCAGGTAAGCATAAATTATGTTTTTCCCCCCAAATGCTTCTTGTAAAGGTTATTACTGTTTCAGCATGTCAGTATTTGGCTGGGTTATAACACTATATATTTAATAATTATTAAATTCCAAAGTTCTTTTTATTTGTTAATATTTATAGACACATTAAAATACATTTGTAGGAACCAAGATATGAGTCAATACTATACACGTTTAAAACTATTAAAATATGCTATGCAGGGGGGGCGTGTCTGACCACCGACCGAGCTGGCTGCTTTTGATTAGGGCTCCACAGAGGAGTATTTAAAATCGCTGTTTCTCCAACATTGGTGTGTCCAGTCCACAGCTTCATCCTTACTTGTGGGATATTCTCTTCCCCTACAGGAAATGGCAAAGAGAGCACCCAGCAAGAGCTGTCCATATAGCTCCCCCTCTGGCTCCCCCCCCCAGTCATTCTCTTTGCCGCTCTGAACAAGTAGCATCTCCACGGGGATGGTAAAGAGTATGTGGTGTTAGTTGTAGTTTTTTATTCTTCTATCAAGAGTTTGTTATTTTAAAATAGTGCCGGTTTGTACTATTTACTATAAAACAGAAAAGGATGAAGAGTTCTGTTTAAAAGAAGAGTATGATTTTAGCAGCAGTAACTAAAATCAATTGCTGTTCCCACGCAGGACTGTTGAGCCCAGAGAACTTCAGTTGGGGGGAACAGTTTGCAGACTTTTCTGCTCAAGGTATGATCAGTCATATTTCTAGCAAGACATGTTAATGGTAGAAGACTGTCAGTTTTCCCTTAAGGGGTAAGTAAGCCATTTTCTTAGACTCATAACAGATTAAGGCTTACAAATGGGCTATACACTGGTTGACACTATTGTGGGCTAAATCGATTGTTTTATTTCATATTTTAATGGCATTTAGAGTGTTTTGTGCACTTAAAAGCACTTTTGGGAACGTTTTTTATCGCCTGGCATTGAGTTAAACGGCTATTTCAGTCAGGAAGGCCCCTTCACTCTGGTATGCAGAGGAAGGAGGCCCCGTTTTCGCGCCTCAATTGCGCAGTTTACTTCCATGGCAGTGCATGCAGCTTCATGTGAGGGGTCCTGTGGCATACTAAAACGGACTCTGGAAGGTTTATTTCATTGCTGAATAACTCTCAGGGAAGGTAAAAAGCTGCAGCAAGGCTGTGGCTGTGATTGTAGTGTACTAAAATTGTCTAATTGAACAAATAGCTCCGGTTTGCTCATTTTAAGGGTTAAAGTCTTGAAACTTGGTGTGCAATACTTTCAGGGCATTAGGACTCTGGGGTAAAAAATTTGTAAAAATCGGACATTGCCTTCATTGTTTTTCAATATATCAGAAATAAAGTGTGCCTGTTTATTATTTAAAGGGACAGTAACGCTTTTCTTTAAAAACGCTTTTATTGCATTATTAGCCTGCCAAATTCTGTCATGTCTATACCTTCAGATGGCTTATGTTCTGTGTGTATTAAAGCCAAGGTGATTCCCCCAATTAATGTTTGTGCAAATTGTGTCATAGCGTCCAAACAAAGTATGGACAGTACTGCCACATTGAATAAGATTGCCCAAGATGATTCTTCTAATGAAGGTAGTGGGGATAGTTCCTCATCCTCTCCTTCTGTGTCAACACCAGTTTTGCCCGCGCAGGCGATACCTAGTACATCTAGCGCGCCAATGCTTGTTACTATGCAACAGTTAACAGCAGTAATGGATAATTCTATAGCAAATCTGTTATCCAAACTGCCATCCTACCCTAGAAAGCGTGACAGCTCAGTTTTAAACACAGAAGATGAGCAAGTTGGCGCTGAGGACAATTTATCAGTTATACCCTCACATCAATCTGAATTGGCAGTGAGGGAGGGCCTGTCTGAGGGGGAAATTTCTGATTCAGGAAAAGTTTCTCAGCAGGCAGACACTGATGTCGTAAAATTTAAATTTAAGTTAGAACATTCCCGCGCCCTGCTTAAGGAGGTCCTAACTACTCTTGATGACTGTGATTCTTTGGTAATTCCAGAGAAATTGTGCAAGATGGACAAATTCTTAGAGGTCCCAGTGCACGCTGATGCCTTTCCGATACCCAAGCGGGTGGCGGATATAGTGACTAAGGAGTGGGAAAAGCCAGGTATACCTTTTGTTCCACCTCCTATATTCAAGAAAATGTTCCCCATTGTTGACCCCAGAAGGGACGCATGGCAAACGGTTCCTAAGGTTGAGGGGGCAGTGTCAACGTTAGCTAAGCGCACAACTATTCCTATTGAGGACAGTTGCGCTTTTAAAGATCCTATGGATAAAAAATTGGAAGGATTGCTAAAAAAGATATTTGTTCAGCAAGGTTTCCTACTTCAACCAATCTCGTGCATTATTCCTGTCACCTCGGCAGCGTATTTTTGGTTCGAGGAACTAGAAAATTCGCTCCAAAAAGAGACTCCATATGATGAAGTCATGGACAGAATTCACGCACTAAAGTTGACTAATTCCTTTATTTTGGATGCCGCTTTCCAATTGGCTAAGTTAGCGGCGAAAAATTCAGGGTTTGCAATAGTGGCGCGCAGAGCGCTTTGGCTAAAATCCTGGTCGGCGGATGTGTCGTCCAAGTATAAATTGCTTAATATTCCTTTCAAGGGTAAGACCCTTTTCGGGCCGGAATTGAAAGAGATTATTTCAGACATTACTGGTGGAAAGGGACATGCCCTCCCACAGGATAGAACCTTTAAAGGCTAAGAACAAATCTAATTTTCGTTCCTTTCGCAATTTCAGGAACGGACCGAATCCTAACTCTGCGGCCTCCAGACAAGAAGGCAACTCTTCCCAGCCTAAGCCAGCATGGAAACCATTGCAAGGCTGGAACAATGGTAAACAGGCCAAGAAGCCTGCTGCTGCTACCAAGACAGCATGAAGGGGTAGCCCCCGATCCGGGACCGGATCTAGTAGGGGGCAGACTTTCTCTCTTCGCTCAGGCTTGGGCAAGAGACGTTCAGGATCCCTGGGCACTAGAAATAGTCTCTCAGGGGTATCTTCTAGAGTTCAAGGAACTTCCTCCAAGGGGAAGGTTCCACATGTCTCGCTTATCTTCAGACCAGATAAAGAGACAGGCATTCTTACATTGCGTAGGAGACCTATTAAAAATGGGAGTGATAAACCCAGTTCCAACAGCGGAACAAGGTCTGGGTTTTTACTCAAACCTGTTTGTAGTTCCCAAAAAAGAGGGAACTTTCAGGCCAATTCTGGATCTAAAAATTCTAAACAAATTCCTCAGAGTTCCATCGTTCAAAATGGAAACCATTCGGACAATTTTACCAACAATCCAGGAGGGTCAATATATGACTACCGTGGACTTAAAGGATGCGTACCTGCATATTCCTATCCACAAAGATCATCATCAGTTCCTGAGGTTCGCCTTCATGGACAAACATTACCAGTTCGTGGCTCTTCCGTTCGGTTTAGCCACTGCTCCCAGAATCTTCACAAAGGTGCTAGGGTCCCTTCAAGCGGTTCTACGACCGAGGGGCATTGCTGTAGCACCTTACCTAGACAACATTCTAATCCAAGGGTCGTCTCTTTCCAAAGCAAAGGCTCATACAGACATTGTTCTAGCCTTTCTCAGATCTCACGGATGGAAGGTGAACATAGAAAAGAGTTCCCTGTCTCCGTCAACAAGAATTCCCTTTTTGGGAACAATAATAGATTCTTTAGAAATGAAGATCTTCCTGACAGAGGTCAGAAAGTCAAAGCTTCTAAACGCTTGTCAAGTTCTTCACTCTATTCTTCAGCCTTCCATAGCTCAGTGCATGGAAGTAGTAGGATTGATGGTTGCAGCAATGGACATAGTTCCTTTTGCTCGAATTCATCTAAGACCATTACAACTGTGCATGCTCAATCAGTGGAATGGGGACTATGCAGACTTGTCTCCCCAGATTCAAGTAGACCAGGTAACCAGGGATTCTCTCCGCTGGTGGTTGTCTCATGATCACCTGTCTCAGGGAATGAGTTTCCGCAGACCAGAATGGGTCATTGTCACGACCGACGCCAGTCTCTTAGGCTGGGGTGCGGTCTGGGACTCTCTGAAAGCTCAAGGTCTATGGTCTCGAGAAGAATCTCTTCTTCCGATAAACATTTTAGAACTGAGAGCGATATTCAATGCGCTCCTGGTGTGGCCTCACCTAGCAAAGGCCAAATTCATAAGGTTCCAGTCGGACAACATGACGACTGTAGCGTACATCAATCATCAGGGGGGAACAAAGAGTTCCTTAGCGATGAGAGAGGTATCCAAGATCATCAAATGGGCGGAGGATCACTCCTGCCACCTATCTGCAATTCACATCCCAGGAGTGGACAACTGGGAGGCGGATTATTTGAGTCGTCAGACTTTTCATCCGGGGGAGTGGGAACTCCACCCGGAGGTTTTTGCCCAGTTAACTCAACTATGGGGCATTCCAGATATGGATCTGATGGCGGGTTCTTCGATACGGGTCCAGATCCAGGGATCCCAAGGCGACACTGGTGGATGCATTATGGCGCCTTGGTCGTTCAACCTAGCTTATGTATTTCCACCGTTCCCTCTCCTTCCCAGGCTTGTAGCTAGGATCAAACAGGAGCAGGCCTCTGTGATTCTAATAGCCCCTGCGTGACCACGCAGGACTTGGTATGCAGACCTGGTGAATATGTCATCGGCTCCACCATGGAAGCTACCTTTGAGGCAGGATCTTCTAGTACAAGGTCCGTTCGAACATCCAAATCTAGTCTCTCTCCAACTGACTGCTTGGAAATTGAACGCTTGATTCTATCTAAGCGTGGGTTTTCAGATACAGTCATAGATACTCTGGTTCAAGCCAGAAAACCTGTAACTAGGAAGATTTACCATAAGATATGGCAAAAATATATCCGTTGGTGTGAATCCAAGGGATTCCCTTGGAGTAAAATTAAAATTTCTAGGATACTTTCCTTTCTCCAAGAAGGTCTGGATAAAGGTTTGTCAGCTAGTTCCTTAAAAGGACAGATATCTGCTCTGTCTGTTTTGTTACACAAACGTCTGGCAGCAGTGCCAGATGTACAGGCGTTTGTACAGGCGTTAGTTAGAATCAAGCCTGTTTACAGACCCATGACTCCTCCTTGGAGTCTAAATTTAGTTCTTTCAGTTCTTCAGGGGGTTCCGTTTGAACCCATGAATTCCATAGATATTAAGTTACTATCTTGGAAAGTTCTGTTTTTGGTTGCTATTTCTTCTGCTAGAAGAGTTTCTGAATTATCTGCTTTGCAGTGTACTTCTCCCTATCTGGTATTCCATACAGATAAGGTAGTTTTACGTACCAAGCCTGGTTTTCTTCCAAAGGTCGTTTTCAACAGGAATATTAACCAGGAAATTGTTGTTCCTTCTCTGTGTCCGAATCCAGTTACACAATCTAGATGTGGTCCGTGCTTTAAAGTTCTATTTAGAAGCAACAAAGGATTTCAGACAGACATCATCCTTGTTTGTTGTGTATTCTGGTAAGAGGAGAGGGCAGAAAGCTACTGCTACCTCTCTTTCTTTTTGGCTGAAAAGCATCATCCGATTGGCTTATGAGACTGCCGGACGGCAGCCTCCTGAAAGAATTACAGCTCATTCTACTAGAGCTGTGGCTTCCACATGGGCTTTCAAGAACGAGGCTTCTGTTGATCAGATCTGTAAGGCAGCGACTTGGTCTTCTCTGCATACTTTTGCCAAATTTTACAAATTCGATACTTATGCTTCTTCGGAGGCTATTTTTGGGAGAAAGGTTTTGCAAGCCGTGGTGCCTTCCGTTTAGGTAACCTGGTTTGCTCCCTCCCTTCATCCGTGTCCTAAAGCTTTGGTATTGGTTCCCACAAGTAAGGATGAAGCCGTGGACAGGACACACCAATGTTGGAGAAAACAGAATTTATGTTTACCTGATAAATTTCTTTCTCCAGCGGTGTGTCCGGTCCACGGCCCGCCCTGGTTTTTAATCAGGTTTGAAAAATTTCTTTCTTTATACACTACAGTCACCACGGCACCCTATAGTTTCTCCTTTTTCTCCTAACCGTCGGTCGAATGACTGGGGGGCGGAGCCAGAGGGGGAGCTATATGGACAGCTCTTGCTGGGTGCTCTCTTTGCCATTTCCTGTAGGGGAAGAGAATATCCCACAAGTAAGGATGAAGCCGTGGACCGGACACACCGTTGGAGAAAGAAATTTATCAGGTAAACATAAATTCTGGTTTTTTACTCCTACAAGTCACATAACAAGCTTAATTTCATCTCTACCACGATAAGTTGTGCTTGTGGAAGAGTTTAAAGTATTTTTTGCTGTTTGAATCTTGCCCAGCAGACCAGAATCTGAGGTACGCAGCGGAGGCCTGTTGACGACCTGGAACCTCATTTACCCCTCCATAGTTCTGATACCGTCGGATATTATCAGCCGGCTGTGCTGAAGGTTGGAATTTACCCTATATACTACTCTGCTTCAAGGGCTACTTTATATAACTTTCCTTATTATTGACAATGGAAAATATTGCCCGTGTGCTACATACCCTTTTTACAGAGTTTGAAAAGGCAATGATACGAGAATTTGACTGCTTAAGAAGGAGCACCAAATCTGAGGAGATATTACATCTTGGCCACCCGGAAATTTCCCTAGATATGCTGACACGCATAGAACAACCCGGACAAGATACCAAGAGCATGGAGTTAATATGGAATACCCCGACCTCGTGAGTTGCGGTTGATCCTGAGGTACAGGCCACAGACCACTCCACTCCTACTATTGAAAAGTCACTGGATGGCGATCCGCAAGTCACCCTAACAGGTCAATCTAACAAAACAAAATCGGGAGTCAGAATCCCTGAACAATGCCTATCCTCCTGGAAGGTAGCTACGGAGGGGTTCACCGAATGCTCC
This sequence comes from Bombina bombina, assembly GCF_027579735.1. Taxonomy (NCBI): domain Eukaryota; kingdom Metazoa; phylum Chordata; class Amphibia; order Anura; family Bombinatoridae; genus Bombina; species Bombina bombina. Next base: position 434,781,789 of record NC_069500.1, read on the forward strand.
ATACGATTTGATGTATCGCCCTCACTGATAGAGCCCTATTTTGGAGAAGCTGGGCGATCCGATGCAGGAACCACACTAAAACCCTCTGCAATCTCTATGGGACGAGTGTTCTACAGCTTGGACATTCTACTAGCTGCCGGTGAGGTGACACTCAACAACTATAATGCCCCACAAAACGGAATTCGATTATTCCATCCAGCTCCCCTGATGAGTATTAGTGGAGCCGCGGACGGCCGGTTGCGGCTGTATGGTGCTTACATGGGACTCAAATCATGGAGAGTTGGTGTGGGGTAAGACAGTCCTCTTTAATTGCCACTAAAGCTTGCCATAAACTACTCACTTACTAAGACTCATTACGAACCCGTCTTGCTAACAGGAGCTTTCTAAGGAGATCTGGCAGCCTGAAGTTTTAAGATCAAAATTGTTTTTGAGACCAATGCCTAAAATGAGCGGTACTGTTATTGTATATGTTGAGTGATTTGTTGTTTAGTTGAAAGTGTGCATTACACTTCTATCCTTCTTATTTCACCAATATTACCAGTATTTATGTAAGCACTGTTCGCTTCTCATATGTGCCCTGTACATTGTACTGTTTGTGATGGATTAGCATTCATGCTTGCGTTTCTATTGTGTTTGGAGTGTGCACCAATACCTCAAACTAATCCACAATTGTTTAGAAATAAGCCCTGCAGTCAGGACTTCGGCTTATATTTGTTATTAAGGTTCTCAAAATAATTTTATGCCCATAATTCTTTGATTACTTTGAAGGCACAACACTACAAATTATTATTCCGTTTTTATAAGCTCTGAAAGATCCAAGTGTCCTTTAGTGTCATTTATAGGGCATATAGTTTTATTGGCAAGCGTTACAACTATTAATATTGTTGATTATTCTAATATGATCATGATATGTCTATCTTATACATCTTGTGGCAGTTCTCTGTATTGAAACATTTTTTCTAGTTATGTTTTAAATGTTTTAATAATACTCAAAAGGTCCAAATAAGCCTTACATATTTGATTTTTGTATATATGTTATATTTGTAGTACATATATCATCTTATGCCTAGGTCTATAAAGGCCCAAAAGTGGTCATATCTTTTACCTTCTGTTACTTCCTTTTATGAATGATCAGGGGTCCAAGAGTGGCCCGACTAGTTTGAAACAGAAGGTGTGCGTATAAAAAGAAAATGAGGTTTCTGATATTAAAGGGGCACTGTAGCCAAAAAAAAATCTTTTGTGATTCAGATAGAGCATGCAATTTTAAGCAACTTTCTAATTTACTCCTATTATCAAATTGTCTTCATTTTCTTGTTATGTTTATTTGAAAAGCAAGAATGTAAGTTTAGATGCCGGCCCATTTTAGGTGAACAACCTGGGTTGTCCTTGCTTATTGGACAGCACCTTTAAACAAGTGCTTTCCATGGTTCTGAACCCACAATTTGCTGGCTCCTTAGCTGAGATGCCTTCTTTTCAAATAAAGATTGCAAGAGAATGAAGAAAAATTGATAATAGAAGTAAATTAGAAAGTTGCTTACAATTACATGCTCTATCTGAATCATGAAAGAATTTTTTTGGCTACAGTGTCCCTTTAATGTATGTCATATTTTCTGACTGCTATTGATCTAGTCTTATTGGTACTAGACTATAACTATGGTACGTGTATACAATTTCATTTCCTAGTCCTCACTGCAGGGCCGCCACTAGAAATTTGGGGGCCCCTGACTCAGCCATTGATCAGGGCCCCCCCCCCCTCCTTTGACATGTGCAATTTTTGAACAAGTGACTAAAATGTATATGCACTTTATTCTTAATTGTCTATATAAACTTGGAAATGTTGTAAAGGTAGTAACATACACACAAACACACTCACACATAAGGATTCACATATCGACACTCTAGCAGACACGCAAAGAAACACACTCAGACACAGAAACCCAAACAGACACTTAGCACTTGTTTACATTGACCTGACAAGTAATGAGGTAAACTACAGTTTTGTAAAAAAAAAAAAAGGAGATTTAGAAAACAAAATATGGAGTTCTGATTATCTTTTTGTAAAGGAAGATGACAACTAAATTATGACAACAGCATGCAGTGGCTGAAAGGAAGGGCCCTGAACTGCCTAAACAATAATTTAAAGGTTAAATGGTGGAGTGGTTACTTCCAGAAAGGTCTTGTTAGTCTCAAAGTCTGTAGAAAGATGTGAATAATTACTAGTAAGGTCAAAATGTCCTAAAAAGGAACAGACAATGGACACACACACACAAACTCAAACTTGCACATACACCCAAGGAAACACCGACAGAGACAGCCTCAGAAAACACACAAAGACATATACACACATACACAGACAGAGACACCCACAGAAAACACACAAAGACATACACACACACACAGAGACAACCACATGAAAAACATAGAAAGACATACATACACACACCCTCACTGAGACATCCACAGAAAACACAGACATACATACATACATACATACATACATACATACATACATACATACATACACACAAACACCTTCACAGAAACACCCATAGAAAAAGCTCAAAGACATATGCACACACCCTCACAGACATTCACAGAAAATGCACAAAGACATACACACGGTAACACCCACCCTCACAGAGAGACCCACAGATAAAAAATACATACACATATAGACACAAACCAAAGCACAAAGACATAAACACATACACCCACAGAAACACTCACAGGAGGAAACATTTATGCACCTTGCATCCCCTAAATCAACAGTGTGTGACATGCATGATAAAAAAAATGCAGAAATTAAGAGATCACTTTTTAAAGAATCATATTTGTAAATGTGCAAACAAAAATAATTCTGTGAATTCAAAATTGTACATTAATGAGCTGGGTAGATGGCTAGATGAAGAAAAGTACCTTTAAAAGTTTGACATATGTTTGTTTTTTTTTTTTCCCATTTTCCCCAACCAAGAGCACCACTTCAAATATAGTGTACAACTTTTCCCATCTGTCAGCTGTACTTATGGATTTTGAAAATGCTGTACTCTATATGGTCTTGGTGGGACCATAAGCTGAGGTACTCATACCATTAGATCTGGTTAAATGCAGGATTTAGGCTTGTTGGTATGTATTTCAAAACTAAGTCAGCTGTAGTGTAAACTGAACAGTTTTAAGTTAACCTGTCTCATTTCAAACACTGAGCAATCTTAGTCTGAGAGTATAAAATTTTATGCAGATGAAAAAATCTTAGATAAAATGCCTCCTTGCATCTGGAAAGTCCTTGCATAAAGGGGCAGTAAACTGGAATGTAATATATATATATATATATATATATAAAGTGCATATCTGCCAAAAGGGCATCTACCATTTGTGTATTGAGGAGGAAACATTTCTGCATGGTTTTAAATAAGGAATTTCTACAGCATTGTCAAATAATCATAAATACACTGCTGCTAAAAAAATGTGTTTTTATGGACCCCTAGCCCCACCATACAACTACTACCACACTGAAGTTACAATCCAAAATTGCACAAAGAAATAAAAAAACATTTGCTAAGTAAGTCCTACCTCCTCTTCAAATGAAAGTGATCTGCCGTCTGACTCAGGCACATACTGTACAAAGTGCCAAGTCTGTCTCACACTGAGCATAGTGGTTTAGTGCACACTAAGAAATCCTCTCAAATGCTAATACTTTACTCCTTGTAATAACATTTCCCATGCTCAATTAGCACTCTGCTATAGTACCCACTGGTGGCTGCCAAAAAAAAAAAAAAAAAAAAGTTTTTTTTTTTTTTTTTAGTTCTTGCCTTATGGGGCCCCCCTGGCTCATTGGGCCCCTGACAGGAGTCACCCCTGTCACCCCCTGATGGCGGCCCTGGGTGCAGTGTTAGAATGCCGGTGCACGTGGCACTCACAGCATAAGTTCTTATGCCACTGAAAAACAATAACAACTTTTTACTAGAAACATTTTGCTAATGGAAGTATACTACAAAAATGTTACTTTTAAAAATGTAAGAGTATCCATGCAGATTTCAGTTTTGACCATTCTGTCTATTTAAGTCCCTGAATTATGTATGCAATATAATGTATTTTCAATGTGTGCATCTGTGCAGTTTAATAGTGAGACCAACTTAAATGAATTTAAAAGATCATAAAAAAAAATAAAAATAAAAAAAATGCTTACCTGATAAATTCATTTATTTCTTGGTGATAAGAGTCCATGATTCCTTATTATTGGGAATTCATCACCTGGCCACCAGGAGGAGGCAAAGACACCCCACTTCCTTGTACCTTCTAGTCTATCTCATAGTCGAGAAACAGAAAGTAGGAAAGACAAACTAGCGTAAAAGAGGTGCAAAATAGAACTGCCGCCAACTAGAACAAAGAAAACAAACGTGGATGGGGCTTGTGGACTCACCACCAAGAAATAAATTAATTTATCAGGTAAGCATAAATTATGTTTTCTTTATTAAATCGGTGAGAATCCATGATTCCTTACTGTTGGGAACTAATGGAAGGCAAACCACCTAGCGCAGCTCAGGGTGGAAATCGTGCAGTATTGGGCAGCAATAAATAAATATATATGTATATGCTTATATAAATATATATGTACATGCTTATATACATATGTATGTGTTTTATATGCTCATATTTTAATTTAATGTTACTGTACAGTCCTCTTTATTTCTCTTGTAAGATGTATCGAGTCCACGGATTCATCCATACTTGTGGGATATTCTCCTTCCCTACAGGAAGTGGCAAAGAGAGCACCCACAGCAGAGCTGTCTATATAGCTCCTCTCTTAGCTCCACCCCCCAGTCATTCTCTTTGCCGGCTCTAACAAAATGGAAGGGTAAAGAGATTTTGGTGACAAAATATTAGTTTCTCCAACATTGGTGTGTCCGGTCCACGGTGTCATCCATTACTTGTGGGATATTCTCCTCCCCCACAGGGAAAGGCAAGGAGAGCACACAGCAAGAGCTGTCCATATAGTCCCTCCCAGGCTCCGCCCCCCAGTCATTCTCCTTGCCGCTCTGAACAAGTAGCATCTCCTTGGGGATGGTGAGGAGTTTGTGGTGTTTAGTTGTAGTTTTTTATTCTTCTATCAAGAGTTTGTTATTTTAAAATAGTGCTGGTATGTACTATTTACTCTGAAACAGAAAGAGATGAAGATTTCTGTTTGTAAGAGGAAGATGATTTTAGCAGACAGTAACTAAAATCGTTTGCTGTTTCCACATAGGACTGTTGAGATGAGATAACTTCAGTTGGGGGTTACAGTTGGCAGACTTTTCTGCTCAAGGTATGACTAGCCATATTTCTAACAAGACCATGTAATGCTGGAAGGCTGTCATTTTCCCCTCATGGGGATCGGTAAGCCATTTTCTTAGTCTCAAACAGAATAAAGGGCTTATTATGGGCTATAAACTGGTAGACACTTTTAGGGGCTAAATCGATTGCTTTATTTAAGTATTATATGCAGTTTGAAGTTGTATTTCACAGTTTTATAACATTGGGGAACGTTTTTATCACCAGGCACTTGTTAAGACACCTTCCCAGTCAGGAAGGGCCTTTCTCTGTAGTAGGCAGAGCCTCATTTTCGCGCCATTACTGTGCAGTTAATTTTGAGTTCAATACATGCAGCTGCATGTGTGAGGGTCTGGAATCCACTAAAAACGTTCCTAGAAGGCTTCATTTGGTATCATATACCCCCCTGGGATTGGTGAAGTTGCAGCAAAGGCTGTGGCTGGGACTGTAAGGGGGTTAAAATTAAAAACGGCTCCGGTTTCCACATTTTAAGGGTTAACAGCTTGAAAATTGGGGTGCAATACTTTGAATGCATTAAGACACTGTGGTGAAAATTTGGTAAAGATTGGATAATTCCTTCATAGTTTTTCACATATTCAGTAATAAAGTGTGCCCTGTTTAACATTTAAAGAGACAGTAACGGTTTTGTTTTAAAACGGTTTTTGTGCTTTATTAACCAGTTTAAGCCTGTTTAACATGTCTGTACCTTCAGATAGATCATGTTCTGTATGTATGGTAGCCAATATGGTTCCCCATTCAAATATAGTGTGATAATTGTGCCATTGCGTCCAAACAAAGTAAGGACAGAACTGTCACAAATTGTAAAGTTGCCCAGGATGATTCCTCAGATGAAGGAAGTAGACATAGTTCTACATCATCTCCTTCTGTGTCTATACCAGTTATGCCCGCGCAGGTGACCCCTAGTACTTCTAGCGCGCCAATGCTTGTTACTATGCAGTAATTGACGGCAGTAATGGATAACTCCATAGCTAATATTTTATCCAAAATGCCAGCATTTCAGAGAAAGCGCGATTGCTCTGTTTTAAACACTGTAGAGCAGGAGGGCGCTGATGATAATTTTTCTGTCATACCCTCACACCAATCTGAAGTGGCAGTGAGGGAGGGTTTGTCAGATGGGGAAATTTCTGATACAGGAAGAATTTCTCAGCAGGCAGAACCTGATGTTGTGACATTTAAATTTAAATTAGAGCATCTCCGCGCATTACTTAAGGAGGTACTATCTACTCTGGATGATTGTGACAATCTGGTCAACCCAGAAAAATTGTGCAAGATGGACAGTTCCTTGAGGTCCCGGTGCACCCTGATGCTTTTCCGATACCTAAACGGGTGGCGGACATAGTGAATAAGGAGTGGGAGAAGCCAGGCATACCTTTTGTCCCTCCTCCTATATTTAAGAAATTGTTCCCTATGGTCGACCCCAGGAAGGACACATGGCAAACAGTCCCTAAGGTCGAGGGGGAGTTTTCTACTCTAGCCAAGCGCACGACTATTTCTATTGAGGACAATTGTGCTTTCAAAGATCCTATGGATAAAAAATTGGAGGGTTTGCTTAAAAAGATTTTTGTACAGCAAGGTTACCTCCTTCAACCTATTTCGTGCATTATTCCTGTCACTACAGCGGCGTGGTTCTGGTTCGAGGAACTGGAAAAGTCGCTCAGTAGGGAGACTCCGTATGAGGAAGTCATGGACAGAATTTACGCACTTAAGTTAGTTAATTCCTTTATTTTAGACGCCGCTTTGCAGTTAGCGAGGTTAGCGGCAAAAAATTCAGGGTTTACAATTGTGGCGCGCAGAGTGCTCTGGCTAAAGTATTGGTCGGCGGATGTATCTTCCAAGACAAAATTGCTTAATACCCCTTTCAAAGGTAAGACCCCTTTTGGGCCAGAATTGAAAGAGATTATTTCAGTCATCACTGGGGGAAAGGGCCATGCCCTCCCACAAGATAAACCTTTCAAGGCTAAGAATAAGTCCAATTTTCGTTCCTTTCGCAATTTCAGGAACGGACCGGCTTCCAACTCGGCAGCCTCTAGACAAGAGGGTAACGCTTCCCAGACTAAACCAGCTTGGAAATCAATGCAAGGCTGGAACAAGGGTAAACAGGCCAAGAAACCTGCTGCTGCTACCAAGACAGCATGAAGAGGTAGCCCCCGATCCGGAACCGGATCTAGTAGGGGGCAGACTCTCTCTCTTTGCTCAGGCTTGGGCAAGAGATGTTCAGGATCCCTGGGCACTAGAAATAGTCTCTCAGGATTATCTTCTAGAATTCAAGGAACTACCCCCAAGGGGAAGGTTCCACATGTCTCACTTATCTTCAAACCAAGTAAAGAGACAGGCATTCTTACATTGTGTAGAAGACCTGTTAAAGATGGGAGTGATACTCCCAGTTCCAACTGTGGAACAAGGTCAGGGGTTTTACTCAAATCTGTTTGTAGTTCCAAAAAAAACTACAATCTGTTTTTGGTTGCTATTCTTCTGCTAGAAGAGTTTCTGCATTATCTGCTCTGCAGTGTAATCCGCCCTATCTGGTGTTCCATTCAGATAAGGTTGTTTTGTGTACTAAACCTGGTTTCCTTCCAAAGGTTGTTTCCAACAAGAATATTAACCAGGAAATAGTTGTGCCTTCTTTGTGTCCGAATCCAGTTTCAAAGAAGGAATGCTTGTTACACAATTTAGATGTAGTCCATGCTTTAAAGTTCTATTTAGAAGCAACAAAGGATTTCAGACAAACGTCTTCTCTGTTTGTAGTTTATTCTGGCAAGAGGAGAGGTCAAAAAAGCTACTGCTACCTGTCTTTCCTTTTGGCTGAAAAGCATCATACGATTGGCTTACGAGACTGCCGGACGGCAGCCTCCTGAACGAATCACAGCTCACTCTACTAGGGCTGTGGCTTCCACATGGGCCTTCAAGAACGAGGCTTCTGTTCATCAGATATGTAAGGCAGCGACCTGGTCTTCTCTGCACACTTTGTCCAAATTCTACAAATTTGATACTTTTGCTTCTTCGGAGGCTATTTTTGGGAGAAAGGTTTTGCAAGCCGTGGTGCCTTCTGTTTAGGTAACCTGATTTGCTCCCTCCCTTCATCCGTGTCCTAAAGCTTTGGTATTGGTTCCCACAAGTAATGGATGACACCGTGGACCGGACACACCAATGTTGGAGAAAACAGAATTTATGCTTACCTGATAAATTACTTTCTCCAACGGTGTGTCCGGTCCACGGCCCGCCCTGGTTTTTTAATCAGGTTTGAAGAATTTCTTTCTCTATACACTACAGTCACCACGGCACACTATAGTTTCTCCTTTTTTTCTCCTAACCGTCGGTCGAATGACTGGGGGGGCGGAGCCTGGGAGGGACTATATGGACAGCTCTTGCTGTGTGCTCTCCTTGCCTTTCCCTGTGGGGGAGGAGAATATCCCACAAGTAATGGATGACACTGTGGACCGGACACACCGTTGGAGAAAGTAATTTATCAGGTAAGCATAAATTCTGTTTTTTATTTCTTCAAGCAAGAGTTTGTTATTTTAAATGGTACCGGTGTGTACTATTTACTCTCAAGCAGAAAAGAGATGAAGATTTCTGCATGGAGGATGATGATCTTAGCATTTGGTAACTAAGATCCATTGCTGTTCCCACAGAGGCTGAAGGGTACAGGAAACTTCAGCTGAGGAACGGTTTTGCAGTCTGTACTGCACTGAGGTATGTTCAGTCAATTTTTCTAGAAAGACAGGATATTTCAAGAAAAGGGCTGACATTATCCCCATGAGGGGAAGGGTAAGCTTTAATCAAACACTTATGGTAGTATTATAAGCTTGCATAAGGGCTAAGTTACTGCTGGTTGACACTTATATGTTTAAAACAGACGTTTTTGATAGATTTGAGAAAAACATTTTTTTGGGACTTTTATTTAGGGGTTCATTTGGCTTACATTGGAATGTTTTTATACCACATGGCTATGTTTTTAACACTTGAGGTGTTAATTTAAGGTCCCTCAGACATCGTGTATGAGGTGGTCGGGGCTTAATTTTGCGCCTTAGTTGCGCATTTGTTTTTACTTCTGGATAGCAAGCTTCAACACAGGAGGGTCCTGAAGCAGTTTTGGAGCCAAAACGAAGCTTTATTCCCCCAATTTCAACCCCTAAGGGCAGGTAGGCACCACAGCAGAGCTGTGGCAAGGTGCTGACTGTATATTTCCGGATTTTTAGACTTTTGTCAATCCGGTTTGGTAACTAAGGGGTTAATCTCATTCTTACTAGTGGTGCAACCTTACTAAGGCTTACTACATATGCTGTAAAAAATTCGTAAGATTTGTGACATTTTTAAGCCGTTTTGCAGAAAGTGTACATGTTTTTTCTCTTAAAGGCACAGTACCGTTTTTTTTTTTAAAGTGTTGTTTTTCATTTAATAAAGTGTTCTCCAAGCTTGCTTGTTGCATTACTAGCCTGTTTAACATGTCTGACATCAAGGAAAATCCTTGTTCAATGTGTTTAGAAGCCATCGTGGAACCCCCTCTTAGAATGTGTCCCATTTTAGCACTTAAAAATAATGCCATAGATGATTCTCAGACAGAAGGGAATGAAGGTTTGCCATCTAGCTCTCCCCAAGTGTCACAACCAGTAACGCCCGCACAAGTGATGCCAAGTACCTCAAATTCATTTACTTTACAAGACATGGCCACAGTTATGAATACAACCCTCACTGAGGTTTTATCTAAACTGCCTGGCTTGCAAGAAAAGCGTGACAGCTCTGGGTTAAGAACAAATGCTGAGCTATCTGACGCTTTAGTAGCCGTATCTGATATACCCTCACAATGTTCTGAGGTAGGGATAAGGGATTTGTTATCTGAGGGAGAAATTTCTGATTCAGGAAAGACGCTCCCTCAGACAGATTCTGATATGACCGCCTTTAAATTTAAGCTTGAACACGTCTGCTTATTGCTCAGGGAGGTATTAACGACTATAGATGATTGTGACCCTATAGTGGTCCCAGAGAAATTGTGTAAAATGGACAAATACTTAGAGGTTCCTGTTTACACTGATGTTTTCTCTTGTTAAGTGTATCCAGTCCACGGATCATCCATTACTTGGGATATTCTCCTTCCCAACAGGAAGTTGCAAGAGGATCACCCACAGCAGAGCTGCTATATAGCTCCTCCCCTAACTGTCATATCCAGTCATTCTCTTGCAAGCCTCAACCAAGATGGAGGTCGTAAGAGGAGTGTGGTGTTTTATACTTAGTTTATTCTTCAATCAAAAGTTTGTTATTTTTAAATGGTGCCGGAGTGTACTGTTTATCTCAGGCAGTATTTAGAAGAAGAATCTGCCTGCGTTTTCTATGATCTTAGCAGAAGTAACTAAGATCCATGGCTGTTCTCACATATTCTGAGGAGTGAGGTAACTTCAGAGAGGGAATGGCGTGCAGGTTTTCTTGCAATAAAGTATGTGCAGTTAATATTTTTCTAGGGATGGAATTTGCTAGAAAATGCTGCTGATACCGAACTAATGTAAGTAAAGCCTTAAATGCAGTGAGAGCGACTGGTATCAGGCTTATTAATAGAGATGCATACTCTTATAAAAATGTAATATAAAAAGTTTGCTGGCATGTTTAATCGTTTTTATATGTATTTGGTGATAAAACTTATTGGGGCCTAGTTTTTTTCCACATGGCTGGCTTGAATTTGGCCTAGAAACAGTTTCCTTAGGCTTTCCACTGTTGTAATATGAGTGGGAGGGGCCTATTTTGCCGTTTTTTTGCACAGCTAAAATTACAGACACAGACATCCAGCTTCTTCCTGCATGATCCAGGACTTCTCTGAAGGGCTCAAAAGGCTTCAAAGTCGTTTTTGAGGGAGGTAAAAAGCCACAGTAGAGTAGTTGTTGTGACTGAAAAAACAAAAACAAAAAAAAACGTTTTTGTCTTTTATTATTTTTTGGGTATTAAGGGGTTAATCATCCATTTGCAAGTGGGTGCAATGCTCTGCTAACTTGTTACATACACTGTAAAAATTTCGTTAGTGTAACTGCCTTTTTTCACTGTTATTTCAAATTTTGACAAAATTTGTGTTTCTTAAAGGTGCAGTAACGTTTTTTATATTGCTTGTAAACTTGTTTAAAGTGTTTTCCAAGCTTGTTAGTCTCATTGCTAGTCTGTTTAAACATGTCTGACACAGAGGAAACTACTTGTTCATTATGTTTGAAAGCCATGGTGGAGCCCCATAGGAGAATGTGTACTAAATGTATTGATTTCACCTTAAACAGTAAAGATCAGTCTTTAACTATAAAAGAAATATCACCAGAAGATTCTGACGAGGGGGAAGTTATGCCGACTAACTCTCCCCACGTGTCAGACCCTTCGCCTCCCGCTCAGGGGATGCACGCTAATATGGCGCCAATTACATCAGGGACGCCCATAGCGATTACCTTGCAGGACATGGCTGCAATCATGAATAATACCCTGTCAGAGGTATTATCTAGATTGCCTGAATTAAGAGGCAAGCGCGATTGCTCTGGGGTTAGGAGAAATACAGAGCGCGCAGATGCTGTAAGGGCCATGTCTGATACTGCGTCACAATATGCAGATCATGAGGACGGAGAGCTTCAGTCTGTGGGTGACATCTCTGATTCGGGGAATCCTGATTCAGAGATTTCTAATTTTAAATTTAAGCTTGAGAACCTCCGTGTGTTGCTTGGGGAGGTATTAGCTGCTCTGAATGACTGTAACACAGTTGCAGTACCAGATAAATTGTGTAGGCTGGATAAATACTATGCGGTACCGGTGTGTACTGATGTTTTTCCTATACCTAAAAGGCTTACAGAAATTATTAGCAAGGAGTGGGATAGACCGGGTGTGCCTTTTTCCCCACCTCCTATATTTAGAAAAATGTTTCCAATAGACGCCACTACACGGGACTTATGGCAGACGGTCCCTAAGGTGGAGGGAGCAGTTTCTACTTTAGCAAAGCGTACTACTATCCCTGTTGAGGACAGTTGTGCTTTTTCAGATCCAATGGATAAAAAATTGGAGGGTTACCTTGAGAAAATGTTTATTCAACAAGGTTTTATTTTACAGCCCCTTGCATGCATTGCGCCTGTCACGGCCGCGGCGGCATTCTGGTTTGAGGCCCTGGAAGAGGCCATCCATACAGCTCCATTGACTGAAATTATTGACAAGCTTAGAACACTTAAGCTAGCTAACTCATTTGTTTCTGATGCCATTGTTCATTTGACTAAACTAACGGCTAAGAATTCCGGATTCGCCATCCAAGCGCGTAGGGCGCTATGGCTTAAATCCTGGTCAGCTGACGTGACTTCGAAGTCTAAATTACTCAACATTCCTTTCAAGGGGCAGACCTTATTCGGGCCTGGTTTGAAGGAAATTATTGCTGACATTACTGGAGGTAAGGGTCACACCCTTCCTCAGGACAGGGCCAAAGCAAAGGCCAAACAGTCTAATTTTCGTGCCTTTCGAAATTTCAAGGCAGGTGCAGCATCAACTTCCTCCGCTTCAAAACAAGAGGGAACTTTTGCTCAATCTAAGCAGGCCTGGAAACCTAACCAGTCCTGGAACAAAGGCAAGCAGGCCAGAAAGCCTGCTGCTGCCTCTAAGACAGCATGAAGGAACGGCCCCCTATCCGGCGACGGATCTAATAGGGGGCAGACTTTCTCTCTTCGCCCAGGCGTGGGCAAGAGATGTTCAGGATCCCTGGGCATTGGAGATCATATCTCAGGGATATCTTCTGGACTTCAAAGCTTCCCCTCCACAAGGGAGATTTCATCTTTCAAGGCTATCTGCAAATCAGATAAAGAAAGAGGCATTCCTATGCTGTGTGCAAGACCTCCTAGTTATGGGAGTGATCCATCCAGTTCCGCGGACGGAACAAGGACAGGGTTTTTATTCAAATCTGTTTGTGGTTCCCAAAAAAGAGGGAACCTTCAGACCAATTTTGGATCTAAAGATCTTAAACAAATTCCTCAGAGTTCCATCTTTCAAAATGGAAACTATTCGGACCATCCTACCCATGATCCAAGAAGGTCAGTACATGACCACAGTGGACTTAAAGGATGCCTACCTTCACATACCGATTCACAAAGATCATCATCAGTTTCTAAGGTTTGCCTTTCTAGACAGGCATTACCAATTTGTAGCTCTTCCCTTCGGGTTGGCTACAGCCCCGAGAATCTTTACAAAGGTTCTGGGCTCACTTCTGGCAGTTTTAAGACCGCGAGGCATAGTGGTGGCTCCGTGTCTAGACGACATCCTAATACAGGCGTCAAGCTTTCAAGTTGCCAAGTCTCATACAGAGATAGTTCTGGCATTTCTGAGGTCGCACGGGTGGAAAGTGAACAAGGAAAAGAGTTCTCTATCCCCACTCACAAGAGTCTCCTTCTTAGGGACTCTTATAGATTCTGTAGAAATGAAAATTTACCTGACGGAGTCCAGGTTATCAAAACTTCTAAATGCTTGCCGTGTTCTTCACTCCATTCCGCGCCCTTCGGTAGCTCAGTGTATGGAGGTAATCGGCTTAATGGTAGCGGCAATGGACATAGTGCCATTTGCGAGCCTTCATCTCAGACCGCTGCAATTATGCATGCTGAGTCAGTGGAATGGGGATTACACAGATTTGTCCCCTCTGCTAAATCTGGATCAAGAGACCAGAGATTCTCTTCTCTGGTGGTTGTCTCGGGTACACCTGTCCAAGGGTATGACCTTTCGCAGGCCAGATTGGACAATTGTAACAACAGATGCCAGCCTTCTAGGTTGGGGTGCAGTCTGGAATTCCCTGAAGGCACAGGGATCGTGGACTCAGGAGGAGAAACTCCTTCCAATAAATATTCTGGAGTTAAGAGCGATATTCAATGCTCTTCTGGCTTGGCCTCAGTTAGCAACACTGAGGTTCATCAGATTTCAGTCGGACAACATCACGACTGTGGCTTACATCAACCATCAAGGGGGAACCAGGAGTTCCCTAGCGATGTTAGAAGTCTCAAATATAATTAGCTGGGCAGAGTACCACTCTTGCCACCTGTCAGCAATCCATATCCCAGGCGTGGAGAACTGGGAGGCGGATTTTCTAAGTCGTCAGACTTTCCATCCGGGGTAGTGGGAACTCCATCCGGAGGTGTTTGCTCAGTTGATTCATCGTTGGGGCAAACCAGAGTTGGATCTCATGACGTCTCGCCAGAACGCCAAGCTTCCTTGTTACGGATCTAGGTCCAGGGACCCAGAAGCGACGCTGATAGATGCTGTAGCAGCGCCTTGGTTCTTCAACCTGGCTTATGTGTTTCCACCATTTCCTCTGCTCCCTCGACTGATTGCCAAAATCAAACAGGAGAGAGCATCTGTGATTCTGATAGCACCTGCGTGGCCACGCAGGACTTGGTATGCAGACCTAGTGGACATGTCATCCTTTCCACCATGGACTCTGCCTCTAAGACAGGACCTTCTGATACAAGGTCCTTTCAATCATCCAAATCTAATTTCTCTGAGACTGACTGCATGGAGATTGAACGCTTGATTCTATCAAAGCGTGGCTTCTCCGAGTCATTGATACTTTAATACAGGCACGAAAGCCTGTTACCAGGAAAATCTACCACAAGATATGGAGTAAATATCTTTATTGGTGTGAATCCAAGAATTACTCATGGAGTAAGGTTAGGATTCCTAGAATATTGTCTTTTCTCCAAGAGGGCTTGGACAAAGGATTATCAGCTAGTTCCTTAAAGGGACAGATTTCTGCTCTGTCTATTCTTTTGCACATGCGTCTGGCAGAGGTTCCAGACGTCCAGGCATTTTGCCAGGCTTTGGTTAGAATTAAGCCTGTGTTTAAACCGTGGAGCTTAAACTTGGTTCTTAAAGTTCTTCAAGGAGTTCCGTTGGAACCCCTTCATTCCTTTGATATTAAACTTTTATCTTGGAAAGTTCTGTTTTTGATGGCTATTTCCTCGGCTCGGAGAGTCTCTGAGCTATCTGCCTTACAATGTGATTCTCCTTATCTGATTTTTCATGCAGATAAGGTAGTCCTGCGTACCAAACCTGGGTTTTTACCTAAGGTGGTTTCTAACCAGAATATCAATCAAGAGATTGTTGTTCCATTATTGTGTCCTAATCCTTCTTCAAAGAAGGAACGTCTTTTACATAATCTGGACGTAGTCCGTGCCTTGAAGTTTTACTTACAAGCTACTAAAGATTTTCGTCAAACATCTACCCTGTTTGTCGTTTACTCTGGACAGAGGAGAGGTCAAAAAGCTTCGGCAACCTCTTTCCTTTTGGCTTCGGAGCATAATACGCCTAGCCTATGAGACTGCTGGACAGCAGCCCCCTGAAAGGATTACAGCTCATTCTACTAGAACTGTGGCTTCCACCTGGGCCTTTAAAAATGAGGCCTCTGTTGAACAGATTTGCAAGGCCGCGACTTGGTCTTCGCTTCACACTTTTTCCAAATTTTACAAATTTGATACTTTTGCTTCTTCAAAGGCTGTTTTTGGGAGAAAGGTTCTTCAGGCAGTGGTTCCTTCCGCTTAATCCTGCCTTGTCCCTCCCATCATCCGTGTACTTTAGCTTTGGTATTGGTATCCCATAAGTAATGGATGATCCGTGGACTGGATACACTTAACAAGAGAAAACATAATTTATGCTTACCTGATAAATTTATTTCTCTTGTAGTGTATCCAGTCCACGGCCCGCCCTGTCCTTTTCAGGCAGGTCTAAATTTTAATTAAACTACAGTCACCACTGCACCCTATGGTTTCTCCTTTCTCTGTTTGTTTTCGGTCGAATGACTGGATATGACAGTTAGGGAAGGAGCTATATAGCAGCTCTGCTGTGGGTGATCCTCTTGCAACTTCCTGTTGGGAAGGAGAATATCCCATAAGTAATGGATGATCCGTGGACTGGATACACTACAAGAGAAATAAATTTATCAGGTAAGCATAAATTATGTTTTTCCAGTCCCTAAGAGGATTGTGAATAGATCAGGTATTCCGTTCGCTCCCCCTCCTGTTTTTAAGAAAATGTTTCCCATATCTGACACCATGCGGGACTTGTGGCAGACAGTTCCTAAGGTGGAGGGAGCTATTTCTACTCTGGCTAAGCGTACAACTATACCTATCGAAGACAGTTGTGTTTTCAAAGATCCTATGGATAAAAAATTAGAGGGTCTCCTGAAGAAAATTTTTGTTCATCAAGGTTTTCTTCTCCAACCTATTGCGTGCGTTGTTCCTGTAACTACTGCAGCTGCTTTCCGGTTTGAGGCTCTAGAAGAGGCTCTTCAGATGGAGACTCCATTAGAGGAAATTATGGACAGAATTAAGTTGGCTAATTCTTTCATTACAGATGCCGCTTTCCAACTGGCTAAATTAGCGGCAAAGAATTCAGGTTTTGCCATTTTAGCACGCAGAGCATTATGGCTTAAGTCCTGGTTTGCGGATGTGTCATCAAAATCAAAACTTTTGAACATCCCTTTCAAAGGAGAGACCCTATTCGGGCCTGAAATGAAAGAGATTATTTCAGACATCACTGGAGGGAAAGGCCATGCCCTCCCTCAGAATAAAACAAATAAAATGAGGACCAAACAAAATAATTTTCATTCCTTTCGGAACTTCAAGGGTGGTCCCGCTTCAGCTTCCTCTGCTGCAAAGCAAGAGGGGAATTTTGCCCAATCCAAGTCAGTCTGGAGACCTAACCAGGCTTGGAACAAGGGTAAACAGGCCAAGAAGCCTGCAGCTGCCTCAAAGACAGCATGAAAGGGTAGACCAGATCTAGTAGGGGGCAGACTCTCTCTCTTCGCTCAGGCTTGGGCAAGAGATGTTCACGATTCCTGGGCTTTAGAAATTGTGTCCCAGGGATATCTTCTGTACTTCAAAGACTCCCCCCCAAGGGGGAGATTTCACATTTCTCAATTGTCTGCAAACCAGACAAAGAGAGAGGCGTTCTTACGCTGTGTAGAAGACCTACATACCATGGGAGTGATCCGCCCAGTTCCAAAAGAGGAACAAGGGCTAGGGTTTTACTCAAACCTGTTTGTGGTTCCCAAAAAAGAGGGAACTTTCAGACCAATCTTGGATCTCAAAATTCTAAACAAATTCCTAAGAGTACCATCATTCAAGATGGAGACTATTCAGACCATTCTACCAATGATCCAGGAGGGTCAATATATGACTACCGTGGACTTACAGGATGCGTATCTACACATCCCTATTCATATATCATCATCAATTCCTCAGATTTGCCTTTCTGGACAGGCATTTCCAGTTTGTGGCCCTTCCCTTCGGGTTGGCCACGGCCCCCAGAATTTTCACAAAAGTGCTAGGGTCCCTTTTGGCGGTGCTAAGGCCGCGGGGCATAGCAGTGGCGCCTTATGTAGACGACATCTTAATTCAGGCGTCGACTTTCCAACTAGCCAAGTCTCACACGGACATCGTGTTGGCTTTTCTGAGATTTCACGGGTGGAAGGTGAACATAAAAAAAGAGTTCTCTCTTCCCTCTCACAAGAGTTTCCTTCCTAGGGACTCTGATAGACTCGGTAGAAATGAAAATATTTCTGACGAAGGTCAGAAAATCAAAACTCTTAACCACTTGCAGAGCTCTTCATTCCATTCCTCGGCCATCAGTGGCTCAGTGCATGGAGGTAATCGGACTCATGGTAGCGGCAATGGACATAGTTCCTTTTGCCCGCCTACACCTCAGACCACTGCAACTATGCATGCTCAAACAGTGAAATGGGGATTATGCAGATTTATCTCCTCAAATAAATCTGAACCAGGAGACCAGAGATTCTCTTCTCTGGTGGTTGTGTCAGGACCACCTGTCTCAGGCAATGTGTTTCCGCAGGCCAGAGTGGCTCATAGTAACGACAGATGCCAGCCTACTAGACTGGGGTGCAGTCTGGAACTCCCTGAAAGCACAGGGCTTATGGTCTTAGGAGGAAACTCTCCTCCCGATAAACATTCTAGAACTGAGAGCGATATTCAATGCGCTTCAGGCATGGCCTCAGCTTGCTGCGGCCAAATTCATCAGATTTCAGTCGGACAACATCACGACTGTAGCTTATATCAATCATCAAGGAGGAACACAGAGTTCTCTAGCGATGATGGAGGTAACCAAAATAATCCGATGGGCGGAGGATCACTCTTGCCATCTCTCAGCAATCCATATCCCAGGAGTAGAGAACTGGGAGGCGGATTTGCTAAGTCGTCAGACTTTTCATCCGGGGGAGTGAGAGCTCCATCCGGAGGTATCTGCCCAGCTGACTCAGCTATGGGGCACACCAGAATTGGATCTGATGGCGTCCCGACAGAATGCCAAACGTCCTCGTTACGGGTCCAGGTCCCGGGATCCACAGGCAGTACTGATAGATGCTCTAGCAGTGCCCTGGTCCTTCAATCTGGCCTATGTATTTCCACCATTTCCTCTCCTTCCACGTCTGGTTGCCAGAATCAAGCAGGAGAGGGCTTCGGTGATACTGATAGCACCTGCGTGGCCACGCAAGACTTGGTATGCAGACCTAGTGGACATGTCATCAGTTCCACCGTGGTCTCTGCCAATGAGGCAGGACCTTCTAATCCAAGGTCCATTCACGCATCCAAATCTAATTTCTCTGCGTCTGACTGCTTGGAGATTGAACGCCTGATTCTATCAAAGCATTGTTTCTTTGAGTCGGTCATTGATACCCTGATTCAAGCTAGAAAGCCTGTAACCAGGAAGATTTATCATAAGCAAATATTTTTATTGGTGTGAATCCAAGGGTTACTCATGAAGTAAGATTAGGATTCCTAATCTTCTTTTCTCCAAGAAGGATTGGAGAAGGGATTATCAGATAATTCTTTAAAAGGAGAAATATCTGCTTTGTCTATTCTTTTACACAAACGTCTGGCAGATGTCCCAGACGTTCAAGCCTTTAGTCAGGCCTTGGTCAGGATCAAGCCTGTATTTAAACCTGTTGCTCCACCATGGAGCCTAAACTTAGTTCTTAAAGTTCTTCAAGGGGTTCCGTTTGAACCTATGCATTCCATAGATATTAAGCTTCTATCTTGGAAAGTTTTGTTTTTAGTAGCTATCTCTTCGGCTCGAAGAGTTTCTGAGTTATCTGCTTTACAGTGTGATTCACCTTACCTTGTTTTCCATGCAGATAAGGTGGTTTTGCGTACCAAACCTGGGTTTCTTCCTAAGGTTGTTTCTAATAGGAATATCAATCAGGAGATTGTTGTTCCTTCACTGTGTCCTAATCCTTCCTCAAAGAAGGAACGTCTGTTGCACAATCTTGATGTGGTTCGTGCTTTAAAGTTCTACTTACAAGCAACTAAAGATTTCCGTCAAACATCTTCATTGTTTGTTGTTTATTCTGGTAAACAGAGAGGTCAAAAGGCTACGGCAACCTCCCTTTCCTTTTGGCTGAAAAGCATCATCCGTTTGGCATATGAGACTGCTGGACAGCAGCCTCCTGAAATAATTACTGCTCATTCTACTAGAGCAGTGGTTTCCACATGGGCTTTTAAATATGAGGCTTCTGTTGAACAGATTTGTAAGGCGGCGACTTGGTCTTCGCTTCATCCTTTTTCCAAATTTTACAAATTCAATACTTTTGCTTCTTTGGAGGCTATTTTTGGGAGAAAGGTTCTACAAGCAGTGGTGCCTTCCGTTTAAGGTCCCTATCTTGTCCCTCCCTTCATCCGTGTCCTAAAGCTTTGGTATTGGTATCCCACAAGTATGGATAAATCCGTGGACTCGATACATCTTACAAGAGAAAACATAATTTATGCTTACCTGATAAATGTATTTCTCTTGTGATGTATCGAGTCCACGGCCCGCCCTGTTTATTAAGACAGGCAATATATTTTTATTTAAAAAACTTCAGTCACCACTGCACCCTATAGTTTCTCCTTTTTCTTCCTAGCCTTCGGTCGAATGACTGGGGGGTGGAGCTAAGGGAGGAGCTATATAGACAGCTCTGCTGTGGGTGCTCTCTTTGCCACTTCCTGTAGGGAAGGAGAATATCCCACAAGTATGGAGATGAATCCGTGGACTTGATACATCACAAGAGGAATAAATTTATCAGGTAAGCATAAATTATGTTTTTGGGGGCAACTTTTTTCCATTAACTAGAGATCTGATCTCTGGTTAATGATTTCTAGTGCCAACTGTAAAAGTGAGCTTGCGGTAGGATTAACCAGTCACTTGTAATGGCTGGTTATTTAACATTCGTTGGTAAAGGGACAAATTTGCCTCCTTACCAGTGAACGTTAAGATAGCGCCTCACTTGTTATCTAGTCCTTATTTGGTAAAAATAAAAAATCTGTAGACCTCCCCTTCTAATGGGTCTGAACCAGAAGGAAAAGATTCAGTCTGCTCCATGGTGAAACAATCTGGAGAACAATCAAATATATAAATATAGCACACAGAAATAACAGAAAATATGAGTGTAAAAGTAGAGTTAAAAGCAGATACAAATAGCGACAAGCTATTTTGCTATCTCCCACTGTTACAAGGAGTGTAGGGGATGCGCACTACAGCTGACATTGACTAAATACTCTACAGCAATGACCACACTAAAATAAAGTAACTGGAAAGTAAAATCCTTCAAAGAATAAGAAGAGCACTAAAAAAAAAAAGGAAACCTTCACCAACCGATTCCCATCCAATTCGCAGCCAAAGGTAGCACTGTTTAGCTTAAAGTGATGGTGAATTCCCTTCCATATGTTCACATAGTATGAAAACTCTTCCCCTAACTAGCATATCGATATGCTTATTTTGTTCTAATGTGAAATCTACTTTCAATACTGAGCGTTTTTTTCAGGCTCTGTTACCTGATTCAATGCAGCCTCTCTGAATGATTTTCCTTTAGGCTTCTTTGACTGGCAGCTCTTTCAGCCAATCAGGGGCTCACCATGTGCCCCATGTAAGTTAATCACAGCACGCTCCCATTCTTGGAACTCAGGCTGGAATTTGAACTGCGCACATGCAACTGCTACGCTATTTGCGCAACATAAACAGTGAGGCTACTTACAGTATGTTAACAGTAAGCAGCCTCACTATTTATGTTGCGCAAATAGCATAGCAGTTGCGTGTGCGCAGTTCAACTTCCAGCCTGAGTTCCAAGCATGGGAGCGTGCTGTGATTAACTTACATTGGACGCATGGTGAGGCTCTGATTGGCTGAAAGAGCTGTCCTTTACATGACTAAGGGCCTAAAGCAGGCCTGAAACGTTGTATGTTTTGCTCTCTGTACCCTATGTGAACAATAAAGGTCTTTTCTTTCATGTAATTAGCAAGAGTCCATGAGCTAGTGACGTATGGGATATACATTCCTACCAGGAGGGGCAAAGTTTCCCAAACCTCAAAATGCCTATAAATACACCCCTCACCACACCCACAATTCAGTTTTACAAACTTTGCCTCCTATGGAGGTGGTGAAGTAAGTTTGTGCTAGATTCTACGTTGATATGCGCTCCGCAGCAAGTTGGAGCCCGGTTTTCCTCTCAGCGTGCAGTGAATGTCAGAGGGATGTGAGGAGAGTATTGCCTATTTGAATGCAGTGATCTCCTTCTACGGGGTCTATTTCATAGGTTCTCTGTTATCGGTCGTAGAGATTCATCTCTTACCTCCCTTTTCAGATCGACGATATACTCTTATTTATATACCATTACCTCTGCTGATTCTCGTTTCAGTACTGGTTTGGCTTTCTACAAACATGTAGATGAGTGTCCTGGGGTAAGTAAATCTTATTTTCTGTGACACTCTAAGCTATGGTTGGGCACTTTGTTTATAAAGTTCTAAATATATGTATTCAAACATTTATTTGCCTTGACTCAGAATGTTCAACATTCCTTATTTTCAGACAGTCAGTTTCATATTTGGGATAATGCATTTGAATTAATCATTTTTTCTTACCTTCAAAAATTTGACTCTTTTTTCCCTGTGGGCTGTTAGGCTCGCGGGGGCTGAAAATGCTTCATTTTATTGCGTCATTCTTGGCGCTGACTTTTTTGGCTCAAAAAATCTTTTCCGTTTCCGGCGTCATACGTGTCGCCGGAAGTTGCGTCATTTTTTGACGTTATTTTGCGCCAAAAATGTTGGCGTTCCGGAAGTGGCGTCATTTTTGGCGCCAAAAGCATTTAGGCGCCAAATAATGTGGGCGTCTTATTTGGCGCTAAAAAAATATGGGCGTCGCTTTTGTCTCCACATTATTTAAGTCTCATTTTTCATTGCTTCTGGTTGCTAGAAGCTTGTTCTTTGGCATTTTTTCCCATTCCTGAAACTGTCATTTAAGGAATTTGATCAATTTTGCTTTATATGTTGTTTTTTCTCTTACATATTGCAAGATGTCTCACGTTGCATCTGAGTCAGAAGATACTTCAGGAAAATCGCTGTCTAGTGCTGGACCTACCAAAGCTAAGTGTATCTGCTGTAAACTTTTGGTAGCTATTCCTCCGGCTGTTGTTTGTATTAATTGTCATGACAAACTTGTTAATGCAGATATTTCCTTTAGTAAAGTACCATTGCCTGTTGCAGTTCCTTCAACATCTAAGGTGCAGAATGTTCCTGATAACATAAGAGATTTTGTTTCTGAATCCATCAAGAAGGCTATGTCTGTTATTTCTCCTTCTAGTAAACATAAAAAATCTTTTAAAACTTCTCTCCCTACAGATGAATTTTTAAATGAACATCATCATTCTGATTCTGATGATTCTTCTGGTTCAGAGGATTCTGTCTCAGAGATTGATGCTGATAAATCTTCATATTTATTTAAAATGGAATTTATTCGTTCTTTACTTAAAGAAGTACTAATTGCTTTAGAAATAGAGGATTCTGGTCCTCTTGATACTAATTCTAAACGTTTAGATAAGGTATTTAAATCTCCTGTGGTTATTCCAGAAGTTTTTCCTGTTCCTAATGGTATTTCTGAAGTAATTTCCAAAGAATGGGATAAATTGGGTAATTCATTTACTCCTTCTAAACGTTTTAAGCAATTATATCCTGTGCCGTCTGACAGATTAGAATTTTGGGACAAAATCCCTAGAGTTGATGGGGCTATTTCTACCCTTGCTAAACGTACTACTTTTCCTACGTCAGATGGTACTTCGTTTAAGGATCCTTTAGATAGGAAAATTGAATCCTTTCTAAGAAAAGCTTATCTGTGTTCAGGTAATCTTCTTAGACCTGCTATATCATTGGCTGATGTTGCTGCAGCTTCAACTTTTTGGTTGGAAACTTTAGCGCAACAAGTAACAGATCATGATTCTCATAATATTATTATTCTTTTTCAGCATGCTAATAATTTTATCTGTGATGCCATTTTTGATATTATTAGAGTTGATGTCAGGTTTATGTCTCTAGCTATTTTAGCTAGAAGAGCTTTATGGCTTAAGACTTGGAATGCTGATATGGCTTCTAAATCAACTCTACTTTCCATTTCTTTCCAGGGTAACAAATTATTTGGTTCTCAGTTGGATTCTATTATCTCAACTGTTACTGGTGGGAAAGGAACTTTTTTACCAC
Organism: Bombina bombina; assembly: GCF_027579735.1. Classification (NCBI taxonomy): domain Eukaryota; kingdom Metazoa; phylum Chordata; class Amphibia; order Anura; family Bombinatoridae; genus Bombina; species Bombina bombina. The sequence continues at coordinate 434,805,599 of NC_069500.1, forward strand.
AGGATAAAAAATCTAAGGGTAAAAACAGGGCTAATAATCGTTTTCGTTCCTTTCGTTTCAACAAAGAACAAAAGCCTGATCCTTCATCCTCAGGAGCAGTTTCAGTTTGGAAACCATCTCCAGTCTGGAATAAATCCAAGCCTGCTAGAAAGGCAAAGCCTGCTTCTAAGTCCACATGAAGGTGCGGCCCTCATTCCAGCTCAGCTGGTAGGGGGCAGGTTACGTTTTTTCAAAGAAATTTGGTTCAATTCTGTTCACAATCTTTGGATTCAGAACATTGTTTCAGAAGGGTACAGAATTGGTTTCAAGATGAGACCTCCTGCAAAGAGATTTTTTCTTTCCCGTGTCCCAGTAAATCCAGTGAAAGCTCAAGCATTTCTGAATTGTGTTTCAGATCTAGAGTTGGCTGGAGTAATTATGCCAGTTCCAGTTCCGGAACAGGGGATGGGGTTTTATTCAAATCTCTTCATTGTACCAAAGAAGGAGAATTCCTTCAGACCAGTTCTGGATCTAAAAATATTGAATCGTTATGTAAGGATACCTACGTTCAAAATGGTAACTGTAAGGACTATCTTGCCTTTTGTTCAGCAAGGGCATTATATGTCCACAATAGATTTACAGGATGCATATCTGCATATTCCGATTCATCCAGATCATTATCAGTTCCTGAGATTCTCTTTTCTGGACAAGCATTACCAGTTTGTGGCTCTGCCGTTTGGCCTAGCTACAGCTCCAAGAATTTTTACAAAGGTTCTCGGTGTCCTTCTGTCTGTAATCAGAGAACAGGGTATTGTGGTATTTCCTTATTTGGATGATATCTTGGTACTTGCTCAGTCTTTACATTTAGCAGAATCTCATACGAATCGACTTGTGTTGTTTCTTCAAGATCATGGTTGGAGGATCAATTTACCAAAAAGTTCATTGATTCCTCAGACAAGGGTGACCTTTCTGGGTTTCCAGATAGATTCAGTGTCCATGACTCTGTCTTTAACAGACAAGAGACGTCTAAAATTGATTTCAGCTTGTCGAAACCTTCAGTCACAATCATTCCCTTCGGTAGCCTTATGCATGGAAATTCTAGGTCTTATGACTGCTGCATCGGACGCGATCCCCTTTGCTCGTTTTCACATGCGACCTCTTCAGCTCTGTATGCTGAGTCTGGAAGACTTATATTTCTTGGTGTCTTTCTCATCATTTTTCTTGGCATTTTTTTAGAATACCGAGAATTTTACAGTTTCTTCAGGATGGTTTAGATAAGGGTTTGTCCGCAAGTTCCTTGAAAGGTCAAATCTCTGCTCTTTCTGTTCTTTTTCACAGAAAGATTGCTATTCTTCCTGATATTCATTGTTTTGTACAAGCTTTGGTTCGTATAAAACCTGTCATTAAGTCAATTTCTCCTCCTTGGAGTTTGAATTTGGTTCTGGGGGCTCTTCAAGCTCCTCCGTTTGAACCTATGCATTCATTGGACATTAAATTACTTTCTTGGAAAGTTTTGTTCCTTTTGGCAATCTCTTCTGCCAGAAGAGTTTCTGAATTATCTGCTCTTTCTTGTGAGTCTCCTTTTCTGATTTTTCATCAGGATAAGGCGGTGTTGCGAACTTCTTTTGATTTTTTACCTAAAGTTGTGAATTCCAACAACATTAGTAGAGAAATTGTGGTTCCTTCATTATGTCCTAATCCTAAGAATTCTAAGGAGAAATCGTTACATTCTTTGGATGTTGTTAGAGCTTTGAAATATTATGTTGAAGCTACTAAGTCTTTCCGTAAGACTTCTAGTCTATTTGTTATCTTTTCCGGTTCTAGAAAAGGCCAGAAAGCTTCTGCCATTTCTTTGGCATCTTGGTTGAAATCTTTAATTCATCTTGCCTATGTTGAGTCGGGTAAAACTCCGCCTCAGAGGATTACAGCTCATTCTACTAGGTCAGTTTCTACTTCCTGGGCGTTTAGGAATGAAGCTTCAATTGATCAGATTTGCAAAGCAGCAACTTGGTCCTCTTTGCATACTTTTACTAAAATCTACCATTTTGATGTATTTTCTTCTTCTGAAGCAGTTTTTGGTAGAAAAGTACTTCAGGCAGCGGTTTCAGTTTGAATCTTCTGCTTATGTTTTTCATTAAACTTTATTTTGGGTGTGGATTATTTTCAGCAGGAATTGGCTGTCTTTATTTTATCCCTCCCTCTCTAGTGACTCTTGTGTGGAAAGATCCACATCTTGGGTAATCATTATCCCATACGTCACTAGCTCATGGACTCTTGCTAATTACATGAAAGAAAACATAATTTATGTAAGAACTTACCTGATAAATTCATTTCTTTCATATTAGCAAGAGTCCATGAGGCCCGCCCTTTTTTTGTGGTGGTTATGATTTTTGTATAAAGCACAATTATTCCAATTCCTTATTTTATATGCTTTTGCACTTTTTTATCACCCCACTTCTTGGCTATTCGTTAAACTGAATTGTGGGTGTGGTGAGGGGTGTATTTATAGGCATTTTGAGGTTTGGGAAACTTTGCCCCTCCTGGTAGGAATGTATATCCCATACGTCACTAGCTCATGGACTCTTGCTAATATGAAAGAAATGAATTTATCAGGTAAGTTCTTACATAAATTATGTTTTTTACATTTTGGAGGCTGGAATACCCTTTTTTTGTTATTGGCTGAAAGAGCTGCCAGTCAAAGAAGCCTAAGGGAAAAATCTTTCAGAGAGGCTGCATTGAATCGGGTAACGGAGCCTGACAAAAACGCTCAGTATTAAAAGTAGATTTGACAGTGGAACAAAATAAGCATATCGATATGCTATTTAGGAGTTTTCATACTATGTAAAGTTATGGAAGTGAATTTATATATAATATTTTCTTAACACATTAAAGGTATGTCATCCAAGCTTCTCACATAAATAGTTTGACACCACACTGTGTCCCCTAACCACTCTACATCTGTGTACCTGATAGTGTCCTCAGGCTATGATACACATTAAGTATGTACTTACTGATAGCCTGTGGGCTGTGTGAGTGAAGAGGCATTTAACTAGCCAGCCACCCACTACATTGTGCCTAACCAGCTGCAATTGCTTATTTATAATAGAGAGCCCACCCGGTACTGTTTTAAACAGCAGAGGGAGTACAACTATATGGCCAAGCAGGAGGAGGCGAAGGACCAGTCCCAGCGACACCTGTGGCAGGCTTGAGATCAACTTCCAAAGGAGAATTACATTACAAGGCTTCACCGCTTCACCTTATGAGTGGGATCAAAAATCCCCATTCAAAATCTGAAGCACCTCAGATCGTCACCTTCTCCTGAAGAGGCAAAGAAAAGACTGGACAGTACAAGAAACTCTTGGTGTTTGGTGTTTTTGCCTCTTCCTGGTAGCCAAATGATTAATTTCCAACAGTAAGGAGTCATGGACCTTTACCACCAAGAAAGAAAATGTAATATCCATGAGAAATAAGAGTACATAAGTAACTGAGAAACAAGGTTGTTTTTTTCAATTGCATCTAATTGTATTCATTTTTGGGTTCTTTCTCTCAGATGCCATTCTCCAGATTCCACAACCCACAATGAAATCTCCATAAATTGTTGAGACAACTGATATTCTTTTCTCTCACTGTATTGTGTTTGTCATAATGCACACTTAACATTTTAGTATGTTGCTATTAATAATTATCATCTCTAACATAGCAATATGTTATCTGTGCTATCAGTAGCAGAAACGCACTTTTATACAAAATGTACTTTAGAAGTAAAAAACAAATCTCTTAAACTAATCTAAAGGTAATATAATCCCTGATAGTTTCTAAATTTGTTTCTTTTTTATATTTTTATTTAAGTAGCAATTTCTTAACTATAAATAACTAAAACATTTTGTATGGTATTAAAATGTACAATAATTTGGTAATTTGTCAATCACCTATACATGTAGTCTACTCTACACTATTATATTTATATTCTTATTTTAATTGTCATTACTACACAGATCCATAGCACTGCACACTCATTAGCCATATCTATAGATAGATTTCTGAAGAACTGGGCAGCAGTTTCCATAGAAACATAGATTTTGTTGGCAGACAAGAACCCTAAAACCCATCTATTATGCCTCTTTTTTTTTTTGTCTCAGAAAAGCATAATCTATAAAATAGTGTTAAGCATATCTTATGAATTCTTAAAATACCTGTATTATGTGTTCCACCTCTGTTGGAACCCAATTCCATCCTATCTCTAAATAATTGCTTTTGTAAAGTATTTTAAATCTTGAATCCTTTAGATTTTGTTTTTCTAAAATATGCCTTAAATTCAGATTTTTTTTAAAACCTTTTAAAATATTTGAAGAATTCTATAACATCTTTGCAGTGTAACATGTTGAGGCTATGAAGAATGCTTAGTCTATGGAATCCAATTTCTACTCTGTACAAAACAGAACAAATCTTCATTGTTTGGTCTGGGAATAGTGAAACAAGAGAGCATGATGATGTGTTTGGAAGACCTAATCTTACACCCTCTATTCAGTGGAACTTGCCATCTGTCATCACCCTGGGGTTGTGTTGTTTTGTTTGTTCCCTACTTCCATCCTCCTTTCTCCTCCTTGTTTTTTCTTATATCTATTACTAGGGTTAAATACTTAGTTAAAGAAACAAAAACATCAGGAATAGGGATCATCATTAAATCCAGTCATAAGGAGTTTAATGATTGTAGCTCAGAATAATATAAACTTTTTTTTTTTTTAAGTATGTATGCAATTTGGGCCTAGCGTAACCGTTTTACTGGTCCGTCCGCACCACAACAACAGTTGTCCTTCCAAAAAGTCAAGTCTTATCATAACTTATCGCTCCAATTATTCACTATATTATATTGGCAGCTTTGCATGCATAATGCGACTTTGGAACATTCCTGTGCACTTTAGCTGTTAAAGGGACACTAAACCCAAAATGTTTCTTTCATGATTTAGACAGAGAATACAATTTTAAAAAAAAATTACAATTTACTTCTATTATCTAATTTGCTTCAATATTTAGATATCCTTAGTTAAAGAAATAGATGAGCAGCCACCAATCAGAATCTACTGAGCCTATCTAGATATGCTTTTCAGGAAGGAATATCAAGAGAATTAAGCAAATTAGATAGCAGAAGTATATTAGAAAGTTGTTTAAAATTGTTTTCTCTGAATCATGAAAGAGAAAATTTGGGTTTAATGTCCCTTTAATTTCATTGTGGCAAGCATGCGCAGTAGCAGTGACTGCTGATTATCACTTCTGCCTGCTGTTGTCGTAGACACTGCAGAGCACAGTGTGTGAAAGGATCTGACGTCACCGGCATTGATGTACACTTGCTCAGGACCCTCTAAGCCTTTTTTGGTAGATCTCCATTGTAGGTCTACTATAATGACAATGTAGAGTTGGCAAAGGATTATTACTTCAATGTGAAATTGTGAGAGGGTGGTACCAAAATAGAAAATGAAGATATTTATGAATGTGTTCTAGACATAGGCAAAGAAAAAAGGTATGGATTTCATATCACTTTAAAGTATCGATGAAGAGCTGTAGCAAACTGTTGGTCTTGAGTGAATAAGGGAAGTAACCCAATCAGCAGTAGTAGTCGCACAACCCAGCTTTGTGAGTACTGCTGCTTACCAGCAATTTCCAATCGGGACCAGCAATTCTCTGCAGGTCCAGAGTGGTAATATACTATCTGCCCCATGTATTAAAAGTTGAGAAGCTGTCTGCATACCTTTGTTGCATAAGAGCAGCGGAACTGTTCATCCGCTGGCCCTTATGCATCATTACACACTTTGATGAGTGTGTAATGCCCACCCCTTAACTTATGGGAGAGAAGGGACTGTTGATCACCGAGAGCGAGCAAGCTCTAAGTGGCTTCTCTTGTCCACTTTAGAGGTGGCAAAGAGTGTAAGAAGCAGAGGTCTAATGATCCCTGCTTCTTACATTGTGGAAAGCAGCTTACTCTGCTTCGTACATGGAGTCCTAAATGTTTAAGCCCTTTGTAGGGGTTAAACACATAGAGTCGTGGGTGGCAAGTGCTAAAATGACATGCTCTAACAAATACAAGTATGTCATTTATTGACTATAATGGTGCTATAAGTAAATCAAGGTTTGCATTATGTCACTATCTCTATTCTAATGGTTATGACATGATTCTCTACATTTAAAAAAAACAAAAACTTTTATAGGCTATATAAATAGATCATCTACAAAACATTTATGCAAAGAAAAAATGAGTGTATAATGTCCCTTTAACCCTGCAAGCTCCCTACAAGCTACCTAATTAACCCCTTCACTGCTGGGCATAATACAAGTGTTGTGCGCAGCAGCATTTAGCGGCTATTTCTGAACAAAGGGGATCCTAGAGAAGCATTTACAACCATTTGTGCCATAATTGCACACGCTATTTGTAAATAATTTCAGTGAGAAACCTAAAGTTTGTGAAAAAGTAAAGTATTTTTTTTTTTTATTTGATCGCATTTAGCGGTGAAATGGTTGCATGAAATATACCAAAATGGGCCTAGACCAATACTTTGGGTTGTCTACTACACTACACTAAAGCTAAAATTAACCCTACAAGCTCCCTAGTTAACTCCTTCACTGCTGGGCATAATACACATGTGGTGCGCAGCGGCCTTTAGTGGCCTTCTAATTACCAAAAAGCAACGCCAAAGCCATATAAGTCTGCTATTTCTGAACAAAGGGGTTCCCTGGGAAGCATTTACAACCATTTGTGCCATAGTTGCACAAGCTGTTTGTAAATAATTTCAGTGAGAAACCTTAAGTTTGTGAAAAAGTGAACGATTTTTTTAATTTGATCGCATTTGGCGGTGAAATGGTGGCATGAAATATACCAAAATGGGCCTAGATCAATACTTTGGGTTGTCTTCTAAAAAAAAAAAAATTATACATGTCAAGTAATATTCAGGGATTCAGTGTTCCAAAGTGGTTTGGAAATAGCAAAGTGCTACTTGTATTTATTGCCCTATAACTTGCAAAAAAAAGCAAAGAACATGTAAACATTGGGTATTTCTAAACTCAGGACAAAAAACTATTTAGTATGGTTGTTTTTTGGTGGTTGTAGATGTCACAGATTTTGGTGGTCAAAGTTAGAAAAAGTGTGTGTTTTTTTTCATTATAGTTTATAAAAAAAAATTCTAGTAAATTATATGATGAAAATAATGATATCTTTAGAAAGTCCATTTAATGGCGAGAAAAACGGTATATAATATGTGTGGGTACAGTAAATGAGTAAGAGGAAAATTACAGCTAAACACAAACACCGCAGAAATGTAAAAATAGCCTTGGTCCCAAACGGTCAGAAAATGGAAAAGGGCTGTGGTCCTTAAGGGGTTAAATAAATTTAATAATAACAGTTATGATAGATAATACTTGTTGTAATGTTTAAAACATGTTCTTTTAAAATTATATAACTTGTTATTTTATGTATGATAGATTTGGAAACTTGTGGTTATCAAAAGGTCTGTTGGACTCAGGATAATGTTCAGAATTAATGTTCAATATAGTGGGTTTACAAGAAAATAAATACATAATTTTGACACTATATTCGAACTCTGATCTCTGAGCCAAAGGATAAGTTGGTTTGTAGTTACGGGTGATTTGGGTACACATTCTGAACATGAGCTTGACTGGCAAGATCTGCAGTATTACAGATGTGCAGAAGTCTCCAGTCTATGAGATCAAATTGGTGACTCTAATGTAAAATGTCCTTGAGTTGTACTACTCATTTAATTTACCCCACAAGAAATAATATATATACTTCAACTAGGTACAAAAACAAAATTTATTTTGGTGGTGGTGAGAGTCCACTAGTTCATTACTTCTGGGATTCAACTTCTGGCCTCTAGGCGGAGGCAAAGATTCACAAAAACTCCTAGAATATTCTATCCCTCCCACCTCACTGCTAAGCCAATCCTACGTACAGCAAAGTAAGGAGAAGTAGAAAGGTAGGAAAGGACAAAACAGAGAAATGAGGTGCAAAACTAGAACTGACGCCAAAAAAAAAAATCACAATTAAAATAAATACTGCAGGCTGCACCATCTGTAAGAAATTACTTTATCAGGTAAACATAAATTTTGTTTTCTTTCATAAGGTGGTGAGAGTCCACAAGTTAATTACTTCTGAGAAACTAATACCCAAGCTGTGGAGTTTGAAAGTAATGAGGACGGGATAAAAATATTTTGGAAAAAAGACATGCACCTAATTTCCAGGCACTGATGCCTGGAGGACTTTCCTACGAAAAGTTGCTTTTGACGAGGCAAAAACATAAAAATGGTAGAATTTATTCTACTGAGGCCTCATTTTTAAAAGCCTGGGAAGTGAAAACTGATCTGGTAGAATGAGCAGTAATACTAAAGGGGAGACTTTCCTGCCTCCAAGTAAGCCTTTTGGATTAAAAGTTTTAATCATGAAACTCTATTAAAGTTCTCTAAAGAAACTACCTTTGGCAAAAAAATAATCTAATTTAGTTATTAAAACCACCTTTTCTTAATGGAAAACTAGATAAGGAGGGTCATAAGAAAGCACAGACAATTCAGAGACTTTTATAGCTGAGGAAATCGCTAAGAGAAACACTACTTTCCAAGACAGAAGCTGAATTTCAATAGAATACAAGACCCTTAAAACCATATTAAGGAGACACGAAACCCAAAATTGTTCTTTCATGATTTAGGTAGCGCATACAATTTTAAACGGTTTTCCAGTTTACTTCTATTATCAAATTTGCTTCATTCTCATTTGTTGAAGGAGCAGCAATGCAATGGTTGTTAAGTGAAAACATCGGCTGAGCCAATGACAATAGGCAATATATGCAGCCACCAATCAGCAGCTAATACCCTTACCTAAATAAACCCTTCAACAAAGGATAACAAGAAGGAAATACACTTGAAAGTTGTTTAAAATTGTATGCTCTGTTGTTGTTGTTTAAAATAGACCTTGAGATAGACGGTCGTGACGAAGATGAAAAGATCATGGAGGAAGCTGGACATTTGTACTTAGTTTGCAAACCAAGGTGCTGCTAGAGCATCTACAAGCTCTGCCTAAGAATCCCTGGACCTCGCAAAATATCTGGGAAGCTTGTTGTTTAAACAAGAAGCCATCTGGCCTATCTCTGGAAGTCCCCACATCTTGCCTATCTGATTGAAGGTGTCCAAATCAAGAGACCATTCCCCTGGGTGAAGGGATTGTCAACTGAGATAATCTGCTTCCCAATTGTTCACACCTGGAATACGAATTGCAGAAAAGATGTAATAATTATTCTCTGCCCATTGGAGAGTTCGAGACACCTCCTTCATCGCTAGAGAACTGCAAGTTCCGTCTTGATGGTTGATATACCATGACATTGACCTATTGAAAACGCAAGTAAGACTCTTCCTTCAGAAGAGGCCAGGTCTGAAGAGCCCTGAAGGTTGCACAGAGGTCTAACACATTTATTGGTAACCTCACCACCTGAGGAAACCAAACTCCCTGCACTCTCCTAGACTCCATATACTGCGCCCCAAACTGTCGTTATTATTGTCCAGGATGGACGAAGAAAGGAAACCCCCCAGAATAATGGACTTGGAGAGTTATCCACCACGAAAGAGACAGTCTTACTAAAGGATCTGTTTTTCTGTAGCAGTTCTCTGAGGGGAAAATGGGCCTCAAATTGGTCTAAGAACTCCTCTCAGTGAACAATTTGGATAACCTCAATTCTTAACCTTCCTCCTGGTAGGTAAAGATTAGACTGGATTATTAGTGAGGTGGGAGGAATAGAGCCATGAGTTGAATCCCAGGAGTAATGTACTTATGGATTCTCACCACCTTATTAAAGAAAATAAAATATTCCTTCCTTACAACAATTAATATAACACTTTACTGTAAACATTGAATATATCTTAACAGTTTAGAGGAAAACAAGTTATTCCACCCCTTCATGAAAACCTTTTAAAAAAAAAAAAAACTTAACTGGATCATACTGAAGACATCTAAACATTGTTCAAAACATTTTTCTTTCACTTTAAGGCTTTACGAGAAGCTTATCGTGTACTCAAACCAGGAGGAAGATTCTTGTGTCTAGAATTCAGTCAAGTTAACAACCCACTGCTTGCCAGGTAAAGTATGCTGTCTTTAGAATCTGTCCTGGGGTTCTAATTGTTGTTTCTAATATTATTATTATATACTTTATTTATGAAGCGCCAACATATTCCGCAGCGCTGTCCATGGATACAATTCATTTAAATAAAACATTATAAGACTTGTAATCGACAGGACAACATTTACAAACACATACAGGAGGGATTGAGGGCCCTATTCCCGTGGGAACTTACAATCTAGAAGGGTAGGAGGTTGAGAAACAGGAGGTGAGGACTGCAAGATTGAGAAAGATGTTAATACAGAGTTAGATGAGGGAAATGTTCGGTAAGTGAAATTAATTTATTATTGAGTTGGGTGGTAGGCTTCCCTGAACAGAAAAGTCTTCAGGGAACATATAAAGGAAGAAAGATTAGGGCAAATCCTAACAGCACAAGGGAGAGTGTTCCAGAGGGTAGGTGCTGCACGACAGAAGTCCTGCAGTCTAGCATGAGAGGAGGTGATAGTTGCAGATGCAAGGAGCAGGTCATTGTTGGATCTTAGTGGACAGGCTGGAGTATACTTGTGTATTATTAGTTTCAATTTAAATGCTTGTACGATAATGGCAAATACCTTTTATTCCTTCCCTCCATTGCTTTATTTTCACCCGAGTTGACGTTTTCACCTCCCATCCATTTGGCTTGCTAGCATTAAATGGATTCTAAATCCATTTTTTTATTTTATGATTCAGATTCAGAGCATGCAATTTTAAGCAACTTTTTAAATTTACTCCTATTATCAATTTTTCTTCGTTGTCTTGGTATCTTTATTTGAAAAAGCAGGAATGAAAGCTTAGCAGCCGGCCCGTTTTTGGTTCAGAACCCTGGATAGCGCTTGCTGATTGGTGGCTACATTTACCCACCAATTGGCAAGCGCAACCCAGGTGCTAAACCTAAAATGGGCAGACTCCTAAGCTTTTATTTTTGGCTTTTCAAATAGATACCAAGTGATGGAATAAAAATTGATAATAGGAGTAAATTAGAATGTTGCTTAAAATCACATGCTCTATCCAAAATCATGAAAGAAACAATTTGGGTTTAGTATCTCTTTAAGGAAAAAAAATAATATTGCAGAGCAGCCGTGTGGCTAGCGAACCAATTGTATGGGAGGTGAAAATGTAACCTCAGGAAAAGTTTGTTTTACTTTCTCCCAGGGAGGCTTGGGTTAATACTTTAAGGCAATTTATGCAAGCTTTTGTTTACTTTTCCCTCCCTCCCTAAGCTTCTATTGTGTCATGTGCTTTTAAAAGGAGGATTATCAGTTCTGCATCAACAGTCATGATAGGCAAATCATTCTAGGGTGACCATATTGCCGCTTTAAAAAGGGACACATGAAAAATGTATATGTCAGGGCTGTTTTCAGTGCTGTTAAAAGAAATTTTTTGAATTCCATTTGTTCCATTATAAGAACCCTGACACACATATTTTTCATATTTGTCCCTTTTTAAAGCAGCAATATGGTCACTCTATGCAATAGTAACCAAGTTGAATCTGTGCTAAAGCACCTTTAGGGAATACAAGAGGGCAGGCTACCCCAGTATGCACATGTGCAAACAGAGTTTGTGCTATATCTGACTATAAGTTTGTGATTGGTTGGCAAGGGTTCTTTTGTTCTGGGGGACAAGGCAATCAGTGAAAAGAATAAACATAAAACAATATACTAATTTGACAAAATAAAGCTGCAGTTTTCTTTGCAAAAATAAAATTTACTTTCATGATATGAAACCCAAAATGTTCCTGTTCAAACAGAGCATGAAATTCTAAACAAGTTTCCAATTTACTTCTACTATCAAATTTGCTTAGTTCCCTTGGTTTTCTGTGTTGAAGAGCTATCTAGGTACGTTTCTGGAGCACTACATAGCAGAAAATAGTACTGCCATCTACTGCTCATGCAAACAGATAACATTCTTGCAAAACTGCTGCCATATAGTGTCCCAGACTTGTGCACGCTCCAGAGCTTACATCCCTGCTTTTTAACAAAAGATACCAAGAGAACAAACAAAATTTGATAAAAGAAGTAAATTAGAAAGTTGTTTAAAATCGTATGCCTTATCTAAAACATGAAAAAAGTGTAGGTTTCATGTTCCTTTAACGGGACATAATATTCATATGCTAAATCACTTAAAAGTGATGCAGTAGGACTTCCGGTGAGCGGCATTCTAAGATGGCCACTGATTGCTGAGGCTCTGTACAGCTCGAGGCGAAAAGTGGTCATATATTGTGCCATCCTTATCTCCCTTGGCAATATCTGTGCCCGGGAACTCTCCTGGATCAAGGAAAAACATCCCTTGGCTGCCGAGAAGCAATTTAAGACCGAAAGGGCCGTCTGGCGCTGTGGGGCAAAGTCCGCCACCACGCTGTATATAGTTCTATTACTACTTATTTTCTACTACTTCCTACCGCTCATCCCTCACTTGACATGATGGATAGGTCCACCACTGTGGGATCGGATGCCACCACCGTTATTTTAACTGAGCTGCGGGCCATATTTGTACCTCGCCTGGATCGGCTCCTTTCTGCGTGCGCTGATCTTTGCGCAATGGTGCAATCAACGGATCAACCTCTCCAGCTGAAGCAGCCCGCCACCAGTCAAGGGGGCTCTGCTTTACAAAGTATAAGTAACAACTCTGCTCACACCGTATGGGAGACTAATAGTAGCTCCAAAGATCAAGTCCTCCCTCAGTTGAGAGAGACCGCAATAGCATTAAGGGCTGGAGCGACTTCCTCTTACCTGCATCTACCAGTTTCCGATATAGGTTCACAGCGGGATCCAGAGCCAGACATGCTGTTACCCTTAGAGTCCTCCCTGGCATCTACTACAGGTCCGGACACAGAATTGAGACCAAGCAACAAGGAGAACCTAGCCTACAAAGCCGCTAACAAAATATTGATGGCGGCGGAACCTTTTTTCATATGTTATCAGATCAACACCAAGTATTGAGACAGGCGCGATCAGTATCTACTTGGCAAATCCGGCTTCTGGTACAGTCGTACGAAAACTGGAGTCGGCTAGGGTATGATTTGTGGTTCGTGCAAGACTGTCCATTTTACATGGGCGTATTCTACATGCTGCAAATTTTGAGTCTCTTGCTGGGAAAAACTCTGTTCTGATTTCATTGACTATGAGACTCTGGATTATGTGGGGGCTGTAGTTCAATAGTTTATTCATCTTGCCATCTCGCTGTGAAGGGGATATTATGGTTAATTCTTATGCTGCAATGAATGTATACTGAGAGCTACTTTACTGAAAAGACACCTTTGGGCTGCATCGGGCTGCAGGGCATTAATTAACAGCGGCATTCAGTACTCGTGCAATATACCAAATTGTATGTAGCCCTCCCTAAATGAGCATAAAATGTGCTAATGTGTGGTCAAATGTTCGTTTATAACTTCTAGTTCAGCATGGCGTTGTGACATGTCTCGCATCCTACTTAGAATCTTTATTCCTGTCTTGGTCTGGGTTATTTTTCAGCTCATAGTAATAAAGGAATGTATGTCTGTTGTAATGCACAACGTATCAACATAATACGTGATGTTCATACTCTCTGACTGCCTCCATGTGCTGAACGCTTGTCATAGCTATATGATAATATGCTCCCATATCTTAAACACGCAGCTCATGTTTTCCCTGTGAGATAAGCACCGGGCTTAACCTTTATTCTGCTACTGCCACAAATGTGAGTTTAACCCCTGCCCCTGTATTAAATATAAGCGCCAAACCTATATTCTGTCCAAAAATATCGGCATACTTATCAAGTTTCCTTATTATGTACCTGCAGTCTTCTCAGTAGCTTTTATTACAGACCCCCCTGCTCTCATAGACCCCACATGGTTTATCAGTGAAACCTATGTTGTTGTCTGAGAACGACACAAATGCATGTTATATTGCAAGAGATATATTTTCTTAAGTTGCGTGCTTATGAGTTATGTGCTTATTATTTTAATATTTGGAAATTTTGGTATGTTATTTCATTCTGTCAGCATCTACCCTCCTGAAGTACATACACCTCTCTTTTAACATCTTTCATGTGCAAAAAGTTGATATATCATATGAACACCATCACTGACCTATTATTGCACTAATGTTAATATGTCATAGCATGGATTATCCTGAGAGACAAGCAGAAAAGTAACTTATAGGATTGCATAAACTTGCTGTGTTCCCCCCTACCCTTATCATTCTACCCTTCCCTCTCCCCTGTTTCCCCCCCCCCTCCCCCTCATGCCTCCCCTGTTTTATGTTTGTTTGTTCATTTGTTAAAAATGTTAAAAACCCCAATGGAGTGGTACAAACCCTTATCTATCAGGACAATGGATGCCTTATTGAAAGTTCTCAAAGCTACATGTATGTTATAGTATGCTGCTTGTATTGTTTTATCTGCCTTATTGGCTCACCCTGCAAGTTGGGCTGAAGATACAACTTGTAACCTTGTACCCTTTATTGGTTATAAATAAAAGTTTTAAGAAAAAAGTGATGCAGTATAACAGTAAAAATCTGACAAGAAAATATCACCTGAACATCTCTATGTAAAAACTAAATTTATGCTTGCCTGATAAATTAATTTCTTCTATGGTAAGACAAGTCCACGGATTCATCCTTTACTTGTGGGATATTATCCTTCCCTACAGGAAGTGGCAAAGAGCACCACAGCAGAGCTGTCTATATTGCTCCTCCCTTAGCTCCACCCCCCAGTCATTTGACCGAAGGTACAGGAAGAAAAAGGAGAAACTACAAGGTGCAGAGGTGACTGAGATTAAATCAAAAAAATATAATCTGTCTGAAAATGACAGGACGGGCCGTGGACTCGTCTTACCATAGAAGAAATCAATTTATCAGGTAAGCATAAATTTAGTTTTCTTCTATAAAGGTAAGACGAGTCCACGGATTCATCCTTTACTTGTGGGATACAATACCAAAGCTACAGGACACGGATGAGCAGGAGGGACAAGACAGATGGTTAAACAGAAGGCACCACTGCTTGAAGAACTTTTCTCCCAAAAAAAGCCTCCAAAAAAGCAAAGGTATCAAATTTGTAAAATTTGGAAAAGGTATGAAGTGAAGACCAAGTCGCAGCCATTCAACAGAAGCATCATTTTTAAAAGCCCATGTGGAAGCCACCGCTCTAGTAGAGTGAGCTGTAATTCTTTCAGGAGGCTGCTGTCCAGCAGTCTCGTATACCAAACACATGATGCTTTTCAGCCAAAAGGCAAGAGAGGTAGCCGTAGCTTTTTGACCTCTACGTTTTCCAGAATAGACAACAAACAAAGAAGATGTTTGACGAAAATCTTTGGTCGCTTGCAAGTAAAACTTTAAAGCACGAACCACATCCAAGTTGTGCAACAGACGCTCCTTCTTGGAGGAAGGATTAGGACACAGAGAAGGAACAACAATTTCCTAATTAATATTCTTATTAGTAACAACCTTAGGAAGGAATCCAGGTTTGGTACGCAAAACCACCTTATCAGCATGGAAAACAAGATAAGGCGAGTCGCATTGCAATGCAGATAGTTCAGAAACTCTTCGAGCCGAAGAGATAGCAACTAAAAACAGAACTTTCCAAGATAGAAGTTTAATATCTATGGAATGCATAGGTTCAAACGGAACCCCTTGAAGAACTTTAAGAACTAAATTCAAACTCCATGGCGGAGCAATAGGTTTAAACACAGGCTTGATTCTAACTAAAGCCTGACAGAACGACTGAACGTCTGGAACATCTGCCAGACGTTTGTGCAGTAGAATTGATAAGGCAGATATCTGTCCCTTTAAGGAACTAGCTGATAGCCCCTTTTCCAATCCTTCTTGGAGAAAGGACAAAATCCTAGGAATCCTGATCTTACTCCATGAGTAGCCTTTGGATTCGCACCAATAAAGATATTTACGCCATATCTTATGATAAATTTTCCTGGTGACAGGCTTTCGAGCCTGAATCAAGGTATCTATGAACGACTCTGAGAAACCCCGCTTGGATAAGATCAAGCGTTCAATCTCCAAGCAGTCAGCTGCAGAGAAACTAGATTTGGGTGCTGGAACAGACCTTGAATCAGAAGGTCCTATCTCAATGGCAGAGTCCATGGTGGAAGAGATGACATGTCCACCAGTTCTGCATACCAAGTCCTGCGTGGCCACGCAGGTGCTATCAAAATCACTGTAGCTCTCTCCTGTTTGATTCTGGCAATCAAATGAGGAAGGAGAGGAAATGGTGGAAACACATAAGCCAGGTTGAACGACCATGGTACTGCTAGAGCATCTATCAGTACTGTCTGAGGATCTCTTGACCTGGACCCGTAACGAGGAAGTTTGGCGTTCTGATGAGACCCCATCAGATCCAATTCTGGTGTGCCCCATTGCCAAATCAATTGTGCAAACACCTCCGGATGGAGTTCCCACTCCACTGGATGAAAAGTCTGACGACTTAGAAAATCCGCTTTCCAGTTCTCCACACCTGGGATATAGATTGCTGATAGATGGCAAGAGTGAGTCTCTGCCCATCAAATTATTTTGGTAACCTCTATCATCGCGAGAGAACTCTTTGTTCCTCCCTGATGATTGATATATGCTACAGTCGTGATATGGAATCTTATGAATCTGGCCAACGCCAGCTGAGACCAAGCCTGAAGCGCGTTGAATATCGCTCTCAGTTCTAGAATATTTATCGGGAGGAGAGCCTCATCCTGAGTCCACAATCCCTGTGCTTTCAGGGAATTCCAGACTGCACCCCAGCCCAATAGGCTGGCGTTCGTCGTCACTATGACCCATGCTGCCCTGCGGAAACACATTCCCTTGGACAGATGATCCTGTGACAACCACCAAAGAAGAGAGTCTCTGGTCTCTTGGTCCAGAGTTATCTGAGGAGATAAATCTGCATAATCCCCATTCCACTGTTTGAGCATGCAAAGTTGCAGTGGTCTGAGATGCAAGCGAGCAAATAGAACTATGTCCATTGCCGCTACCATTAAGCCGATTACCTCCATACACTGAGCCACTGACGGGCGAGGAATAGAATGAAGAGCTCGGCAGATGGATAAAATATTTGATTTCCTGACCTACGTCAGAAAATTTTTCATGTCCACCGAATCTATCAGAGTTCAGAGGAAAGGAACACTTGTGAGAGGGATAAGTGAACTCTTTTGTACGTTCACCTTAGCCAATTGAAATTTTTTTTTTTTTTTTTTTTAACAATTAACCCCTTAATTTTCAAACCGGATCGAAAATAGGCCCAGATCCGAAAAAAAAACCACTCTCATCACCTTGCCACAGCCCTGCTGTGGCCCTACCTGCCCTCAGGGATCAAACTGTGGGGTAAAAGCTTCGATTTGGCCCAAAAAAATCCACCAGGGCCCTCAGGAGTTAGAGCTTGCTGCTTACTGACAAAACTAACTGCGCATCTGAGGCACGAAAATAGGCCCCGCCCATCTCACTCAATGTTTCATCAGCCTTAAAGAACCGCACCAGAGCGGTTATAACTAGCCATGTGTGTCCTAAGACCCAAAAATTAAGCCATGTGTGCCCTAATAAAATTGCCCAAAAACGTTTATTGCCCACAAAAACGTTAAAGCACTCCCAATCAACAAAAAAACGTTTGCTCACAAACATTTGATTGTGTCAACCATATTAGAAACTGGCCCCATATGCAAGCTAAGTAATGCCCTTCTTTTAGCTCTAGGATTACTGCTTATCGTTACCCTCCTGGGTATAATGTCAGCCTTTCTGAAATACACAGTCTCTCCAGAAAAATATGACTGAACATACCTCATTGCTGCATAGCATGAAACCGTTCCTCACACTGAAGTTTCCTGTACTCCTCAGCCTCTGTGGGAACAGCAATGGATCTTAGTTACAAATGCTAAGATCATCATCCTCCAGGCAGCAGTCTTCATCCATCTGCTGCCTGAGAGTAAATAGTACACACCATTTACCATTTAAAATAACAAACTCTTGCTTGAAGAAATTAAAAACTAATATTTTATCACCTCTTTCACTTTACCCTTCCTAGTACTTAAAGTAGGCAAAGAGAATGACTGGGGGTGGAGCTAAGGGAGGAGCTATATAGACAGCTCTGCTGTGGTGCTCTTTGCCACTTCCTGTAGGAAAGGATAATATCCCACAAGTAAAGGATGAATCTGTGGGCTCGTCTTACCTTTATAGAAGAAAAAGGAAGATATTTTACCTCAAACTTTCTTCAGCTCACACGGAGTAAGTGCAGTATAAACAGTTATACTTCAGCTACTGTCCAGCTGCATGTTGAAAAAATATTTAAAAAAAAATAGCCAATCGGCATCTTCAGTGCTGAGGTAATGCTTTGCCTTTCTGTGATCTCATGAGATTTCATTGAAATCTCATGAGATTTTATAGAACTTACTTAAACTGAATAGGAAAATAACATGATGGATGCATACTCCCTAGCTTGTCCTGGGACAAGCATCCTGACTGGCTGCTTAAATTATTTTTACAGTGGGGTGCAAATACTTAGGAAATTTGAGGTACAATATCTTCCTTTTTTACATAGAGATGTGCAGGTGATATTTTCTAGTCAGCTTTTTACAGCTATGCTGCATCACTTTTAAGTGCTTTAACATTTGGGTATCATGCCCCATTAAGTTAATGGCAAATTGCAGCAGCAGAATCTAAACCCACATAATATAATACATTGTTAGTAGCTTGACACTTTTTAAAAAAAAATGCCTTAAGAACATCATATACTAACTACAGTAAGGCATACAGAACAAACTTTTACCTGTTAGAATTTGTCCTGTAAACCACTGCCACCAACATCTGATTACAGCACACCTTAGACCATTTATACAATTCTATTTCCAGAAGAACTTTCATGAGCCTAATGTGTATTCGCTTTACATTTCTGGGCGTGTTTCTCCTCTCCCGTCTGATGTCATGCACTCCAATCTACCAGGTCTGCTTTAGGAGATGGAATATAAATTATAGCTTTTTTTATTTGGTGTCAAAGGTACAAATAGAGCATACAATTTTAAACAACTCTATCATTTACTTCTGTTATCAAATGTTCTTAATTTTCTTGATATCCTTTATTAAAAAGCAGGAAGGGAATCTCAGGAGTGTGCACGTCTGCAGCAGTTTTGCAACAATGTTATACATTAGCAAAAAAAGAGTACTAGGTGATAGCACTTTTTCCTGCCATGTAGTGCTACAGACGTGCACGCTACCGACCTAGGTATCTCTTCAACAAATAATAACATGAGAATTAAGCAAATTTGATAATAGAAGTAAAATGGAAACTTGTTTTTAAATTATATTCTCTGGCTGAATCATGAAAGAAAAATTTAGGGTTTCATCTCCCTTTAAGCTAGTTTGATGATGGAAGTAAATTGAAGTTTTTAAAACCCCATGCTATGTCTAAATTATAAAAGTTTTATTTTGATTTAATGCCCCTTTAATTAATGGCTTGTGATTGTGTGTTTGTAGAACATTAAACACTAAGGGCCAGATTACAAATATTACGAGTTGAAAGTTAATGTGAGCGCAATCGCGATTTATGCTAGAATGATTAACGCAATCTCAGTGCTGTGGTCAACTATTTCTCTAAAATATAAAGTGGCAAAAAACACTTCAAATATACATTACGAAGTGCACTTACACTCATAACACTGTCTAATAATAATTATTCAAAACAATATTGCACAAAAAAGTTATAAGGGCTCAAAGATATGATGTCTCAAGTGTTTAAAAAAAAAAGGCAGACAAAGGACTTTAACATTTAAGTACATACATATACATATTTAAAGATGTGTGTGTGTGTATATATATATATATATATATATATATATATATGTATTTATTTACAGATATATACGCATATAAACACTGTATATGTGTGTGTATATATATTTATTTATTGGAGTCCTTTGCAGTTAAAGTGAATGTAAAACATACTATTAAAAACAGGGGCACTTTCATTCATGAAACTTTAAATTGCAGCGTTTTTGTTTTTTTAAATACTTACTTTTTTCATTAGCAAACCCAAACTGGCAATCCTCCGCCCGCTTCACATGCTGTACTTAGCACCTCAATGACGAAACCGGCTTCCTCCAATCACGGCGTCACCTCACGAGATGGACGCTCCGGGGTGCACGCCATGATTGGAGGAAGCCTGTTTCGTCATTGCTGAGGTAAATAAATAGGAGCTGCGGGCGGAGGATTGATGGTCCGGGTTTGCTAAACAAAAAGGTACGTTTCCGTCTTAATATAAGGAGAGTCCACGGCTTCATTCCTTACTGTTGTGAAATACTGAACCTGGCCACCAGGAGGAGACAAAGACACCCCAGCCAAAGGCTTAAATACCTCTCCCACTTCCCCATCCCCCAGTGATTCTTTGCCTTTCGTCACAGGAGGATGGCAGAGAAGTGTCAGAAGATTTTGGAGTAGTTCCTTAGGAGGGGTTGCCACGGATACGGGGCTGCAAGGGTTAAACTCCTACCCCTCCTATCACCTACCCCTCTTGTTCTCCACGGTTTTGGGCTCCTCAGAGCAACTGTGATTCCCCAGAACCATTGTTCCCCTTGTTTTGTGTGTGGGATCTCATCTTGGAGGAACCGTCCCTGACCGCCACATTCCCCTTCAGCCGGCCAGACCCCTGGAACTACTGGTCAGCTGCAGCATCCTAGATTACTGGTGTCCTTTGACCCAGGTCGCTCCAGTGGCCCTATATCCCAGAGCTCCGCTCTTTTGGGGTTTGGTTCCCCTTAGGGTGGACGAGACATGGGGTGATTGCCAGAGGGGAGCTTCAATGGGAACCAGGGGTTCCCGGATCCCCTACAACCCCAATTTCCTCTGGCCTTCCCGGGGTCTGGTTGCCTACGCTTAACTCCGGTCCCCAGCCACGGATCATGTCGCTTTTTGGACTGTAGCTTCTGGGGACCGAGAGCTTTCCAATGACACCCGCAAGAATCCACCATATACCACTGGACACTATGAAACAATGGACTCTAGGGATGGCGCCAGCCTGTCTGGAGGGGCAGGATAATGGTGGGGCGGCCAGGGCTCTTATCAAGATGAGTTTTGTGTATAAGAGATGTGCATTTTCCTCAATAAAATTTTCTTATTTGTTCACCTAAATGCTGGTATGTCTAGTTATTTGGGTGGGCTCTTGCTATAATCCCTTCTCCGCTACATAATGGCTGGTTCCAGGGGTTGGAAGGACCCGTTGGCGGAGCTACCCAGTCAGGGTAGCCGGAGATCTGTCACAGGGGTATCTGCCCTTTGATATGAGACTGGAGTTTTAAGTAGTCTTGTCAGCCTCTCAGTGAGAGCATTGACGAAAGTTAGTCTGGAGATGCAGGGAGAGTCTTTCACTGCCTGCTCGTTTTCTTCACTCAAGTCCATGTCAGGAGCGATGCTACAAGACTGTCACACTTGAGAGGCTGTGTTTCTGTTCCACAGCATGAATTGTAGTAAGATCGTTTCAATTTTTACATATGTTGAAAATGCTAGAAGACAGGGTCACAGTGTGGCTCCTTTTATCTTAATAGAATCATGGATTCTTTGTGCTGCGGAACTTGTTGGCGCTCTACAAATACCTGATATTATTATTATTATTGTTATTAACAGTGAGGATTAATCAAATGTGTTGCTTTGATTTTATGCTGCTTTGTGTGAGATTTTATTAAGCTCATAGACTGTTTGTTATGTGGCTGTGGCGCTTTTTCTCATAGCTGGGGTGGTCCTGCCTTGCGCACCACATGACCGGAAGTGGTCTCACTTTCATTTCCTCTTTCCTGACCGAGCTGACTGTCGGAGAAGACGCTTTTTCTCTGTATTGTCTGGGTCTAGGAGGTGGTGAGGTAGGTTTCGGATACTATTCAAACCTGTTCGTGGTTCCAAAGAAAGAGGGACCTTTCTGCCCGATTCTGGACCTAAAGTGCTTTAACAAATTTCTAAATGTCCCCTCGTTCAAGATAGAGACAATAAGGTCCATCCTTCTCCTAGTGCAGGAAGGACAGTTAATGACCACTATAGATCTGAAGGATGCTTACCTTCACGTTCCAATCCACAGGGATCAGTTCCTAAGGTTTACATTCCTGGACCAGCACTTCCAGTTCGTTGCACTTCTGTTTGGTCTAGCTAATGCTCCAAGGATTTTTATGAAGGTTCTAGGGGCTCTTCTAGCTGTAGCTCCCTACTTGGACAATATTCTGGTACAAGCTCCATCTTTTCGTCTGGCGGAGGACCATTCGGTATCTCCATCGATCTCATGGATGGAAGATAAACTTAGAAAATAGTTCTCTAATTCCAAGCACCAGGGTAGCATTCCTGGGTACTGTAATATCCATGAGGATATTCCTAACAGACCAGAGATGTTGCAAGCTAGCTTCAGCATTTCTTGCCCTCTGGATCTCCTTAAATGGACATGAAACCCACATTTTTTCTTTCATGATTTAGAAAGAGAATGCATTTTTAAAAATCTTTCTAATTTACTTATATTATCTAATTTGTTTTATTCTCTTGATATTCTTTGCTGAAAAGCATATCTATATATGCTCAGTAGCTGCTGATTGGTTGCTGCACATAGAAGCCTCATGTGATTGGCTCACCATGAGCATTGCTTTTTCTTCAACTAAGGATATCTAAAAAATGAAGCAAAATAAATAATAGAAGTAAATTGTAATGTTGTTTAAATTTGCATTCTCTATCTGAATCATGAAAGAAAGATTTTGGGTTTAGTGGCCCTTTAAGGCCATCTGTGGCTCAGGAGGTATGGGCATCATTCCCTTTGCCAGGTTCCGTCTCAGACCGTTACAACTGTGCATGCTGCGGCATTGGAAGGGCGATCATTCGGATCTGTCTCAACAGATCTCTCTGGACAACCGGTCGAGAGAATCGCTCTCTTGGTGGCTCTATCCAGATCATCTGTCCAAAGGGACATCCTTTCTAAGACCATCCTGGGAGATTGTGACTACGGACGCGAGTCTATCAGGATTGAGAGCTGTTTGGGGTGCCAAGAAGGCACAGGGCCTGTGGTCTCAAAAGGAACGCTCCCTCCCGATCCACATTCTGCTCTGAAGGATTGGCCTCTTCTGGGTTCGTCCCGGTTTATCAGATTCCAATCAGACAATATAACATTGGTGGCTTACATCAACCATCAGGTGGGGACAAGAAGCTCCCTAGCAATGAGGGAAGTATCTCGGATTCTGGAGTGGGCAGAGGCCCACAGCTGTTCGCTGTCAGCGATCCACATTCCGGGTGTGGACAACTGGGAAGCGGATTTTCTCAGCAGACAATCCTTTTATCTGGGAAAATGGTGTCTCCATCCCGAAGTGTTTGTGGAGATATGCTACAGGTGGGGGACGCCGGAGATAGATCTCAAGGCGTTCCGTCTCAGTACCAAGCTACCCAGATATGGGTCGAGGTCCAGGAATCCTCAGGCGGAGCTAATAGATGCATTAGCAGTGTCTTGGAGGTTCAATCTAATTTACCTTTTCCCGTTGTTACCACTCCTTACTTGTGTAGTGGCCCGCATCAAGCAGGAGCAGGCAGCAGGCATCAGTGATACTGATTGCTCCATCATGGCTGCGAAGTACGTGGTTCGCGGATCTGGTGGGGATGTCATCTTCTCCATGAAAGTTACCTTGTCGCAGGGATCTGCTGGAACAAGGTCCTTTTGTTCATCAAAATCTAGATTCTCTGAGGCTGACTGCGTGGAGATTGAATACTTAGTCCTAGCCAAGAGAGGTTTTTCTGAGAGAGTTATTGATACTCTCATTCAAGCTTGTGAGCAGGTCACTCGTCACATCTATCATAAGGTGTGGAGAACCTATTTATTCTAGTGTGAAGAGCGTCAATTCCCCTGGCATAAAGTTAAGGTTGCCAGGATCCTATCGTTTTCCAGGATCGATTGAAGAAGGGTCTTTCTGCCAGTTCCCTGAGGGGACAGATTTCAGCCCTGTCTGTTTTACTGCACAAGAGGCTCTTGGAGCTTCCCGATGTACAGTCCTTTGTTAAGGCTCTGATTAGAATCAGACTTGTGTTTAGATCTAAGGCTCCTCCTTGGAGTCTGAATCTGGTTCTTAAGGTTTTTCAACGGGCTCCGTTTGAGCCTATGCATGAAATTGACATTAAGTTGTTGTCTTGGAATAAAAAGAGATTAAAAAAAAAAAGTTGTTGTCCTGGAAGGTTCTTTTTCTACTGGATATTGCTTCTGCGTGCAGAGTTTGAGATTGCCGCTTTGCAATGTGATCCTCCTTATCTGGTGTTCCATTCTGATAAGGCTGTCCTACGTACTAAGTTAGGGTTTCTTCCTAAGGTTGTGTCAGATCGCAACATCAATCAATAGATTGTAGTTCCTTCCTTGTATCCCAATCCTCCTCCTTCGAAGGAACGCTTGCTTCATAATTTGGACGTGGTTCGTGCCTTGAAGTTCTATCTACATGCTACTAAGGATTTTAGACAAACTTCTTCCTTGTTTGTTGCCTATTCTGGGAATCGTAACGGTCAGAAGGTCTCTTCGACTTCCTTATCCTTTTGGTTAGGGAGTGTTATCCGCTTCACTTATGAGACAGCGGGACATAAACCTCCTCAGAGAATTATGGCTCATTCTACTACAGCAGTGGCTTCCTCTTGGGCTTTTAAGAACGAGACCTCTATGGATCAGATTTGTAAGGCGACTACCTAATCTTCCTTATATACTTTTTCTAAATTTTACAAGTTTGATCAAGTTTTTGCATCAGCTGAAGCAGCCTTCGGGAGAAATGTTTTGCAGGCTGTGGTGCCCTCAGAATAGGGTCTGCCTCTCTCTTTGTCCATCCCGTTTTCATTCAGTGTCCTCTAGAACTTCGATATAAGTTTCCCAACCGTAAGGAATGAAGCCATGGACTATACTTATATTAAGAAGGCAAACATAAATTTATGCTTACCAGATAATTTAATATCCTTCTGTATAAGGAGAGTCCATGGCCCCCACCCGTGTTCTTCGATGGGCGGCCCTCTAAATTATATTTTTCTTCTGGCACCTTTTATACCCTGATACTTCTCCTACTGTTCCTTGTTCCCTCGGCAGAGTGACTGGGGTATAGGGGAAGTGGGAGAGGTATTTAAACCTTTGGCTGGGGTGTCTGCCTGCTCCTGGTGGCCAGGTTCAGTATTTCCCAACAGTAAGGAATGAAACCATGGACTTATCTGTTAAGCATAATTTGTTATTTTAAAAAAAAAAATGCTGCAATGTAAAGTTTCATGAATAAAAGTGCCCCTGTTCTATGCATTTGAAAATAGATATTCCTATATATATGTAATACCTTTAGATAGATATATATATATATATATATATATATATGTATTTTTAAATAAATAGAACATATTCTTCTATGTGAATAACATTTGAATGTGAAATATTCAT
This sequence comes from Bombina bombina, assembly GCF_027579735.1. Classification (NCBI taxonomy): domain Eukaryota; kingdom Metazoa; phylum Chordata; class Amphibia; order Anura; family Bombinatoridae; genus Bombina; species Bombina bombina. The sequence goes on from NC_069500.1 coordinate 434,831,086, forward strand.
ATTTTCATGTCGGGTTAGCGCGTATGAGAATATGAGTTTGGGTTAGCACGCGAGTCGGGTGTAAGGTTCCCCATCCCCTTTTTTTTTTCTACATTGACTTCTATGGAGGAAGATATTATCTTTTGCGTGACAGTGCAATTGTGCTAGAAGTAAGTGGTTTGCGCGCGTCGGGTTAGCGTGAGTGCAATAACTTTTTACTTTTAACTCATGATGCCAGTGCAACCTGACGCACACAAAAAGTTTACTTTCTCCAACATAGGTGTGTCCGGTCCACGGCGTCATCCTTACTTGTGGGATATTCTCTTCCCCAACAGGAAATGGCAAAGAGCCCAGCAAAGCTGGTCATATGATCCCTCCTAGGCTCCGCCTACCCCAGTCATTCTCTTTGCCGTTGCACAGGCAACATCTCCACGGAGATGGCTAAGAGTTTTTTGGTGTTTAAATGTAGTTTTTATTCTTCAATCAAGTGTTTGTTATTTTAAAATAGTGCTGGTATGTACTATTTACTCTGAAACAGAAAAGAGAAGAAGATTTCTGTTTGTAAGAGGAAGATGATTTTAGCAAACGTTACTAAAATCGATTGCTGTTTCCACACAGGACTGTTGAGATGAAGTAACTTCAGTTGGGGGAAGCAGTTGGCAGACTTTTCTGCCTGAGGTATGACTGGCCACATTTCTAACACGACTTGGTAATGCTGGAAGGCTGTCATTTTCCCTATGGGGACCGGTAAGCCATTTTCTTAGATTAAGTAAAAGAATAAAGGCTTTATAAGGGCTTAAAAAACTGGTAGACATTTTTCTGGGCTAAAACGATTACTTTGCTAAGCATATTTGACAGATTATAGCTCTTTATAGTTATTATAATCTTGGGGATTGTTGTTAAAAAACGGCAGGCACTGTATGGACACCTTTTTCAGATGGGGGCCTTCTCTAGTCATAGGCAGAGCCTCATTTTCGCGCAACTAATGCGCAGTTGTTTTTGGAAGGCAAGGCATGCAGATGCATGTGTGAGGAGCTAAGATCCACTGAAAAAGCTTATAGAAGGCGTCATTTGGTATCGTATTCCCCTCTGGGCTTGGTTGGGTCTCAGCAAAGCAGATTCCTGGGACTGTATAGGGGTTAAATGTAAAAACGGCTCCGGTTCCGTTATTTTAAGGGTTAAAGCTTTCAAATTTGGTGTGCAATACTTTTAAGGCTTTAAGACACTGTGATGAAATTTTGGTGAATTTTGAACAATTGCTTCATACTTTTTCGCATATTCAGTAATAAAGTGTGTTCTGTTTAAAATTTAAAGTGACAGTAACGGTTTTATTTTAAAACGTTTTTTGTGCTTTGTTGACAAGTTTAAGCCTGTTTAACATGTCTGAACCATCAGATAAACGATGTTCTATCTGTATGAAAGCCAATGTGTCTCCCCATTTAAATATATGTGATAATTGTGACATGGTGTCCAAACAAAGTAGGGACAATGATGCCACAGATAATAATAGTGCCCAAGATGATTCTTCAGATGAGGGGAGTAAGCATGGTACTGCATCACCCCCTTCTGTGTCTACACCAGTTTTGCCCACACAAGAGGCCCCTAGTACATCTAGTGCGCCAATACTTATTACTATGCAACAATTAACGGCTGTTATGGATAATTCTATTGCAAATATTTTATCTAAAATGCCTACTTATCAAAGAAAGCGCGATTGCTCTGTTTTAAACACTGAAGAGCAAGAGGACGCTGATGATAACGTTTCTGACATACCCTCACACCAATCTGAAGGGGCCAGGAGGGAGGTTTTGTCTGAGGGAGAAATTTCAGATTCAGGAAAAATTTCTCAACAAGCTGAACCTGATGTTGTAACATTTAAATTTAAATTAGAACATCTCCGCGCACTGCTTAAGGAGGTATTATCTACTCTGGATGATTGTGACAATTTGGTCATTCCAGAGAAATTATGTAAGATGGACAAGTTCCTAGAGGTTCCGGTGCCCCCCGATGTTTTTCCTATACCCAAGCGGGTGGCGGACATAGTAAACAAGGAATGGGAAAGGCCCGGCATACCTTTTGTTCCTCCCCCTATATTTAAGAAATTATTTCCTATAGTCGACCCCAGAAAGGACTTATGGCAGACAGTCCCTAAGGTCGAGGGGGCGGTCTCTACTCTAAACAAACGCACTACTATTCCCATAGAAGATAGTTGTGCTTTTAAAGATCCTATGGATAAAAAATTAGAGGGTTTGCTTAAAAGAATGTTTGTTCAGCAAGGTTACCTTCTTCAACCAATTTCATGCATTGTTCCTGCCACTACGGCAGCGTGTTGCTGGTTCGAAGAACTAGAAAAGTCGCTCAATAAAGAATCTTCGTATGAGGAGGTTATGGACAGAGTTCATGCACTTAAATTGGCTAACTCTTTTATTCTAGATGCCAATTAGCGAGATTAGCGTTGAAAAATTCAGGGTTTGCTATCGTGGCGCGCAGAGCGCTCTGGCTAAAGTCTTGGTCAGCGGATGTGTCTTCCAAGACAAAATTGCTTAACATCCCTTTCAAGGGCAAAACACTGTTTGGTCCTGATTTGAAAGAGATTATTTCAGACATCACCGGAGGAAAGGGCCACGCCCTTCCTCAGGATAGGTCTTTTAAGGCTAGAAATAAGCCTAATTTTCGTCCCTTTCGCAGAAACGGACCAGCCTCTACTTCTACATCCTCTAAGCAAGAGGGTAATACTTCTCAACCCAAACCAGCCTGGAGACCGATGCAAGGCTGGAACAAGGGTAAGCAGGCCAAGAAGCCTGCCACTGCTACCAAAACAGCATGAAGGGATGGCCCCCGATCCGGGACCGGATCTGGTGGGGGGCAGACTTTCTCTCTTTGCTCAGGCCTGGGCAAGAGATGTTCAGGATCCTTGGGCACTAGAAATAGTTTCTCAAGGTTATCTCCTGGAATTCAAGGAACTACCCCCAAGGGGAAGGTTCCACAGGTCTCAATTATCTTCAAACCAAATAAAAAGACAGGCATTCTTACATTGTGTAGAAGACCTGTTAAAGATGGGAGTAATTCATCCAGTTCCAATAAGAGAACAAGGGATGGGGTTTTACTCCAACCTGTTCATAGTTCCCAAAAAAGAGGGAACATTCAGACCAATTCTAGATCTCAAGATCCTAAACAAATTTCTCAGGGTTCCATCGTTCAAAATGGAAACCATTCGAACGATCCTTCCTACCATCCAGGAAGGTCAATTTATGACCACGGTGGATTTAAAGGATGCGTACCTCCATATTCCTATCCACAAGGAACATCATCAGTTCCTAAGGTTCGCTTTTCTGGACAAGCATTACCAGTTTGTGGCACTTCCATTCGGATTAGCCACTGCTCCGAGAATTTTCACAAAGGTACTAGGGTCCCTTCTAGCGGTTCTAAGACCAAGGGTCATTGCAGTAGTACCGTACTTGGACGACATCCTGATTCAAGCGTCGTCTCTGTCAAAAGCAAAGGCTCATACGGACATCGTCCTAGCCTTTCTCAGATCTCACGGATGGAAAGTGAACATAGAAAAAAGTTCTCTTTCCCCGTCAACAAGAGTTCCCTTCTTGGGAACAATAATAGACTCCTTAGAAATGAGGATTTTTCTGACAGAGGTCAGAAAATCAAAACTTCTAAGCTCTTGTCAAGCTCTTCATTCTGTTCTTCGTCCTTCCATAGCGCAGTGCATGGAAGTAATAGGATTGATGGTTGCAGCAATGGACATAGTTCCTTTTGCACGAATTCATCTAAGACCATTACAACTGTGCATGCTCAGACAGTGGAATGGGGATTATACAGACTTGTCTCCGACGATTCAAGTAGATCAAAGGACCAGAGATTCACTCCGTTGGTGGCTAATCCTGGACAACCTGTCACAGGGGATGAGCTTCCGCAGACCAGAGTGGGTCATTGTCACGACCGACGCCAGTCTGGTGGGCTGGGGCGCGGTCTGGGAACCCCTGAAAGCTCAGGGTCTATGGTCTCGGGAAGAATCTCTTCTCCCGATAAACATTCTGGAACTGAGAGCGATATTCAATGCTCTCAAAGCTTGGCCTCATCTAGCAAAGGCCAAATTCATAAGGTTTCAATCAGACAACATGACGACAGTTGCATATATCAACCATCAGGGGGGAACAAGGAGTTCCCTGGCGATGGAGGAAGTGACCAAGATAATTCAATGGGCGGAGGATCACTCCTGCCACTTGTCTGCAATCCACATCCCAGGAGTGGAAAATTGGGAAGCGGATTTTCTGAGTCGTCAGACATTCCATCCGGGGGAGTGGGAACTCCACCCGGAAATCTTTGCCCAAATAACTCAATTATGGGGCATTCCAGACATGGATCTGATGGCGTCTCGTCAGAACTTCAAGGTTCCTTGTTACGGGTCCAGATCCAGGGATCCCAAGGCGACTCTAGTAGATGCACTAGTAGCACCTTGGACCTTCAACCTAGCTTCTGTTTTCCCACCGTTTCCTCTCATTCCCAGGCTGGTAGCCAGGATCAACCAGGAGAGGGCTTCGGTGATCTTGATAGCTCCTGCGTGGCCACGCAGGACTTGGTATGCAGACCTGGTGAATATGTCATCGGCTCCACCATGGAAGCTACCTTTGAGACAGGACCTTCTTGTTCAAGGTCCATTCGAACATCCGAATCTGGTTTCTCTCCAACTGACTGCTTGGAGATTGAACGCTTGATTTTATCAAAGCGTGGGTTTTCAGATTCTGTAATAGATACTCTGATTCAGGCTAGAAAGCCTGTGACTAGAATAATTTACCATAAGATATGGAAAAAATATATCTGTTGGTGTGAATCTAAAGGATTCCCATGGAACAAGATAAAAATTCCTAGGATTTTATCCTTTCTACAAGAGGGTTTGGAGAAGGGATTATCTGCAAGTTCTCTGAAGGGACAGATTTCTGCGTTATCTGTTTTACTTCACAAAAGGCTGGCAGCTGTGCCAGACGTTCAAGCGTTTGTTCAGGCTCTGGTTAGAATCAAGCCTGTTTACAGACCTTTGACTCCTCCCTGGAGTCTTAATCTAGTTCTTTCAGTTCTTCAAGGGGTTCCGTTTGAACCCTTACATTCCGTAGATATTAAGTTATTATCTTGGAAAGTTTTGTTTTTGGTTGCAATTTCTTCTGCTAGAAGAGTTTCTGAGTTATCTGCTCTGCAGTGTTCTCCGCCCTATCTGGTGTTCCATGCAGATAAGGTGGTTTTGCGTACTAAGCCTGGTTTTCTTCCGAAAGTTGTTTCCAACAAGAATATTAACCAGGAGATAGTTGTACCTTCTTTGTGCCCGAATCCAGTTTCAAAGAAGGAACGTTTGTTACACAATTTGGACGTAGTCCGTGCTCTGAAATTCTATTTAGAGGCCACTAAAGATTTCAGACAAACTTCTTCTTTGTTTGTTGTTTATTCTGGTAAAAGGAGAGGTCAAAAAGCAACTTCTACCTCTCTTTCTTTTTGGCTTAAAAGCATTATCCGTTTGGCTTATGAGACTGCCGGACGGCAGCCTCCTGAAACAATCACAGCTCACTCCACTAGGGCTGTGGCTTCCACATGGGCCTTCAAGAACGAGGCTTCTGTTGACCAGATATGTAAGGCAGCGACTTGGTCTTCACTGCACACTTTTGCCAAATTTTACAAATTTGATACTTTTGCTTCTTCAGAGGCTATTTTTGGGAGAAAGGTTTTGCAAGCCGTGGTGCCTTCCATTTAGGTGACCTGATTTGCTCCCTCCCTTCATCCGTGTCCTAAAGCTTTGGTATTGGTTCCCACAAGTAAGGATGACGCCGTGGACCGGACACACCTATGTTGGAGAAAACAGAATTTATGCTTACCTGATAAATTACTTTCTCCAACGGTGTGTCCGGTCCACGGCCCGCCCCTGGTTTTTTTAATCAGGTCTGATGAATTATTTTCTCTAACTACAGTCACCACGGTATCATATGGTTTCTCCTATGCATATTTCCTCCTGTACGTCGGTCGAATGACTGGGGTAGGCGGAGCCTAGGAGGGATCATATGACCAGCTTTGCTGGGCTCTTTGCCATTTCCTGTTGGGGAAGAGAATATCCCACAAGTAAGGATGACGCCGTGGACCGGACACACCGTTGGAGAAAGTAATTTATCAGGTAAGCATAAATTCTGTTTTTAGCGCTCTGGCGGAAGCGCAAAATACCGCTCCACTTGTAATCTAGCCCTAAATACATTTCATGCACCTCCCTCTAGGTTTCACTGCAGGTATCTGAAGGAGAGTTGCTGGACATGTGCATATACACTGGAATGCAGTGAAAGCTAGATTTCAACATAGCAGCTCCCAAGGCTAGTGGGGGGATAACCTCAATACAATGCTTATAAAATGCATCGAATGTTTTGTCCCTTTCAATGCTCCTTATTGGTTAGATTTGAGCTTTTATCTGACTCACTCATTCTCCCTTTTATTATTTTTTTAGGCTTTACGACCTATACAGTTTCCAGGTAATTCCAGTGCTTGGTGAAGTCATTGCAGGAGACTGGAAGTCATATCAATACCTTGTAGAAAGTATCCGGCGCTTCCCACCTCAGGTAAAGCAATTGTTGAAATAATAGATTACATTATTACCCTTAGCTATGACAAGTAAAGGTTAAAAACAAAAACAAATATCCTATTAAACGTGGTAAAGTTTTTATTAGATACATCACTGATTGTATTTATTTACTTAGAATTAAAGGGACATAAAAGCTAAAACAATTATTTCATGATTTAGATAGAACATAACATTTTAAACAACTTTTTAATTTACTTCTATTATCAAATGTTCTTTGTTTTCTTGTTATCCTTATTTGAAAAGCAGAAATGTAAGCTTAAGAGTGTGCACGTGTCTGCAGCACTATCTGGCAGCAGTTTTGCAACAATGTTATACATTAGCAGAAGCACTAGATGGCAGCACTATTTCCTGTCATGTAGTGCTTCAGGCATGTGCATGCTACCTACCTAGGTATCTCTTCAAGATAGAATAACATGAGAACAAAGCAAATTTGATAATAGAAGTAAATTAGAAACTTTTAAAAAATTGTATTCTCTATCTGAACAATGAAAGAAACATTTTGGGTTTAATGTCCTTTTAACGACCAGCGTCGTACCCTGTACGACGCTGGTCGTTATGCCCTTAAGGACCAGCAATGTACCCTGTACGTCGCTGCAGTCCTGGGCTTCTCTCTGCCGCGATCTCGCTCAAAATAGATTTGCAGAGTTACTGATGCAGGGAGGGCCTCTTTGTGGCCCTCTCTGCATCGGACAGCGGTGGTGCCAATCGTTGGTGGGTGGGAGCATAAGGAGGGAGGCGGGTGGGCAGCCCATCGCTGGAGGGGATGGGAGGAGGGTGGGACCGCTATGCCACGCTACACAGAAGGGAGAGAAAAAAAAAGAGCTGGGAAGTGAGGAGGGAGGAAGGGCAATGACGGGGATACTATGTGGGAACCATTGAGGAAAAGGGATCTGGGAGGGGGAGAGGGTAATGGGGGGGGGGGCAGCTACACTACAGAAAAAATGGTTAATGTTTTTTTTATGTATAAATTTAGGAAAACTGGGTACTGGCAGACAGCTGCCAGTACCTAAGATGCAGCAAATAGGTAGAGGGGAGAGGGTTAGAGAGCTGTTTGGGGGGGATCATGGAGGTTGGAGGATAAAAGGGGATCCTACACTTCCAAAAATATTAAAAAAAATATATATTAAAAAAAGCAGCCTTTTATTTTAGTACTGGCAGACATTCTGCTAGTACTTAAGATGGGGGGGGGGGGTGACAATTGTGGGGTGGGGGAGGGAAGAGAGCAGGGGTGGGATGTGTCAGGTGGGAGGCTGATCTCTACACTAAAGCTAAAATTAACCCTACAAGCTACCTAATTAACCCCTTCACTGCTGGGCATAATACAAGTGTGGTGCACAGTGGCATTTAGCTAGTGGCCTTCTAATTACCAAAAAGCAATGCCAAAGCCATATATGTCTGCTATTTCTGAACAAAGGGGATCCCAGAGAACAAATTACAACCATTTGTGCCATAATTGCACAACTGTTTGTAAATAATTTCAATGAGAAATCTAAAATTGTGAAAAAACATAATTTATGCTTACCTGATAAATTCCTTTCTTCTGTAGTGTGATCAGTCCACGGGTCATCATTACTTGTGGGATATTATCTGCTCCCCTACAGGAAGTGCAAGAGGATTCACCCAGCAGAGTTGCTATATAGCTCCTCCCCTCTACGTCACCTCCAGTCATTCGACCAAGGACCAACGAGAAAGGAGAAGCCAAGGGTGTAGTGGTGACTGGAGTATAATTTAAAAAATATTTACCTGCCTTAAAAAACAGGGCGGGCCGTGGACTGATCACACTACAGAAGAAAGGAATTTATCAGGTAAGCATAAATTATGTTTTCTTCTGTTAAGTGTGATCAGTCCACGGGTCATCATTACTTGTGGGATACCAATACCAAAGCAAAAGTACACGGATGACGGGAGGGATAGGCAGGCTCTTTATACAGAAGGAACCACTGCCTGAAGAACCTTTCTACCAAAAATAGCCTCCGAGGAAGCAAAAGTGTCAAATTTGGAAAAAGTATGAAGCGAAGACCAAGTTGCAGCCTTGCAAATCTGTTCAACAGAGGCCTCATTCTTAAAGGCCCAAGTGGAAGCCACAGCTCTAGTGGAATGAGCTGTAATTCTTTCAGGAGGCTGCTGTCCAGCAGTCTCATAAGCTAAACGAATTATGCTACGAAGCCAAAAAGAGAGAGAGAGGTAGCAGAAGCTTTTTGACCTCTCCTCTGACCAGAGTAAACGACAAACAGGGAAGACGTTTGTCGAAAATCTTTAGTTGCCTGTAAATAAAATTTAAGGGCACGAACTACATCCAGATTGTGCAAAAGACGTTCCTTCCTCGAAGAAGGATTTGGGCACAAGGATGGAACAACAATCTCCTGATTGATATTCCTGTTAGTGACTACCTTAGGTAAGAACCCAGGTTTAGTACGCAGAACTACCTTATCCGAGTGAAAAATCAAATAAGGAGAATCACAATGTAAGGCTGATAACTCAGAGACTCTTCGAGCCGAGGAAATAGCCATTAAAAATAGAACTTTCCAAGATAACAACTTTATAACAATGGAATGAAGGGGTTCAAACGGAACACCCTGTAAAACGTTAAGAACAAGGTTTAAACTCCATGGTGGAGCCACAGCTTTAAACACAGGTTTAATCCTGGCCAAAGCCTGACAAAAAGCCTGAATGTCTGGAACTTCTGACAGACGCTTGTGTAACAGAATGGACAGAGCTGAGATCTGTCCCTTTAAGGAACTAGCGGATAACCCCTTTTCTAAACCTTCTTGTAGAAAAGACAATATCCTAGGAATCCTAACCTTACTCCAAGAGTAACCTTTGGATTCGCACCAATATAGGTATTTACGCCATATTTTATGGTAAATCTTTCTGGTAACAGGCTTCCTAGCCTGTATTAAGGTATCAATAACTGACTCAGAAAAACCACGCTTTGATAAGATCAAGCGTTCAATTTCCAAGCAGTCAGCTTCAGAGAAGTTAGATTTTGATGTTTGAAAGGACCCTGAATCAGAAGGTCCTGTTTCAGAGGTAACGACCAAGGTGGACAGAATGACATGTCCACCAGATCTGTATACCAAGTCCTGCGTGGCCATGCAGGCGCTATTAGAATCACTGATGCTTTCTCCTGTTTGATTCTGGCAATCAATCGAGGAAGCATCGGGAAAGGTGGAAACACATAAGCCATCCTGAAGGTCCATGGTGCTGTCAAGGCATCTATCAGGACCGCTCCCGGATCCCTGGATCTGGACCCGTAGCGCGGAAGCTTGGCGTTCTGTCGAGACGCCATGAGATCTATCTCTGTTTTGCCCCAACGTCGAAGTATTTGGGCAAAGACCTCTGAATGAAGTTCCCACTCCCCCGGATGAAAAGTCTGACGACTTAAGAAATCCGCCTCCCAGTTCTCCACTCCCGGGATGTGGATTGCAGACAGGTGGCAAGAGTGAGACTCTGCCCAGCGAATTATCTTCGATACTTCCATCATTGCTAGGGAGCTTCTTGTCCCTCCCTGATGGTTGATATAAGCTACAGTCGTGATGTTGTCCGACTGGAACCTGATGAACCCCCGAGTTGTTAACTGGGGCCAAGCCAGAAGAGCATTGAGGACTGCTCTCAATTCCAGAATGTTTATTGGAAGAAGACTCTCCTCCTGATTCCATAGTCCCTGAGCCTTCAGAGAATTCCAGACAGCGCCCCAACCTAGTAGGCTGGCGTCTGTTGTTACAATTGACCAGTCTGGCCTGCTGAATGGCATTCCCCTGGACAGATGTGGCCGATAAAGCCACCATAGAAGAGAATTTCTGGTCTCTTTGTCAGAATATACAGTTTTAGCAAAGGATTGTTCCCCTCAGCAATTAAACAACACAACTTTAGCAAAGGTTTAATCCCATTAGCAAAGATAACAATTTCTGAAAGCAGGAAACAAATTACAGAATAAACGTTTTTATCTCAGTCAAACTATAATTCTCACAGCTCTGCTGTGCTGACTGAAATATTTGATGCATAGTAAAAGCGCCCCTCCCCCACACACACAGCAGTGAGGGAGAACAGAAACTGACAGAAAAAAACAGATTTAAGCAACTGCCAAGTGGAAAAATAGTGCCCAAACATTTATTCACTCAGTACCTCAGTAAATGAAAACGATTTTACATTCCAGCAAAAACGTTAAACATAATCTCTAGTTATTAAACAGCTTTATGTCTTTCTTACAGTGTAATTCTAGTGAATTACCATTCTCCCAGAATACTGAAGTGTAAAGTATACATACATGACATTATATCGGTATGGCAGGATTTTCTCATCAATTCCATTGTCAGAAAATAAAAACTGCTACATACCTCTATGCAGATTCATCTGCCCGCTGTCCCCTGATCTGACGTTTACCTCACTCCTCAGATGGCCGAGAACAGCAATATGATCTTAACTACTCCGGCTAAAATCATAGCAAAACTCTGGTAGATTCTTCCTCAAACTCTGCCAGAGAGGTAATAACACACTCCGGTGTTATTTTAAAATAACAAACTTTTGATTGAAGATATAAAACTAAGTATAATCACCATAGTCCTCTCACACGACCTATCTAGTTGCTGGGTGCAAGAGAATGACTGGAGGTGACGTAGAGGGGAGGAGCTATATAGCAACTCTGCTGGGTGAATCCTCTTGCACTTCCTGTAGGGGAGCAGATAATATCCCACAAGTAATGATGACCCGTGGACTGATCACACTTAACAGAAGAAAGTTGTTTTTAAATATTTATTTGTGGATTAGGTTACAAATACAGGTGGCCCTCGTTTTACAACGGTTCAATTTACACAGTTTCAGAATAACAACCTTTTTTTCCAGTCATGTGACTGCTATTGAAAAGCATTGAGAAGCAGTGCATTTATTAAAATAGCCAGTAGGTGGAGCTGTCCGCTTGTGTTGCAGCAAAGCCAAGCAAGCTGAAATGAATCAGTTTAACCAGACCTGAGCTATCGAGCAGATTTCAAAGGAACAAGATCTTCCTGTCTATAAATCAGTCCAGATTGGAATGAATAGAAAGAACTGTTTGCAGAAAAATGCAAGTGAAGTCTGTGTTGTTTGATTATTTTATTAGGTTTATAATGCTGTTTAGCATTTAAAGTCTTCATTTCAAAGCTTTAAAAATAATGTATTAGGTGTTACCTGTGACAATTTTGAGAGCGGCCTGGAACCTATCTCCCTCACTTCCCATTGACTTACATTATAAACTGGGTTTCAATTTACAAGGGTTTCGATTTACAACCATTCCTTCTGGAACCTAACCCCGGCGTAAACTGAGGGCTACCTGTACAAAAATAAACAGTTCAAAAGGAAGACTTGTTATACATCAACAGTTAGCTAGTACAAAAAACAAACATTTTTGTGCACCTGTAATAATAGCATACTACGAATCAAGGTTCAATTAATAAATATGCTATTCAAAGGATGCTACGATATAGTAATTAGCATAGCTATTCAATCTATACAAAAAAAAACTCTGGACATAGAAATGTAACCGTTTTAAATTTTAAATTTGACCCAAAAAATAAAAGGAAAAAATAAATAAAAAATAAATAAAAAAATAAAGGGAGCCTTAGGCATCAGGATCCCAGCGAAATTCACCTCTTAGAATGGCACCCTATACGTAACTAGTATAAAAAAAAGGTGTAATAACCTGTTTTTGAACTCTGTCAGGCAATGAAAAGATACAATTCTCCTATTTTTGAAAAAATAAAGCTACATCTGTTTCTGGGTTCAACATAAAGTCAAATTGTTCCATTATCATTTTATCCTCCAGTTTACTGAGAAATTGTGCTAAAATTGTGAAAAAGTTTACAATTTTTTTTTTATTATGGCATTTGGCGGTGAAATGTTGGCATAAAATATACCAAAATGGGCCTAGATCATTACTTTGGGTTGTCTACTAAAAAAATATATATAGTTTTGATAGGTAAATATTAAAAAAAGGCTCTATTTCTTTTTGAATGTAGTGATGGTAAAAATGCTAAAAATGTTCTGGACTTTTGGGGAAGTTTTTGTCTTAAATGCCCGGTCCTTAAGGGGTTAAGGACCCCAAAAAAAAACACCCATAGAGATCGTATCATTCTAGTTTTCCATTTACTTTGCATTAGTAAGGAATCTAATTTAGTTCTTTTGTCTTTTAGGATGAATTTAAAGACATGATAGAAGATGCTGGCTTTTTTAAGGTGAATTATCACAACCTAACATCTGGTGTTGTTGCAATACACTCGGGCTTTAAATTATGATATGTATACAAGAAAGCTAATAAAGCGGTTAAATCTGCAACAAGGAAAATGAGGAAAACAAGCCAATGGCGTTAAGAAAAACGTATCAATGAGAAGTGCAGCTTATTTTTTGTAATAAATGTTTTATTTAAATAAATGAGTATTTTGTAAAAATATGGTCATATCATGCTTTGATTGATTTTGGTGTTCATACGAATAATAATGTATTAACAGGATTTGTGAAACCTAATTACAAATATAGACAAAAAGAAAATCGATGTCAGAGAGTAAGTAGAAGCAATAGTGTGAAAATGCAAGCGTGGCGGGAAAGTGTTTAACATATGTTAGCCCTCACACTGCAAACCCCACAACCCCAAGACCGCACTCCTGGCTCCATAATAGCACTGCAAGCCTACTAGCCAAGCTGACCCAGAGTGGAGAAGCGGTAGAAATAAAGCTAGAGCAATTTAAAGGGAACGTAGCTGTAAAAAATATAATACACTGAGCAACCCAAATGCCTTAACATTAAATGTCCTGTGCACTAACATACACCTTGACGGTTGTGCATTAGCTTGGTGAGCTATTCCAACTTTGTTAACTGCATGTTGTCCTCTGGCTATGATATACATAGACATAGGTACCTACTAATAGCCTGTGGGCTGTGCGAGTTAACAGGGTACTTACCAATCAGGACACCCACTCCACTTTACTTACCCAAATGTTACCTTTGGATACAGTAGAGAGCCCATCCAGTACAGCATTAAACAGCAGAGGATATACTGAGGGAGTACATCAACATGGACAAACCGAAGGAAGCTAAAGGTCCAGTCCCAGCGACAACTGTGGCAGGCTTGTGACCACAACTCCCACTGATTTACATTGCTCAACCAAATACTATCCTATACCCCTCTCTTTAAAGTTTAACCTTATGAGGGGATACAGTATTAAAGATCCTTCTTGAAATAAAATAAACATCTCAATCTTCATTTGCTTCTGAAGAGGCAAAGATAAAGACTGTCATATCAGAGAGGAGAGAGAGATTAAAAGTTTGTGCGAGGTTGGGTATTTTTGGCTCCTCCTGGTGGCCAGGAGTTGAATTCCCAGAAATAAAGACTTGTGGATTCTCACCACCTTATAAAACAAAATCTGCATACACATTGTGCTAGCAAGGTGTTTGAAAACCCTTATTATCTTATAACCTTTGTATCAAATTAGAGCGACTTTTAAATGAGTTTGTGTACTGCTAAGCAATTCCTGTACTATGTAGCTGGTTCAGGCAATTGTCAGCGCAGCTTTCTAGAAGTATTAGGAAAAGCACTACATTTTGTGAAACAAAGTGGCAACAAAGTAGGTCGCCATAATTTACATTAAACATTTTCATCATGCATGAGAAAGCACTAAAGAGACATTAAAGTGATGGTTAACTTTCCACTTTATATAATCATCACTTCGTCAGCCCATTGCAAACAATTTATTTTGTGAGCTGATGTTTTTAGCTGTTCTCTAATCGGCACTTTAGCCATACAGCACTCACAGAAAATTGAGTGTGCGCTAGAGCACCATTTAGAGAACAGTTAAAAATGTTAGTTCACAAAAACAAAATAATTAAGTCGGCTCTCGGAGCATGGGGTATCAGAATTTCATTGCTACATTAAAAAGTAAGCTATAGTGTATCTTCATTAGAATTGATTTATTAAAGCCCATCTAAAATATTACTTCCATTTCGGATCTAATTATATAAAGTGAAAAGTTTACCATCACTTTGAATACAAATTGTAAGCTGCTTAACAATGTACCTTTAATATCTGAAACATAAAACATAAACTGTTTCCTTCATGATTCAGATAGGCGTGCAGTGTTTTTTCTCTGCCCAGGACAGAATATGAGAAACTACTTGCATGGCAAGGAGACCCCAAGTCCCTCCCTGATAATTGATGTAAGCAACAGCCGTGATGTTGTCTGGCTAAAAAAAAGTATTTGTTTTTCCTGACTGAGAAGGGGCCAAGAGTGAAGAGCCCATAGGATTGCACAAAGTTCTAGACCACACTCCCTACACCCTCCGGGACTCCCAAATAGCTCCCCAACCTATTAACCAAATAGGCCAGATAAAAGAGTCTTAAATGGTCAAAAAAGGACTGTCCCTCCATCATGAGAGAGATTGTTTGACAGAGGAACTGATCTCTATTTTCTGCTCTAGATTAACGTAATCCTTTGACCACTGATGAAGCATGGATAGCTGAAGGGGACGAAGATGACAATGAGCAAAAGGTACTGCGTCTAAAGTCACTATCATAAGACCCACTAATTTCATACACTGTGCCACTGATGGGGAATGAGAAATCTGTAGAGACAAACAGGATTTTTGTAGTTTGAGTTTGCGAGTTTCCGTGAGAAACAAATGCATTTGAACAGAGTCTATTAATCCCAGAAAGACTACTCTTGTAGCTGGGAACAAAGAACTCTTGAGAATATTGATGTTCCATCCATGATCCTGAAGGAAGGAAATTACCCTCCCTCTGGGTATGAGAGGATGCTATGGAAAAAGAAGGGGCTTGGATCAAGATGTCATCCAAATAAGGAGCAATGGAGAATCCCTGTGTTCTGATCACCGCCAACAGAGCCACTTAAAACCACCTTGAAGATGCATGGGGCAGTGGCTAAACCAAAAGGTAGAGTCTCAAACTGGTAATGCTTGTTGAGAAAAGCAAATCTTAGAAACTGAAAATGTTTTTTTCTGAATTGGGATGTGTAGATAAGCATCCTTCGAATCTAAAGTTGTCATAAATTGACCCTTTTGTGCCAGGGGCAAAATGGTGCGGATTGTCTCCATCTTGAAAGAAGGAACTTTGACAAATTTGCTCAGGGACTTTAAATCCAGAATAGAACGATACAAGTTCTCCTTTTTTGGAACAGTAAAGAGGTTGGAATAAAAACCTCTTCCCTTTTGAGAGACTGATACTGGTTGTATTACTCCCAAATTCTCTAAATCCTGAACACATTGAATAAATGCAGCTGCCTTTTGAGGCTCCTTCGGAACTTGAGACAGATGAAACCGTTCCCAGGGAAGCCTGGTGCGAAATCCTATGCGGTAACCCTGGGAAATAATGTTGAGAACCCAGGGATCCTGTATTGATCTGCGGCAGTCTTCCTGAAATAGAATCAATCTTCCCCCTACCAAAGAATTCTCTGGAAAGGGGACCATCCCTTCATGCTGACTTCTGATTAGAGTTGAGTTTTTTGGATTGTTTACTCTTGGACTAGGATGATCCTGGTTTCCAATAAGTTTTGGAGGAGTCAGACCTTTGATTGGAAGAGGACTTCTGATCTCTGGCAGAGTGAAAGGAACGAAAACGATAGTTTGTTTAACTCTTCCCTAGACTTCTTGTCCTGAGGAAGGAAAACTCCTTTACCTCCAGTAACAGTCTTAATGAAATAATCTAATTCTGATCCAAAAAGCAATTTACCCTCAAAGGAAATTAACAAAAATTTATTCTTAGAGACCCTATCAGCAGACCAGAATTTAAGCCATACGACTCTACTTAACAGAATAGCAATGGAAATATTTTAACATCTATTTTAATAATGTCAGAAACTGCATTGCATATAAAATCATTAGAAATCTTAAAAACTTTAAAGGGGCATAAAACAAGTTGGAATAGAGACAAAATATAATAATATGTACTTTAATTACTTTACCTACAAATTTATACTGCAGTGCCTCGCCATTAACCCTTTCATTTAAGTTTCCGAATTGTAAAGCTCTAACTCCCCCCACACATTTCCTTCTATGGATGTTTCTTTATCTATTATTGTTTTGGTAGAAGGCAAAAGTGAATAGAGATTATCTGCTGGAGCATGCCTATAAGGTGTGAACTCAGTTAAAATACAATGCCTGTGTCTAAACACTGGTAAGGGGGGTGGAGCACAGTGCTCTAGACAGCATTGCTAAGTAAGTATTTTTGCTTATTGCCAGCAATTTTTAAACAATTTTTTATGCAAACTATTTTTAATTAATCAGCCCTTTTAGGATATGCACAGATCTCAACCTGTTTTATGGCACTTTAATGCAGTTACGGACATCTTCAGATGACTGTTCAAGAAGCTTGTGTTTAAGAAAATCGCACCAAAAGGAAGCTGCAGCGGCCACACAAGTGACTGCTATAGCTGGTCTAAGCTGCAGAGCTGATTGAGAATTTTTTTTTATTTGCTAGTGGAAACAGCTCCGTCCACTTTAGGAACCACCTCCCAGACAGATTCTTTTCTGAAAGAGGATACATCTTCTTAAATCTGTCAGGAGTAAAAGGAATGCCAGGTTTATCTCATTCCTTAGCAATATAATCTGTCACCAAGTCTGGAGCTTTAAACACTTCTGGAGCCTTTGGCGGAGCTTTGAAAACCTGGTTTAACTTATTTCAGGTTTAGATATTTCTGGATTCTGTTCTGACATTTCTAGGGTGTTCAGAACTGCCTGTAGAAGGAAACGGATATTATCCACTCTAAATCTAAAAGTAGAATCAAGCTCTGTTTGAGTTACCGGTTCAAGGTCATCTGAGGAGATTTCACTCTCAGAGGATTCAGAGAAGGACTCATAGTCAGACGACTGTAAGGTAGGCGGTAACAGAGCCAAGTGCTCAGTTCCCTAGGAGTGACAGTGAGTATGAGACAAATATCCTGATTTATGTTTGTGCTTCCTTGGTCTGGGAATTGCAGCTAACAACTCTGTCATAGACTTTTGTAAAGTATTTTTAAACTCAGGTAAAAAATCTGTGTTATTCCCTTGAAACATATAGACAGGCATAGGCGGTAAACTGACAGAATTATAGCTTAGAAACTGGTAACGTGGGACACAGTTAATACATACAGTAGCTGATTAATCTGGTCCATTGGAACAGTTTTGCAAAACAAACAGGGACAATTACCTGACCTGCATTTAAATCCCTGGAGGTTCCCTTTAATGGGTCAGACATATTAATTGGGGGTATATATAAGCAAAACTGTGAAAAACTGAAATACAGAAAAACAATTGTATTAACCAAAATAATACAAATAACAGCCCTTAAATACAATTATTAACCCTCTATAAGGTAGAAATGTAGGCCCCAAAACATTTTTAAACACGTAAAAGCGTATGTTACGGTTTCCCACCCACTTAGCAGCTATTCTGAGGGCACTCACAACCTTCTGGGCAAGGAAGGATTACATTCCGGACAAGTAGATGAGAAAAAGTCTGTAGGGTGCCTCAGAGAAAAAAAACTTTTTTTTTGAGAGATAGAGCTGTGGAGATGAGGAGAAAGTGCGCCAAAGAAAGGGGACGGGGCAAACTGCCGTAACGAAATACAGGCAACAGCCTGAAGCAAAAAATTAAAAACATAAATTTTGCTTACCTAATAATTTCCTTTTCTTCTGATGGAAAGAGTCCACATCTGCATTCATTACTTTTGAGAAATAAGAACCTGCCCACCAGGAGGAGGCAAAGACACCCCAGCCAAAGGCTTGAATACTCCTCCCACTCCCCTTATCCCCCAGTCATTCTGCGGAGGAACAAGGAACAGTAGAAGAAATATCAGGGTGAAAAGGTGCCAGAAGAATATAAGGACGCCCCACATAAAATTACGGGTGGGGAGCTGTGGACTCTATCCATCAGAAGAAAAGGAAATTATCAGGTAAGCATAATTTATGTTTTTCTTCTTAAATAGAAAGAGTCCACAGCTGCATTCATTACTTTTGGGAAAACAATACCCAAGCTATAGAGGACACTGAATGCCAAGACGGGAGGGTACAATAGGCGGCCCATACTGAGGGCACCAGGCCTGAACCTCTCCCCAATAAAAACTCCTGCTTCGTCCGAAGCCAAGAATTTTTTTTTTTAAAGGAAAAGACCCAAGGACACTGACTCTCAGCTAGTCTAGAACCAAACTAAAGACCGCAAAACGGACTCGACTGAGCCAACAGTCCACCAAGAGACACCGTCGCCCAACAGATGGTCCCCCACCTCTCACAAATGAAGGGGATACCAGCCGAAACCCCCAAGGGGATGAGGCAAAGGAGAACCGAGGAACCAAAAGGTCCCTTAATACAAAAAAGAACACCTCCAAGAGTGGGCCCAGCTCAAAGAGACCCAAATGGACCCAAACAGGGAAAGGAGGCCACGCCTATACAAGCAAAATCCGGGATAAGACTGGGCAAAGAGACAAAACAGACGTCTCTCCAAGATCTTGCAAGCATGGAATGCAACTGAAGAGGCAAAGTGCTCCCAGCGTCTGAACATAGAATACCAAAGTATTCGACCAAGAAAAGTGTGTAATAGACCCGGGTGAAAAAACCCCAAGTATGAAAACACAGAGTCCATAACAGGACGACACAGATGATGCTTGCGAGGAAGAAGAAGCAGTCAAGCAAGAAACAGACTGCAAAAGCAACCCCCAGACAGAGGGCACGCTTCAGGCAACCTAAGCCGCCAGACCTACCCACAGGTCCCTAAAAAGGGGAACACAAAGCCTTCATCAAAGCCCCCCGAGAAGGAGAGAATACACTCAGAACCCGAAGGAAGAGTAAACCCACTTCTGAAATCAATGGAGCAAGGTGAACGGAAATCTATATCCTAGCAGACTGAGCTAGCAGGATAGACTCAACAAGCTCACACATCCAAAGGAGACTGCGATCCAAACTCAGCGTCTTAGACCGCTCGGTCATCCTGATCTGCAGACCCACACCCAGCTGGACCAACCCAGCCTCAGGGATCCAAGACAGGGGAACAAAATAATCCCGAAACGGGTACAGGAATGAACGTAAAGATAGCACAGCCATCCCCACAGAGTACAAGTACAACCCGACTCTGAAAACAGACAAGGCCATAGACCTAAGGATCTATCAAAGCAAAGGCCCAGCAAGTCTGACTTGGAGCCATCAAGACCCCAGGGAGAACCAATCCCACCTTTCTACCTCCCGACCAGGAGAACCCATCTCCATAGGGAGGAGAATATCCTCGAAAGAAAAGGGATGAGGCCGGAAGGGCAACAACTGTCCTCAAGGCCCGAAACCACCGGCTAATGGGAAGATAAATCCCCAACACAAAAGTCCTAGAAAAGGACCCCCTTCAAGTAGCATGCCAAGCAGAGGCACAGCCAACCCATTCGCCTGCAAAGCAGGGAATCCACGGGTACACTGGCAAGCTGAGCAGGGGAATGCAACCCTAAGGCGCAGCAGAAATTAAACATCCAGCGCCAGCAGCTGGGTATGAACCAACAACTCTTGAGGCACAAGCCACACAGCTAACCACCAAATGATGGTGGCAAGGAGTAAAAAATACTCAGAAAACATGGCCAAACATGACCAGGTTAGGTAGATGGACCAAGGACATAGCACAAGTTTCCACTACCGTGGAACACCCCGCCCAGCCCTCAGTTCCAAGATTCCAAAACTACCCAAGACTTGGTCAGGAAAAAAGCCAAGCGAAGCTGTAGCAACCAGAAGTCTCAGGGAGAAAAACAGGTCTGGGCACCTAATAGTTCAGCAAACCTTACCCTAGAACTTCCAAAGGAAGGAACCACCCCTAGCTAAAGTCCAATGCTCCAAAGAGCAATGCTAGAAGTCATATGAAGACAATTCTCAAAGCCTCAGGACAACCAAGGGATACATCGAGGTCAAAAAAATCCTACTAGAAGAACTAGTCTCCCTATCACCTCCGCACAAGCAGAGGACACAAGGAAGAGAAATGAAAGGCACTAAGCCCACCCAGCTCCGGAAACCCCGAGCTAAACAAAGTCCCCACAGGGAACAACCATCATCCGGAAACACAGATCCCTTAAAGGAGATCCAACTCACCCGGAGACAATGGAAGAAGACCCAAAGGTCTCTTATAACTCAGACAGACAGTACGCGACAAAGAGTAAGAGCTGATACACTATATACAGCTTACATGGACACCTGCAAGGTGCCAAGAGCTGCAACTGGTTTCAAACTGCAAACCTTCCGCATGCTAGACAGCTATCCTGTACAAGCTGTTGGATCAAGCCCAAAAGGACAAATCCAGAGGCCTATAAATGAAGGCCAAACCGCTCAACTGTGGTAAAGGGCGTTAAGCCCTCTAACCCAACACCACATGGGGCGGAAAACTCTAGGTTCTGATGAAATCAGATGTCAGAGTGACGCTGCAGAAAAACTCCCCTGCCCAGCCATCTATGACTGAAGGCTATAAGGACTGAAACAATCCTTCCCGCCTCACGGACCCACAAGTCCTCTCGAATTCTTAGTTGAAAATGAAAAACAATGATAACCTGAGCACTTGGCCCTTCTACCGAACCAGCCAAACAGAACAGCGCCACGTGTCTGAACAGCCGCAAGACCGAATGAACCCGACAGGACCAGCCCGCACCTAGGGTCCTAACCGGCAAGCTGCATAAATTCTCATACGGGAAAAAACAGAAAACAGACATTTTTAACATAGGACTAACATGTCCAAAACAACTTCCGAAAAAGTAATAAAGAGTATCAATCCCAGAAGATTTCCGAAAGAAACAAAAACCAATAAAAGACATCCCATCGGATATAAATGAAATAAAAGGCAACCCGGAGGTTAATGCCCAAAAAGACACAGGCCTCCCCGCAGGACCAGCCAAACGGAACCCTATCTTTCAAAACTGGGAAAGATCTCAAACAAATGACAATCAGGAGATTACCTCATCCCCACATGTCTAATGAGGTGCACCATTTGAATTAGCATACTGAACATCCCGTATCTAGTAATGATTGGGTCATTCAATAACTGAAAAACATGTCTGAGCAATACGCGAAGGCGCGCAATCTTGTAACGAAAGGCACAACACTCAGGGACAGTTACACCCGCGGGGAACTGTAGAGGCCCTCCCCAAGGCGGAAGGCCTGGGACAATTAGGCATGAACAATCATATTCTCAAATAAACGTCTGGACTCTGCAGATGAACAAACGCCAACATTATGTGGACGCGAACACCTGCTATAATCTCCGGGGGGAACACGCCACCCTGCATGGAGGAATCATAAACTGGGTTACCAGCATGTGTAGAAGTATAAATTGGTAGGGTACTCGCCTCTCGGAGGACGGGACCCCCAGAGGCGGATGGCTCAGCAGACCCTTAATTCCCTGAGCCAGAGGGAACTAGGTGCTCTCATATGGCATACGGAACAAAACTGGTTGACACGTGTCAACGAGGCCAATCCGGATTCATCACCGGACACAGAATCTGAAATCAAAATAGTCTCAGTATCAGAATCCTCCATAACTGGAAAGAGGATATATAAGTATGGACTAAAGTAGTCAAAACAAAAACGGCACCTGACACCCCCAATGGCTGGGGAACTCACCACCTCCTATGACCAGACCCCTGTGGACTACAAAATTTCATTTGCCACATGGTCGGGAATGCGGAAATGGAAAACGGAACAGAACCACGCCCGTACACAAGGTGAACCATACAGTCCAAAAAGCGCGCCCAACCAAAATGCTGCGTCACTTTCAAAGGCCTCAAACTTCCAAACCACGAGCCCATAAACATCACACATAAGCAGGTTGAATCACATAACAAACATGATTATAAACCCCCTGTTCAATAACCCCCCTCAGGAGATATTAACCCTCGATTCCAAGATACAAACAGAGACTCACTGAGACCCTTATGTCATGTAGTTAGACCTGCAAGGTGTTATAGCCTCTCGGGAAAACATTCACATTACAGTACATTGATGATAAAGTAAAATAAAACAATCTTACCGGAATCTATGCCGTAGAACAGGAACACGGCCTTTCAAGTGTGACGAATAATTGGCATCGCCTCCGCCATGGACTTGAGAGAAGAAAGCAGGCAGCAGAGCGAAGTTCGACAATGCCAATTGCTTGAGTAGCTGTTAACATGAGTCAGGATGGTTTTGCAGAAAGAATCTCCCTGCATCTCCGGACTCTAACTTTCATCCAAGCCCTCACTGAGAGACTGACAGGACTACTTAAAACTCCTGTCCCATGCTGAAGAGTACTACCCTCCATAAGAGACAAAAAATAAAAATTCTGACACTTCTCTGCCAACCTCCTGGGACGAAAGGCAAAGAATGACTGGGGGATGAGAGGAGTGGGAGGAGAATTTAAGCCTTTGGCCTGGGTGTCTTTGTCTCCTACTGGTGAGAAGGTTCTTATTTCCCAAAAAGTAATGAATGCAGCTGTGGACTCTTTCCATTTAAGAAGAAAAAATACTGATATCTATACTATAATCGCATTTGTAACGCATCCGTCGCCATCGGCAGTTGCGCACGCATTCCTCAAAGGAATGTTGGCAGCACATGCAGCCAAAAGAATTCACCCGGATGCAGCGAAGCTGCATCCAGGTGGATTCCGAAAATGGCAGGGTGGTGAAAGAATCCACCAGGATGCAGCGAAGGCAAACAGAGCATTAAAAAAAAAAAAGCGCCTCTACGAACTATTAAGAAAAAAATAAACTAACCGCCCGCACAAAGTATTAAGATTTTTTTTTTAAAAATACCCAATAAAATTATTAACCTCTAAATCCGCCAACCACAACATCGCAAACTACCTAATACATCTATTAACCCCTAATCCGCCAACCCCCCACAACGCATAAAACCTAATTAATTTCTAAACCGCCAACCCCCACAACGCAAAAATATAATTTAATGACTAAGCCCCCTAACCTAACAACCCCTAAATTAACCCCTTAATTACATAAAAAATACTACATTACAATTAAAATTAAAAAAAAAAATACATTACATTAATCTAAAATTACAGAAAATAAAAAAGGCTAACATTACAAAAAATAATAAACAACCTAATCCCTATGAAAATAAAAAAGCCCCCCAAAATATAAACACCCCCTAATCTAAGAATAAACTACCAATAGCCCTTAAAATGGCTTTTTGTAAAGCATTGCCCTAAAGAAATCCTCTCTTTAACATTAAAAATAAACAACATTCCCCAACAGTAAAACCCCCCACCTACCAAATCCCCCAAAATAAAAAATAAAAACTAACACTAATAAACCTTAACTACCCATTGCCCTTAAAAGGGTATTCAGCTCTTTTGCAAATTGCCTAATAAACCCTAACCTAAAAAAACAAACCCTCCCCCCCCCAAAAAAAAAAAAAAAACTAACACTAAAGCCCCAAATAGGTACTCACTGTTTCAGAAGTTCGGTGGAGGAAAGATTGATGAAATTCCTTAGTAGCATAAAGATAGAACTTCAAAGCTCTAACCACATCCAGATTATGTCTCCTTAAAAGAAGAAGGATTGGGACAAAGAGACGGAACAACAATTTCTTGATTGATATTGTGAGTTGAGACAACCTTAGGTAAAAATCCCATCTTTGGCCGCAGAACAGCCTTTTCCGCATGAAACACTAGATAAGGCAGGTCACATTAAAGAGCAGACAATTCAGATACTCTACGAGCAGAGGAAATAGCTAACAGAAACAAAACTTTCCAAGTTTGAAGCTTAATATCGGGGGGCGGAGCTTGGCCTTATGGAGAAATTGCTGCGTGAGACCACTACTCTTAGGCCTACATCATCCAATCTTAATAAAATAGCCAATTAACACACTCAGTACCCATCTCAAGGAGAGATTAAATACCCTGGACCCATGCTGATTAACCTGGTCTTCAGATTACTCACCTCCGTGGAGAACGGTGGATCCAATTCACAAGCTGGTTGATTTTCACACCAGAGGAAAAAGGTGTAAAGCTGCAGGACAGGACCGCAAGCAAGGCGTTCACGGACCATCAGCTACAGCTGACACGGCGACCGGAGCACTTAGCACATACATTAACAATAGTGCTCACGCTGCTCTTCAGGTCAGTTAACCTGGACACGGCCCATACAACGGCATTTTAGAGGCCCGACTAACAGACAGCACACTCACCAGAAAAAGCACACCAGAAACCCAGGCTCCCTAGCCCTACAACAGCCTCCCACAAAGCAGAGCTGTATATATTCTGCACTGCAAGCTGGTAGCTGGCCTACCCTGCCTAACCTTCCTGTTCCATCACTAGTGGGACGGTGACCAACAGAGACTGCCTATAGTGAGAAGCTGCAGTGGGAGATAGAGTACAGGTCTGTAGCACAGGGCTTAAAACACTGCAGTAAGCACATTCTATACACTTAAAAGGTCACCAGTTAAACAGCCTAGGCGCATCAGTAACTACTATAGGGGCCAACAAGCAGAGGCTGCAGTTTGAATGAGACCAAATACCTCAGCACATCTCTAACCCTACTATCAGGGCCCACAAGCAGGAGCTGAAGCCTGACTGAGACAGATTGCCCAAGTAAGATATAAGTTAACAGCCTGCTAAATATACAGGGGAGATAAGCACACTGTGCCTTAATATATTGCCTACAGAGATATCTACCATAGTTTGCAAGGCATACCTAAGTATACCCACTACTTCACTACATTCCCCTGGGGACACAACTATACATTGGGCATGCCCGGATGAAAATCTAACAAGCCAGAGGGACACACAATCGCCAAGATGATACATAACTATTTGGAACAGCCATAGTCTACTACCACACCATCTAACATAGCCTCAAACTATAACAATACGCAATTGGCGGCCTCTCAGGGACAAGCCTCCCCTGCAACAAACACCTCAGATCTTACAAAAGAGGATTTAAAATCACTATGCACCAAAGACGACATCAAAGAAATGAAGATCTGGTATGGCGAACTGAAAAGATACCTCACAAGAGTGTCACAAAAAGTTTCAACTTTGGAAGAAAATCACAATACCACCTATAACGACATTCAACATTTGTCTTGCTTAGTATATGACCAAGATAAAACTATCCATCATTTTCTAGAGAAGGTGGAAGACTTGGACAACCTGGGCAGAAGAAACTTACCTTCGCATAAGAGGCATACTGGATACCTTTCAACCAGTGGCACTGGAAGGCTGCCTTCAGGACCTCTTTGGGACAGTTTAGGGCAACAATGGTGCACCTGAAATGATTATAGAAAGGGTTCATCGGGCTCTGAGAGCAAAACCACCAGCCAAAGCACCCCCACGGGATGTCCTGGTAAAACTACTTCATTTCAAAGACAAAGAAGAGATACTGAAGCACGCCAGACAAAAGCAAAATATCACACACGCTGGTAACCGCATACAGATCTTTGCAAACCTGAGCCCAGCAACCCTCCAAAAGAGGAGAGACCTCCACTTCATCACCTCAACACTACGGGACCAGAGCATTGCGTACAGATGGGGCTTCTCAGTGAGCATCATCGCAACTAGAGGAGACATCACAGCTGTGAAGCCTTGAAGATCTCCATCACACCACCAGGATCCAAGCAGTATGCTCCAAAAGACCTTCTCAAACCTCCAGACAGAGAATATCCTCCATCGGGTGGCCCTTCTGGAGACGATACCTCCACGCAGCAGATCACGGAAAGCACCAACCAGGGACTCCAGGGACAATAACTGATTGTTTGATGGGACACTAACCAAATCGATATGGCTACAGGTTGTTTGTTATATATGTACATATTTCTACTGTATGGATTAGTCATACTGTACTTTACCATTTCTAAGCATTTTACACTTTGTTTATTAGATTGGCACACATTTAACCTCAGTTCTTGAAATAAATACCTCACACCTTAATTACACAAATACTCAGGGGATATCATCTTTGTGCAGGAAACACACTTCAAGAAAGGGAGGGAACCAAAAATTATCAGCAACAAGTACAGAACACTAAAAGTGGCGGAGTAGGTATATTCTTCAGCAACGTAATTAAATTCCAACCACACTTATAGAAAAAGATACAAATTGCAGATAAATAATAGTAACTGGCCTACTTAATGACAATTTGGTGACAATAGCAAATGTATACCTCCCTAAGCAAGTATGCCAGAAACTATTAGAGCACTCAAGAGGCACACTATTTCTGTGCGGGGACCTGAACCTTCCACTAGACACTTCACTAGACACCTCCACTGGCAAATCTAGCACACTGAAACGAATAGTCAAAGCGGTAAATTCCAAACTACAGCACTTAAAGCTACACGACATATGGAGAACCATGCACCCTAAACTCACAAGATTACACCTTCTACTCTCACCCGCACCACACGTACACCAGAATTGACTACCTCATGACAGACCAGATAAGACTGTCAATGGTCAGTAATTCCACAATTCTACCAATAACCTGGTCAGATCATGCGCCAGTGCTATGCAAAGTCGAATGGCCAAATACTCCCACTGCCTTTTCTTTGGAAATTGGATGAACTCTTACTTCACAACCCCTTAGTTAGATCAGATATAGATACTACACTGGGTCACTCCTTCAGGGAAAATGCAAATGATAGTCTGCCCTTTGCTACGTTGTGGGAAGCAC
The DNA here is from genome assembly GCF_027579735.1 of Bombina bombina. Lineage (NCBI taxonomy): Eukaryota > Metazoa > Chordata > Amphibia > Anura > Bombinatoridae > Bombina > Bombina bombina. Next base: position 434,858,313 of record NC_069500.1, read on the forward strand.
ACAAGTGTGTAGTAAGGGGAGAATTCATCAAACATAAAGCCAGGGAACGGAAAAACAGACAATACCTAAACTCCACACTAGCCCAAATTTGGTTCTGGGAAGTGGAACACAAGAAAAATCCAACCTCCACCGGTATCTTAGAGTCCCTAAAACAAGTCAGGAGTAACCTTCACAATCACCTTATAAAGGAATAACAGAGCAAAAACACCCTACTGAAACAAAAATATTTTGACATGACAAAGCAGGCTCCTCTCTGGCAAAAGCTCTCAGACATAGGCAACTGAACTCACACATACACACCATTTCAGATGCACCGGGTCGCATATATGAAGATAGGAAAAGCATTGTGGAAACTTTCAGACCATTTTATGAAACACTATACAACCTAAAAAATTATAGTAAGCAAGAAGATATAGATAACTTTCTATCTGACCTACACCTCCCACTCTAGACACAGAAGATTCAGAGTACCTAGACTCGCCAATCACAGTAGAGGAAATCAAATCAGCCATAAAAAGCATGCCTAATAGGAAAAGCCCAGGTCCAGATGGGCTAAGCATAAAATACTACAAAACATACTTGCACCGCATAATACCGCCCATTATGTCACTGTTTAACTCTCTCCTGAAGGAAGGGGGCTTCACAAACCAAATGCTAGAAGCCCACATTACGGTACTCCCCAAACAGGGGAAGAATCCTGACAGACCCGAGAACTTCCGTCCCATTTCTTCGCTCAACTCCGACATCAAGATCTATGCCAAGATTCTAGCCACCAGAATCGATAAATTTCTCCCAAAATTAATACACCCAAATCAAGTAGCCTTTGTACCAGGGAGAGAGGCAAGAGATAACACATACAATGCAGTTAATTTCATACGCCCAACAATTAAACATACCCATGGCCCTTGTCTCACCAGACGTAGAAAAGGCCTTATAAACTGGCTGTTTAAATTAAGAATATATATAACTTCTGGTGTTTTAATTAGAGTTGTATAGAATCATTTGTGGGCTAAATAGCTTAAGTATATTTGTCTGGAAGTTAACAAACCATACCTTGGCATCTCATTGTGATATTTAAATGCAACTCTGATTTGGGAGATTATTGTGAATAAGGTAATTTTTATGGTTTTAGTATAGCATATTATAACAGCATAAACGTGTATAGTTTGATTCATAACCTGGTTCCTATAAATATAATTCAATATGTCTATAAATTTTAACTAATATAAAGAATTTAGGAATTTACATTAATTTTAATTGTTTTGTATATGCATTTTATTGGGGGGTTTATTTTAAAGAATAATTATTAAATATATTGTATTATAACCCGGCCATATACTAACACCCATGAATATATGTTGGAAGCATGGGCAAAATGCAGATCACAACTCACGTAGTAAATGGTTACATTTGAACAGCAAAGATCACTGGGGGACAGACTGAAAGATAGTGGGCAGAGGCGCTTCCTGACACATCACTAGAGGCAGACTACCCAGCTCCTAGACAGGGGTGAGGCTAGACAACACACTACCTCTCAAGGCTAACATTTCAACCTAGGCCACAGTACCGAGAACCCCTCAACTGCACACGATTAATTGACACACAAACCACCTTGGACAGGCAAGACTTTGCCAGGTAAATTATTTGATTTGAACGTTGCTCTATATTATTGTTGTACACTGTAATTTTTCATTTTTTCCTTTTCTTACATCACAACTTTAACCTTTTCCGCAGCACTCACACTGGGAGATGCCCATTTGAGACTGTTGATCATGGCATCTCATGTAGGAACTGTACGCAGCGTTTCTGCCTATATTTTATTTATATCAATCTATTAAACCCCGACTAAATGTAACCTTTTTGCCTTTAAATGACATTGTTTACAGACTTGTTTATATTTATTTGTATTCAATATAGCTTTGGAAAATTAAAAAAGCTTAATATCAATATTATGCATAGGTTCAAACAGAGCCTGTTGAAGAACTCTAACAACAAGATTAAGGCTCCATGGAGGAGCAATAGGTTTGAAAACAGGTCTAATTCTAGCAATAGCTTGAACAAACTGATCTGGCAAAACAGCCAACTTTCTCCAACATAGGTGTGTCCGGTCCACGGCGTCATCCTTACTTGTGGGATATTCTCTTCCCCAACAGGAAATGGCAAAGAGCCCAGCAAAGCTGGTCACATGATCCCTCCTAGGCTCCGCCTACCCCAGTCATTCTCTTTGCCGTTGTACAGGCAACATCTCCACGGAGATGGCTTAGAGTTTTTTAGTGTTTAACTGTAGTTTTTCATTATTCAATCAAGAGTTTGTTATTTTCAAATAGTGCTGGTACGTACTATTTACTCAGAAACAGAAAAGAGATGAAGAATTCTGTTTGTATGAGGAAAATGATTTTAGCAACCGTAACTAAAATCCATGGCTGTTCCACACAGGACTGTTGAGAGCAATTAACTTCAGTTGGGGGAACAGTTTGCAGTCCCTTGCTGCTTGAGGTATGACACATTCTAACAAGACGATGTAATGCTGGAAGCTGTCATTTTCCCTATGGGATCCGGTAAGCCATGTTTATTACGATTGTAAATAAGGGCTTCACAAGGGCTTATTTAAACTGTAGACTTTTTCTGGGCTAAATCGATTGATTATTAACACATATTTAGCCTTGAGGAATCATTTTATCTGGGTATTTTGATATAATAATATCGGCAGGCACTGTTTTAGACACCTTATTCTTTAGGGGCTTTCCCAAAGCATAGGCAGAGTCTCATTTTCGCGCCGGTGTTGCGCACTTGTTTTTGAGAGGCATGGCATGCAGTCGCATGTGAGAGGAGCTCTGATACTTATAAAAGACTTCTGAAGGCGTCATTTGGTATCGTATTCCCCTTTGGGTTTGGTTGGGTCTCAGCAAAGCAGATACCAGGGACTGTAAAGGGGTTTAAAGCTTAAAACGGCTCCGGTTCCGTTATTTTAAGGGTTAAAGCTTCCAAAATTGGTGTGCAATATTTTCAAGGCTTTAAGACGCTGTGGTGAAAATTTGGTGAATTTTGAACAATTCCTTCATGTTTTTTCGCAATTGCAGTAATAAAGTGTGTTCAGTTTAAAATTTAAAGTGACAGTAACGGTTTTATTTTAAAACGTTTTTTGTACTTTCTGATCAAGTTTATGCCTGTTTAACATGTCTGAACTACCAGATAGACTGTGTTCTGAATGTGGGGAAGCCAGAATTCCTATTCATTTAAATAAATGTGATTTATGTGATAATGACAATGATGCCCAAGATGATTCCTCAAGTGAGGGGAGTAAGCATGGTACTGCATCATTCCCTCCTTCGTCTACACGAGTCTTGCCCACTCAGGAGGCCCCTAGTACATCTAGCGCGCCAATACTCCTTACTATGCAACAATTAACGGCTGTAATGGATAATTCTGTCAAAAACATTTTAGCCAAAATGAACCCTTGTCAGCGTAAGCGTGGCTGCTCTGTTTTAGTTACTGAAGAGCATGACGACGCTGATATTAATATCTCTGAAGGGCCCCTAACCCAATCTGAGGGGGCCAGGGAGGTTTTGTCTGAGGGAGAAATTACTGATTTAGGGAACATTTCTCAGCAGGCTGAATCTGATGTGATTACATTTAAATTTAAATTGGAACATCTCCGCATTTTGCTTAAGGAGGTATTATCCACTCTGGATGATTGTGAAAATTTAGTCATCCCAGAGAAACTATGTAAAATGGACAAGTTCCTAGAGGTGCCGGGGCTCCCAGAAGCTTTTCCTATACCCAAGCGGGTGGCGGACATTGTTAATAAAGAATGGGAAAGGCCCGGTATTCCTTTCGTCCCTCCCCCCATATTTAAAAAATTGTTTCCTATGGTCGACCCCAGAAAGGACTTATGGCAGTCAGTCCCCAAGGTCGAGGGAGCGGTTTCTACTTTAAACAAACGCACCACTATTCCCATAGAGGATAGTTGTGCTTTCAAAGATCCTATGGATAAAAAATTAGAAGGTTTGCTTAAAAAGATGTTTGTTCAGCAGGGTTACCTTCTACAACCCATTTCATGCATTGTCCCTGTCACTACTGCCGCATATTTCTGGTTTGATGAACTGCTTAAGGTGCTCGATAGTGACTCTCCTCCTTATGAGGAGATTATGGACAGAATCAATGCTCTCAAATTGGCTAATTCTTTCACTCTAGACGCCTCTTTGCAATTGGCTAAGTTAGCGGCTAAGAACTCTGGGTTTGCTATTGTGGCGCGCAGAGCGCTTTGGTTGAAATCTTGGTCGGCTGATGCGTCTTCCAAGAACAAGCTACTAAACATTCCTTTCAAGGGGAAAACGTTGTTTGGTCCTGACTTGAAGGAGATTATCTCTGATATCACTGGGGGTAAGGGCCACGCCCTTCCTCAGGATCGGCCTTTCAAGGCAAAAAATAGACCTAATTTTCGTCCCTTTCGTAAAAACGGACCAGCCCAAGGTGCTACGTCCTCTAAGCAAGAGGGTAATACTTCTCAGGCCAAGCCAGCTTGGAGACCAATGCAAGGCTGGAACAAGGGAAAGCAGGCCAAGAAACCTGCCACTGCTACCAAGACAGCATGAAATATTGGCCCCCGATCCGGGACCGGATCTGGTGGGGGGCAGACTCTCTCTCTTCGCTCAGGCTTGGGCAAGAGATGTTCTGGATCCTTGGGCGCTAGAAATAGTCTCCCAGGGTTATCTTCTGGAATTCAAGGGACTTCCCCCAAGGGGGAGGTTCCACAGGTCGCAGTTGTCTTCAGACCACATAAAAAGACAGGCGTTCTTACATTGTGTAGAAGACCTGTTAAAAATGGGAGTGATTCATCCTGTTCCATTAAGAGAACAAGGGATGGGGTTCTACTCCAATCTGTTCATAGTTCCCAAAAAAGAGGGTACGTTCAGACCAATCCTAGATCTCAAGATCTTAAACAAATTTCTCAAGGTCCCATCGTTCAAGATGGAAACCATTCGAACTATCCTTCCTTCCATCCAGGAAGGTCAATTCATGACTACGGTGGATTTAAAGGATGCGTATCTACATATTCCTATCCACAAGGAACATCATCGGTTCCTAAGGTTTGCATTCCTGGACAAACATTACCAGTTCGTGGCGCTTCCTTTCGGATTAGCCACTGCTCCAAGGATTTTCACAAAGGTACTAGGGTCCCTTCTAGCGGTGCTAAGACCAAGGGGCATTGCAGTAGTACCTTACCTGGACGACATTCTGATTCAAGCGTCGTCCCTTCCTCAAGCAAAGGCTCACACGGACATTGTCCTGGCCTTTCTCAGATCTCACGGCTGGAAAGTGAACGTGGAAAAGAGTTCTCTATCCCCGTCAACAAGGGTTCCCTTCTTGGGAACAATTATAGACTCCTTAGAAATGAGGATCTTTCTAACAGAGGCCAGAAAAACAAAGCTTCTGGACTCTTGTCGGATACTTCATTCCGTTCCTCTTCCTTCCATAGCTCAGTGCATGGAAGTGATCGGGTTGATGGTGGCGGCGATGGACATAGTTCCTTTTGCGCGCATTCATCTAAGACCATTACAACTGTGCATGCTCAGTCAGTGGAATGGGGACTATACAGACTTGTCTCCGAAGATACAAGTAAATCAGAGAACCAGAGACTCACTCCGTTGGTGGCTGTCCCTGGACAATCTGTCTCAAGGGATGATGTTCCACAGACCAGAGTGGGTCATTGTCACGACCGACGCCAGTCTGATAGGCTGGGGCGCGGTCTGGGGATCCCTGAAAGCTCAGGGTCTTTGGTCTCGGGAAGAATCTCTTCTACCGATAAATATTCTGGAACTGAGAGCGATATTCAATGCTCTCCAGGCCTGGCCCCAGCTTGCGAGGACCAGGTTCATACGGTTTCAATCAGACAACATGACGACTGTTGCGTACATCAACCATCAGGGGGGAACAAGGAGTTCCCTAGCGATGGAAGAAGTAACCAAAATTATTCTTTGGGCGGAGTCTCACTCCTGCCACCTGTCTGCTATCCACATCCCAGGAGTGGAAAATTGGGAAGCGGATTTTCTGAGTCGGCAGACATTGCATCCGGGGGAGTGGGAACTCCATCCGGAAATCTTTGCCCAAGTCACTCACCTGTGGGGCATTCCAGACATGGATCTGATGGCCTCTCGTCAGAACTTCAAAGTTCCTTGCTACGGGGCCAGATCCAGGGATCCCAAGGCGGCTCTAGTGGATGCACTAGTAGCACCTTGGACCTTCAAACTAGCTTATGTGTTCCCGCCATTTCCTCTCATCCCCAGGCTGATAGCCAGGATCAAGCAGGAGAGGGCGTCGGTGATCTTGATAGCTCCTGCGTGGCCACGCAGGACTTGGTATGCAGATCTGGTGAATATGTCATCGGCTCCACCTTGGAAGCTACCTTTGAGACGAGACCTTCTTGTTCAGGGTCCGTTCGAACATCCGAATCTGGTTTCACTCCAGCTGACTGCTTGGAGATTGAACGCTTGATTTTATCGAAGCGAGGATTCTCAGATTCTGTTATCGATACTCTTGTTCAGGCCAGAAAGCCTGTGACTAGAAAGATTTACCACAAAATTTGGAAAAAATATATCTGTTGGTGTGAATCTAAAGGATTCCCTTGGGACAAGGTTAAGATTCCTAGGATTCTATCCTTCCTTCAAGAAGGATTGGAAAAAGGATTATCTGCAAGTTCCCTGAAGGGACAGATTTCTGCCTTGTCGGTATTACTTCACAAAAAGCTGGCAGCTGTGCCAGATGTTCAAGCCTTTGTTCAGGCTCTGGTTAGAATCAAGCCTGTTTACAAACCTTTGACTCCTCCTTGGAGTCTCAATTTAGTTCTTTCAGTTCTTCAGGGGGTTCCATTTGAACCCTTACATTCCGTTGATATTAAGTTATTATCTTGGAAAGTTTTGTTTTTAGTTGCGATTTCTTCTGCTAGAAGAGTCTCAGAATTATCTGCTCTGCAGTGTTCTCCTCCTTATCTGGTGTTCCATGCAGATAAGGTGGTTTTACGTACTAAACCTGGTTTTCTTCCAAAAGTTGTTTCTAACAAAAACATTAACCAGGAGATTATCGTACCTTCTCTGTGTCCAAAACCAGTTTCAAAGAAGGAACGTTTGTTGCACAATTTGGATGTTGTTCGCGCTCTAAAATTCTATTTAGATGCTACAAAGGATTTTAGACAAACATCTTCCTTGTTTGTTGTTTATTCAGGTAAAAGGAGAGGTCAAAAAGCAACTTCTACCTCTCTCTCTTTTTGGATTAAAAGCATCATCAGATTGGCTTACGAGACTGCCGGACGGCAGCCTCCCGAAAGAATCACAGCTCATTCCACTAGGGCTGTGGCTTCCACATGGGCCTTCAAGAACGAGGCTTCTGTTGATCAGATATGTAGGGCAGCGACTTGGTCTTCACTGCACACTTTTACCAAATTTTACAAGTTTGATACTTTTGCTTCTTCTGAGGCTATTTTTGGGAGAAAGGTTTTGCAAGCCGTGGTGCCTTCCATTTAGGTGACCTGATTTGCTCCCTCCCTTCATCCGTGTCCTAAAGCTTTGGTATTGGTTCCCACAAGTAAGGATGACGCCGTGGACCGGACACACCTATGTTGGAGAAAACAGAATTTATGTTTACCTGATAAATTTCTTTCTCCAACGGTGTGTCCGGTCCACGGCCCGCCCTGGTTTTTTTAATCAGGTCTGATATTTTATTTTCTTTAACTACAGTCACCACGGTACCATATGGTTTCTCCTATGCAAATATTCCTCCTTAACGTCGGTCGAATGACTGGGGTAGGCGGAGCCTAGGAGGGATCATGTGACCAGCTTTGCTGGGCTCTTTGCCATTTCCTGTTGGGGAAGAGAATATCCCACAAGTAAGGATGACGCCGTGGACCGGACACACCGTTGGAGAAAGAAATTTATCAGGTAAACATAAATTCTGTTTTTTATGCAACAAAACGGAGAACTAACCGACAGGCCCTTCTCTAGTCCATCCTGAAGAAACTGAAGGATATGCAGAGTCTTTAACTTGTGCCAAGGGAACCTCTGGTCCACACACTAAGACAGATAAGTCCTCCACACATGAACCAAGGTCTCCGGGACAAAACTGTGTTCAATTTCCATGCAGTCAGCCTCATAGAATCTAGATTTTGATAGAAAAACGGACCATGCACCTGAAGGTCCAGCCTCTGAGGTAGCCGCCATGGAGGAGCAGACGACATTCTATCGAGGTCTGCATACCAAGTCCTGCGTGGCCATGCAGGAGCTAACAGGATCATTGGAATTTCCTCCTGTTTGATTTGAGCTATTACTCGAGGGAGCAAAACAATTGGAGGAAAGAGATACACTAGACTTAAGTGCCACAGAACTGCTATAGTGTCCACCAACTCCGATTGAGGATCTTTTGATCTTGACCCGTATCTTTTAAATCTAACATGAATGTCCTCAGATTCCTGCACTGACTCACAGGAGGAGTTAGAGGATGAAAGTTCCCCTTCAGAACTAGCCGAGGAATCATCCACTTTATTAAGTTGCATATGACTTACTGACTGCTGCAGCTCCCATAGAACCGCTGGTCCTAGACTCAGAGGGACCATGCTTAACTTTCCTCTTTCTTTTTCCTGCTAGTGGCATAGCACTCAGGGCAGTAGAAACTGCCAACTGTAATTGTGATGCAAAGTTTTGAGCAAAAACTCTAACCCCTGAGGCAGTTTGAGGGACGGGGTAGAAGGGAACAGCACTTGAGGGAATCGAAATGACAGTTTGGAGTTGTAATACTGGAATATCAGAGCAAACTGATTACTGCAAGGCCACAAAGCTTCCAGGATTATCCTGACCTGGTGGGGATATCGCAGGTGTCTGGGTACCAGGATCGCCAGAATGAGACTGTAGATCAGAAGGCATGAGCTACACAATTGAGCAACAGGACACACTGTGCTCAGCCTGCAAAGCATACATTTATTTGCCTCAAAGTAGTGGGGCAACCACCCTCCTAAGATCTGAAATTGAGTAGTCCATGTTATCAGACTACAGTCCAAAGGAAAAATATCAGCCAATATAGTATGGAAGTTTGTACAGAGATATGAACTCCCTAATATAGCCCCCAGAATAATGCTTTTATTTGGGATGCCTTACCACCTTCTGTACTGCGCTAACTTCCACGCTGCCAATCAGATTCTAAACTGCATCAGCACACAGGGCATGATATGAGGAGGGCAGGAATGGCGCCAAAAAGAGACCTGCTACGTCAGCGCTGCTTCCTTTCCACATTTTACACTCCCACCGGACTATAAAAAGGGCACCCAATATAAGATGCACAACACCCTATCCATGATTGTGGTGATAACATTCCCTGCTAGAAAATAACTCCACTGGAGTCTTAGGAGATAACAGCATGCATGGGTCCGTATCGCTTCTAAGGAAAATTATGCACACAGTGGATGTCACTGTAGACCTCCACTGGAGGTGGAAATAAAACCAAAATAAACATTGTCCCTGTCTTGATGACCTCATGATTTAGCTGCTAAAGGGTTATTCATTTTTTTTTAACCAGTGTGCTGAAAACATTTGTTTTTTTTCAGAAGAAATGTGTTCCTGTGTTTTTCCTTAAAAAGATAAGCCAGAGCCGTCATTTGTAAGATCCACAAGAGAGAACTTTATGGCCGAATGGTCAGTTTATTGCCCTAACCTTTCAGCACAGAGAATGATGGAACACAGTGCCTCTATCCAGGAACTAACCTGAGGTCATTGACAGGACAACCATACTTCCAAATAAATATACTTTTATAAGTCATAATACCTCAGAACCATAAAGAATGCAAAATATATGGTGTTTGGTATCAAAATAATTCTCATGACATCACAAAGGGATTGCCTATCTGTGTATATGAACTAGATATACACAACTAAAGTTATAAGATGTTATATAATTTCAGCCAAAGATCCAGAGCTTTATGGCATGGCATAAAAGAGGGGGTGGATATTTTCCTGGCCCCTCTAGAAAGAGGTTTGGTCAAGCAAATTGATATCAGTGAAACAGGTATAAAACTTTGATTCTAACAATACAAGTCCATTCTACATGGGAGACTGTGTACCAACAGAGTGAGTGACCATCTTTTCTTGCCAATGTCCCTGGTGCAGATATCTAAGCTAGTACAGTATTAGGTTCTGTTACTTCTCCAATTTTATTTTGAAAACTGTTTGCTTGTGTATAATTCTGTGTGTTATCGTTTTTATAAATAATGCACTCTGCCTCATTTTTTGCATAAATAATTCCTTTATTAAAGGGACATGAAACCCAATTTTATTTCCTCTCATGATTCAGACAGAAAATACAATTTTAAACAACTTTCTAATTTACTTCTATTATCTCATTTGTTTCATTTTCTTGATATCATTTGTTGAAGCAGCAATACACTAATGGTTTCTAACTGAACTCATGGGTGTGCCAATCACGATCAATATATATATATATATTCAGCCACCAATCAACAGCTAGAACCTAGGTTATCTGCTGCTCCTGAGCTTGCCTAGATAAACCTTTCAGCAAAGGATAGCAAGAGAAGGAAGCAAATTAAATAATAGAAGTAAATTGAAAAGTTGTTTAAAACTGTATGCTCTATCTCTGAATCATGAAATAAAAATTTTGGGTTTCATGTCCCTTTAAGATTTTGCCTTTGAAGCGCATTACTGAAACTGGTAGTATTAAGACTTTTTTTAGATTATTTCTTGCAAAATTGTTTTCTGGGATTTAATTTGTTAGTCTGGGTTTTTCTTAAGATTTCCCATATGATAAATCTTAAGTGGTGGCAGCTTAGAGATAGTTTAGTGTGGGTGGCATTAAAGAGCATTTTTCTAGGTCTAGAACAGACTATAGTGTGTTAAGCCTTGCACCCACTGAACTAAGTCACAGGCTTGCCTGGAGTGGCTAGACTGACAGATTGGTTAAGGTAGAAAGGGTCTGTTAACCCTTTCTGTGCTAAACAAGTGACTGGTGTAGGGTTGGTTAAAGGGATAGTAAACTCAAATATTTTCTTTCATGATTCAGATAGAGAATGCTATTTTAATCAATTTTCTAATTGACTCGTATCAATTATTCTTCATTCTCTTGTTATCTTTATTTGAAAAAGCAGGAATGAAAGCTTTGATGCCGGCCTATTTTTGGTTCAGTACCCTGGATAGGGCTTGCTGATTGGTGGTTACATTTAGCCATCCAATCAGCAAGCACAACCCAGGATCTGAACCTAAAATGGGCCGGCTCCAAAGCTTTCATTCCTGCTTTTTCAAATAAAGATACCAAGAGAATGAATAATTGATAAGAGTAAATTAGAAAGTTGCTTAAAATAGCATGCTCTGAATCATGAAATAATATATTTGGGTTTAGTATTCCATTAACCCAGACACTAAAACTCTGAGAGCCTTTACAAACACCCCTGCACTCTCTTGCAAGAAACAATTAATTAATAAATTAATTAAAAAAAAAAAACTTTAATCTTCAGCAGAGCACCTCTCTGTCAACCTCCATAAAACAAGGCAAAGCACTACTGGATGGGAAGAATATTTCTTGCTTTGTTTGGGGTGTCTGCCGCCTCCTCCTGGTGGACAGGTAATGATTGGATTTCGTAGACTCACTGCCATTAGAAAGACATTGCAGACTTGGTAAAAGTTCAGAAAAGGGCCAAGAAACTAATAAAGGAAATGGAGTATTTAAGCTATGAGGAGAGGTTAGCCAAACTGGGTCTGTTTTCTCTAAGAGGGGGGGGGGAGAAAAAATGGGGAGTTTGAGAGGTGACATGATTATATAAATCATGTTGTTAAGGCCCATATACAGATGGCAGAAAATCTGTTTATTCAAACAAAATTGTGACAAGAGGTCACAATTTAAGGCTGGAGGAAAGGCGATTTAATCTCCCTCAATGTAAACCGTTTTCACTGTAAGAGTAATCAAATTGTGGAACTCATTACCTAAGGAGGTAGTAAATACTAATACCTTAGCTGCACTTAAAAAATGGTTTAGATACATTTCTGCCTAGTAACAGAATTCAGGGATATGATTGATTGTGTTAAATGTTTTTTTTTTAAATGGGATTAATTTAATTTCAACTTGAGCTTTGAAGTTTAAAAATGTATGAGAGGAGGGGCGGAGCCAACTGCCGTGCAGTACAGACGAGTTTACAAGGAGCTCCTCAGTAGTGTTAACTAAATAAGGTTATTTCTAACAATAAGGAACACCCCATACCCTATATCACCTTCTATATATTAGCAAGGTGACACTGTGCAAGTGGGGGCTCTCACGGGTAAGTAGCTGGAACCTTATCACAGAAGGACAACAGTGATTACGACCCTGCAGAGCAGCACGCATATACGGCATACCGGGACCTCCGCTGCTCACATAAGAGACTGCTATCCTCAGGAGGGTCGGGGTTCAGCTCCAGAGCCTGGTCTGACATCGGGTGCTGTGTGACAAGTGGAGAGACGCTAAGTGCTGACTCGTGGCGGTTGTTTCTCTAGCCGCTCAGCTTCGTGTCAGAGATCCGGACCAAAGTAAGCTTTCTTTTATTTTCTAAAGCCCCTTTACCCATACAGACTGGGTTTTATAAATAAGACAATCAATTGAGAAGTCACTCCTATGTGTATATATATGTCTTGTCCGTCGAGTATACTTTTATTTTATTTTATGTATTTTCCATCAATGTATTAAAGATTTCTTCGTGGTGTATAAAGGCAAGCTTGTGCTATTAAGTGGCTATGTCTGTAGTATAAACGTATATGCAGAGTACTTCATGTGACAAAACAGATATTGCCGTAATGTGACTCACCCCTCAGAGGATTGTAGCTTCGTTCGATTTACCTAAAGGATTAACCTTGCTAGGGCTTCCATAGCCACTCCGGTCCTTTCCATCGACTCTCAAGTTGCCGGGCTCACTCCAGGAGCCACCTATGCCCCTGCTACTCACGCAGCTCGTGTGCCCGGCTCCTCTTGGTGACGTCACTCTTCGGCGTCTTCCAACCTCTGTTGCGCTACGTATCTCTACGCACAGCTCCGTAGCCACTCAATGCACTTGCCTTGCCGTTGCCAACCACTACTCGTACTCCCACGTCTGGGTCAACTCTCCGGCTCAAGGATCCGCCTGCTGAACCAAGGTAGGGTCTGTGTAGAAGGAAAAAAGGAGCTTCCCACTCCTTTTAAAACTTGCAAAAAAACACAAGACTGGGTTTTATACCTTTTTCACACCACGGGCACAGCTCTTACAGGACTTTGCTAGAAGTCTCCTTCCATTTGCGGCTGCAACTAGTGGCATCAGTTTTGGCACTGTCAGTATATTTATGAACATCTAAGTAGTGCTCTCCAAATAATATATCAGCTTATGGCAGGGTTATAACACAATATATTTAATAATTATCCTTAAAAATAGAAACCCTTAACCAACATGCATCTACTAGAAACCATACAATTAATATAAATACCTGAATTCTTTTATTTAGTTAATATACATGAACATTTTGAAATATATTTGCAATACCAGAATATGACACAATATTATATACGTTAAAACCAACTATGAAGATATGCTATCCTTTTTACAAAGCCCAGAAAAATGTACTTTAAAAAATCAGCCTTATTTACAAATAGCCTTTCATTTAGTTATCACAATGGGACTAAAACCTTTAACTTTTAACATCCAAGCAATACAATCCTAATACAATATTGATTTAAAACATCAGAACCTTCACAGATAAATTACTTAGCCTACCAGATACAAATTTAAACAATAATACAATATACACTTCTGAATTATTATTGTATATTTGCATAGATAAACAATTTAAGATTGGGATTAGTTTAACAATACATAGGCTATGAAATGCTAACTTGAAATATAAACTATTTCCTTAACTCTGCTACATACAGCAATAGTAAATGTTTACTTTAAATGCTTGCATACAAATAGGCAAGCTAAGAGCTATTCAAGGTTATGCAATACAATTTAAAAGCACAATTTGCTCTTTCCAATCTTCCAATTGTAATTTAACTGTAGTGACTATGCATATAACTTACCTTACCAATAACCTTGTATACTTTACCAAATAAACCAATAGATATCCGGTTTCCAATGTTTCTCAACAGATTCAATTTCACCTCAGAATTTCAAAATTGGGGATATTGCATATGGAGTCCAAGAGTAGCTGTGTGCTTTAATAATAACCGCAGTAGTTATTCCTCCAGGATTAGCCAGCAGCCTCCTCTCAGTCTCTATGCTTGGGGTTAAATAAATCCTCTGATTTCACCACTCCCCTTTTTTGATCATTATCTATCATTGGTGAGTATTGGAAACGCCCAAAACGGAAACCTTGTCTCGGATTGGTTAATCTGGGAATATATGTTGCCAAGGAGATGTATCCTTGCAACAACCAATCATCTCATGGCTGTAATTTTGCATCATAACACTAGGTGGCAGCAGACAGCACAACACAGCAATACATGCAATACCATTTCTAAACATTTTAACAACTTAATTCAGTATTTCTATGAAATGGTTATTCATTTTATCATAATTTACTGCAACAACTACTCACAATATTTGTTTTGGATAAATAATATCTTATGAATTTTCTGATCATTTTGATATGAAACACAGTATATTATATTAAAATAATGTATCCTGTTTCTGAAATTAATGGCATTTATACATCTAATATGTTTTCATATAATATAGTATGCTCTATGTCTCCCACAATTCTTGCACGCAGGAACTTTGCCTATGGTTCACCTGAAATAAAATAATAAGTGTCATTAATTATTTCTTTTTAGGTCCACAAATATCTATTCATATTCTTAAAAACACAGAGGCTGAGGTATTCAGTGCACCTCTTTCTAAGTGCATAGATTGATGCCTATGACCAATGGTTGTCTGCAATAAAAATAGAAATAATTATTAGAAATGATCCAAGCATTCATATGTATTTGATGTAGTTATTACTCAACATAGCAATCATTCATTTAATATAAAATGTCTCAGTCCCATATATATACATATATGGGTTATATGAATTATTCCAAACACATATGAAACTAGTATTGTTCCCTTTGCAAAAATGTATTTATTTTTATCTGTGTTATACAGGGGTTGTAAATGTTAATTCTTCAACCCACACTGCTTTCAGTAATTTTAAGTTCACACCATAGCATTTGTCTTTGTTTCCTAAGGTCTTCACTGCCCCACCCACATAGCATGGTTTATTTGCATTTGAAATGCACAGAGTTACTTTCTCACAAGATAATGTCGCCTGAGTCAGACTCTACGGCACGATGTGAGGGGTAATAGATTTTATCTCACATTCCCAGGCAATCACACATATGGTTTCCTGAAATTGTTGTTAAATTTTAATTAAACCAAATGCTCTATTGTTCTCACTTGGATGCCCTCTTCACTTTTTGCACACTGAATGTGGGAGGATAGGACAGGAGTCCCAAGTTAACCCCTTAATGACCACAATGTACCCTGTATGTCACTGGTCGTTAAGGGTTTTTTCAGGACATAATAGCACAAGTCTAGAAAGAACACGCTATTATTGCCCTCCCTCCAGCATGCTTTGTGGAATAGAGCAGTCTCAACGCTGCTGGCAAGACCGCGCTATAAAACAATCAAGTCCCAAAAAAAGGCCAGTGACATACAGGGTACGTCGCTGGTCCTTAAGGGGTTAAGAATGAATTGAATCATCCTCCACTGACCAGTCAAACACATGATCAAAAACAGAATTTATGCTTACCTGATAAATTACTTTCTCCAACGGTGTGTCCGATCCACGGCGTCATCCTTACTTGTGGGATATCTCTTCCCCAACAGGAAATGGCAAAGAGTCCCAGCAAAGCTGGCCATATAGTCCCTCCTAGGCTCCGCCCACCCCAGTCATTCGACCGACGGACAGGAGGACATATATATAGGAGAAACCATATGGTACCGTGGTGACTGTAGTTAGAGAAAATAATTCATCAGACCTGATTAAAAAAACCAGGGCGGGCCGTGGACCGGACACACCGTTGGAGAAAGTAATTTATCAGGTAAGCATAAATTCTGTTTTCTCCAACACTGGTGTGTCCGGTCCACGGCGTCATCCTTACTTGTGGGAACCAATACCAAAGCTTTAGGACATGGATGAAGGGAGGGAGCAAATCAGGTTACCTAAACAGAAGGCACCACAGCTTGCAAAACCTTTCTCCCAAAAATAGCCTCCGAAGAAGCAAAAGTATCAAATTTGTAAAATTTGGCAAAAGTGTGCAGTGAAGACCAAGTCGCTGCCTTACATATCTGGTCAACAGAAGCCTCGTTCTTGAAGGCCCATGTGGAAGCCACAGCCCTAGTAGAGTGAGCTGTGATACGGTCAGGAGGCTGCCGTCCGGCAGTCTCATAAGCCAATCGGATGATGCTTTTAAGCCAAAAGGAAAGAGAGGTAGAAGTCGCTTTTTGACCTCTCCTTTTACCAGAATAAACAACAAACAAGGAAGATGTTTGTCTGAAATCTTTTGTAGCCTCTAAATAGAATTTTAGAGCACGGACTACGTCCAAATTGTGTAACAAACGTTCCTTCTTTGAAACTGGATTCGGACATAAAGAAGGTACAACTATCTCCTGGTTAATATTTTTGTTAGAAACAACCTTAGGAAGAAAACCAGGCTTAGTACGCAAAACCACCTTATCTGCATGGAACACCAGATAGGGCGGAGAACACTGCAGAGCAGATAACTCTGAAACTCTTCTAGCAGAAGAAATTGCAACCAAAAACAAAACTTTCCAAGATAGTAACTTAATATCTATGGAATGTAAAGGTTCAAACGGAACCCCTTGAAGAACTGAAAGAACTAGATTTAGACTCCAGGGAGGAGTCAAAGGTCTGTAAACAGGCTTGATCCTAACCAGAGCCTGAACAAATGCTTGAACATCTGGCACAGCTGCCAGTCTTTTGTGTAGTAAGACAGATAAAGCAGAGATCTGTCCCTTTAGAGAACTTGCAGATAATCCTTTCTCCAGACCTTCTTGTAGAAAGGAGAGAATGTTAGGAATTTTTATCTTATTCCATGGGAATCCTTTGGATTCACACCAACAGATATATCTTTTCCATATTTTATGGTAAATCTTTCTAGTTACCGATTTTCTGGCCTGAACCAGAGTATCTATCACAGAATCTGAAAACCCACGCTTCGATAGAATCAAGCGTTCAATCTCCAAGCCGTCAGCTGGAGGGAGACCAGATTTGGATGTTCGAATGGACCCTGAACAAGAAGGTCCTGTCTCAAAGGTAGCTTCCATGGTGGAACCGATGACATATTCACCAGGTCTGCATACCAAGTCCTGCGTGGCCACGCAGGAGCTATCAAGATCACCGAGGCCCTCTCCTGATTGATCCTGGCTACCAGCCTGGGAATGAGAGGAAATGGTGGAAATACATAAGCTAGGTTGAAGGTCCAAGGTGCTACTAGTGCATCTACTAGAGTCGCCTTGGGATCCCTGGATCTGGACCCGTAGCAAGGAACCTTGAAGTTCTGACGAGACGCCATCAGATCCATGTCTGGAATGCCCCATAATTGAGTTATTTGGGCAAAGATCTCCGGATGGAGTTCCCACTCCCCCGGATGGAATGTCTGACGACTCAGAAAATCTCCTCCACCACCTGGGATGTGGATCGCAGACAGGTGGCAGGAGTGATCCTCCGCCCATTGAATTATTTTGGTCACTTCTTTCATCGCCAGGGAACTCCTTGTTCCCCCCTGATGATTGATATACGCAACGGTCGTCATGTTGTCTGATTGGAACCTTATGAATCTGGCCTTTGCTAGTTGAGGCCAAGCCCTGAGAGCATTGAATATCGCTCTCAGTTCCAGAATGTTTATCGGGAGAAGAGACTCTTCCCGAGACCATAGACCCTGAGCTTTCAGGGATTCCCAGACCGCGCCCCAGCCCACTAGACTGGCGTCGGTCGTGACAATGACCCACTCTGGTCTGCGGAAGCTCATTCCCTGGGACAGATGATCCAGGGTCAGCCACCAACGGAGTGAATCTCTGGTCTTCTGATCTACTTGAATCATTGGAGACAAGTCTGTATAGTCCCCATTCCACTGTTTGAGCATGCACAGTTGTAATGGTCTTAGATGAATTCGTGCAAAAGGAACTATGTCCATTGCTGCAACCATCAACCCTACTACTTCCATGCACTGCGCTATGGAAGGACGAGGAACAGAATGAAGAACTTGACAAAAGCTTAGAAGTTTTGACTTTCTGACCTCTGTCAGAAAAATCCTCATTTCTAAGGAATCTATTATTGTTCCCAAGAAGGGAACTCTTGTCGACGGAGACAGAGAACTTTTTTCTATGTTCACCTTCCATCCGTGTGATCTGAGAAAGGCCAGAACGATGTCTGTATGAGCCTTTGCTTTTGACAGGGACGAAGCTTGTATTAGAATGTTGTCCAAGTAAGGTACTACTGCAATGCCCCTCGGTCTTAGAACCGCTAGAAGGGACCCTAGTACCTTTGTGAAAATCCTTGGAGCAGTGGCTAACCAGAATGGGAGGGCCACAAACTGGTAATGCTTGTCCAGAAAAGCGAACCTTAGGAACTGATGATGTTCTTTGTGGATAGGAATATGTAGGTACGCATCCTTTAGATCCACGGTAGTCATAAATTGACTTTCCTGGATAGTGGGTAGAATCGTTCGAATGGTTTCCATCTTGAACGATGGTACCCTGAGAAATTTGTTTAGGATCTTCAAATCCAAAATTGGTCTGAAAGTTCCCTCTTTTTTGGGAACTACGAACAGATTGGAATAAAATCCCATTCCTTGTTCCTTTATTGGAACTGGGTGTATCACTCCCATCTTTAACAGGTCTTCTACACAATGTAAGAACGCCTGTCTCTTTATTTGGTTTGAGGATAAGTGAGACATGTGGAACCTTCCCCTTGGGGGTAGTTCCCTGAATTCCAGGAGATAGCCCTGAGAAACTATTTCTAGCGCCCAGGGATCCTGAACATCTCTTGCCCAAGCCTGAGCAAAGAGAGAGAGAGTCTGCCCCCCACTAGATCCGGTCCCGGATCGGGGGCTACTCCTTCATGCTGTTTTGTTAGCAGCGGCAGGCTTCTTGGCCTGCTTACCCTTGTTCCAGCCTTGCATTGGTTTCCAGGCTGGTTTGGGTTGTGAGGCATTACCCTCTTGCTTAGAGGATGCAGAATTAGAGGCCGGACCGTTCCTGAAATTGCGAAAGGAACGAAAATTAGACTTATTTTTGGCCTTGAAAGGCCTATCTTGTGGAAGGGCGTGGCCCTTTCCCCCAGTGATGTCTGAAATAATCTCTTTCAATTCTGGTCCAAATAGAGTTTTACCTTTGAAAGGGATGTTAAGCAATTTTGTCTTGGATGACACATCCGCTGACCAAGACTTTAGCCAAAGCGCTCTGCGCGCCACGATAGCAAACCCTGAATTTTTCGCCGCTAATCTAGCTAATTGCAAAGCGGCATCTAAAATAAAAGAGTTAGCCAACTTAAGTGCGTGAACTCTGTCCATAACCTCCTCATATGGAGTCTCTCTACTAAGCGAGTTTTCTAGTTCCTCGAACCAGAACCACGCTGCTGTAGTAACAGGAACAATGCACGAAATGGGTTGTAGAAGGTAACCTTGCTGTACAAAAATCTTTTTAAGCAAACCCTCCAATTTTTTATCCATAGGATCTTTGAAAGCACAACTATCTTCGATAGGAATAGTAGTGCGTTTGTTTAGAGAAGAAACTGCCCCCTCGACCTTAGGGACTGTCTGCCATAAGTCCTTTCTGGGGTCGACCATAGGAAATAATTTCTTAAATATAGGGGGGGGAACAAAAGGTATGCCGGGCTTTTCCCACTCCTTATTTACTATGTCCGCCACCCGCTTGGGTATAGGAAAAGCGTCGGGGTGCACCGGAACCTCTAGGAACTTGTCCATCTTGCATAATTTCTCTGGAATGACCAAGTTGTCACAATCATCCAGAGTAGATAACACCTCCTTAAGCAGTGCGCGGAGATGTTCTAATTTAAATTTAAATGTCACAACATCAGGTTCAGCTTGTTGAGAAATTTTTCCTGAATCTGAAATTTCTCCACCTGACAAAACCTCCCTCATGGCCCCTTCAGATTGGTTTGAGGGTATGACAGAACAATTATCATCAGCGCCCTCCTGCTCTTCAGTGTTTAAAACAGAGCAATCGCGCTTTCTCTGATAAGTAGGCATTTTGGATAAAATATTTGCTATGGAGTTATCCATTACAGCCGTTAATTGTTGCATGGTAATAAACATTGGCGCACTAGATGTACTAGGGGCCTGCTGTGTGGGCAAAACTGGTGTAGACACAGTAGGAGATGATGTAGTATCATGTTTACTCCCCTCATCTGAGGAATCATCTTGGGCAATTTCATTATCTGTGGCAGTACTGTCCTTATTTTGTTTGGACGCTATGGCACAATTATCACATAAATTTAAATGGGGAGACACATTGGCTTTCATACATATAGAACATAGCTTATCCGAAGGCACAGACATGTTAAACAGGCTTAAACTTGTCAACAAAGCACAAAAAACGTTTTAAAACAAAACCGTTACTGTCTCTTTAAATTTTAAACAGAAAACACTTTATTACTGAATATGTGAAAAAGTATGAAGGAATTGTTCAAAAATTAACCCTTAAAATAACGGAACCGGAGCCGTTTACAAATTTAACCCCTATACAGTCCCAGCTATAGCCTTTGCTGAGACCCAACCAAGCCCAGAGGGGAATACGATACCAATTGACGCCTTCTAGAAGCTTTTCCAGCAAATTTCAGATCCTCACACATGCATCTGCATGCCCTGCTCTCAAAAAACAACTGCGCAGTAATGGCGCGAAAATGAGGCTCAGTCTACAACTAGGAAGGCCCCCTGACTGGAAAAGGTGTCTAACATAGTGCCTGCCGTTTAATAAACGTTCCCCAAGTTTATAAATGCGAATTGTCAGCATAAATATGAATAAAATGCCCAAATAAAGCAATCGATTTAGCCCATAAAAATGTCTACCAGTTTTTTAGCCCATATTAAGCCCTTTATTCTGTTTGTTTGACTAAGAAAATGGCTTACCGGTCCCCATGAGGGGAAATGACAGCCTTCCAGCATTACATGGTCTTGTTAGAAATATGGCTAGTCATACCTTAAGCAGAAAAGTCTGCTAACTGTTTCCCCCAACTGAAGTTACTTCATCTCAACAGTCCTATGTGGAAACAGCAATCGATTTTAGTTACTGTCTGCTAAAATCATCTTCCTCTCACAAACAGAAATCTTCATCCTTTTCTGTTTCAGAGTAAATAGTACATACCAGCACTATTTTAAAATAACAAACACTTGATAGAAGAATAAAAAAACTACATTTAAACACCAAAAAACTCTTAACCATCTCTGTGGAGATGTTGCCTGTGCAACGGCAAAGAGAATGACTGGGGTGGGCGGAGCCTAGGAGGGACTATATGGCCAGCTTTGCTGGGACTCTTTGCCATTTCCTGTTGGGGAAGAGATATCCCACAAGTAAGGATGACGCCGTGGACCGGACACACCAATGTTGGAGAAATATGTATATACATTTATTAATCTTAAAACATATGATTAAAATATATATTTATTAACCTTACATATACCTTGACAGCGCGAATTGCCATTTTTCCATCTTCACTGCCACAGTGCCTAGCGCGGCCTAGCTTGTTGTTTGGGGACAGTGTCGTAACATAGCAGGCCCTGACAATATAGAGGCTGGAGAATATTTAGCTGACTACTCTGGTCCCTAAATCAACAGTGAGGCACAACACAAGGGGAATCTGTAACTTTCCACAGGACACTTAATAGTGATATAAGTCCCTCTGCATCCACAATCCTTTTCATTCTGGGTTTAACGGACTGCCTCAACCATTGTGAGGAAGAGATTTGGATAGGGAACACTTACTTCCCAAATGTTTGAAACCCCTGCTGAATATTGCCACATGTAATACATGATGAGTTGGATCCATAACCTGTAGGGAGGGGGGATATCACAGGTCACTGGACTCCGTTATATTGCACTGACCCATCTATCAAGCTTGGTCAACCCCTGCTTACTTTACCAATAACTTGCTTGGTCACACTGTTAATTGCTAGACTCTGCATCCATGGTGCAGCCTAATAAAAGAAAGCCTAAACTGGCCCTAAAAGAACAGTGGCAGATCACTTTAACCCTATCTCACCATCTGCACAGGAGGACTCACAAGACAGTTTACCCATATTGGCACCCACATCTGATACTGTTGCCACTACCCTGCGTGCCTTACAAGATGCTGCTCCAACAACTGTGACACCCTCCTTCATATTAGCATCTCTACAATCTCTGCTTGAGGCACATCATTCCTCCATCCAGTCACAAATCACCGCCTCATTGGCAGACCTACGGCGAGACCTTACCTCTACTACAGAGAGGCTTGACACTGTAGAGAGGAAACAGGAGGACATGGTTGTAGACCAAGCCAATGTTCTTTCTTATGCACAAAATTTGGCGGAGCAACTCATTACACTAGAAAACAAAATGGCGGATATAGAGGACCGTTCCTGACGCAATAATTTGTGGCCCCGGGTGATCTGAACACTTTCTTGTCTGAGTTCTTCAGCTGCCTAGCACCACCTTCTACCTCAAATGAAGGTCTCATTGACAGAGCACAAAGGGCCCTACGCCCCAGAAGCTTAGCCTCGGATAAACCAAGGGACATTATAGTGAGATTACACTTTTATACATATAAAGAAAGGCTAGTGAGAGCCTCCTTAGCTAAACCTGTCCTGCCTGACCAGTTTAAGGACATCAACATCTTTGCAGATTTGTCTTTTCATACTCTTCAACAGTGGAAATCATTTGGAGAATTCACAAAATTCCTCAGAGCACATGATATCAAATATAGATGGGGTCATCCGACCAGACTTTTTATTCTTAAGAATAATCAACAGCAAATTGTCACCACTTTGGAACAGAGTCAACATCTACTAAAACTGTGGAGTTCTGAGCCGACACATCATGACCCATCACAAAGCTCACTAGATCCGATGGTTCCACAATGGGACCCACTTCCGCAAAGACATTCCAGCAAATCTGTAGCCCCAAGCCAAGCTCAAGAAGAAGATGGCTAAATAAGGACGGTATAAGGGGTAATATGTGTTAATGTCTAATTTCTTCCTAACACCTTACATAGACTGAAAGTTACTCTAAACCAGTAGAGTTTGATGCTCTTTGTTCCTCCTTATATTAGTAAAATGTGTCAGTGTGAATAAACAACACCCCTCCCCCTTTTTTTTTGTGTGTGTTTTGTTTGTTACGTTTTGACGTGTTATGTTCTGTCCTGTCTTGTTCTGTTATGTTTTGTTTGCCCCTTCATGGTCTTGTGCTATGTATATGGTCCTGTGTTGATTTTGTTCTGCCTATACCCTATGTTACAGAGTAGAGTCTGGATATGGGTTATCTATGTCTGAGATTTACTACTGTATCCCCTTAGCAGGTATGCTCATACCACCTCATTACTAAGTAACCATACACCTGCATATACTCTATCAGACCTTTATCTGTTACTAGGTACACCCTTAATTTGTACTAGGTAGAGAGACACAATTATCCTTAAATAGAGAGCTTGAATGGTTACGTGTTCCCTAACATACCTTCTCCCCTAGTTGCTTCAGATAGTATTCCTTACTCCAGAGTGTGTGTGTTAGAATAAGATAGATGTATATTTTGTTTATGTACGTATGATGCTTCAGTCATCCCTATGTACCAACAATAGTGCTAGGTGTTGTGGATGTATTTCTACACAGGGACATTGGGTTCTCAGCGTAGTAACGATAGGTAACCCTATGACCACCATATGCGGGCCTAACGGTTTAACAATGACACTCCCATCTGCCTATAAAGCATGTTAAACAACCATTTACAACAGACACCTCTTTAGCTGAATTTAAATAAAGTATAGATATGAAGCATGGGAGAAGCAGCTAGTAAAATAGGGGTGCAAATGAAGTGAAAATACCCTCTTTGCTCTACCACACAGCCCACCATGTGATAATCATTTTGCTAAACATCATTGTAAATTGCACATGCTATACGTATTATTAAAGCCTCCAAGATGTTTGTGTAACCTTTTAGTTTCACATATAATGTTTTATCACTGGTCTTACATGTTTTAGGTATGTTTTATAAGTTGGAGATTTTAACTTAAAGTGTTAAGGTACAATTGCACACTGATGTTTGAATAATGTTTTTTGCTCAAATTACTACTGTCATGATACATTGTGCTCATTTATGCTGCCTATAATGTTCATGTAGCCTGGTTAGTTTAGCTTATTATGATATGCTGCATAGGTTGAGTGTCGATACAACCTACCCTGGTACCTAATGATCCGTATACCCTGTCCCTATCTTGCTGCTACAGGACTCCCTCCCCCCCTTTTTTTTTCTCCCTTCTCATCGGGGTCCAGAAATCCTCTCTTTCCCCCCTCCCTTCTCTCTTCTTTGTTCACTCCTCTCTTTCCTTCACTAAGTTAACACTACTTACTGCTTGCCGGTACCCACTTACCCCCCTCCTAAAGTACTCTGAATTGTCTTTCAGAGGCTACATACGCGGTTTATCTTTTCTAAATACCGCATTTACTAATTAAACTCGATACTCATACCATTGTTTTGAGGACTTAGCTGAGTGTGCTTAGATATATATTTTTTTCTTCTCCTCTTTCCCCACCCTCCCTCTAATTGACCCCCTTCCCAACCCTTTCCCAAATTGAGATAAAATAAGGCAACACAGAATAAATATGCCATATAATTGTGTCACCCAAAATGTGCGGGGGCTTAATTCCCCGACCAAACGTAGTATGTTCCTCCAATCTCTGGTTAAAACTAGAGCCCAGCTGGTTTTTATACAGGAAACCCACTGGGTGAAAGACATGAAAATTCCTATTCAATCCAAGCTGTTCCCAGTGGTTGAGGCCGCTAGCTTCTCTCAGAAATCTAGGGGGACGGCTATCCTTATTCATAAAGATGTCTCCTATGAGAGTATTCTTATTGAATCCGACCCTCAGGGTAGATACTTAATTATTGTCTGTATGCTTGATGGCGTCATGTACACTTTGGTCTCATATTATGGCCCTAAAAAAGCAACATATTCGAACGTTGCGTAAATTCCTCCAGAAAATAGAGTCTATTCGCCAGGGTCTCCTACTACTTGCCAGTGATTTCAACATAGTTTGGGATCCTAATTTAGAATCAGATACAGCCCGTAAGCCAGTCCAATCCGCACTTGAACTCTCGCATAAGTTCCGGAATCTGATGTATCAGTTTAACTTGTTTGATATCTGGCGTGCTCTTAATACATCCGCCCGGGACTATACTTATTTCTCTTCGGTACATCATTCGTATTCGCGGATAGATTTTTTTTTCCTGTGACCTAAGTCTCCTGGACAATGTGATTAGATCTTGGATCCCTCAATGCCCTTGGTCAGACCATGACCCAGTTCATATACTTATACATTCCTCAGTGGAATTGCAGAGATCTCAGACCTGGCGTTTGTCCCCTCATGTATTCTCTTCTCCGGAGACTAGGGCTTCCATCACTAAAGACCTCACAGACTTCCTAGCTTTGAATGATAACCGCAAAGTAGATGACTTTACTCTATGGGCCTCGCTGAAAGCGTATGTACGAGGCTCATTTATAAAAATAGTGGCAGCATTGAAAAAACGCAAAGGGGAAACATTGGCACAGCTCTTGACAAACCTACGTAAAATATCAAATGAACACAAGG
Organism: Bombina bombina; assembly: GCF_027579735.1. Taxonomy (NCBI): domain Eukaryota; kingdom Metazoa; phylum Chordata; class Amphibia; order Anura; family Bombinatoridae; genus Bombina; species Bombina bombina. Next base: position 434,884,164 of record NC_069500.1, read on the forward strand.
CTAGCCCTACACCCCAGCTATCCAAAAAGCTAGCAGATCTCAAAGCACAGATAGTTCGCTTAGAACATGAAAGATTAGCGGATAGGCTGCTTAGGCTTAAAGAAATCTATTACCATAAGGGCAATAAAGCCAACAGAATGCTCGATAACAGGTTGAGAGGGCGGCGGCAGCACGTATACCCGCACTAAAAGTAGGGGGACGATATATCACCAAACCAAAGGATATCGATAAAGCCTTTGCAGAGTACTATGCCTCTCTTTATAATTTAAAACAGAACGATATGCTCCCTCCCCCAACCCCTGACGCCATTAACGCCTTTCTTTCCACCCTGAACCTTCCCCTGGTCTCCCAAGACCAGATAGACCTCTCCGCTTCGGAGATCAAGATAGCCATTAAATCTCTTAAAGCCTTTAAATCACCAGGACCAGATGGTTTCACAGATCTATTTTATAAAAAATTCCAAACACAGTTAATACCTATTCTAGTACGCTTCTTCACCTTAGCGAGCTCCCAAGGTACATTTCCGACTGAATTTCTACAGGCTGTTATCATTACACTCCCGAAACAGGAAAGAGATCCCACGATATGCGAGAGTTACAGGCCCATATCGTTATTAAACCTTGACGTCAAGCTATACGCCAAAATAATAGCTTCACGACTTAACACTCTTTTGCCCACATTAATTGACCCTGATCAGGTGGGTTTTGTTCTGCGACGCCAAGGATCCGACAACACCCGACCGCTCCTGAATATTTACTTTGAAGCTCATAGGCTACGTTTGCCCTGTGTCACCCTATCGTTGCAGCGCTATATTCTAACCCATCTGTTATAGTTTGAGGATTGGGATTTTGCTCCGAGCCCTTTATAATAACTAACGGCACGAGACAAGGGTGTCCGTTATCACCTCTTATATTCACCCTTATAATGGAACCATTGGCCACAGCCATTCGTTCATGTTCACAGATCAGAGGTGTGGAAATACACCACATAGAACAGAAAATAGCACTTTTCGCAGGTGACCTGACTGTACTTGTTTCTGATCCTCTCACCGCGCTACCCCACCTGTTTTCTCTGTTAGAGAGATTTGCCCTAGTTAGTTACTACAAACTTAACGTACTAAAAACAGAAGCGTATACTATAAACATCTCGGAAGATACCCTTAGCACACTCAAAAACAAGTTCAAATTTCAGTAGTCTACGTCACACATTAAACATCTAGGGGTATATTTATTGCATAAAATACCGACCATGATTGACCTAAATTTCTCTCCCTTACTATCCACTATCGAAACATCTATTGAGGCGTGGAATGTCCCATCCTTATCCTGGCTAGGGCAAATAGCAGCTTTTAAAATAAGTCTCCTCCCCAAATTGACCTATCTCTTCCGATCCCTGCCCATTCCAATCCCTAGACCCACGATTCATAAATTCCAACAGCACTGTAATAGATTCATTTGGCGCAACAAAGCTCCTAGGATTGCTACCAGCACTCTGCAACAGCCTGTATTGGTGTGTGTGTGGGGGGGGGGGGGGCGGCAGTGGCTCCTAATATATTATGGTATCATGAAGCTGCTAGACTTTCACAAGTGACTCAATGGGGCTCATCCCTGCAGAAGCATCTATCCCGTCGGGGCTTACCTTGAGAGATCTGATATGGCTCCCTAAACATACCAGACCGCTCACCTTTTTTCTTAATCCTATTGTAATGTCAAACTTTAAATTTTGGGACACAATTCATATCATGGCTAATATTGCGCCTCATCCATCGCCATCCCATACGCTTAGAGGGTTACTACTAACTTTACCTGATACTCATATGAATCTCTGGTCCAATCTAGGTTTCACCAGTGTTATAGACCTCTATGAAGGAGATAAATTCCTCCCCCTCCAAGCCTTCATTCGGAAGTATAATCCACCTCCTCTTCTACATTTTGAATTCTGGAGGCTACGCAGCTTTCTTAAGTCATGGGGTTTTGATAAAGGCCCCTTGAGAGCCAAGACTAGGTGGGAGACAAGATGGGATTCGGTCCTCCACTACACATTTGGTGGACTTGCCCACAGATTCAAACCCTCTGGCAAAAAGCAACTCAGTATTGTATCACAAAGGGTATTCAAATAACACCATCTCCGAGCATGTTCCATATTTTATCCGTACATTTGACCCTACCACAGAGGCTGTTCTGTATCTACCTATTTCTGGCAATCAAACTAGCCATAGCTAGAATGTGGCTCCAACAAGCCTCGCCTTCCTGGGATCAGGTTGTTGATATCTTGAAATTTGTAAAGTCGATGGAATCATATGTTTCCCATGGTTCAGAGGACCTCCAGATTATGACCTGGACACATGGCCCTTAAACCTCTCCTGCAAACTACATTTATTTATATATCTTTAATGTTATATACATTGGCCTCACACCGTGTTACTCTATGACACTAAGAGTAACCCCAATTAAACCCCTTCCTGTCCCCTCCTAGACTGTAACCCTCCTTCCCCCCCAAACACTTCCCCTTTTTTTTTCTATCACACAGCGAGGTTCTAAATACATTATTTCACATTTCAGCAAACAATGGTTGAACATCTATGTTGGTAAGAACAGTCCTTGTATGTTTCCTTGCAATATATGTAAAATATTAATCCATTTAGATAAATAGAAAGCAGAAATAAGGTTATCTCTCTCCCTATGATGGGTCCTTGATATCCTCACCTGGGTAACCTTGGGCGACTTTACATACCCATGGACAATGGACTGTGCTGCTCAGTAAACCTTCCAGTGGATACATATATCTTGATAAATGTGGTATATTGAAAATGTTATACTGTTTAAAGGGACAGTCTACACCAAAAGTTTTCTTATTTAAAAAGATAGATAATCCCTTTATTACCCATTCCCCGTTTTTGCATAACCAACACAGTTATATTAATATACTTTTTACCTCTGTGATTACCTTGTATCTAAGCCTTTGCAGACAGCCTCCTTATCTAAGTGCCTTTGACAGACATGCAGTATAGTCAATCAGTGAAGACTCCTAAATAACTTCACGGGAGTGAGCACAATGTTATCTATATGACACATATGAACTAGCACAGTCTAACTGTGAAAAACTTTCAAAATGCTCTGAGCTAGGAGGCGGTTTTCAACTGTTCAGAAATCAGTTTGAGCCTAGCTAGGTTTAGCTTTTCAAAAATACCACCAAGGGAACAAAGCAAATTTGATGATAAAAGTAAATTGGAAAGTTGTTTAAAATTGCATGCCCTGTCTGAATCATGAAAGTTTAGTTTTGACTAGACTGTCCCTTTAATGATGTTACTTATATACCTGTTCATACTGCTATTTTTTTTTGTATTGTCAATTACCTGAAAGAAAAATAAATTATATATATATATATATAATGTATGAGAGAAAGTGTGCCAAAACACTGTATTCCATGGGGGGGGCTTTCCACTTAATCCAAAAAATAACAATAACACAAAACAGAAACGACAAACTCAATATAGAATGTCCATATAATCCAGGATGAAAGACAGCTCACTGTCAAAGGACAGTCAAATCCTGATACTTGGTAATCTGCAGAAAAAAGAAACAGAGGCACCACAATGGCCTAGTACCACCTACACAGAGGAAAAAAAGTAAATTTATGCTTACCTGATAAATTAATTTCTTCTATGGTACGACAAGCCCACGGATTCATCCTTTACTTGTGGGATATTATCCTCCTGCTAACAGCATGGAAAACAAGATAAGGCGAGTCGCATTGCAACGCAGATAGTTCAGAAACTCTTTGAGCCGAAGAGATAGCAACTAAAAACAGAACTTTCCAAGATAGAAGCTTAATATCTATGGAATGCATAGGTTCAAACGGAACCCCTTGAAGAACTTTAAGAACTAAATTCAAACTCCATGGCGGAGCAACAGGTTTAAACACAGGCTTGATTCTAACTAAAGCCTGACAGAACGACTGAACGTCTGGAACATTTGCCAGACGCTTGTGCAGTAGAATTGATAAAGCAGATATCTGTCCCTTTAAGGAACTAGCTGATAGCCCCTTCTCCAATCCTTCTTGGAGAAAGGACAAAATCCTAGGAATCCTGATCTTACTCCATGAGTAGCCTTTGGATTCGCACCAATAAAGATATTTACGCCATATCTTATGATAAATTTTCCTAGTGACAGGCTTTCGAGCCTGAATCAAGGTATATATGACCGACTCAGAGAAACCCCGCTTGGATAAAATCAAGCGTTCAATCACCAAGCAGTCAGCCGCAGAGAAACTAGATTTGGATGCTGGAACGGACCTTGAATCAGAAGGTCCTGTCTCAGTGTCAGAGTCCATGGTGGAAGAGATGACATGTCCACCAGGTCTGCATACCAAGTCCTGCGTGGCCACTCAGGTGCTATCAAAATCACTGAAGCTCTCTCCTGTTTGATTCTGGCAATCAAACGAGGAAGGAGAGGAAATGGTGGAAACACATAAGCCAGGTTGAACGACCAGGGTACTGCTAGAGCATCTATCAGTACTGCCTGAGGATCCCTTGACCTGGACCCGTAACGAAGTTTGGCGAGACGCCATCAGATCCAATTATGGTGTGCCCCATTGCTGAATCAATTGTGCAAAAAGTCTGTGAAAAGTCTGACGACTTAGAAAATCTGCTTCCCAGTTCTCCACTCCTGGGATATAGATTGCTGATAGATGGCAAGAGTGAGTCTCTGCCCATCAAATTATTTTGGTAACCTCTATCATCACTAGAGAACTCTTTGTTCCCCCCTGATGATTGATATACGCTACAGTTGTGATATTGTCCGACTGGAATCTTATGAATCTGGCCGAAGCCAGCTGAGGCCACGCCTGAAGCGCGTTCAATATCGCTCTCAGTTTCAGAATATTTATCGGGAGGAGAGCCTCCTCCTGAATCCACAAACCCTGTGCTTTCAGGGAATTCCAGACTGCACCCCAGCCCAATAGGCTGGCGTCCGTCGTCACTATGACCCATGCTTGCCTGCGGAAACACATTCCCTGGGACAGATGATCCTGTGACAACCACCAAAGAAGAGAGTCTCTGGTCTCTTGATCCAGATTTATCTGAGGAGATAAATCTACATAATCCCCATTCCACTGTTTGAGCATGCATAGTTGCAGTGGTCTGAGATGCAAGCGAGCAAACAGAACTATGTCCATTGCCGCTACCATTAGTCCGATTACCTCCATACACTGAGCCATTGACGGCTGAGGAATGGAATGAAGAGCTCGGCAGGTGGTTAAAATCTTTGATTTCCTGACCTCCGTCAGAAAAATTTTCATTCCACCGAATCTATCAGAGTTCCCAGGAATGGAACTCTTGTGAGAGGGATAAGTGAACTCTTTTTAACGTTTACCTTCCACCCGTGAAATCTTAGAAAAGCCAACACAATGTCCGTGTGAGATTTGGCTAGTTGGTAAGTCGACGCCTGAATTAAGATATCGTCCAGATAAGGCGCCACTGCTATGCCCCGCGGCCTTAGGACCGCCAGAAGGGACCCTAGCACCTTTGTGAAAATTCTGGGAGCTGTGGCCAACCCGAAGGGAAGAGCCACAAACTGGTAATGCTTGTCCAGAAAAGCGAACCTGAGGAACTGGTGATGATCTTTGTGGATAGTGATGTGTAGATATGCATCCTTTAAGTCCACGGTGGTCATATATTGACCCTCCTGGATCATTGGTAAAATAGTCCGAATGGTCTCCATCTTGAAGGATGGGACTCTGAGGAATTTGTTTAAGATCTTGAGATCTAAAATGGGTCTGAAGGTTCCCTCTTTTTTGGGAACCACAAACAGATTGGAGTAGAACCCCTGCCCCTGTTCTGTTTTCGGAACTGGGCAGATCACTCCCATGGTATATAGGTCTTCTACACAGTGTAAGAAAGCCTCTCTTTTTGTCTGGTTTACAGACAATTGAGAAAGATGGAATCTCCCCCTTGGAGGAGAATCTTTGAAATCTAGAAGATACCCCTGGGTTACGATTTCTAAAGCCCAGGAGTCCTGAACGTCTCTTGCCCAAGCCTGAGCAAAGAGAGAAAGTCTGCCCCCTACTAGATCCGGTCCCGGATCGGGGGCTACCCCTTCATGCTGTCTTGGTGGCAGCAGCGGGCTTCTTGGCCTGTTTACCTTTGTTCCAAGTCTGGTTAGGTCTCCAGACTGACTTGGATTGAGCAAAATTCCCCTCTTGCTTTGCAGCAGGGGAAGAGGTAGAGGAACCACCTTTGAAGTTTTGAAAGGAACAAAAATTATTTTGTTTGGTCCTCATCTTATTTGTCTTATCCTGAGGAAGGGCATGGCCTTTCCCTCCAGTGATGTCTGAAATGATCTCTTTCAGTTCAGGCCCGAATAGGGTCTTACCCTTGAAAGGGATGGCTAAAAGCTTAGATTTTGATGACACATCAGCAGACCAGGACTTAAGCCATAACGCTCTACGCGCTAAAATGGCAAAACCTGAATTCTTTGCCGCTAATTTAGCCAGTTGAAAAGCGGCATCTGTAATGAAAGAATTAGCTAGCTTGAGAGCCCTAAAATTCTATCCAGAATATCATCTAATGGGGTGTCAACCTGAAGAGCCTCCTCCAGAGCCTCGAACCAAAAAGCAGCTGCAGTAGTTACGGGAACAATGCACGCTATAGGTTGGAGAAGAAAACCCTGATGAACAAATATTTTCTTTAGGAGACCCTCTAATTTTTTATCCATAGGATCTTTGAAAGCACAACTGTCCTCAATAGGTATAGTTGTACGCTTAGCCAGGGTAGAAACAGCTCCCTCCACCTTAGGGACCGTCTGCCACGAGTCCCGCATGGTGTCTGATATGGGAAACATTTTCTTAAAAGTAGGAGGGGGAGCAAACGGAATACCTGGTCTATCCCACTCCTTAGTAACAATGTCCGAAATCCTCTTAGGGACCGGAAAAACATCAGTGTAAGCAGGAACCTCTAGAAATCTGTCCATTTTACACAATTTCTCTGGAACTACAATAGGGTCACAATCATCCAGAGTCGCTAAAACCTCCCTGTGCAATAAGCGGTGTTCTAGTTTAAATTTAAAAGCCGTCATAACTGAGGGAACATCTTTCCTGAATCAGAAATCCCTCACCCCCAACTCAGAACATTGTGAGGGTACATCGGATATGGCTAATAAAGCGTCAGAGGGCTCAGCATTTGTTCTCACACCAGACCTATTGCGCTTCCCCTGCAACCCAGGCAGCTTAGATAAAACCTCTGTGAGGGTAGTATTCATAACTGCGGCCATATCTTGCAGGGTGAAAGAATTAGACGCACTAGAAGTACTTATGCGGGCGTTAATGATTGTGACACTTGGGGAGAATTAGATGGCATAACCTGATTCCCTTCTGACTGAGAATCATCCTGCGACATACTTTTAGTAGCTAAAATATGTTCTTTGCAATTTATTGACTTTTCAGTGCATGAGGGACACATTCAAGTGGGGGTTCCACAATGACTTCTAAACATATTGAACAATGACTTTCCTCAATGTCAGACATGTTGAACAGGCTAGCAATGACTATAAACAAGCATGAAAACACTTTATTTAGTGAGGGGAAAAAAAAAAAACACAATCATAAAAAACGGTACTGCGCCTTTAAGAGATAAAAAGCATACACATTCTGCAAAACTGCTTTAAAATGCACCAAATTTTTGATAGCAGACTCAATGTGTAGTTAAACTTACCCCACAAGAAAATTTAACATTTAACCCTTTATTGTGCAAACCAGATTCAATTAAGGCCTAAATCCAGAAAAAAAACACCCCAAGCACCTTGCCACAGCCCTTTTGTGGCGCCTATCTGCCCTCAGGGATTGTAAATATGGGGTTAAAGCTTTGATTTGGCCCAAAACATCCACAAGGGCCCTCAGGAGTTGGAGCTTGCTGAATGAAAACAACTGCGCATCTGAGGCGTGAAAATAGGCCCCGTCCATCTCACTCGATGTCTCTAGAGCCTCAAAGAACCGCACCAGAGCGGTTTTAAACTAGCCATGTGGGTTCTGAGACCCAAAAAAACATAATTTATGCTTACCTGATAAATTTATTTCTCTTGTAGTGTATCCAGTCCACGGATCATCCATTACTTATGGGATATTCTCCTTCCCAACAGGAAGTTGCAAGAGGATCACCCACAGCAGAGCTGCTATATAGCTCCTCCCCTAACTGTCATATCCAGTCATTCGACCGAAAACAAACAGAGAAAGGAGAAACCATAGGGTGCAGTGGTGACTGTAGCTTAATTAAAATTTAGACCTGCCTTAAAAGGACAGGGCGGGTCGTGGACTGGATACACTACAAGAGAAATAAATTTATCAGGTAAGCATAAATTATGTTTTCTCTTGTTAAGAGTATCCAGTCCACGGATCATCCATTACTTATGGGATACCAATACCAAAGCTAAAGTACACGGATGATGGGAGGGACAAGGCAGGATTAAGCAGAAGGAACCACTGCCTGAAGAACCTTTCTCCCAAAAACAGCCTCCGAAGAAGCAAAAGTATCAAATTTGTAAAATTTGGAAAAAGTGTGAAGCGAAGACCAAGTCGCAGCCTTGCAAATCTGTTCAACAGAGGCCTCATTTTTAAAGGCCCAGGTGGAAGCCACAGCTCTAGTAGAATGAGCTGTAATCCTTTCAGGGGGCTGCTGTCCAGCAGTCTCATAGGCTAGGCAAATTATGCTCCGAAGCCAAAAGGAAAGAGAGGTTGCCGAAGCTTTTTGACCTCTCCTCTGTCCAGAGTAAACGACAAACAGGGTAGATGTTTGACGAAAATCTTTAGTAGCTTGTAAGTAAAACTTCAAGGCACGGACTACGTCCAGATTATGTAAAAGACGTTCCTTCTTTGAAGAAGGATTAGGACACAATAATGGAACAACAATCTCTTGATTGATATTCTTGTTAGAAACCACCTTAGGTAAAAACCCAGGTTTGGTACGCAGGACTACCTTATCTGCATGAAAAATCAGATAAGGAGAATCACATTGTAAGGCAGATAGATCAGAGACTCTCCGAGCCGAGGAAATAGCCATCAAAAACAGAACTTTCCAAGATAAAAGTTTAATATCAATGGAATGAAGGGGTTCCAACGGAACTCCATGAAGAACTTTAAGAATCAAGTTTAAGCTCCACGGGGGAGCAACAGGTTTAAACACAGGCTTAATTCTAACCAAAGCCTGGCAAAATGCCTGGACGTCTGGAACCTCTGCCAGACGCTTGTGCAAAAGAATAGACAGAGCAGAAATCTGTCCCTTTAAGGAACTAGCTGATAATCCTTTGTCCAAGCCCTCTTGGAGAAAAGACAATATTCTAGGAATCCTAACCTTACTCCATGAGTAATTCTTGGATTCACACCAATAAAGATATTTACTCCATATCTTGTGGTAGATTTTCCTGGTAACAGGCTTTCGTGTCTGTATTAAAGTATCAATGACTGACTCGGAGAAGCCACGCTTTGATAGAATCAAGCGTTCAATCTCCATGCAGTCAGTCTCAGAGAAATTAGATTTGGATGATTGAAAGGACCTTGTATCAGAAGGTCCTGTCTTAGAGGCAGAGTCCACGGTGGAAAGGATGACATGTCCACTAGGTCTGCATACCAAGTCCTGCGTGGCCACGCAGGTGCTATCAGAATCACTGATGCTCTCTCCTGTTTGATTTTGGCAATCAGTCGAGGGAGCAGATGAAACGGTGGAAACACATAAGCCAGGTTGAAGAACCAAGGCGCTGCTAGAGCATCTATCAGCGTCGCTTCTGGGTCCCTGGACCTGGATCCGTAACAAGGAAGCTTGGCGTTCTGGCGAGACGTCATGAGATCCAACTCTGGTTTGCCCCAACGATGAATCAACTGAGCAAACACCTCCGGATGGAGTTCCCACTCCCCCGGATGGAAAGTCTGACGACTTAGAAAATCCGCCTCCCAGTTCTCCACGCCTGGGATATGGATTGCTGACAGGTGGCAAGAGTGGTACTCTGCCCAGCGAATTATATTTGAGACTTCTAACATCGCTAGGGAACTCCTGGTTCCCCCTTGATGGCTGATGTAAGCCACAGTCGTGATGTTGTCCGACTGAAATCTGATGAACCTCAGTGTTGCTAACTGAGGCCAAGCCAGAAGACCATTGAATATCGATCTTAACTCCAGAATATTTATTGGAAGGAGTTTCTCCTCCTGAGTCCATGATCCCTGTGCCTTCAGGGAATTCCAGACTGCACCCCAACCTAGAAGGCTGGCATCTGTTGTTACAATTGTCCAATCTGGCCTGCGAAAGGTCATACCCTTGGACAGGTGTACCCGAGACAACCACCAGAGAAGAGAATCTCTGGTTTCTTGATCCAGATTTAGCAGAGGGGACAAATCTGTGTAATCCCCATTCCACTGACTCAGCATGCATAATTGCAGCGGTCTGAGATGAAGGCGCGCAAATGGCACTATGTCCATTGCCGCTACCATTAAGCCGATTACCTCCATACACTGAGCTACCGAAGGGCGCGGAATGGAGTGAAGAACACGGCAAGCATTTAGAAGTTTTGATAACCTGGACTCAGTCAGGTAAATTTTCATTTCTACAGAATCTATAAGAATCCCTAAAGAAGGAGACTCTTGTGAGTGGGGATAGAGAACTCTTTTCCTCGTTCACTTTCCACCCGTGCGACATCAGAAATGCCAGAACTATCTCTGTATGAGACTTGGCAACTTGAAAGCTTGACGCCTGTATCAGGATGTCGTCTAGACACGGAACCACCGCTATGCCTCGCGGTCTTAGAAGCGCCAGAAGTGAGCCCAGAACCTTTGTAAAGATTCTCAGGGCTGTAGCCAACCCGAAGGGAAGAGCTACAAATTGGTAATGCCTGTCTAGAAAGGCAAACCTTAGAAACCGATGATGATCTTTGTGAATCGGTATGTGAAGGTAGGCATCCTTTAAGTCCACTGTGGTCATGTACTGACCTTCTTGGATCATGGGTAGGATGGTCCGAATAGTTTCCATTTTGAAAGATGGAACTCTGAGGAATTTGTTTAAGATCTTTAGATCCAAAATTGGTCTGAAGGTTCCCTCTTTTTTGGGAACCACAAACAGATTCGAATAAAAACCCTGTCCTTGTTCCGTCCGCGGAACTGGATGGATCACTCCCATAACTAGGAGGTCTTGCACACAGCGTAGGAATGCCTCTTTCTTTATCTGATTTAACAGCATGCCAAAACTGTTAGTCCAAGTAACAATTCTAGAAATTCTAGTAGAAAAATTCTTCGTGCCATGAGCACAAATGCTCGCAGCTTAGGAATTAAATTACCTGAACTCATTTCAATAATGACTAGGGACAACTTGGATTTAGTAGCTATAACAGAAACATGGTACAATGATTTGCATGACTGGGACATAGTCATACCTGGATACAGGTTATTTAAAAAGAACAGAGTAGGAAAGAAAGGTGGAGGAGTTGCTTTGTATGTAAATGAAAATATAAAGGTTACTGAAATTGTAGGAACAAATGATGAGGTGGAAAGTATTTGGGTGACTTTGGAAATTGGAGATAAAAATGTTTTTAGAATAGGGGTTGTATATAGGCCTCCATTGCAGGATGAAAAACTGGACAATCTGTTATTAGATGAAATAACCAAAATGACCATGAAGGGTAAGGTTATAGTACTGGGGGACTTTAATTTGCCAGATATAGACTGGAAGATTCCTTCTGCTAGATCGGCTAGAAGCAGGTATATTCTTGAATCTCTGCTAGGGGAATCACTTGAACAATTAGTCAAGGAACCAACTCGTAAGGAAGCTATATTAGATCTAATACTTACAAACAGTGATACAGTTTCAGATGTGTCTGTAGGTGAGAACTTAGGATCCAGTGATCATCAATCTGTTTGGTTTAGTATTCATGTTCAGGAACTGTCCACCCAGACTAAAACAAAAGTTTTAGACTTTAGGACGGCAGATTTTTCATTAATGGGAGAATACCTAAAGAACTATTTAAAGGGGAAAACTCTTATTACAGGGGTTCAAGAACAGTGGGAATTTGTGAAAGGTGCCATTTTAGATGCAACCGCACACTGTATTAGACATGTCTGTAAAAGTAAAAGAAAGCGGAAACCAATTTGGTTTTCCAAAGAAGTAGCACATGCTGTAAAGACAAAAAAGATAGCTTATAAAAATTACAGACACACACAAGCAGATGATGATATGAAAATATGGAGACTCCAACAAAAAAAGACTAAGCAGTTAATTAGGAAGGTTAAAGCTCATGCAGAAGAGAAGATAGCAGTCAGTAAAACATGGGGACAAAACATTCTTTAGATATATCAGTGAAAGAAGAAAAAATAAGGTAGGAATAGTAAAATTGAAATCAGTTGATGGTAGAATAATAGAAGGAGATAAGCAGATTGCAGACTGTCTCAATGATTACTTCTGTTCTGTTTTCACTAAAGATTGTGAAGATACAATGTCTACATTAAGGGATGCTACGCAAAATAGAAACAAGCTTAAACAGTAATCTTTTTACAGAGGATGAGGTTTTGTTAGCATTATCAAAAATAAATGTTACAAAGGCAGTGGGTCCTGATAATATTCATCCAAGGGTTTTAAAAGAACTTCGATCAGTGCTAACTGTCCCATTAACTGATCTGTTTAATCAGTCACTATTAACAGGAGCTGTCCCAGATGATTGGAGAATAGCAAATGTAATACCCCTTCATAAAAAGGGCAGTAGAGAAGAATCTGGCAACTACAGGCCAGTTAGTTTAACTTCAGTAGTAGGGAAATTAATGGAAAGCCTCTTAAAAGAAAGAATTATGACTTACATAAAGACAAACAATTTAGAGGACCAAAATCAGCATGGTTTTACTTCAGGGAGATCATGTCAGACTAATCTAATTGACTTCTTTGATTATGTAACAAAAGTATTAGACAAGGGAGGAGCAGTTGATGTAGCATATCTAGATTTCAGCAAAGCATTTGACACCGTCCCACACAATAAACTTATTCACAAACTATATCTCCTTGGTCTAGATTCAAAAATTGTGAACTGGGTGGAATGCTGGCTTAAGGACAGAAAACAAAGTGTCTTAGTAAATGGAGTTCATTCAGCAGAGGGGACTGTTACTAGTGGTGTTCCTCAGGGGTCAGTTCTGGGGCCTGTTTTGTTTAACATATTTATCTGCGATATCAGCAAAGGGCTACAGGGGAAAGTATGTCTCTTTGCAGATGATACAAAAATTTGCAACAGAGTGGATGTTCCAGGGGGGGTAGACAAAATGAGAAGTGATATACAACAATTGGAGGATTGGACAAACGACTGGGGTCTAAAGTTTAACACAGCAAAGTGTAAAATAATGCATTTAGGGAAGAAAAATCCAAATGTTAATTACAGACTCAATGACACTTTACTGACTGTTACAGACGAGGAACAGGACTTGGGAATTATTATTTCAGATGATTTAAAACTTAGTAAACAATGTAGTAATGCAGCGAGTAAGGCAAGCAGAATGCTTGGATGTATTGGTAGAGGTATTTGCAGCAGAAATAGTAAGGTTCTTATGCCACTTTATAGATCATTAGTTAGGCCTCATCTTGAGTATTGTGTGCAGTTCTGGAGACCATATCTTCAGAAGGATATTAACAAACTTGAATCTGTGCAAAGGAGGGCTACCAAAATGGTACATGGTCTAAAAAATAAAACTTACCAGGATAGGCTCATTGACCTAAATATGTATAGCTTAGAGGAGAGAAGGGAAAGAGGTGATGATAGCAACTTTCAAGTACATTAAAGGCTGTGGGTATTTTACATAAAATGGAAAATTCAAGAACAAGGGGTCATGAGCTCAAGCTAAAGGGTAGTAGATTCAGAAGTAATTTGAGGAAGCACTTCTTTACAGAAAGAGTGATTGATTTATGGAATAAACTTCCTCAAGAGGTAGTAGCAACAAACACTGTGGGGGACTTTAAAAATGCATGGGACAAGCATAGGGCTATCCTACGAACTAGATAAGTTTATACTGTTAGGTAAGGTCGGGCAGACTTGCTGGGCCTATGGCTCTTATCTGCCGTCAATATCTATGTTTCTATGATTTGCAGATAGCCTTGAAAGATGAAATCTCCCTTGTGGAGGGGAAGCTTTGAAGGCCAGAAGATATCCCTGAGATATGATCTCCAACGCCCAGGGATCCTGAACATCTCTTACCCACGCCTGGGCGAAGAGAGAAAGTCTGCCCCCTACTAGATCCGTCGCCGGATAGGGGGCCGTTCCTTCATGCTGTCTTAGAGGCAGCAGAAGGCTTTCTGGCCTGCTTGCCTTTGTTCCAGGACTGGTTAGGTTTCCAGGCCTGCTTAGATTGAGCAAAAGTTCCCTCTTGTTTTGAAGCGGAGGAAGTTGATGCTGCACCTGCCTTGAAATTTCGAAAGGCACGAAAATTAGACTGTTTGGCCTTTGCTTTGGCCCTGTCCTGAGGAAGGGTGTGACCCTTACCTCCAGTAATGTCAGCAATAATTTCCTTCAAACCAGGCCCGAATAAGCTCTGCCCCTTGAAAGGAATGTTGAGTAATTTAGACTTCGAAGTCACGTCAGCTGACCAGGATTTAAGCCATAGCGCCCTACGAGCTTGGATGGCGAATCCGGAATTCTTAGCCGTTAGTTTAGTCAAATGAACAATGGCATCAGAAACAAATGAGTTGGCTAGCTTAAGTGTTCTAAGCTTGTCAATAATTTCAATCAAAGGAGCTGTATGGATGGCCTCTTCCAGGGCCTCAAACCAGAATGCCGCCACGGCCGCGACAGGCGCAATGCATGCAATGGGCTGTAAAGTAAAACCTTGTTGAATAAACATTTTCTTAAGGTAACCCTCCAATTTTTTATCCATTGGATCTGAAAAAGCACAACTGTCCTCAACCGGGATAGTAGTACGCTTTGCTAAAGTAGAAACTGCTCCCTCCACCTTGGGGACCGTCTGCCATAAGTCCTGTGTAGTGGCGTCTATTGGAAACATTTTTCTAAATATAGGAGGTGGGGAAAAAGGCACACCCGGTCTATCCCACTCCTTGCTAATAATTTCTGTAAGCCTTTTAGGTATAGGAAAAACATCAGTACACACCGGTACCGCATAGTATTTATCCAGCCTACACAATTTCTCTGGTACTTCAACTGTGTTAGTCATTCAGAGCAGCTAATAACTCCCCAAGCAACACACAGAGGTTTTCAAGCTTAAATTTAAAATTAGAAATCTCTGAATCAGGATTTCCCGAATCAGAGATGTCACCCACAGACTGAAGCTCTCCGTCCTCATGATCTGCATATTGTGACGCAGTATCAGACATGGCCCTTACAACATCTGCGCGCTCTGTATTTCTCCTAACCCCAGAGCAATCGCGCTTGCCTCTTAATTCAGGCAACCTGGATAATACCTCTGACAGGGTATTATTCATGATTGCAGCCATGTCCTGCAAGGTAATCGCTATGGGCGTCCCTGATGTAATTGGCGCCATATTAGCGTGCATCCCCTGAGCGGGAGGCGAAGGGTCTGACACGTAGGGAGAGTTAGTCGGCATAACTTCCCCCTCGTCAGAATCTTCTGGTGATATTTCTTTTATAGTTAAAGACTGATCTTTACTGTTTAAGGTGAAATCAATACATTTAGTACACATTCTCCTATGGGGCTCCACCATGGCTTTCAAACATAATGAACAAGTAGTTTCCTCTGTGTCAGACATGTTTAAACTGACTAGCAATGAGACTAGCAAGCTTGGAAAACACTTTAAACAAGTTTACAAGCAATATAAAAAAACGTTACTGCACCTTTAGGAAACACAAATTTTGTCAAAATTTTAAATAACAGTGAAAAAAGGCAGTTACACTAACAAAATTTTTACAGTGTATGTAACAAGTTAGCAGAGCATTGCACCCACTTGCAAATGGATGATTAACCCCTTAATACCCAAAAAATAATAAGACAAAAACGTTTTTTTTTTTGTTTGTTTTTTCAAACAGTCACAACAACTGCCACAGCTCTACTGTGGCTTTTTACCTCCCTCAAAAACGACTTTGAAGCATTTTGAGCCCTCCAGAGATGTCCTGGATCATGCAGGAAGAAGCTGGATGTCTGATTTTTGCTGTGCAAAAAAAAATGGCAAAATAGGCCCCTCCCACTCATATTACAACAGTGGAAAGCCTAAGGAAACTGTTTCTAGGCCAAATTCAAGCCAGCCATGTGGAAAAAAAACTAGGCCCCAATAAGTTTTATCACCAAATACATATAAAAACGATTAAACATGCCAGCAAACGTTTTATATTACATTTTTATAAGAGTATGTATCTCTATTAATAAACCTGATACCAGTCGATATCACTGCATTTAAGGCTTTACTTACATTAGTTCGGTATCAGCAGCATTTTCTAGCAAATTCCATCCCTAGAAAAATATTAACTGCACATACCTTATTGCAGGAAAACCTGCACGCCATTCCCTCTCTGAAGTTACCTCACTCCTCAGAATATGTGAGAACAGCCATGAATCTTAGTTACTTCTGCTAAGATCATAGAAAACGCAGGCAGATTCTTCTTCTAAATACTGCCTGAGATAGACAGTACACTCCGGCACCATTTAAAAATTAACTTTTGATTGAAGAATAAACTAAGTATAAAACACCACACTCCTCTTACGACCTCCATCTTGGTTGAGGCTTGCAAGAGAATGACTGGATATGACAGTTAGGGGAGGAGCTATATAGCAGCTCTGCTGTGGGTGATCCTCTTGCAACTTCCTGTTGGGAAGGAGAATATCCCATAAGTAATGGATGATCCGTGGACTGGATACACTTAAGAGAAATAAGCCAAGTGTACCCTCAATAAAGTTGCCCAACAAAAACGTTAACAGCACTCCCAGTTCAGAAAACGTTTGCCCACAAACATTCAAAACTCTGTCAACCATTTTTTAATTAGACCCTTATGCAAGCTTAGTAATGCCTTTCTATAGCTCTTAGGATTACTGCTTACCCTTACCTCATGGGGATACTGTCAGCCTTTCTGAAATACAGTCTCTCCAGAAAAAATGACTGAACATACCTCACTGCTATATAGCATGAAAACGTTCCTCACACTGAAGTTTCCTGTACTCCTCAGCCTCTGTGGGAACAGCACTGGATCTTAGTTACAAATTCATCCTCCTCCAGGCTGAAGTCTTCATCCATCTGCTGCCTGAGAGTAAATAGTACACACCAGTACCATTTAAAACAAAAAAACCTCATGCTTGAAGAAATTAAAAACTAATATTTTATCACCTCTTTCACTTTACCCTTCCTAGTACTTAGAGTAGGCAAAGAGAATGACTGGGGGTGGTGCTAAGGGAGGAGCTATATAGACAGCTCTGCTGTGGTGCTCTTTACCACTTCCTGTTAGCAGGAGAATAATATCCCACAAGTAAAGAATGAATCCATGAACCCGTCGTACCTTATAGAAGAAATAAATACTCCAAACGTGGAGCACCCGACGGTGCTAGCAAAGCAGGCTGGAACTTTTAAGCAGTGGTCCAGCTCACTGATAACCATGTCCGCTGGAAAAAAAAAAAATCTGAGGAAGTGATGCCCTTTATCTGTATATGGAAGGAGAACAAAAAACCCATAGCCCAATACCGTATTGGTCAGGAGTATGATAACGAGATACAAATTATTGCACTTAGAGGATATAAAGCACCTCCAGGTGCAGGAAGAGCAGACTGGGACTCCACAGCAAATGATCCAAAAAAATCAGAGTGGTATAGCAATTGACACCACCACAGCAGCAAGCGTACAAATAAAATCAAAATCTTTATTTAAAAAGCAACACGTTTCTCAGCCTCTCCTATCAGAGTTTCTTGATCCTTTATATAGCAAATGTATTTCAGTTATTTTATCATAGCCTGAGAAACAGCCCTGTAAGAGGCTGAGAAAAGTGTCGCTTTTTAAGATAAATTTTTTTTTTATAAACTTGGTGTCTATTGCTATACCACTGATTGAATTTTTGGATAATTTATTATCGTCATTTGCTGTTTAGTTCAGTCAGCTGGGAGGCTGCAAAGTCCCAGTCTGCTCTTACTGCACCTAGAGTTGCTTTTTATCCTATAAGTGCAATCATTTGCTTCGCATTATCCTACTCTGACCATAGTATTTGGCTATGTTTTTTGTTCTCCTTCCATATACAGGAAAAGGGCATCGCTTACTCAGATTTTTTTTTTGAGCTGACATGATTGCCGGTGAGGATCAGTGAGCTGGACCACTGCTTAAAAGTCTGCTTCGCTAGCACCATTGGGTGCTCCACGTTAGAGGATGTTGGTATAAGAAGCTGATAAAAAAATAAAATACTCAGTGTCGTTGATACTAGGCCATTATGGCACCTCTGTTTCTTTCTTCTGAAGTTTAAAAATTTCTAATGGTGGAACTCAATGGCCTTCTGTCTTTTAACAACCTGTTACGTCTATTTAAATTTGTTTTGTTCCCTTGGTATCCTTTGTTGAAAACATGCTTACCTGATAATTTCCTTTACTTCCAATGGAATGAGTCCACAGCTGCATTCATTACTTTTGGGAATGAAGAACCCGGCCACCAGGAAGAGGCAGACACCCCAGCCAAAAGCTTAAATACTCCTCCCACTCCCCTCATCCCCCAGTCATTCTGTCGAGGAACAAGGAAAAGTAGAAGAAATATCAGGGTGAAAAGGTGCCAGAAGAATAAGGACACCCCACATAAAAATTGTGTGGGGAGCTGTGGACTCTGAACACAATATCTATCCGACAGCGCTAATTCAGAAAGACCTTAAGCTCCTATAACAAATGGGTCCCTAGTTACCCATAAAAATCTAACAGAAACAGTGGTGAATGTAAGGAGCGCCTAGGACAAAAGGCCAGGTCAAATAAGGGTGATAGAGTCCAACAGAGATATGTACATAAAATTATTTAATAACACGTATTACAAAAACATAGAAGTACATGGATCCATGATACTTATAAAAACAATGATAAGATATTAATGGTTAAAATCAGATAAGCATATGATATAAAAACAATGACAAAAATATGGAAATGACCGCTTGGGGGTCTAATAAGCACAATGTTAAGAAATACAGAGCATAAAAACCTGGGTAAAAGATATTAATGCGTGCAAAAAAAATAATAAATGACTGTACAAGGATGTGTAGAGGTCCCGAGGATCTCAATAGTGTAACAATATAGATAAAAAAGTGGAATAAAAAGCAAAAAAAAAAAAAAAAAAAAGCAAACAAGTGATAAAAGTTATATATATATATATATAAAACAAAACCAAAATAGTAAGCCAAAAATGTGAATAGTTAAAGGTGAATTTCAAGTGTTTCAAAATGAGGATTCAAAGCCAATGAGGATAAAAATGTAGAAATATAAAAATAATCAATTTCTTGATAGTGGTCAATAAAAAACAAAACTCCATAACCTGTGAAGAAAAGAAATAGTACAACAGAGCAGTATCGTTTAAAATAGACTCTAGATAATTAGAATATTGCTCACCATATATGCCAACGCGTTTCGGCCCACCAATAGGGCCTTTTTCAAGACTCTTGAAAAAGGCCCTATTGGTGGGCCGAAACACGTTGGCATATATGGTGAGCTATATTCTAATTATCTAGAGTCTATTTTAAACGATACTGCTCTATGTTGTACTATTTCTTTTCTTCACAGGTTATGGAGTTTTGTTTTTTATTGACCACTATCAAGAAATTGATTATTTTTATATTTCTACATTTTTATGCTCATTGGCTTTGAATCCTTATTTTGAAACACTTGAAATTCACCTTTGACTATTTTTCACACATTTTTGTCTTACTATTTTGGTAATGTTTCTGTTATATATATTTTTGTTTTTCCAACTTCTTGGATTATAACCACTCATTTGGAACTTTTATCACTTGGACTAGTGGACTTGTTTGCTCATTTTTTTGCTTTTTATTCCACTTTATCGATATTGTTACACTATTGAGATCCTCGGGACCTCTACACATCCTTGTACAGTCATTTATTATTTTTTTGCATGCATTATATCTTTTACCCAGTTTTTATGCTCTGTATTTCTTAACATTGTGCCTATTAGACCCCCAAGCGGTCATTTCCATATTTTTTTGTAATTGTTTTTATATCATATGCTTATCTGGTTTTAACCATTATCATCTTATCATTGTTTTTATAAGTATCATAGATCCATGTACTTCTATGTTTTTGTAATACGTGTTAAATAATTTTATGTACAACTCTGTTGGACTCTACTATCACCCTTATTTGACCTGGCCTTTTGTCCTAGGCGCTCCTTACATTCACCACTGTGAGCTGTGGACTCTTTCCATCGGAAGATAAGGATTATCAGGTAAGCATAATTTATGTTCTTCGTCTTAAATGGAAAGAGTCCCAACTGCATTCATTACTTTTGCGAAAACAAATACCCAAGCTATAGGAAGATACTGAATGCCAAGACGGGAGGGTACAATAGGCACCCCATACTGAGAGCACCAGGCCTAAACCTCTACCAAAAAAAAAAAAAACACAAACTTGCTTTGTCCAAAGCCGATTAAAATTTTTTAAAGGAAAAGCCCAAGGACACTGACTCGCAGCTAGTCTAGAAGCCATACTAGAGACTGCAAAATGGACTCGACTGAGCCATTAGACAGTCGACCAACAGCCCCCCCCCCCCCACACTAATGAAGGGGACAAGGAGAACCGAGGAAACCGAAAAAGGTCCCCTAATAAAAAACCACCAAGAGTGAGCCTAGCTCACAGAGACCCAAATAAGTCAACAGGAAAAGGAGGCCACACCTATACCAAGCAAAACCCAGGATAAGACCACACACAGAGACAAAACAGACTTCTCTACAACATCCTGCAAGCACTGAATGCAACTGAAGAGGCAAAGTCCTCCCAGTGTCTGAACATAGAAAAACTAAAGTATTCAACCACGAAAAACAAGTAATAGACCCAGGCAAAAAAACAAAAAAAAAAAAAACCTGCATGTGTAGAAGTATGAATTGATAGGGAACTCTCCTCTCGGAAACAGGACACCCAGAGGCAGATGGCTCAGCTGTCCCTTGATTCCGAGGAACAAGGCGCTCTAAAATGGCATACAGGACAAGACAAAAAAAAAAAAAAAAAAAAAAAAAAAAAAAAAAAAAAAAAACTTGTTGAGATGTGCCAACAAGGCCAGTCCGGATTAGTCACCGGACACAGAACCCGATATCAAATTAGTCTCAGCAGCAGAATCCTCCATAACTGGTAGAGGATATATAAATATGGACTAAAGTAGTATAACAAAAATGGCACCTGACATCCACAATGGCTGGTAGAATAATGTAAGCGGAAATACTGGCGCTGAAAGCAGGGTAGTACACAAATACAATATACGGGTAACCTAAAAGGGTCTACCTTAGCAGAAATATAATAGTTATAAAAGTTAATAAATGGTAATAGCCTAATATATATCTTAGAAAATATATTTAATAGTGTAAAATTACAATACAATCAAGATTATAAAAATTTACACTATTGTATTGTAATTTTACACTATTAAATATATTTTCTAAGATATATATTAGGCTATTACCATTTATTAACTTTTATAACGATTATATTTCTGCTAAGGTAGACCCTTTTAGGTTACCCGTATATTGTATTTGTGTACTACCCTGCTTTCAGCGCCAGTATTTCCGCTTACATTATTCTACTATCCTCCTCAGGGTTCTTAGAGAGAGACCCTTCTATACTTGGCATTAGGGTTGATATAAGCGCCAATTCTCACCTATCCTCCATAATGGCTGGGGCACTCACCACCTATGACCAGACCCCTGCGGACTAGAATATTTCCTTTGCCACACAGTCGGGACTGCAGAAATGGAAAACAGAATGTAACCATGCCTGACACAAGATGAACTGTACAGTCCAAAAACAAAACAAAAAAACGCACACCCAACCAAAAGGCTGCGTCACTTCCAAAGACCTCAATGTTCCAAACCACGAGCCCATAAACATCACACATAAGCAGGTTGAATCACATAACATGATTATAATCCCCCATTCAATAACCCCCGATTCCAAGATACTAATAGAGACTCACTGAGACCCTTGTAATAAGATAGGCCCGCAAGGTGGTAGCCTCTCTGGAAAACTTTCACAGTACATTGAAAAATAAAGTAAAATGAAACAATCTTACCGGTATCTATGCTGTGGAACAGGAACACGGCCTTTCAAGTGTGACTGCTAGTAGCATCGCCTCCGCCATGGACTTGAGAGAAGAAAGCAGGCAGCGGAGTTAGACAATGCCGATTGAGGAGCTGTTAACATGATGGTTTCGCAGAAAGAATCTCCCTGCATGTCCAGACTAACTTTCATCCAAGCCCTCACTGAGAGGCTGACAGGACTACTTAAAACTCCTGTCCCATGCCGAAGACTACTACCCTCCATAAGATACAAAAATAAAAAAAAATTCTGACACTTCTCTGCCAACCTCCTGGGACGAAAGGCAAAGAATGACGGCGGGGAGAGAAGGAGTATTTAAGCCTTTGCCTCCTCCTGGTGGCCAGGTTCTTATTTCCCAAAATTAATAAATGCAGTTGTGGACTTTCCATTTAAGAAGTAAAATGCTACAAAGATAGGCTCGGGAGCTACCCATTGGTAGCTGCAGCTATATGCCTCATGTTATATGCTCACCCAATGTGTTCAGCTAGATTCCTGTAGTCCATTGCTGTTTTTTCAATGGATGCAAAGAAAATGAGGCAAAATTAAAATAAGTACACTTGAAAGTTTAAAATTGTATTCTCTATCTGAATTGAGAAAGAAACTTTGGGTTTTACATTCCTTTCATGGGAAAAAAAAAAAAAAGCGCAAAGTGTTATATACAAATACCAGTACAATAAAATTCTTAAACCCCTGCAAGAAAAAAAAAAAAAAAAAAAAAAAAAAAAACACAAACCATCAGCTCCAGAGAATCAATGCACTGTGACCTTGCAGAACACACCTACTGCTCTAATGACAAGTTGTGTGCATAGCAACCAATCACCAGCAGTAAATTGATGTTCCTGAGCCTAGTGAGGTATGATTTTCAAAGGAAGCCAAGTAAATTGAAAACACTTTAAAATGTAATGCTATAAAAAAAAAATAAAAAAAAAATTCTCATTTCGACTTCCATGTCCCTTTAACTTAGTTAAGCCGACAGAAAGTTAGTAACTGAACCATAAGGGAAACAGACTTTAAAGTGATGGTAAACTCTCCCCTTTTTAAAATCAGATCTGGAATATTAGCAATATTTTAGATGAAGTTTAATTCATTAGCTGTAATGAAGATGCAGTATAACATGCTTTTTAATATAGATATGAAATTCAAATACTGCATGCTCCTCCGCCCACTTCAAAAGTAACATTTTCTGTGAGCTAACAGTTTGAATTGTTGTCCAATCAGCGCTCTCCCCATATGGCAATTTTGTTGTAGCTAGAGCATTGATTGGAGAGTAATTCAATCATTTAGCTGACAGAAAAATTGACTTTTGAAGTGGGTGGTGTAACGTGGGGTATTTGAATTTCATATCTATATTAGAAAGCAAGTTATAGTGCATCTTCATTACACATGATGAATAAAACTCCATCTAAAATAGCACTTACATTCCAGATCTGATTTTAAAAAAGGGGAGAGTTTACCATCACTTTAAATAGGTATTCATTTGGGGTTTTGCAAAAGATTTGTTTTATGCTTGAGATGTGTGACTGCACCAATAAAACTGCAGGAATTATCAGCAAGTAAGCAATACATCCTTTAGCGTGCTTTTAGGGGTAGATTTGAGATGCACTAATAGCTTTTGAGGATTTGCAGCACATGCTCAAATTTAAGAAAGACTGCTTCTGCCACATCAGAAGTGGCAAAATCGATCACCCCAATACTTCCTTGTTCGGGGAGATTAACTTGCCCTTCTCTCATGCTCAAGAGCAGGGAGTGGCATTGCAGGCCTGTCCCCATACAATCATGAGATTATTTTTTTATTCTAAAGTATATAAAGGACAAAGTTTAAGCCATTTGCTCACTAGCAGATGAGTTAGAAAACAGTGACATGCCATACTTTTTTTTAACTCATTAAACAAAAATTGTAACCATGAATGCATCTTAAATGGCAGAATTATTTACTTTAAAAGAGCTATTAAAATAGCTTATGTGCATTGAGATTTGTCAACCATTGTGATGAGGAATTTAGCACATTGCTGTTATCTAGATTAACCAAAATGTCACTGGAGTGTTTAGCAGCAGGCAAAAGACCAACATTAAAAAGAAACATTTATTAAATGTTTAGAGAAAAAAAAAAAAATAGAAAATAAATAGTCTTAACTTTTTTTGCATTTTTTTTTTTTTTAACCATTATCAAAACAAAATAAATCACAACAGGGTTTTAGTCCTGTTAACACAGAACAAGGACACGTGGAAGGAAATGTGCTCCCTTAAGTCCGTGGTCAATCATTTTGCAAAGTCCATGGTTGTTAACTCTTAACCAGATTTGAATAAGAGGATGGCCACCTGCCCCAGGTAAAAATAGATGAAGTGTTTGGTTTCGTGTGTTACGTAGCTGCCAAAATTTCTACCCACAATGCAGTGCCAGGTAGGGTTGTATTTCTTGTCGAATTCCTGAAAATATGAAAAGAGCCATTACTTCAATGCACTCTACATTTCAGTAAGAAAAAAAAAAAAAAAGACACAAACTGCTGATACAGATGGGCATTAGTCAGCATCAGTACTGAAATACCAAGCAAAACATTTTCACCTTTTTAATGTGGGCAGCTATGTCCTTCTCAATGTTGTATTTTTCCAGGGCTTGTGTGGCACACTCCACAGCATCCTGCTGCATTTCCTCTGACATATCAGCATTCTTGATGACAGCTTTCCTCTCAGACATTGTGACCTGTACAAAAAAATTGTCATTAATTCTTGCAGCAGTCACACTGTACACTAAGCAAGATGGCCTGACATTTTACGCCAACTCCCAAAATGCAAATAAAAACAAACAAAAAAAATACTGATAAACCTTAAAGGACAGTAAACGTAAAAAATGTTACATGTTGCAGAACTATGAAAAAACAAGATTTTAAACTGTTGCTAAAATAATGTTAGAGATTTTATCCCCCAAAGTTACTTAGCTCATATTTTCACTAGGCCCTCTTTTCAAGAGGGATTTGCGGGTGCTCGGTCTAATCACAGCACGCCGATCGTGATATTAAGCTAAATGTAGCATGCTCCAACTCTAGTCTGGTAGTGAGCTACATTTAGTTCAATAGCACGATAGGGAGATCTGTGATTAGACAGGAGGACCTGATTAGAAGGGCCTGGAGAAGAAAGGTAAGTAACTGAGGGGATAAATCTTTTGGTTTTGCAATCTGTCACTAAGATAATGTTACATAATTCTGCATTATGTACAGATTTCTTTTTAAATTTTTATTGTCCCTTTAAAAAGGGCATTACTTTTTTTTTTACTTTCACGATTCAGATAGCGCATACAATTTTAACCTTTTAACGACCAAGGACGTACCAGGCACGTCCTCCATTGGATGTCACTTAACGACCAAGGACGTGCCTGCCACGTCCTCTGGGGTTTGAAGCTCTGGAAGCTATCCTTATCACTTCCAGCAGCTTTTAAAGGTATTGCAGTGATGCTTCGATATTGGAGGCATCACTTTTTTTGGCACACTGATGCATCGAGCCACTCTGTGGCCCTCTCTGCATCAGCCAGCGAATGTGCCAATAGTTGGTGGGAGCAGCTGCAGGAAGGCGGGTGGGCGGCCCATCACTGGCAATCTTCCGGCCAGCAGCTGCAAGAGCATGCGCCCGCAATCTGGTACTTGGAAATTTTGAAGCGGTGGGTGGCAGAGGAGAAATACATTTTTCAAAATAGGTCTGGGAGGGGCAGCTACACAACAGAAACAGTAGTAAAAACCATAAATGCAAAGTGGGTACTGGCAGCTGCCAGTATCCAAAATGGTGGAAGAGAGCTCTTGGGGGTGGGGATCCTACACAGCAGAATTTAGGGGGGCTACATACATCCATCAAAGGATATTCAGGGATTCCTGACAGATATCAGTGTTCCAATGTAACTAGCGCTAATTTTGAAAAAAATAAAGTGGTTTGGAAATAGCAAAGTGCTACTTGTATTTATTGCCCTATAACTTGCAAAAAAAGCAAAGAACATGTAAACATTGAGTATTTCTAAACTCAGGACAAAATTTAGAAACTATTTTGCATGAGTATTTTTTTGGTGGTTGTAGATGTGTAACAGATTTTGGTGGTCAAAGTTAGAAGGGAAAAAAAGTGTCCCCCACCCCTTATTTTTTTTTATCATATTCTATATTCTGGTAAATTATATGATGTATAATGGTATCTTTAGAAAGTCCATTTAATGGCAATAAAAACGGTATATAATAATGTGTGAGAACAGTAAATGAGTAAGAGGAAAATTGCAGCTAAACACAAAGACCGCATAAATGTAAAAATAGCCTTGATCCCAAACAGTAAGAAAATGGAAAAGCGCTGTGGTCATTAAGGGGTTAAACAACTTTTCGGTTTAATTTGATTGTTTTGGTATCCTTTGTTGAAGGGGCAGCAATGCACTACATTGAGCTAACAATGCATTGAGTGAGCCAATAACATGAGGCATATTTATGCAGCCTGATTCAATAGAAGTAGATTGGAAAATTGTTTAAAAAATTAAAAAAAAAATAAAAAAAAAATCACATGCTCTCCGATTTATGAAACACTTGGGTTTCACGACCCTTTAAAATGCAAATGAACAGGGAGATTAGGACGCTGACAAATCTGCTCAGATATCGGTATACCGTGATAAAAGGTATTGAATTAAACATACTAGGCAGTCACTCCTTACAGATGCTGTGATAACGCAGGTTTGATTTTTCACCGCTGATGTTATATTTTAGTACTATACACGCCAGGTTTACGAACCCGTTAAAACCCAACACACTGATCCTTAAAGATTTTACCTTGAAATACGGTTGCTCGAAACAAATAGGAAACTATACCAAACGAAGCTTTATCTACATGCCCCTAGGAACTGTAACTACCCTGTACAATACTAGTCACCATGCCACATGCAACGCCCACTGTCCATTCTACAGCTGGGCAACAGCTTAAAGAACATGTAAACCTAACAGAAATAAAACTATCAATATGCAGTCTAGAAAACATAAGAATTCATATAGCGTTAGTCTTGAAAAGCCCACCACACTAATCGGCACCCCGAGCCAATGTCACTTACTATGTAAGGTGATGGTTCTTCTAGAAGCTGTGTGTTCTCTACCACTCTGTCTGCAGCTTGGCGCGCGAGGTGCTTTCTATTACTCAATGGCCTTTTTCAAGGCTGTATCTGATTGGTTACCTAAACACCCACTTTCTCTACGATTGGCTAAATACTTTAACTTCTCTAGGTTCTTTTCTCCGCATTTTGTTTCATACCACAGTGCATCGCGGCCGAGGCGTCTGTGTCCATGGAAACGGTAGTTTCTAGCCTCTGGTAACATCTCCTAAGTAACGAGCGCCTACTCACTGAAAAGGGCATGCGCATGGTGCCAGGTATTTGTATGTGGTACACTACACACGAGACCGAGGAGTGATTGTTTAGTAGTGTCATGTAATTCTCCTGGGTGATTATTAATCACGTATCTAAATGCTTATAATCATTTCGTATATTTAAAATGACAAATTAAGCTTTATTTAACCATAATTATTCGCTCTCACGGCAAAATAACGCTGTAGATGTGATACATAGACTTTCAACGAAATTATATGACGTGTTTTTAAGAAGTAAATGCAACACATATATTATATATATATAAGATATTTTAATCAGTTTGTGGGTTTTTATTACAATCCATCATTTAACAGCCTTAATTCCCCCAAAATGTGTGTGTATATATATATATATATATATATTATAATATATATATATATTATTATATATATATATATATATATATATGTGTGTGAACATTCTGGACCGAATCCGAAAATCCGGGATGCACTTGGCCGAAAACCGAACCTGATACCGAAAATGTGTTTTTTCGAATTAATTTTTTTTTTTTTTTTTTTTTTTATAATTAGAGCCAATAAAAAAGCCCACACTTTTATTGAAAGTAATACACTAAAATTGGACAAAAATATCTTAAAACAATAATATGCTACACAATAATTTTACCAAGAAAAAAGAAAAAAAAATGCAATTTTCAGCCAAAATGTTTCCTTACTTAAAACAATTATAAATATCAATATACTGTATTCTTTATTTAGTTCTATGTAACAGAATCATATATTTTTTTTTTACAAATTATCCAAATAAAGTATAGTCCTAGAAAACTCATTATATGTAGAACAGTAAGTCAAGTAATAAACTTAAACAGCAGCTCTAGGCTTGCATCAAATTTGAAACATGCTACACAATAATTTTACCGAAAATAACAGGCAAAAAACCCAGAAAATCGAAATAGCCAAAATGGCTATTTTCGGCCTAAACTTTCTGCGGCCGAAATTTCGGTGCATCCCTAATATATATATATATATATATATATATATATATATATATATATAGGTATCCAAAACACCAGAACTCGCCCACAGAGGAAAACTGCCTGGGTGCAAATTTGTAGAAGATATGCAGCCAAAAGAAAATGCACTCTCAGGACTTTCATAAACAAGTTACTTTTATTTCTGTAACGTTTTCGGAGGTCTTGCCTCCTTCATCAGCATGCTGATGAAGGAGGCAAGACCTCCGAAAACGTTACAGAAATAAAAGTAACTTGTTTATGAAAGTCCTGAGAGTGCATTTTCTTTTGGCTGCATATATATATATATATATATATATATATATATATATATATATATATATATATTATGTAGCTACAATCAGTGTATATAGATCTATATATAAAAAAAAGTGAGCAAAGTAACATTTTCTAGCTCTGCGCCACTACAATTCATACATTATACTGTATCCTTTTAGATCTGAACATACTGTTGCAGACTATTTCCCAGGCAAATGCTGGCAAAAGAATAAATCATGGAAATGGTATAGCATTTAGATATCACAGCATTGTGTTTTGATTTAAATCGATTTAAATTGTGCTCAAGAGCTAACAATCATTTTTAGTGTCTCCAGTGTAGTAAAAACACATGTAATACACATATAATGCACACTTTTTTAATGTACTATCAAACATATTTTCACATTTAAAGGAATAGTTTAATCAAAATTAAACTTTCATGATTCAGATAGAGCATGCAAATTAAAGCAACTTTCTAATTTGATCATATTATCACTTTTTCTTTGTTCTCTTGGTATCTTCATTTGAATGTAAGCTTAGAAGCCAGCCCATTTTTGGTTCAGCACCTGGGTAGCGCTTGCTGATTGGTGGCTACATTTAGACACCAATCAGAAAGTGCTATCCATGTTCTGAACCAAAATGGGTCGGCTCCGTTGCTTACATTCTTGCTTTTTCAAATAAAGATACCAAGAACGAAGAAAAATTGAGAAAAGGAGTACATGTGAAAGTTGCTTAAAATTGCCTGCTCTATCTGAATCTTGAAGGTTTAATTTTGACTGGACTATTCCTTTAAATGCAAACTTAAAAAAATATAGTTTGAGTTACTATTTCCTAACATACGGGTAGATTACGAGTTTTGTCTGTAAAGCTGTGCGGTGCTAACAAGCAGTTTATGCTCACCGCTCACCTACAGACAACGCTGGTATCACAGGTTTTTACAAACCCTGCGTTTGCCGCAGAAAAGTGAGTGGAGAGCAAAATTTAGCTCCACATCTCACTGTAATACCAGCGCTGCTTACGGTAGCGGTGAGCTGGCTAAACGTGCTCATGCACGATTTCCCCATAGGAATCAATGGGGGAGAGCTGGCTGAAAAAACCTAACACCTGCAAAAAAGCAGCATTCATCTCCTAACGCAGCCCCATTGATTCCTATGGGGAAATACATTTTATGTCTACACCTAACACCCTAACATGAACCCCGAGTCTAAACACCCCTAATATTATACTTATTAACCCCTAATCTGCCACCCCCGACATTGCCGACACCTGCATTATATTATTAACCCCTAATCTGCCGATCCGGACACCGCTGCCACCTAAATTATACTTATGAACCCCTAATCTGCTGCCCCTAACATCGCCGACACCTACATTATATTTATTAACCCCTACTCTGCCGCCCCCAATGTCGCCGCAACCTACCTACACTTATTAACCCCTAATCTGCCGCCCCCAATGTCGCCGCCACTATTCTAAATTTATTAACCCCTAAACCTAAATCTAACCCTAACACCCCCTAACTTAAATATAATTTAAATAAATCTAAATAAAATAACTACAATTAAATAAATTATTCCTATTTAAAACAAAATACCTATAAAATAACCCCTAAAATAGCTGCAATATAGCTAATAATTACATTGTAGCTATCTCAGGGTTTATTTTTATTTTACAGACAAGTTTGTATTTATTTTAACTAGGTACAATAGTTATTAAATAGTTATTAACTATGTAATAACTACCTAGTTAAAATAAATACAAAAGTACCTGTAAAATAAAATCTAACCTAAGTTACAATTACACCTAACACTACACTATAAATAAATTAATTACCTAAATTAAATTAATTACAATAAAATAAAATAAACTAAGGTACAAAAACAAACAAACACTAAATTACAGAAAATAATAAAATAATTACAAGTTTTTAAACTAATTACACCTAATCTAATCCCCCTAATAAAATAAAAAAGCCCCCCAAAATAAAAAAGCCCTACCCTATACTAAATTACAAATAGCCCTTAAAAGGGCTTTTTGCGGGGCATTGCCCCAAAGTAATCAGCTCTTTTACCTGTAAAAAAAAAAGTACAATACCCCCCCCAACATTAACCCCTTAATGACCGGACCATTTTTCAATTTTCTTACCCTTAATGACAATGGCTATTTTTACATTTCTGCGGTGTTTGTGTTTAGCTGTAATTTTCCTCTTACTCGTTTACTGTACCCACACATATTATATACCGTTTTTCTCGCCATTAAATGGACTTTCTAAAGATACCATTATTTTCATCATATCTTATAATTTCCTATAAAAAAAATATAAAATATGAGGAAAAAATTGAAAAAAACACACTTTTTCTAACTTTGACCCCCAAAATCTGTTACACATCTACAATCACCAAAAAACACCTATGCTAAATAGTTTCTAAATTTTGTCCTGAGTTTAGAAATACCCAATGTTTACATGTTCTTTACTTTTTTTGCAAGTTATAGGGCCATAAATACAAGTAGCACTTTGCTATTTCCAAACAACTTTTTTTCAAAATTAGCGCTAGTTACAGTGGAACCCTGATATCTGTCAGGAATACCTGAATATCCCTTGACATGTATATATTTTTTTTTAGAAGACAACCCAAAGTATTGATCTAGGCCCATTTTGGTATATTTCATGCCACCATTTCACCGCCAAATGTCATCAAATAAAAAAATAAGTTCACTTTTTCACAAATTTTGTCACAAACTTTAGGTTTCCCACTGAAATTATTTACAAACAGCTTGTGCAATTAAGGCACAAATGGTTGTAAATGCTTCTTTGGGATCCCCTTTGTTCAGAAATAGCAGACTTATATGGCTTTGGCATTGCTTTTTGGTAATTAGAAGGCCACTAAATGCTGCTGCGCACCACACGTAAATTATGCCCAGCAGTGAAGGGGTTAATTAGGTAGGTTGTAGGGAGCTTGCAGGGTTAATTTTAGCTTTAGGGTAGAGATCAGCCTCCCACCTGACACATCCCACCCCCTGATCCCTCCCAAACAGTTCTCTTCCCTCCCCCACCCCACAATTGTCCCCGCCATCTTAAGTACTGGCAGAAAGTCTGCCAGTACTAAATAAAAGGAGTTTTTCTTTTTTTTAATAAAAAAAATTAAAATGTTTTAGCTGTGATGGACTCCTGCCTTAGCCCCAACCTCCATGATCCCCCCCCCAGCTCTCTAACCCTCTCCCCTACCTAATTGCCGCCATCTTGGGTACTGGCAGCTGTCTGCCAGTACCCAATTTGCCCCCAAAACAAGTGTTTTTTTTTTGCAATTTTTTGCCATTTTAATATTTTCTGTAGTGTAGCAGCCCCCCACAATACCCCAACCCCCTCCCCCTCCCAGATCCTTATATATTTATTTATATTACATTTTTGTCCCCCCTTCCTTTCTCATTGGTGTCAGTGGCCATGTAATCGGGCGCGCACGCGCGCCCCCGCACGCTCCCGGCACCCGGCGTGCACATAGCACTTACAGGAACCGGATGCCGGGTAGCGATGGCCCGCCCACCCGCCTCCCTGATGTGCTCCCACCCACCAACGAACCGGCACCATCGCTACCGGTGCAGAGAGGGCCACAGAGTGGCTCTCTCTGCATCGGAGTCTTCTAAATGGTATTGCAGGATGCCTCCATATGGAGGCATCACTGCAATACCCTGAGAGCTGCTGGAAGCGATTGCGATCGCTTCCAGCACTCTCTTAGACAACTGACGTACCAGGTACGTCTATTGTCATTAACTGTTAGTTAATGCATGACGTACCTGGTACGTCAGTTGTCATTAAGGGGTTAAAACCCACCACCCACACACCGACCCTACTCTAAAACCCACTCAATCCCCCTTAATAAAACCTAACACTAACCCCTTGAAGATCACCCTACCTTGAGAAGTCTTCACCCAACCGGGCCGAAGTCCTCAATGAAGCCGGGAGAACTGGTCCTCCAAACGGGCAGAAGTCTTCATCGAAGCCGGGCAGAAGAGGTCCTCCAGACGGGCAGAAGTCTTCATCCAGACGGCATCTTATATCTTCATCCATCAGGCGTGGAGGGGGTCCATCTTCAAGCCAACCGATGCGGAGCATCCTCTTCATCCAACGACTGCCGACGAATGAAGGTTCCTTTAAATGACGTCATCCAAGATGGCGTCCCTTGAATTCTGATTGGCTGATAGAATTCTATCAGCCAATCGGAATTAAGGTAGGAAAAATACTATTGGCTGATGCAATCAGCCAATAGGATTGAGCTCGCATTCTATTGGCTGATTGGAACAGCCAATAGAATGCAAGCTCAATCCTATTGGCTGCTTTTTAACGCCCGCTGGTATTACGAGTCTTGCAGGTACAGGTGTACCGCTCGAAAATACCGCAAATCCACTTACGTCAATTGCGTATCCTATTTTTTCAATGGGATTTTCCTAACGCCGGTATTACGAGTCTTCCTAAAAGTGAGCGGTACACCTGTACCTGCAAGACTCGTAATACCGGCGGGCGTTAAAAAGCAGCGTTGGGACCTCTCAACGCTGCTTTTTAACCCTAACGCAAGACTAGTAATCTAGGCGATAGTTTCCAATTTCAAATGCATGATACTATAAAACAATATTAATATATTTATAAAATAAGTTTGATACATAGGTTAATGCAGCTATACACCTTTAAAAATTACCGTAGTTTTCAAACAACAATCTCAGTTCTTATTGGCATTTTTAAGCTATTGAATATGGTGTAGTAGCGCAAATGTACAAAGGATTATACATATGCATATTTATCCATAGAGCTGAATTCACTAATACTAGTATGAATATTCAAAAAGATAAACAATGATTTGTTTCTACTTCTAGTTAATATAAACAGCAAACCCTCTATATTTAGAACAGTCTCTCAAAGTGTTATTTTCTCTGCATATTTAAAGTCTTCTGATTTGCTTTCAGTGTTGTTGATGCTACAGTCTCCTAGTGACATACTCAAATGCTCGGGAGCAACATGTCACTGCCATATTTTTGAAAAGTTGTTTACTATTATGTGTGATACAAGAATGGGAAAACATATTAGTTGTATGTTACAACCTTATAATTGTTTAGTGAATGAAATATAATTCCCACCAATAATACATCATGAGATGTCAACATAAACAGGTGGGTCAGGCATGCATAGACACCCCAAACATGAAAACAAGCTTGCCACACCTCAGACTCAGAAAACACATCACACCCAAACTACTCCAGCATATCCTGTCAAACACCTGCACCAACCCAATATGACATCATATTTTATGGTCTCACTAAGACCCTCAAATTATACTTTGCAAACGTTATTAATTCCACATGAATCCCTTCTAAGATCCCTCACTAAGGTATTTTAGAAATCTGCTCAGTAGCTTAGATTTCTTAGAGTTTTGAGAATTTAAAGGGACACTAAACCCAACATTTTTCTTTCATGATTCAAGTAGAGAATGCAATTTTAAACAACATTCCAATTTACTTCTATTATCTAATTTGCTTCATTATTTAGCTATCCTTTGTTGAAGAAATAGCATTGCACATTTGTGAGCCAATCACAAGAGGCATCTATGTGCAGCAACCAATCAGCAGCTACTGAGCCTATCTAGATATGCTTTTCAGCTAAGTATATAAAGAGAATGAAGCAAATTAGATAATAGAAGTAAATTAGAAAGTTGTTTAAAATTGCATGCACTTGGGCATACTCTAGGTTCCGGAGGAGGAGCTAACTGCAAACACCTGTGTGTGGTTACCTTCCAGTCCTGCAGCTGCTGGCGGAGTTTCCCTCTCGTGCCGAACCCAGAGAACTGGGTAGCTACCTGGACAGCTTGTATCAACGCTCTTGGAACCAGGCAGTGGACAGACATCCCACTGCGCTGACACTTCTAGTCAGCTTGTAAAAAGCCTGCACCTTGGAGCCTTTGTTCTTTTACATATTAGAACTTTTATACCTAACCGCTAAGGAGAAATTGTAAAGAGAAGCCAGGTGCCTCCCTCCCCCACCGGTGCTGCGTGGGAGGTCGAGGCTGCGTTTGTACATTCTACCTGTCTTGCTGACTAAATACTCTGAATATTACTTTTAGCATTAGCAGGCTTGCAGCAGACTCTTTACTTACCTCTCCCTCCCCCACCGGTGCTGCGTGGGAGGTCGAGGCTGCGTTTGTACATTCTATCTGTCTTGCTGATTAAATATTCTGAATACTACTTTTAGCATTAGCAGGCTTGCAGCAGACTCTTTACTTACCCCTCCCTCCCCCACCGGTGCTGTGTGGGAGGCCGAGGTTATCGCTGTAGATCAACACTCTCTTATTTGCAAAGGAACTGTCCTGATTTTCCTGGCTAGGCTACCCACAGCAGAACGATGGTCTTTTTTTGCACACCCTCCTCTCCTCCACTGAAGCTCTGAGAGAACTGAAGATTACCTGGGGTCGCGGAACCACACTACCAAGCAGGGAACGACGGCTGTCTGAAGCGGTCCTACCGGGCACTGTCCTGAGGCTTATTGGAAACTTACCTGCTCCCCCTCTCCCCCACCGGTGTTGCGTGGGAGGCTGGGGCTGTGTCTGGTCGGCCCTGGAATCTGCAGCTGCGGCCCCTCTTCGTGGCGCTTTGGGATCTTTCCACCCTGACTCTATATGAAGATATAGGTGAGGGCTGGATCGGGAGACGGCTCTGTCGGCAACCGGTTCCTTTCTTCTTGTCTTCGTTCCCGCTGGAGGAGCTGGCCGGAGTTACTTGATTGCTCAGTGATACAGCGGGCTGGGTACTGATAGAGCGGCAAGGAAGGTGGCTGTATACTATGTCCTCTTAATAGGTACCTATTACTTTTATGATACTATATTTAAAGGCTCTCTTCGTACACCTACCTGGTCACTGGGTGAACGCTGTCAAGTCGAAGAAACCAGGTAAGGTAAAGATTTATATACACATAAAAGAGCCGGCTGAACTTTAGTATCACTATAATAATTCTTGACTTTACCTTCAGTACCCACAGAACTACTGCCTGTTAATGACTTATTGGGACATTTGAATCACAGTATTCTTTGGCTAAAATCGTTATAAAAACATATCTGACATATCATGGCAGAAATACCAATGTTTAGAAAAATGCAAAATATGTTTATTGTGTAATAAGATATTGTATCCTTTTTCTTCTTTTTTCCTCTTCTCTAAAAGTGACTTGCTTCTATAACTGGGGAATTCTTGATTGGGAAGCAGGTTATTGAAAATCTTACTGGGTCTTAGGAAAAGAAATGGAAGGCTATCCAGTATAATTTAGGAAATAGTTGCTTGCCAATTAAGGAAGTTGCTATAATTTTTGTTGAAGGTATTTTACTACTTATTACTGGCTGGTGAGGAAGCACATATATAAGCATAAAAGTTCCTCAGCCCCCTTACATAATAACTCCCCTATAAGAATAAATCTCTTATTTCTCCCGAAAATAAAAATCTTATATTACCTTGTAGGGAGAAGGGTTTTATAGGAGCACAAAGATTCTCAATCATTTTTTCCTTTAAAAAACAGACTTCCCATTCTCCTGGCAAATAAAACAAATTAGTGGAATTGGAGGAATTAAGTTCTAGACAAGCTACTGTGTAGTTATCTGCTTGCTAGTTTTATATAACTGCTGGAACAATATTAGCACTCTGATGGTTATAAACTTAAATAAAATACTGGATTAGACACCTTAGAGGTAACATCTCTCTTATAAACTACTATACATAGTTTATATTAAGAACCTAGGTGATTTGACAAATTGACCTGATTTACCCTCTGATCCTTGCATCCTTGGCTGGACTTACTCACAACCAAATAGCACTGGTTTAACTCACATTGGAATTCGCCCCCCCCCCCTTTTTTTTTTTAATTATTATTATTTATTTATTTATTTTTTATTTTATTTTTTTTCTTCTCTCCCCCTCCTTCCCTTCCCTTCCCCACTTGACCATCACTGTACACATACCCTTCCTCACTTATCCACCTAAGAACTTTTTCTTCTACAGGACCTATTACCACAATCACCTTTTCCTTTCCACATTTTCTTCACGCAGAGGAAACTGCTCCACTATAATTTTTTTCTCTCTCACTGGCACATGGATAAATTTCTTCACGCTATACCCCGGAATCCCTCTCCAGCCATGGCAGCAAGACAGAGAGACAGGAAAATGAAGGGCAATCAAGAGGTTGCCACGGAAGCACAACCAATTATGTTAAATGCACCAGTTATACAAGAAACAACCAATATACATAGCTTAGTGGCTAGTATATCTGATGCGCTCTCTCCTAAATTGAAGCTCTTAGAGCTGAAATCAAACAAGATTTTCTTTCTCTCACACAAGAGGTTCGCCAATTTTCCAACAGGTTGCAGGAAGCCGAGCAAAGAGTATCGGACCTGGAAGACCTAACAGTTGCACATAGCTCTAACCTAGAAGGTGTGAATATTAACATACAGAAAATTCAAAACAGATTAGAAGACCTTGAAAATCGTTCTAGAAGGAACAATATTAGAATTATAGGTCTACCGGAAGAACAGCAGTATGATAACCTTGTCAATTTCATCTCAGAAACTTTGCCTATAATTTTAAAGATGCCATCCACCTTATACCCCATTCCAATAGAGAGAGCGCATAGAATTGGCACATATCGTTCCGATAACAAAGGCAGATCTAGGCCTAGGCCTGTTATTGCCAGAATACTAAATTTTCAAGATAAACTTACGTTATTTCAATATTTCCGCAAACAACAACCTGTTAAAATAGGAGATACTACAATTTTGATGTTTCAAGATTTCTCCGCTGATACTGCAGCAAGGAGAAGGGAGCTTGCCCCTGTTTGTTCAAAATTGATACAAAAAGGGTTCCAGGCAACTATAATATTTCCTTATAAATTAAAGGTCAAAGTTGGTGAGGCTACGCACTTTTTTGAAGAAGTCCATCTGGCCGAGAGCTTTTATAATACACTGGGCTCCTAGGTCTTATAAATATGATTGAATTCCATTTATTGGATTAAATATAATATACAGGCTTTTGCTTATGGGTAAGACCGCGTCTCTTCTAGACACGAGTCTTATGGTTCAACTCCCACCCATGCGGAGAGTGTTTTTACTGTATAAATATATATATATATATATTTTTTTTTTCTCCTCCTCTTCTTCCTCTTTTTTTTCCTTTCCTTCACCTCCCTCCTTCTTATTTTATAAATGAATAAACGGAAAAAATAATTGCAAAATAGTATCATGGAACGTAGGTGGTATATCTACCCCCATAAAGAGAAAGGCGATTCTCAATCACCTACGAAAAATTCAGACTGACATAGGCTTCATTCAAGAAACCCATTTATCAGCTGAAGAATCTTTAAAACTTAAAGTGACAGTCTACACCAACATTTTTCTTACTTAAAAAGATAGATAATCCCTTTATTACCCATTCCCTGTTTTTGCATAACCAACACAGTTATATTAATATACTTTTTACCTCTGTGATTAACTTGTATCTAAGCCTTTGCAGACAACCTCCTTATCTAAGTGCCTTTGACAGACATGCAGTGTAGTCAATCAGAGAAGACTCCCAAATAACTTCACGGGAGTGAGCACAATGTTATCTATATGACACATGTGAACTAGCACAGTCTAACTGTGAAAAACTTTCAAAATGCTCTGAGCTAGGAGGCGGTTTTCAACTGTTTAGAAATCAGTTTGAGCCTAGCTAGGTTTAGCTTTTCAAAAACACCACCAAGGGAAAAAAGCAAATTTGATGATAAAATTAAATTGGAAAGTTGTTTAAAATTGCATGACCTATCTGAATCATGAAAGTTTAGTTTTAACTAGACTGTCCCTTTAAGACAACATGGGTAAAAGAAATATATTTTGCTCCTAGTGTTAAGAAGAAAAGAGGGGTTGCAATAGTAATAGGCAAGAAAATTGACACTGAAGTTCTGCATGTCGAGCCTGACCCTGAAGGGAGGTACGTTTTATTGAAAATAAAGATTGCCCAGAAGATGTATACGCTGTGTAATACATATGGTCCTAATGTAATTGATCCAAAATTTTGGAATGCTTTACAGACCAAATTATTATCCTACACAGAAGGTTGTCTAATAATGGGAGGAGATTATAATATGGCACCACAATGCCCGATTGATAGATTAAGGCGCAATGATAAGCAGTTAAAACAAAAAAAAGATAATTTAGAGGGTAAGATGTTTAAAAAAATTATGCGGAACTTAGCATTGCGAGATGTTTGGAGACATCAAAATCCTCTCACTCAGAATTTTACATGCCTCTCTAAGGCGCATAAGACACTCTCTAGAATCGACTTATTTCTGATAGATGAACGTATGTTAATGGGAGGGGTAAAATCAGATATAGGATCAATTTTTCTTTCGGATCATGCACCGATTATACTTGAGTTTCAGCTCTCATATATACGCCCCACTGCATCACGTTTTTTTTTTCCTTATTATCTGATGTCTGAGATAAAATGTAAGAATTGGCTTATAAATAGATACAAAGAATATGTAAACTTTAACAAAGATTATCTAAACCGCCCTGAAATATTCTGGGATACTGCGAAAGCAGTAATGAGAGGGGAAATAATCTCATATACTTCAGCTTTACATAAGAAAATCCGAATTAGAGAAAAAGAGTCATGCCAATGTCTCATTAATTCTTACAATCATTTCTTGCTTGACAAAACTCCTGCAAATTGGGCAAAATATGTCAAAGCAAAAAATGAAAGGGATACCTTTGTCTTATTTCAAGAAACACAAAAAGAGCTAAAAATGCAGGCTAAGCTGTATAAATATGGTAACAAATCGGGTAAGATGTTGGCCAAATTAATAAGAAATTAGATGAAACAACCAATCATAGACAAATTGCACAGCAAAGGACAACAGCTTTCCGAAGCTGAAGATATAATAGGTGCATTCCATGAATATTATCAGGAACTATATTCATTTAAAATAAGTGACACACATAAATCTGATGATTTTTGGAGAGACATTACACATCCTATACTCACATCAGAAATGGCTGAAAGTCTCGACGCCCCTATTTCTTTAGAAGAAATAGAGGAAGTAATTTCTAAGCTTTCTCTAAATAAGGCAGCAGGACCAGATGGTCTGCCTAACGAATTTTACAAGATCCTGACTGGAGAAATTACCTCACATCTCTGCGCACTTTTTAATAGTTTTTTTACTAGTGGTAAACTGATCCCTTCTTCATTTTCTAACTCTTACACAACTTTGATATTAAAAGATGGAAAAGATCCCGAATACAAGGAATCTTATAGGCCAATTGCACTGCTAAATTCGGATTATAAAATTCTTACTGCTATTCTAGCATCAAGACTGCAGGGGCCACTCTCAGAAATTATACACTCTGATCAAGCAGGTTTCTTAAACAATCGCAACTCGGCTTCAAAAATTAGGGAAGCTTTACTAGTGACAGAATATTTTGAAGCTGCATCTAGTAACGGAGGAGAGGACCTACCTGACCTGGCTATCATTTCTTTAGACGCCGAAAAAGCTTTCGACTCAATAATTCATGAACATATTAAATCATCACTAAGGCAATTTGGTATAAGAGGTAACTTTCTAGAATTTATTGAAAATTTAAACAAACAACCAACTACAAGATTGATAGTAAATAACAACATTTCCCCCTCTATCTCTCTAGGCAGAGGAAGAAGGCAGGGCTGTCCTCTCTCTCCGCTCCTATTTAATATTTCTATTGAGTCTCTTGCAATTAAAATCCGTCAACAATTAGATGGTATAAAGATTCGCAGCTGCGAAATAAAAATCGGTCTTTATGCTGATGAC
Source organism: Bombina bombina (assembly GCF_027579735.1). NCBI lineage: Eukaryota > Metazoa > Chordata > Amphibia > Anura > Bombinatoridae > Bombina > Bombina bombina. The sequence continues at coordinate 434,924,856 of NC_069500.1, forward strand.
TTGTTGCTTTACTTGTCCAATACCAAACTAAACTTACCAAAACTCTTACAGATCCTGGAACAATTTGGCTCATTTTCTGGCTATAAGATAAACACGTCAAAGTCAGAGATACTATGGCTTAGGAAAAATAAAACTTCAGTATTAAAAACCCCTTTCCACCAAGTAACAGATTCTTTTAGATATCTTGGGATTCACATTCCGACAAGAGCTGCGGATCTTTATACCTTGAATATCTCTCCAGTAGTGAAAGTAATTAAAGAAAAGCTCCTAACCTGGCAAAATCTTCCTATATCACTTTCTGGAAGAATTGCCCTTTTTAAAATGGCTTTACTTCCAAAACTTTTATACATACTCCAAAATACATCAATAATCCTTCTGGGAAAGGAAATACGCTCAATTAATACTTCATTGATTCAGTTCCTATGGCAGAATAAGAGGTCAAAAATATCTTTCTTGAAACTCTCAGTACCAAAAAAAGATGGAGGCTTTGCTCTCCCGGACATAAGGTTATACAATCTCTCTTTTCTTGCTCGAGTTGTAGCAGACTGGATATCGTCTAACAATTATGTTTTGAATAATCACCTCGAGTCCAATGTATGCTACCCATATTCTCTCTCTGCATTACTACATTTAACACCTAAGGAAGTCCCCTTAGAAATTAAAAGACTTAAAACAATTTTTAATCCTCTTAAAGCCTGGCATAAAATAGTAACTCTTCTCTCAATTAATAATAGCGCTACTGATCTTTTGCCCATAATAGGTAACCCTGCTTTTCAAGCAGGTTTACATTCTGAAATTTTTAGAAAATGGCACACTCTGGGGCTGACAAAAGTACATCAATTAATTGATAAAGAAAGAAAATATATTAAAACATTTCAAGAATTAAAAAGAGACTTTGACCTGTCTAACAAAGACTTTTTTGCGTTTCTGCAATTAAGACATTTTGCTCAAGACTTAGTTAAGAAGGCAGGATGGGAATGGGGACTAGGTAAACTGAATGATTGGCTTGTTTTAACAAAGAATGGTCATATGTCAATTGCACCATGTTACCATCTTCTGGGTACAAATAAAGGGGAGCCGGTCTTGGCAAAGTTGGTTTCCTACTGGAATACATTAATCCCTCAGAGTAATATTGAGTCCAAAACCATCCAACTGTCAATTAAAAAAATTGCACAAGTGACACTATCTGCAACCTGGAGGGAGGCACATGCCAAGCTTCTTCATGGGGCGTATTTTACTCCAGAGAGAGGCTTCAAATGTGTGTATGTAGGGTTTAATAAATGTCCTAAATGTTCGCACCAAGCAGCTAATTTAACACATGTTTTGGCACTGCCCAAAGATTAAAAATCTCTGGAATAAGGTTGAATATTGGCTAAAGAAGGTACTAAAGATAGAACAGGTTTCTTTGACACTATTTCAGATAATACTTTGCCTTAAGAAAGAACATGACAGGCAAATTGATGAAAAAATAATAATCTCTACCATTCTTGCTAATTTGTAAGAAGTGGAAAAGTCATGCAACTCCGAGTATCTCTGAAATAAAAAACTGCTTGAAAAAGCAATGTATATTAGATCAGAGAAACGCGGACATAAATAATGAACAAGATATCAAAAGATTCTTTAATAAATGGGCTGCTTTTTTAAAAATATTTCCTGACTCAGAAAGAGATTATATAATCTTTCCTTTCAGAAACACAGAATTTGTTTTATTAGGGATTTGGTAAACATCAGGAGGAAGGAAGTGGTAGAACATAATTTTTTCTTTTTTTTTCTTTCTTTCTTGGCTTTTGTTGTGTTGTCTCTTCGCATGGGTGGGGGAAATAAGGGGGGGTTATATGGAAATTAAAACCCCAAGCATTGTCAGGAAAAGAAGTGATTATGTTTGATTAATATGATGATTAGTTTAAATTTAACTATATGCATAAATGAATATAGTATTATGTTGATGAATCTATTGTATTATTTGATTATGCTATGTCTTCAGCTTTATAATAATATTTCTGGACAGTGTTTGGATCATAAATAAAAATTAAAAAAAAAAATTGCATGCACTTTCTAAATCATGAAAGAATAAAATGTGGGTTTCATGTCCCTTTAACAGTGAGATTTATGACAATCAAGTGTATGGTTTTTGATTAGATTCAATAAAAGAAAGCTTTACAATAACACATCTGGAGTTTTTCACATTTCTTGATAAAAAGAAAAGAATAGAGTATTCAATAAAAAGCAAGTGCTTAGAATAAATATTTTGTGTACATCATAATACAAAGAAATATTATTTTTATAATTTACAAATGTATTCTATGTTGGTGAAATGTAAAATGGTTTTCTTCCATTACCAAGTTAGCTGTACAAGGGCATTTCTTATGCATGTCTGACATGTTTTCCTAGTTTTCAGCATATTAAAGGGACATTAAGCACTTTGATATTGTACTATACAATCTTTAATTATGTGTAGTAAAACAATTTGCAAGGGTACTTTCATTATTATTTGATTCCATTTCCCTGTAAGACTTAAAGGGACACTGTACCCAAATTTTTTCTTTTGTAATTCAGAAAGAGCATGCAATTTTAAGCAACTTTCTAATTTACTCCTATTATCAATTTTTCTTTGTTCTCTTGCTATCATTATTTGAAAAAGAAGGCATCTAAGCTTTTTTTTGGTTTCAGTACTCTGGACAGCACTTTTTTATTGGTGGATGAATTTATCCACCAATCAGCAAGGACAACCCAGGTTGTTCACCAAAAATGGGCCGGCATCTAAACTTACATTCTTGCATTTCAAATAAAGATACCAAGAGAATGAAGAAAATTTGATAATAGGAGTAAATTAGAAAGTTGCTTAAAATTTCATGCTCAATCTGAATCACGAAAGAAAATTTTTGGGTACAGTGTCCCTTTAACACTGCTGTATTCTGCACAGTCATTGGTTGCTCACTCTAGTGACTCATTTATAGCTGTCCATAATTGTCCTCAGCAGAGAAGGAAACCTAAGTTACAACATGGTGGAGCCCATTGCTTTATGAACACTAAATATTGAAAACATAATAGTAAAGTTTTAAACAGCTAATATAATTTAAAGAAAATGCATCTGCATTTAAAATATCATTATATCTAGCATTTATTTATTGTTTAAAATCCATTTACGTAATCCCTTTTGTAGGTTTTCATAAAATTTTTATGTTTGCAAGGTTATCACAAAATTAGAGACAATATTGCTAAACTAGTGGGAAAAATTAAACTAGAACTAAATAAAAGTTAAGCTGCATTCACATCTCATTTTAATTCAGATGCAGCCATATTTAATAAGAAAAAATGAGAGCGATAGTCCCAGGAAATAAAAAATCAGGCTTTATTGGAACATATTTTTAAGAACAGCAAAAAGGTAGATAAAAAAAAAAAGACTAAAAAGTGAATGAAGTGATCAGTGTTACGCGTTTTGGCTAACAGTTGCCGTAATCATAGTCTATGATTACGGCAACTGTTAGCCGAAACGCGTAAGACTGATCACTTCATTCACTTTTTAGTCTTTTTTTTTTTATCTACCTTTTTGCTGTTCTTAAAAATATGTTCTAATAAAGCCTGATTTTTTTATTTCCTGGGACTATCGCTCTCATTTTTTCTTATTCATTACCAAGGGCTGTGAGGCCCCGTTGCTGCTTGTCCCAGTGATTTGCTATTGAGCCTATTTGCAGCCTTGGAGCCATAAGCGGATACTCGCTAAGGGGTAAGGAAGACCGAAGAACATGACGTCACATCCGGTGTAAGCCCCGCACTCGCAAAGCAACTAAATCAAAGGAGAAGTGAGGTTGACGATCGCGTCTAATAGCGTGGCCGTCCCTCTATCTACACTGAGGTTGTGCCTACCTGGGAGGAAGCAGTCTACATAGGCAGAAGCACAAGGGGAAAGGCGAAGAAATCTTTGCGTACTTACGGGTGAAGCCCGAGTTGTGACCGCCGAGTCAATATTGTTTGCTGTTAAGGGTGACCGCTGAGTCAGTGTTTGCAAATTAATGACTTATTAACAGTTCCATTGTCTTCACCCCCATTAATCTTGTGAGGCTCTGTTCATATGTTCTTCACTCAGTGTGATCTCTTGTTATACATTTAAGCCATATTTAATCCCATAGCCCCTTATACAGTGTAGTATTTATGTTTCATGCTGATCTAGACACATAAATCTGCTGCCCCAATGCTCCCAATATTATATTACATTTGCATTATTTAAGAAATTAGTAACAAGCTTCTTCTGCCAGTAAACCATATACACACATATACACAACACAATGTTTAACACCATTCCCTACATCAACTCATGGATCAACCCCCTCTCTGCCAGTAACAAACAGAACAGGGATTTAACTGCCTTCTATCAGTGAAGTGCAGTGATTTATTCCCTTATTCAGTAACAAACACATTACTGGGAATTAAAGCAACAGTAAAGTCAAAACTAAACCTCCATGATTCAGATAGAGCATTTAATTTTAAACAACTTTCCAATTTACTTCTGTTATCAAATTTGCTTCATTCTCTTGGTATATTTTATTGAAGAATAAAACTAGGTAGGCTCATAAGAGCTCAGGAGTGTGCACGTGTCTTTAGTACTCTATGGCCAGGGCCGTCTTTAATATTAACTGGACCCTGGGCAAACATTTTCTTGGCCCCCCCCCCATGCAATTTAGCTCTCCACCCCAACATCCCAAAAAACAACTAAATCAATTTTTTAAAAAAATTATTAGCCCAGCAGTGGATCATCCACTGCTGGGCTAATCATTTAAAAAAAATAAAAATTAAATAAATTGCAATATGTGAAACTGGACCTAAGCAGTACTAATAAGTAAATAAATATATAAATTCCTCCACTGTGGATTCATTTAATATTCTTTTGAATGTGATTCTGGTGTGAGGTTAGCTGGTTAAAGCCAACAGGAGCAAAGCAAGGTAAAGACTGAGGAGGAAGCATGGAGGTCCAGACAAATATAAGTTTACTGACTGGAACAGCAGAACTACTATGGGAAGCTGTAAAATCTGAGACAGAGAGAAAACTATAAAAATAAACATTACATTAATGTGTGAAGTATCAGCATGACACTATACATCAGCCACAGCAGCACATGTCACTTCTTTGCTAGGAACAAGTTCCCTCTCATCCTGCACTAGACAATGCTGCATGGAGAGGGGTGTGTGTGCATTCACTTATTCTTCCCACTGACACCTTTCTACAAAGCACTGTTCCCCTAACAAGCTTCAGTTAGTTGATCTTAGGGCCACAGCAGAAAGAGCAGGGCTAAGGGGACCAGCAGACTGGATGCTGTCTGTCCAAGGCTGCATGGATACAGTGTAAGATAAGTCACACAGTCTCAAGACTGTGCGCAGATGCTCAAATCCTCACGCCCTTGCCGCTCCAGCTTTCTGCTGCATGCGCCTACAGTCAGCCCTACCCAGAAACAATCCCCACCACCAGAGCAGTGACCTGGTAACAGTGGTAACCCCAGTAGGACCTTTTCTGATGCAGTGGGAATGGCTGGATACAGAGTTAGGGCTTTGCATTCATTGCTGCACAGTGCACATCTAAAACAGCACATGGCAATAGCTTGGCATGTCACATGACACCGGCACGGTCTGGCACAGTTAAAAATAAATAAATATATAAACAGAGTACTTTTGACTGTGACAGTAGTCACATCAGCAGTCTGGTATGAACCATAAAAAAACAAAAAAAAAACCATTTTTTTTTTTTAGGACTCTTGGGCCCCTCAACAGAAACTGGGCCCTGGGCAGCTGCCCCTTTTGCCCTGTGTTAAAGACGGCCCTGTCTATGGCAGCAGCGTTTTGCAACATTATTTGTAGCTTTGTATTACAATGTTGCAAAACACTGCTGCCATAGGGTACTAAAGACACGTGCACACTCCTGAGCTCTTTTGAGCCTACCTAGTTTTACTCTTCAATACAAGATATCAAGAGAACAAATCAAATTTTATAACAGAAGTAAATTGGAACGTTGTTTAAAATTACATGCTCAATCTGAATCATGACAGTGTAATTTTGACTTTACTGTCCTTTTAAACACTTTGGGACAGATTACAAGTGAAGCACTAAATATATTAGTGCTCCACTTTGTATTACCAGCACACGATAATGTGTGCTGGTATTTCAAGTAAATCGCAATGCAAAAGCGAGCTAGGAAGCATTGCACTCACAAGAGCGCTCTTCCCGAGGCTCCTATGGGAGCCTCGTTCTGATGCCGTCACAGACGGCGTAATTACCGCGCATATTGAAAGGGGTAAGTAGCGCAGCGATGGGCAGCATTTTTAAATATATATGTATATGATTATATACATATATATTTATGTGGTAATATGTGTATATACACATATTAACACATAAATATATATGTATATAATCATATAGTAAATAAAAAATCTATGTAGATGATTAAATATGCTCAAAACACAGTAAAACATGACAGTTAAGTATATCAGTGGCAAGCGAAAAATGGAGAAATACTCACCTAGATTACGAGTTTTGCGTTAACATGGGTGCGGTGCTAACGAGCAGTTTATGCTCACCGCTCACTTACAGACAGCGCTGGTATTACGGGTTTTTACAAACCCGGCATTAGCTGCAAAAAAGTGAGCGAAGAGCAAAATTAAGCTCCACATCTCACCTCAATACCAGCTTTGCTTACGTTAGCGGTGAGCTGGTAAAATGTGCTCGTGCACGATTTCCCCATAAGAATCAATGGGGGAAAGCCGGCTGAAAAAAACCCTAACACCTGCAAAAACGCAGCCCCATTGATTCCTATGGGGAAAATACATTTATGTCTACACCTAACACCCTAACATGAACCCCGAGTCTAAACACCCCTAATCTTACATTTATTAACCCCTAATCTGCCGCCCCCGACATCGCCGACACCTACGTTATATTATTAACCCCTAATCTGCCGTTCCGGACACCGCCGCCACCTACATTATACTTATGAACCCCTAATCTGCTGCCCTCAACATCGCCGACACCTACATTAAATTTATTAACCCCTAATCTGCTGCCCCAACGTCGCCACCACTATAATAAAGTTATTAACCCCTAAACCTAAGTCTAACCCTAACCCCCCTAACTTAAATATAATTAAAATAAATCTAAATAAAATTACTACAATTAACTAAATAATTCCTATTTAAAACTAAATACTTACCTATAAAATAAACCTTAAGCTAGCTACAATATAACTAATAGTTACATTGTAGCTAACTTAGGGTTTATGTTTATTTTACAGGCAACTTTGTATTTATTTTAACTAGGTAGAATAGTTATTAAATAGTTATTAACTATTTAATAACTACCTAGTTAAAATAAAGACAAATTTACCTGTAAAATAAAACCTAACCTAAGTTACAATTACACCTAACACTACACTACAATTAAATTAATTACCTAAATTAAATACAATTAATTACAATTAAATAAAATTATCTAAAGTACAAAAACCTCCCCACTAAATTACAGAAAATAATAAAGAAATTACATGATTTTTAAACTAATTACACCTAATCTAATCCCCCTAACAAAATAAAAAAGCCCCCCCAAAAATAAAAAAAAGCCCTACCCTACACTAAATTACAAGGGCCTTTTGCGGGGCATTGCCCCAAAGTAATCAGCTCTTTTACCTAAAAAAAAATTACAATTCCCCCCCCAACATTAAAACCCACCACCCACACAACCAACCCTACTCTAAAACCCACCCAATACCCCCTTAAAAAAACCTAACACTAACCCCTTGAAGATCACCTTACCGGGAGACGTCTTCACCCAACTGGGCAGAAGTGGTCCTCCAGACAGGCAGAAGTCTTCATCCAGACGGCATCTTCTATCTTCAACCATCCAGCACGGAGCGGGTCCATCTTCAAGACATCCGACGCGGAGCATACTCTTCTTTCCACGGCCGACGACTGAATGAAGGTTCCTTTAATTGACGTCATCCAAGATGACGTCCCTTCAATTCCGATTGGCTGATAGAATTCTATCAGCCAATCGGAATTAAGGTAGAAAAAATCCTATTGGCTGATGCAATCAGCCAAAAGGATTGAACTGGCATTATATTGGCTGATTGGAACAGCCAATAGAATACCAGCTCAATCCTATTGGCTGATTGGATCAGCCAATAGGATTGAAGTTCAATCCTATTGGCTAATTGCATCAGCCAATAGGATTTTTTCGGCCCGGTTGGGTGAAGACGTGTCCCGGTAAGGTGATCTTCAGGGGGTTAGTGTTAGTTTTTTTTAAGGTGAGATTGGGTGGGTTTTAGAGTAGGGTTGGTTGTGTGGGTGGTGGGTTTTAATGTTGGGGGGGAATTGTAATTTTTTTTCAGGTAAAAGAGCTGATTACTTTGGGGCAATGCCCCGTAAAAGGCCCTTTTATGGGCCATTGGTAGTCTATTGTAGGCTAGGGTTTTTTTTATTTTGAGGGGGGGCTTTTTTATTTTGATAGGGCTATTAGATTAGGTGTAATTCTTTTTTTATTTTTGATAATGCGTTTTTTTTTTCGTAATTTAGTGTTTTTTCATTTTTTGTAACTTAGCAGGTTTTTTTTTGGTAATTTAGTAATTTTTAATAAGGTTAAATAGTATATTTAAATAATTTGAGTAGGGTTAGGGTTTTTTAATATGTATGTTTAGTTAATTTAACTGCTAGTTTAATTTAATTGTAGGATACTAGTTAGGGTAGGTTAATTAGTAGTTTAAAAATATTTTTTTTGTAATTATATTTGTAATTTAGTGTAGTGTAGGGCTTTTTTTTATTCTGGGGGGCTTTTTTATTTTGCTAGGGGGATTAGAGTAGGTGTAATTAGTTTAAAAATCTTGTAATTTCTTTATTATTTTCTGTAATTTAGTGTGTTTTTTTCGTACTTTAGATAATTTTATTTAATTGTAATTAATTGTATTTAATTTAGGTAATTATTTTTTTTTTTTTTAAATAAACAACTTTATTGAATGTCACATATTCTGGTACATACAATAGGAGTCGCAGCTCCATATTATTACATTTCCATTAGTTGTTCAATTTTTGTTATCTTGAATTCAATACAACATTTATTAACATTTTAGAACTCTCTATATAATAAACATATTGTTCATAAGGGAGTTTCAAATGGTTTCGTCAAAGTCTTTAACAAGGGTTTGTACTCCCAAGGTTGTGGAGAAGAGCAATAAAAATAAAATCAGATATAATAACGACATATAAGAAGGAAAAGGGAAAGAAAAAGGGGAGAGGAGAAAAGAAGAGGGGGAAGAAGGGGGAGAAATTGGGTCCGTCCCGCCCCGCCCATGCTCCAAGCCAGTCTAGTCTATTGTGGTTCGTTTTTCTTTAAGTAACTGAAGATACGTGTCCCATGTCTGGGTTATCACCGCATATACATCCATTTTTCCATTTTTAAGATGATAATATTCTTCTAGTGAAATTAACTCGGAAACCTTCTGAACCCACATAGTTAGTGGCGGAGCTCCACTATACTTCCAGTTTTTAGCTATCAATTGTTTTGCCCCGTTAGTTATAATTCTAAATAAACGTAGGTAAGGTTTATATTTCATTTTAGGATTTTTGTTTAATAGCCATATTAAAGGATCCAATGTTCCCATGTCTCCTCTACTACTTGTCTCCAGAAGTTCTGGATAGCATTACACCACCACCACATATGTGCCGCATTACTATTTACATGTCCGCATCTCCAGCACTTATTTGGATGTGAGCGGAATAGGCGGTGTAGTTTTTGTGGGGTAAAATACCATCTATATAATAATTTAAGGTTAGTTTCTAGTATAGAAGACGAGACAGAAGATTTGATGGTGTTTTGAAGTATTGAGTCGCTCGCCTGGGGAGTTATAATAACCCCCAAATCAGCTTCCCATTTTTCTAGGTATGGTGGTATATGGCCTGGCGGTTTCTGTATCAGCAATTTATAGATTCTAGTTAGCGTGTGTCTGAGTGGAGGGGGTTGTATACATAAGGTTTCGAAGTTGGTCAATGGTCTTGTCATGTTGTTGTGATCTTTGTGTGTGATTATATAATTTCTGGCCTGCCTGTACGTGAACCAGTTTACAAAACAATTCATGTCCCTCTGTTATTAGGTCATTCTGTGTGCGTAATGTTTCATTTGTAACCATCTGTCGGACAGTGAAATCTCTGTTTATCGAGTCTGTAGTTGAGGAATTTGTGTATGGGCCTAGTGTAAATTCACCGTTCTCTATTATGGAAGTCAGTGGGGAAGGGATGGAGGAGATAAATAACGATGTATGTATAGTTTTTGTCCAGATCTGGTAGGTCTCTCTTGTCAATTTAGGTAATTAATTTAATTGTAGTGTACTGTTAGGTGTAATTGTAACTTAGGTTAGGTTTTATTTTACAGGTAAATTTGTCTTTATTTTAACTAGGTAGTTATTAAATAGTTAATAACTATTTAATAACTATTTAATAACTATTCTACCTAGTTAAAATAAATACAAAGTTGCTTGTAAAATAAAAATAAACCCTAAGCTAGCTACAATGTAACTATTAGTTATTATTTATTGTAGCTAGCTTATGGTTTATTTTATAGGTAAGTATTTAGTTTTAAATAGGAATAATTTAGTTAATTGTAGTAATTTTATATAGATTTATTTAAATTATATTTAAGTTAGGGGGGTGTTAGGGTTAGACTTAGATTTAGGGGTTAATAACTTTATTATAGTGGTGGCGATGTTGGGGGTGGCAGATTAGGGGTTAATAAATGTAGGTAGGTGACGGCAATATTAGGGCCGGCAGATTAGGGCTTAATAATATTTAAATAGTGTTTGCGATGCGGGAGTGTGGCTGTTTAGGGGTTAATATATTTATTATAGTGGCGGCGATGTCCGGTTCGTCAGATTAGGGGTTAAAATATTTATTTTAGTGTTTGCGATGTGGGGGGGGCCTCGGTTTAGGGGTTTAATAGGTAGTTTATGGGTGTTAGTGTACTTTTTAGCACTTTAGTTAAGAGTTTTATGCTACGGCGTTGTCTTAACTACTGACTTTTAAATGCGGTACCAGGCTTGACAGAAGAGGGTGTACCGCTCACTTTTGGTCAGACTCGTAATACCGGCGCTATGCAAGTCCCATTGAAAATATAGGATACGCAATTGACGTAAGTGGATTTGCGGTATTTCCGAGTCTGGCCAAAAAAGTGAGCGGTACACCTGTACCTTCAAGACTCGTAATACCAGGGGGCGTTAAAAAGCAGCATTAGGACCTCTTAACGCTGCTTTTTAAGGCTAACGCACAACTCGTAATCTAGGCCATTGTTTGTCTGTAGTTTTAGAATGATAGTGTTAATTTTCACCAAATAGCTGCCTAGGATGTGTTGTGTTATCTCACATGAAGCCTGCCCTGTTCAGGGCTCCTACCTTCCAGCTACAGGGTGTAGCATACACTGCCTCAAACAATAAACGGAACACACTTTGCTCCCCAGAGTCCAGATGATCACCGGTCCTCCGGGAACTATGCAGGTCCGCCTTGAATTTGTCCCCCAGTTTGCCAGTGTGGTAGTTATACAGGCTAAAATGCTTCCTCTTTTCAGCAGCAAAACTGATGATCCATATCCACTGTAGTATGCTGTGTATTCAGACCAGTATTAGCTTCTCCCAAAAACAGCCTGCTCACCTGACCGCTAAGTACCTGCATCAAACAAACTCCAGCCCAATTCAGCAGGAAAGGAAAACGCCCGGTGTATGAGGATAAGTTTCAAACATAATCAAAGAAAAAACTGGCATGATTCCTTGGTGCTGTTAAAACGGAGCTTTAACAGCAACAAGGAATCATGCTGGTTTGTTCTTTGATTATGTATATAATCATATACATATATATTTACATTGCAGTCTATGGGAACACTCAGTTCCCATAGACCGCAATGTAAAGGCACTTTCTCTTGTTAAGTGTATTCAGTCCACGGGTCATCCATTACTTATGGGATATATTCCCTTCCCAACAGGAAGTTGCAAGAGGATCACCCAAGCAGAGCTGCTATATAGCTCCTCCCCTCACATGTCATATCCAGTCATTCTTTTGCAACTGACATAGTAGGAAGGTGTGAGAGGAGTGTGGAATTTTTATACTTAATTATTTCTTCAATCAAAAGTTTGTTATTTTAAATGGCACCGGAGTGTGCTGTTTTTTTTCTCTCAGGCAGTATTTAGAAGAAGAATCTGACTTCGTTTTCTATGATCTTAGCAGAAGTAACTAAGATCCACTGGCTCTTCTCGCACATTCTGAGGAGTGGGGTAACTTCAGAAAGGGAATAGCATGCGGGGTCCCCTGCAGATGAGGTATGTGCAGTAGAATATTTTTCTAAGGAATGGAATTGACTAAGAAAATACTGCTGATACCGATGTAATGTAAGTACAGCCTTAAATGCAGTAGCGACTGGTATCAGGCTGATGAATGTATGTACAATAAGTAATTTTCTAAGGAATGGAATTTGACTAAGAAAATACTGTTAATACTGAAGTAATGTATGAGCCTTAACTGCAGTAGAAACGACTGGTAGCAGGCTTATTAATAACACTACCTAACTTTAAAAGTGCATGTTTAAAACGTTTACTGGCATGTTATTCGTTTTTTGTGAGGTACTTTGGTGATAAATCTTTTGGGGCATGATTTTCCACATGGCTGTCGTTTATTTCTGCATAGAAACGGTTAACTGAGGTTTCCCACTGTTGTAATATGAGTGGGAGGGGCCTATTTTAGCGCTTTTTTTGCGCAGTAAAAATTCAGTTACAGTCTTCCTGCTTCTTCCTCCTTGATCCAGGACGTCTCTAGAGAGCTCAGGGGTCTTCAAAATTAATTTTGAGGGAGGTAATCAGTCACAGCAGACCTGTGACAGTGTGTTTGACTGGGATAAAAACGTTAATTGTTAAATTGATTATCCGTTTTTGGGTATTAAGGGGTTAATCATCCATTTGCTAGTGGGTGCAATGCTTTGCTAATTTAACACATTTACTGTGAAAATTTGGTTGCTATAACTGATTTGGTTCATTGTTATTTCAACTGTGACGATTTTTTTGTGCTTCTTAAAGGCGCAGTAGCATTTTTTATATTGCTTGTAAACTTATTTGAAAGGATTTTCCAAGTTTGCTAGTCTCATTGCTCTGTTTAAACATGTCTGACACAGATGAATCTGTTTGTTCACTATGTTTGAAGGCCAATGTGGAGCCCCATAGAAATATGTGTACTAAATGTATTGATGTCACTTTGAATAAAAGTAAATTTTTATCTGTAAAGAAATTATCACCAGACAACGAGGGGGAAGTTATGCCAACTAACTCTCCTCACGTGTCAGTACCTTCGCCTCCCGCTCAGGAGGCACGTGATATTGTGGCACCAAGTACATCAGAGAGGCCCATACAAATCACTTTGCAAGACATGGCTGCTGTTATGACAGAGGTATTATCTAAATTGCCAGAATTAAGAGGCAAGCGCGATAGCTCTGGGTTAAGGACAGAGCGCGCTGATGATGTGAGAGCCATGTCCGATACTGCTTCACAATTTGCAGAACATAAGGACGGAGAGCTTCATTCTGTGGGTGACGGATCTGATCCAGGGAGACCGGATTCAGAGATTTCTAATTTTAAATTTAAGCTTGAGAACCTCCGTGTATTGCTAGGGGAGGTATTAGCGGCTCTGAATGATTGTAACACGGTTGCAATTCCAGAGAAAATATGTAGGTTGGATAGATACTTTGCGGTACCGGTGTGTACTGACGTTTTTCCTATACCTAAAAGGCTTACAGAAATTATTAGCAAGGAGTGGGATAGACCCGGTGTGCCCTTTTCCCCTCCTCCGATATTTAGAAAAATGTTTCCAATAGACGCCACCACACGAGACTTATGGCAGACGGTCCCTAAGGTGGAGGGAGCAGTTTCTACTTTAGCTAAACGTACCACTATCCCGGTGGAGGATAGTTGTGCTTTTTCGGATCCAATGGATAAAAAATTAGAAGGTTACCTTAAGAAAATGTTTGTTCAACAAGGTTTTATCTTACAGCCCCTTGCATGCATTGCGCCTGTCACTGCTGCTGCGGCATTCTGGTTTGAGTCTCTGGAAGAGGCCATTCGCACAGCTCCATTGGATGAGATTATGGCCAAGCTTAAAGCACTTAAGATAGCTAATGCATTTGTTTCTGATGCCGTTGTACATTTAACCAAACTAACGCCTAAGAACTCCGGATTCGCCATCCAGGCGCGCAGAGCGCTATGGCTTAAATCCTGGTCAGCTGACGTGACTTCTAAATCTAAATTGCTTAATATTCCTTTCAAGGGGCAGACCTTATTCGGGCCCGGCTTGAAAGAAATTATTGCTGACATTACTGGAGGTAAGGGTCATACTCTTCCTCAGGACAGGGCCAAATCAAAGGCCAAACAGTCTAATTTTCGTGCCTTTCGTAACTTCAAGGCAGGAGCAGCATCAACTTCCTCCGCTCCAAAACAGGAAGGAACTGTTGCTCGTTACAGACAGGGCTGGAAAGCTAACCAGCCCTGGAACAAGGGCAAGCAGGCCAGAAAGCCTACTTCTGCCCCTAAGACAGCATGAAGAGAGGGCCCCCTATCCGGAAACGGATCTAGTGGGGGGCAGACTTTCTCTCTTCGCCCAGGCTTGGGCAAGAGATGTCCAGGATCCCTGGGCGTTGGAGATCATATCTCAGGGATATCTTCTGGACTTCAAAGCTTCTCCTCCACAAGGGAGATTTCATCTTTCAAGGTTATCAGCAAACCAAATAAAGAAAGAGGCATTTCTACGCTGTGTACAAGACCTCTTAGTAATGGGGGTGATCCACCCAGTTCCGCGGACGGAACAAGGGCAAGGGTTTTACTCAAATCTGTTTGTGGTTCCCAAGAAAGAGGGAACCTTCAGACCAATCTTGGACCTAAAAATCTTAAACAAATTCCTAAGAGTTCCATCATTCAAAATGGAAACTATTCGAACCATCCTACCCATGATCCAAGAGGGTCAATACATGACCACAGTAGACTTAAAGGATTCCTAACTTCATATACCGATTCACAAAGATCATTATCGGTACCTAAGATTTGCCTTTCTAGACAGGCATTACCAGTTTGTAGCTCTTCCCTTCGGGTTAGCTACGGCCCCGAGAATTTTTACAAAGGTTCTGGGCTCACTTCTAGCGGTGCTAAGACCGTGAGGCATAGCGGTGGCTCCGTACCTAGACGACATTCTGATACAAGCGTCAAGTTTTCAAATTGCCAAGTCTCATACAGAGATAGTTCTGGCATTTCTGAGGTCGCATGGGTGGAAGGTGAACGTGGAAAAGAGTTCTCTATCACCACTCACAAGAGTCTCCTTCCTAGGGACTCTGATAGATTCTGTAGAAATGAAAATTTACCTGACGGAGGCCAGGTTATCAAAACTTTTAAATGCTTGCCGTGCCCTTCATTCCATTCCATGCCCGTCAGTAGCTCAGTGCATGGAAGTAATCGGCTTAATGGTAGTGGCGATGGACATAGTACCATTTGCGCGCCTGCATCTCAGACCTCTGCAATTATGCATGCTAAGTCAGTGGAATGGGGATTACTCAGATTTGTCCCCTCTACTAAATCTGGATCAAGAGACCAGAGATTCTCTTCTCTGGTGGCTTTCTCGGTTCCATCTGTCCAAGGGGATGACCTTTCGCAGGCCAGATTGGACAATTGTAACAGGTTGGGGCGCAGTCTGGAACTCCCTGAAGGCTCAGGGATTATGGACTCAGGAGGAGAAACTCCTCCCAATATTCTGGAGTTGGACAACATCACGACTGTGGCCTACATCAACCATCAAGGGGGAACCAGGAGTTCCCTAGCGATGTTGGAAGTCTCAAAGATAATTCGCTGGGCAGAGTCTCACTCTTGCCACCTGTCAGCGATCTACATCCCAGGCGTGGAGAACTGGGAGGCGGATTTTCTAAGTCGCCAGACTTTTCATCCGGGGGAGTGGGAACTTCATCCGGAGGTCTTCGCTCAACTGATTCAGCGTTGGGGCAAACCAGAACTGGATCTCATGGCGTCTCGCCAGAACGCCAAGCTTCCTTGTTACGGATCCAGGTCCAGGGACCCGGGAGCGGCGCTGATAGATGCTCTGGCAGCCCCTTGGGTCTTCAACATTGCTTATGTGTTTCCACCATTTCCGATGCTACCTCGACTGATTGCCAAGATCAAACGAGAGAGCATCGGTGATTCTGATAGCGCCTGCGTGGCCACGCAGGACCTGGTATGCAGACCTAGTGGACATGTCGTCCTGTCCACCATGGTCTCTACCTCTGAGGCAGGACCTTCTAATACAAGGTCCTTTCAACCATCCAAATCTAATTTCTCTGAGGCTGACTGCATGGAGATTGAACGCTTGATCCTATCAAAGCGTGGCTTCTCGGAGTCAGTTATTGATACCTTAATACAGGCACGGAAGCCTGTTACCAGAAAGATTTACCATAAGATATGGCGTAAATATTTATATTGGTGCGAATCCAAGGGTTACTCATGGAGTAAGGTTAGGATTCCTAGGATATTGTCCTTTCTACAAGAGGGTTTAGAAAAGGGCTTATCTGCTAGTTCGTTAAAGGGACAGATTTCTGCTCTGTCTATTCTCTTACACAAACGTCTGGCAGAAGTTCCAGACGTCCAGGCTTTTTGTCAGGCTTTGGCTAGGATTAAGCCTGTGTTTAAGACGGTTGCTCCTCCGTGGAGCTTAAACTTGGTTCTTAAAGTTCTTCAAGGGGTTCCGTTTGAACCCCTTCATTCCATTGATATTAAGCTTTTATCTTGGAAAGTTCTGTTTTTGATGGCTATTTCCTCAGCTCGAAGAGTCTCTGAGTTATCGGCCTTACATTGTGATTCTCCTTATCTGATTTTCCATTCAGACAAGGTAGTTCTGCGTACAAAACCTGGGTTTTTACCTAAGGTAGTTTCTAACAGGAATATCAATCAGGAGATTGTTGTTCCATCATTATGTCCTAATCCTTCTTCAAAGAAAGAACGACTTTTGCAGAATCTGGACGTAGTCCGTGCCCTGAAGTTCTATTTACAGGCAACTAAAGATTTTCGTCAAACTTCTTCCCTGTTTGTCGTGTACTCTGGTCATAGGAGAGGTCAAAAAGCTTCGTCAATCTCTCTCTCCTTTTGGCTTCGTAGCATAATACGTTTAGGCTATGAGACTGCTGGACAGCAGCCCCCTGAAAGAATTACAGCTCATTCCACTAGAGCTGTGGCTTCCACCTGGGCCTTTAAGAATGAGGCCTCTGTTGAACAGATTTGCAAGGCTGCAACTTGGTCTTCGCTTCACACTTTTTCAAAATTTTACAAATTTGACACTTTTGCTTCTTCGGAGGCTGTTTTTGGGAGAAAGGTTCTGCAGGCAGTGGTTCCTTCCGTTTAAGTTCCTGCCTTGTCCCTCCCATCATCCGTGTACTTTGGCTTTGGTATTGGTATCCCATAAGTAATGGATGACCCGTGAACTGAATACACTTAACAAGAGAAAACATAATTTATGCTTACCTGATAAATTTATTTCTCTTGTAGTGTATTCAGTCCACGGCACGTCCTGTCTTTTTAAGGCAGATCTAAATTTTAATTAAAACTCCAGTCACCACTGCACCCTATGGTTTCTCCTTTCTTGTCTTGTTTCGGTCGAATGACTGGATATGACATGTGAGGGGAGGAGCTATATAGCAGCTCTGCTTGGGTGATCCTCTTGCAACTTCCTGTTGGGAAGGGAATATATTCCATAAGTAATGGATGACCCGTGGACTGAATATACTACAAGAGAAATACATTTATCAGGTAAGCATAAATTATGTTTTTCAGTGCCGTTGTTTTTCTAACACCCCACTCCCACCAACTTTAGACCTCAATAACTGCCTAGTGCAGTTGTTTGTAATTAAAAACTACAATGCCCTCTATTTTGAGGACATATGGTGCACTTTTAGATAGCGCTAATTGCCATTATAATGGCTGGTTAATTATTGCGCTCCACTTGTAATCTAGCCCTTTCTGAGAATAACAAATAGTACAAATAGTTAAATCTTTAATACTAGTAATAAACACAGTTCAATATAAATGGTTCAATTATTTTTTTTCCTTTGCCAGGTACATATATTGAGAAGTTCATATACAAAAAGAGAGAAGTGCTCAACCTGGGAACGAACAATAGCATAATAGCTTGTTCCATGGCTATTTACCACACTAGGAGCAGCCTCTTTTTGCGCAACATGTGCCTTTCACAAATAAGAACTTTCCTGTAGTATATCAGTCTGCTCCTTACTAAACAGTACAGACCAGTCCCAAAATACCAGGCAATCCCTCTCTGAATGAGAGAAATGGCAAAACTCCAGACATAATAGAGGGATTTGGCTGCACCTCACTGACAAGGCCCACACCAGGCCAAAACATACGCCTAGGGTTTTGCCATTTCTCTTGTTCTGAGAAGAATTGCCTGGTATTCCGGGACTGGACTGTAGGGCCGTTCTGGAAAATCAGACCAGCCCTGGAAATGTTTGAAGACAGGCCCCAGAACCCCTTGGCCGTGCCTTCACCCCTCCCCCCACTTTACCTAGGGCCTTTTTCTGCCTCTACAGGCCTCCATACCCTTATCAAGAGCAGAGCGGCCATAAAGAAATAGGCTGTGCATGCGCACAAGGCTCACTCCGTGGCCTCCCTGATGAAGGTCCCCCCCCCCCCCCCGATATACTACAGGAAAATTGTTCTATGTGAAAGGCACACGTTTAACAAAAGAGGCTGCTCCTAGTGTGGTAAATAGCAATAGAACAAGCTATTATGCTGTTGTTCGTTCCCAGGTTAAGTGCTTTTCTCTTTTTGTACATACACTGAGTAGGGTTTTTTAACCCACTTACTATTGTGGAGCAGAAGGGAAAAGACAATGGAAATATCACACAGAGAAAGATAACAAACAAACAAAGGGTATGTCAGACACTTTTTCCGTGCCCCGAGAGTTCTTTATATTTGCAGCTGCATTTATGCCTAGCAGTGTTTCCCAGACCCAGTCCTCAGGCCAGATATTCACCAATCAGCTGATTATTTCACCTGTTCTCAGTTAAGATATTATAAATATCTGGCCTGGTAAGGGTCCTGAGGACTGGAGTTGGGAAACACTGAATAGTAACACCACACCGCAGTGGTTTAGGGTATTCAAGGTTGAAAATTTTGCGGTGCCAAGAAATCTTCCATGCTTGGTACAGGCTTTATGTACCTAGAAATAAACAAGTTCAGGTCCCAGTAAGATGCTGCTTTCCAACAAGTCTCATTACTTTTAATAAGAAACAGCCTACAACTTGCAGAGTTACAGGTTCAATTGCTGTCTTTCTGAATACAGTGACAAATGCCTCTGCAAGGTCTGCAAGATTCTGTTCACAGAGCCCAGTAAATGTGAATGCGTCAGCCCAGTGTGTTGGAGGGATTTTGAGTCAGAGTTGATGAGTGAGTTATTGTCAATGTTGATGAACCAGAAACAGGGTGGAATATCTGTAAATAGATATCTCTAAGTCTATTGGAACACAGCCTTAGTAAATAGTTTTCTTTGTATATTTTGTCTACCTTTCTTTCTAATGACACAGTGAATCCACGGATCATCTCTAATTACTATTGGGAAAATTACTCCTGGCCAGCAGGAGGAGGCAAAGAGCACCACAGCAAAGCTGTTAAAGGGACATAAAACCCAATTTTTTTCTTTCATGATTCCGATGGAGAATACCATTTTAAACAACTTTCTGATTTACTTCTGTTATCTAATTTGCTTCATTCTCTTGATATTCCTTCCTGAAAAGCATATCTAGATAGGCTCAGTAGCTTCTGATTGGTGGCTGCACATATTTGCCTCATGTGATTGGCTCACCCATGTGCATTGCTATTTCTTTAACAAAGGATATCTAAATAACGAAGCACATTAGATAATAGAAGTAAATTGGAATTTTGTTTGAAATTGTATTCTCTGTCTGAATCATGAAAGAAAAATTTGGGATTAATGTCCCTTTAAGTATCACCTCTCTTCCCTCCAACAATCCCAGTCATTCTCTTTGCCTACGTTAAAAGCAAGGAGGTGGTAAAGTTTGCTCTGCTCCTTCCTGGGGTTTAGCCGTAGTCCATGTCAGTCTCTTCAGTAGAGCAGTGGTGGCTTTTAAGCAATTTGTGGGGTATAATCCTCACTACTTCTACCAAACAGTTGTTGCTGCCCTATCTTAAAAGCCTGAGTAGGATTATTCAGTCTTTCTTTGTCTTTTCCACAGGTCCATGTGAGAAGGTGTGCTTCTCAAACCAAGTGAGCTGCCCTGCTGCCAGGCAGTGTTGTATTCAGGTAAGTGCCTAATTTTATTTTCTTGGGTCAGGAGAATATTGCACTTTTACAGTTAAATCTGTATGGGACTTTTTATATTAATACAATCCTATTTGGGCTTAATGGGATTCATATGGGCAGTTATGTAGGCACTGGGGGCTTGTGAAGCAGTATCATATTTGCAGATATGCTGCTGTTATGTGAGAGGTAACTCTTTATAGAGGCTCAGCTCCGGTTTAATTCCGGAATTGGTGGTATGTGTTTTGTATGCTTTATTATGTGCCGGCTACAGGGAGTATAATGGCGATTTGGAGTTCAGTTTTGGAGGGCGGGCGTTTAGGAGGCGGCAAGATAGTGTTGCGCACATCCGGTTTTTCCTTCTGTGCGATCCGGTGTAGAGTTCGTTGCGGCTCTGCTAGCAGCTCTGGGTCCGGATCGTTAAATCTCATTTTTCCCTTCTTCCAGCAGGACAGGTAGGCACCTCAGCAAAAGTGTTGAGGTGAAGAGGCTGTCTGAGGTTGTAAGTGAGCAGCTGCTCTGCGGTTGCAGTTTTGAAGATAAACTTTCATTTTAAAATTTAAAGTGACAGTAACATTTTTTATTTAATTTGGAGGTAAAGATGGATCAAGAGGCCCTGCAAAACGTTACATGTAGCTTGTGTTTTGATTCCAATGTTTAACCACCAATCCCTTTTTGTTCCTCATGTATTGAGAGGACATTACAGTACAGGGATAGACTTTTTAATTCTGAGCCATCATTCTCTAAGGAAGTTGCTGTTCAGGGGTCTCCTGTTCAAGATATGCCGCAGCTTTCTCCTCAAGTGTCCCAAACATTATCATCCCCACATGCAGTGCCCTGCACTTCCTCTCACACTCCGGTTGGAGTTACCTTGCAAGACATTGCTACTCACATATCCTCTGTGGTAACTGATGCCCTGCTTTTCCCATGCTTCAGGGAAAGGGCAAGAGGAAATATAAAGAATCAGTGAGTAAGGTTTCTGACACAGTCGTGGCTATTCCGAATGTTCCTTTCCAGAAGTCTGAGGAGGAAGATAGACTTTTTGATTCTGAGCCATCATTCTCTAAGGAAGTTGCTGTTCAGGGGTCTCCTGTTCAAGATATGCCGCAGCTTTCTCCTCAAGTGTCCCAAACATTATCATCCCCACATGCAGTGCCCTGCACTTCCTCTCACACTCCGGTTGGAGTTACCTTGCAAGACATTGCTACTCACATATCCTCTGTGGTAACTGATGCCCTGCTTTTCCCATGCTTCAGGGAAAGGGCAAGAGGAAATATAAAGAATCAGTGAGTAAGGTTTCTGACACAGTCGTGGCTATTCCGAATGTTCCTTTCCAGAAGTCTGAGGAGGAAGATACTTCGGTGGCATCGGAGGGTGAAGTCTCAGACTCAGACAGTGTAGTTCCTTCTTCTGATGCTGAAGTGGTATCTTTCAGGTTTAAGCTAGAACATCTCCGTTTGTTACTTAAGGAGGTTTTGGCCACCTTGGACGACTCCGACATGACTGTCATATTCAATCCTAAGAAGTCTAGTAAGCTAAACATATACTTTGATGTACCTTCCACAGTAGAGGTTTTTCCTGTACCAGACCGGGCTACAGAGATTATTGGTATTCCCTTTTCTCCATCCCCAATTTTTAAGAACATGTTTCCAATAGCTGACTTTATCAAGGAGTCTTGGCAGACGGTCCCTAAGGTGGAGGGGGCAATTTCCACTTTGGCTAAGAGAACCACTATCCCCATAGAGGATAGTTGTTCTTTTAAGGATCCTATGGATAAGAAGTTGGAAGGGTTACTTAAAAAGATGTATGTACACCAGGGTTTACAATGGCAACCTGCAGTATGTATTGCTACCGTCACCAGTGCGGCAGCATACTGGTTTGATGCGTTGTCTGAATATATTCAGACAGATACCCCCCTTAAAGAGATCCAGAATAGGATCAAATCCTTAAAGTTGGCCAATTCCTTTATTACGGATGCTTCCCTTCAAGTTATTAAGTTGGGAGCAAAAATTTCTGGGTTTGCAGTACTGGCTCGCAGAGCTTTATGGTTGAAATCCTGGTCTGTGGATGTGTCCTCTAAGTCTAAGCTTTTGGCAATTCCATACAAGGGTAAGACCTTGTTTGGGCCGGGCTTGGCTAAAATTATTTCAGACATTACGGGAGGAAAGGGTAATTTCCTCCCTCAGGATAAGAGGAATAAGCAGAAGGGATGTCAGAGTAATTTTCGTTCCTTTTGAAACTTCAATCCTCTCCCTCTGCCAAGCAGGAACAGTCCAAGCCTTCCTGGAGTTCCAGCCAGTCTTGGAACAAGGGGAAGCAATCTAAGAAGCCCGTTAGCGACTCAAAGTCAGCATGGAGGGTCTGCCCTCTACCCGGGACCGGATCTGCTAGGGGGCAGACTTTCTTTCTTCAATCAGGCCCGGGTTCGGGATGTGCTGGATCCCTGGGCGGTGGACATTGTGCCCCAGGGATACAAACTAGAGTTCAAAACCTTTCCTCCCAGGGGGCAGGTTTCTGCTCTCAAGGTTCATACACTGTGTCCGGGACCTTTCCGACCTAGGAGTGATAGTTCCTGTTCCAATGCAGGAACAGGGTCTGGGATTCTACTCCAATATGTTTGTGGTTCCCAAAAAAGAGGGAACTTTCAGACCAATTTTAGATCTCAAAAGTCTAAACAATTTCCTCAGAGTACCGTCCTTCAAGATGGAAACTATTTGTTCCATTCTTCCCTTGGTTCAAGAGGGTCAATTCATGACAACAGTAGATTTAAAGGATGCATACCTACATGTTCCCATCCACAGGGATCATCACAAGTTTCTGAGGTTTGCCTTTCTAGACAAACACTTCCAGTTTGTGGCTCTTCCATTCGGCCTTGTCACAGCTCAACCATCAGGGAGGAATTCGGAGTTCCTTGGCCATGACAGAGGTAGCCAAGATTATTCAGTGGGCGGAGACCCACAACTGCTGTCTATCTGCAATCCACATTCCAGGAGTGGACAATTGGGAAGCGGATTTTCTGAGCAGACAGACTTTTCACCCGGGGGGTGGGAACTCCATCCGGAGGTGTTTTCCAACTTGATTCTCAAATCGAGACAGCCGGAGCTGGATCTCATGGCATCTCGACAGAATGCCAAGCTGCCGAGGTACGGGTTGAGGTCAAGGGATCCTCAGGCTGTACTGATAGATGCTCTGGCGGTCCCTTGGAATTTCAGTCTAGCATACCTATTTCTTCCGTTCACTCTCCTTCCTCGGGTCATTGCTCGAATCAAACAGGAGAGGGCGTCATTGATCCTCATTGCACCGGCGTGGCCTCGCAGGATCTGGTATGCAGACCTAGTGGCGGTTTCATCTCTCCCTCCTTGGAGACTCCCACTGAGGAAGGACCTTCTACTTCAAGGACCCTTCCTTCACCCAAATCTCGTTTCTCTGAAGCTGACTGCTTGTAGATTGAACGCTTCATTTTATCTAAGCATGTTTTTTCTGAGTCGGTCATTGAAACCATGATTTAGGCTCGTAAACCTGTTACCAGAAAGATTTACTATAAGATATGGCATTGATATCTGTATTGGTGTGAATCCAGAGGTTACTCTTGGAGTAGAGTTCGAATTCCTAGGATTTTGTTTTTTCTCCAGGAGGGTCTGTAGAAGGGATTATCTGCTAGTACCTTGAAGAGTCTATCTTGTTGCATAAACGTCTGGCGGATGTACCAGCCTTGCAATCTTTTTGTCAGGCCTTGGTTAGAATCAGGCTTGTGTTCAAACCGGTTACTCCTCCCTGGAGTCTTAACCTTGTTCTTAACAGTTCTTCAGCAGGCTCCGTTTGAGCCTATGCATTCCTTAGATATTAAAATGTTATCTTGGAAGGTTTTGTTCCTTGTTGCAATTCCTTCTGCTCGTAGAGTCTCATAACTCTCGGCGTTGCAGTGTGAATCCCCTTACCTTATTTTTCATTCGGATAAGGTAGTTCTGCATACTAAGTTATATTTTCTTCCTAAAGTGGTTTCGGATAGGAACATTAATCAAGAAATTGTGGTTCCTTCTTTGTGTCCTAACCCTTCTTCTCATAAAGAGCGTCTACTGCACAACCTAGATGTGGTGCGTGCTTTGAAATACTATTTAAAGGGGACGAAGGACTTTCGCCAGTCTTCTACTTTGTTCATTGTTTTCTCTGGGAAACGCAAGGGTCAGAAAGCTACGGCTACTTCTCTTTCTTTGTGGCTGAAGAGTATAATTTGTTTGGCCTATGAAACTGCTGGACAACAGCCTCCTGAGAGAATCACAGCTCATTCCACAAGGGCTGTTTCCTCTTCCTGGGCATTAAAAAATTAAGCTTCCGTGGAACTGATTTGCAAGGCTGCAACTTGGTCCTCTCTACACACTATTTCAAAATTCTATAAATTTGATACTTTTGCCTCGGCTGAGGCTTCTTTTGTGAGAAAGGTTCTTTAACCCCTTAATGACCACATCACTTTTCCATTTTCTGTCCGTTTGGGACCAAGGCTATTTTTACATTTTTGAGGTGTTTGTGTTTAGCTGTAATTTTCCTCTTACTCATTTACTGTACCCACACATATTATATACCGTTTTTCTCGCCATTAAATGGACTTTCTAAAGATACCATTATTTTCATCATATCTTATAATTTACTATAAAAAAAATTATAAAATATGAGGAAAAAATGGAAAAAAACACACTTTTTCTAACTTTGACCCCCAAAATCTGTTACACATCTACAACCACCAAAAAACACCCATGCTAAATAGTTTCTAAATTTTGTCCTGAGTTTAGAAATACCCAATGTTTACATGTTCTTTGCTTTTTTTGTAAACTATAGGGCCATAAATACAAGTAGCACTTTGCTATTTCCAAACCATTTCTTTTCAAAATTAGCGATAGTTACATTAGAGCACTGATATCTTTCAGGAATCTCTGAATATCCATTGACATGTATATATTTTTTTTTAGTAGACAACCCAAAGTATTGATCTAGGCCCATTTTGGTATATTTCATGCCACCATTTCACCGCCAAATGCAATCAAATAGAAAAAATTGTTCACTTTTCACAAATTTTTTCACAAACTTTTGGTTTCTAACTTAAATTATTTACAAACAGCTTGTGCAATTATGGCATAAATGGTTGTAAATTCTTCTCTGGGATCCCCTTTGTTCAGAAATAGCAGACATATATGACTTTGGTGTTGCTTTTTGGTAATTAGAAGGCCGCTAAATGCCACTGCGCACCACACGTGTATTATGCCCAGCAGTGAAGGGGTTAATTAGGGAGCATGTAGGGAGCTTTTTGGGGTAGTTTTAGCTTTAGTGTAGTGTAGTAGACAACCCCAAGTATTGATCTAGGCCAATTTTGGTATATTTCATGCCACCATTTCACCGCTAAATGCGATCAAATTAAAAGAAACGTTAATTTTTTCTCAATTTTAGGTTTCTCACTGAAATTATTTACAAACACCTTCTGCAATTATGGCACAAATGGTTGTAAATGCTTCTCTGGGATCCCCTTTGTTCAGAAATAGCAGACATATATGGCTTTGGCATTGCTTTTTGGTAATTAGAAGGCCTCTAAATGCCGCTGCGCATCACACGTGTATTATGGCTAGCAGTGAAGGGGTTAATTATGTAGCTTGTAGGGAGCTTGCAGGGTTAATTTTAGCTTTAGTGTAGAGCTCAGCCTCCCACCTGAAACATCAGACCCCCTGATCCCTCCCAAACAGCTCTCTTCCCTCCCCCACCCCACAATTGTCCCCGCCATCTTAAGTACTGGCAGAAACTCTGCCAGTACTAAAATAAAAGGTATTTGGCCCTTTTTAAAAAAAAAAAAAAAGCATATTTACATATGCTGATGTGTAGGATCCCCCCTTAGACCCCAACCTCACTGATCCCCCACCATACTGCTCTCTAACCCTTCCCCTCTGCAATAATGGGCGCCATCTTGGGTACTGGCAGCTGTCTGCCAGTACCCAGTTTTGTAACAAAATGAGCCTTTTTTTTTTTTAAATTCCCTTTTCTGTAGTGTAGCTTTCCCCCCCCACCGAGACCAACCCCCAACCCCTTCCAAAACCCTTAGATTGCATTTAAGTTTTTTTTTTTTTTACTTTTTAACTTTTTTTTTTCTGTAGTGTAGCGGTTCCCACCCGCTCCCGCCCCGTGCACGCGCCCGCCCACCACCCCCGTGCACGCGCGCGCTCCCGTGCGCGCCCCCGTAGCTCCCGCCCCCCCAATCCCGCCCCCCTCCACTCCACATAGCGCACCGATGGCCGCCACCCGCCTCCCACGTAAGCTCCCACCCACCAACGATACCGGCCATCGATGTCCGGTGCAGAGAGGGCCACAGAGTGGCTCTCTCTGCATCGGATGGCCAAGGGGGGTTATTGCAGGATGCCTCCATATCGAGGCATCACTGCAATAACCGGAAAGCAGCTGGAAGCGAGCAGGATCGCTTCCAGCTGCTTTCCACACCGAGGACGTGCAGGGTACGTTCTCAGGCATTAACTGCCTTTTTTTTGAGGACGTACCCTGCACGTCCTCGGTCGTTAAGGGGTTAAGCAGTAGTGCCTTCTGTTTAGGTTCCCTGTCTTGTCCCTCCCTTATCATCTGTGTCCTCTAGCTTGGGTATTGATTCCCAATAGTAATTAGAGATGATCACCGTGTCATTAGAAAGAAAACGAAATTTATGCTTACCTGATAAATTTCTTTATTTTTTGACACGGTGAGTCCATGGCCCGCCCTGTTTATTTAGACAGATTTTTGTGTTATAAACCTCAGGCACCTCTGCACCTTGTGTTACTTCCTTTCTCTCTTTTTCCTTCGGTCGAATGACTGGGGTTGGAGGGAAGGGAGGTGATCTCTTTGCCTCCTCCTGCTGGCCAGGAGTAATATTCCCAATAGTAATTAGAGATGATCCGTGGACTCACCGTGTCAATAAATAAATAAATTTATCAGGTAAGCATAAATTTTGTTTTTTAGGTTTCATGTTACTTCTGCGTTTACAAATAATTATGTATAATATATATTAAAGAGATAGGAAAGTCAAAATTAAATGTGCATAATTCAGATAGAGCATGTCATTTTAAGACACTTTTAAATTCACTATTTTCAAATATGCTTCGTTCTTTTGGTATTCCTTGTTGAAAAAGAATACACACATATCCTACACTAATGGGAGCTGCTGCTAATTGGTGCCTGCACACATTTGTCTCTTGTGATTATCTAACTAGATGTGTTCAGCAAGCTGCCAGTAGTGCAAAGCTGCTCCTTCAGCAAAGGATTACAAAAGAATTAAGCAAATGTCATAATAGAAGTAAATTGGAGAGTTGTTTGAAATTGTATGTTCTATCTGAATCATGAAAGAAAATGTTGGGGTTTCCTTTCCCTTAACTATTACATTTTAGGTATCGCAATCATTTACCCAAATTATCTGGAGTGGCAAAGGTCAATAACAAACTTGAAAAGCATTGATAGAGCTGTACAGTTTTGCTACATCTATTTATGTTAAACCTTTTTATTTAGAAATAGCTCAGGCCTTATAAGTCTACATGATGTAGCTGTTACTGCTGTAGTATAATCCTTTCTTGCCTATATTAATACATTTCATTTTTCTAACATTCATTTAGCTTTCTCTCCTGGCACAGAATAACATATTATATTCAAACCTGAACATTGCAGCTCTGCATCATTCTATATATAATAAAAGCATTTAAAAATATTGTACAAACACTGTGCACAAGTGAGTGGGAGCAAGAAAACTCAGTGGGTTTGACAAAAGAAGCTCCTGTGCGTGGTGCACCGCTGAGGGAGAGGATGGGGGTGGCAGATCCATACAAAACTATCAGTGAGTCATGGAAGCATCGGACATATTGTAGGTTATGTAAGAAAAGGCTCATACATGTTTCTAAAAACTCAAAAGAGAGGATTAGATTAATGCAGTAATGACACTTATCTCGGAATAGGGCTCTCCTGTGGTGCTGAGGGCTTATTGTCATGTCACCTTTTAGGTGAAACAAGGGGGAAAATACCACAAATCATTTTTTTCAGATGGTACAGTTTGGCTGATCCTGCTATACTCTACAAATGAATTGCTTAGATCAGCGTAGAAGCTCAATTACCTCGAGTTCTAATTAGTACCAGCTAACAACATAAAGTAAACATACTCTAGTAGTTTTTTAGGAAGCTTATCATTAAAGGGACAGTAAAGTCCAAATTAAACTTTAACCCCTTCACTATGGGAAATTTTAGGGAAAAACTAAAACAGTAAAAAAGTGAATCTTTCCTCACTGCCCTTTTTGAGAAAACTTTGCAGCGTTTTTGGGACCAGGCCTTCTTTACTGTAGATGGGAAAGAACTGGGGAAATGTTTGCCAATAAATCTCTATATGCTATCAAACTGAAGGTTTTGGAGCATTTCTCTATTTTCTAATAAAAGGCTTGCAATCACCTCTATTTGGTAATTTAGGAAAAGAGAGCTATTTGCCAGATGCATATAATTGGGTGGGAGACTTTTCATATTGCTCTGAAGGAGGTTGGGCCTTTGATCCTATTGGACAATTCTTTGTTGTTTGAGGGGGAATATGGGACTCAGCATCAGTGTCACTTGTTTCTTTGCTGTCTGAATTAGAATGGCATTCTGATTTACAGGGGTCAATTTCAGAGTCTGTAACAATTTCATATGCGTCCTCAACATTATAAAATCTTTAACCAGTTTTAAGTTTGCCAAGTGTATATATATTTTGCCACAAAAAAAAAAATCTAAATCTGGTAGTATAATATAGTACAGATTACATCTGTATTTATTCTCTATATTTATTTCTATCAATTTTTCCATTGAGAGTTATAAAAACAAAACAAAGAAAGAGAGAGAATAAATTATCAATATATACTATTATAAGTATATAAAAAAAAATAATATTGATTGGTATATTGATGCTTTTTAGGATAATCTGAAGTGAAGCAATGGAATATATGGTGTGCTCAGTATAGAGCAAAAGTAACATAGTAACATAGTAGATGAGGTTGAAAAAAGACTGAAGTCCATTGAGTTCAACCTATACAAATCTAAAATACTTACAAAAGCTCCAGTTAAGCTTAAATAATCCCTCTAAAAGGTGACCCATTTAAAGGGACAATCAACACTTACTTTAACATTTATTGATATTGAAAATAAAAAAACGGAGGTCCGCCTACACTATACCCCTCCTGCCTTGCCGCCTTGCTTCTGTCCTAATCAGCGTCGCTAACTACTCTAATACCCGGTAAATATGGATGCCGAACTCCCCCCACCATTACGTAGCTGCCTTCTTCAACTGATAAGCAAATCAGAATCCAGTCTTCGGACAGAAATTGCACGCGCGGAGGAGAAGCACAGGTCACATAGCAGTGCTCTCCAAACCCCTGCACCTGTTCCTTTGGGCGGAAGACCCGTACCTGGTGCCCTTGTGACCTGGTCCTGTGTGTGGCAGAGTAAACCACCTCTGTGGAAGTCAAGTTGGCGCAAAACATCATCTGTGGAAGAGGAAGCGTTAAGGCTTAAATCAATCAGATACTGAGAGGTATCCATTTTTAGCAATCCACCTCGCTCTGTCTCGGTCAATCCCCCCCTCCCACCGGTGCTGCGTGAGGGGGGCGAACAACCTGTTGGTGTGGTTAGAGCAAATTTGCTGTCCCCAAACACCTTCCTTTCCTTTGAAAACCAGATAAGGAGGGGAAACGACCAAGGCTTGGACCGTGAGTACTAGAGCTCCTCCTGCTTATGGCTGTGAGGTCTGCGGGCCCCTTGACAAGCTGGTTCTCAGCAAATATGCTGGAATTCCGCAGCGTAATTGTTGCAAGCTTGATCCGACCTAGTTATCAAAGCCTACAGACCGGCAAAAGTTGAAATTTGTGACGTAACATTATGATCTGACGCAGATCGATGCTTACATCATTACAGATGTTCCGAATACACATTCGGCTCTATCTGACACTTTTTGCCAGTTATCAAATTTCTAACAGGTACGCTCGCGGCTATTCCGGCCCAGCCTGCCATAGGAATCAATGGGAGTCTGAAAGCAGCAAAAGCTTATGTTCGATACTGCCTGATATCCCATTGATTTCTATGGTTGAAAACAAGTTACGTTTACACCTAACACCCTAACTTAAACCCCGAGTGTAAACACCCCTAATCTGCCGCCCGACATCGCCGCAACCTAAATAAAGTTATTAACCCCTATTCCGCCGCTCCCGGACCCCGCAGCCACTAAATAAATGTATTAACCCCTAAACCTCTGGCCTCCCACATCACTACCACTAACTAAACCTATTAACCCCTAAACCGCCAGCCCCCACATTGCCATAAACTAAATTAAGCTATTAACCCCTAAACCTAACAAGCTCCTAACTTTAAATTAAAATTACAATATCCCTATCTTATAATAACATTAAACTTAGCTGTAGAATTAAAATAAACTATTTTTAAACTATTAATTAACCTACTCTATTATCCTACAATTCAATTAAACTAGCAATTAAATTAACTAAATTACATATTAAAAAACCCTAACCCTACTCAAATTATTTAATTATACTATTTAACCTTATTAAAAATTACTAAATTGGAGGGCGGAGCCTACAGCCGGAGCAGCAGGTTGTGTTTTAGAGGAGCTCCTGACATTTCAAAAAAAAATGTGAGCTATTTTACAATTTTTTGGGGAAAAGCTTTAAATTCAACTTTATTACAACACCAAGAACCCATACCAAGCCCGAAACCAATATTTGGAAGCCAGACTCAAGCTCATTGAAGCCGAGGCCTCCTAACCAACCCCCAGAGTGGAGTGTCTTCGGACCTCTTTTGTTACGAGGTCCTTTGAGAGTACTGATCCTGCTTATGTTTAACGGGGAATTATTTGCTAAGCATACCAGATGGAGCTAGAGGAAGCTATCTTGAACAGATCGCCAGTATATTAGGCGAACATTTTGCAAGACTTAGGAGTGAAGTAGCTGCAGCCTGGGGAAATGGCGGATACACAATTCAACAAAACAGCGTGGACATAGTGAACGCGGTAACGCCTAGCCTGAAGCCTATTGAAGAAAGGAGCCTTTCAGTTAAAAGGCAGAAGGCATTATTACCAACAAATGAGTGCCATCGGGAGAGAGAGCTAGCACTGGATGACACTGAATGTCTTAAAAAGATTAAAGCGATCTACTCTACTACTGCGCCAAACCAACTTCTTACCATCCTACGTTCAACCCATGTGACACATCTGAATCGACCTGCTCAAAAGAAACAAGAGTCGCAGCACAATACCTCACTGACAGACATCACGATCCTTCAGGTTGTTAAAACGACACCAAAGGGGAAATGGCGAATGCCTGGCGAGGTAAATAACCCAGCGGCGGTCCCACACAGTTTTGAATTCAGCTTGTTAAGAGACCAGCAGAATGCTCTCAACTGGACTTCAGGTAGACCAATACCAGTAACTGACTGTGTGGACCTACTTTGGGTATACAGCGGGTGTGACCGTGTAACAGTGCCTCAGAGCATTCCACATTATAGTGATCCGGCGAGACTTATCCTGCTTCAGTTGCTAGTTTATAAAATGGGAGTAGGTTGACTGCTGTCTGTGTATGAGCCTGCTAAGGAGAACTTGAACAAGATTGAACCTAAGCTAAAGGCTGCTAACAGAACTGTGAATATATACCCTTCAGTTGTCTCTATACACATGTTTATCTTTATACACACTTAATGTTCATGTACAAAATGTGTACCAATGTTTTGTTTGCCTCCATTAAGGTTCATATATTACCTAATAACATTGGGATGTGTATGACTTCTTTAGACTATAAGGTATATATTATATTCACATATTTTTTCTTCTTTTCTTTTTATTTCTTTTTCTCCTCTTTGATTGCATGTTGAATGTGAATGTTCACACACCCATATCTTTTGTCATGTTCCTTTTTGGTGTTCAGCGGCCACTAAGGCTAACATTCTTATTTCCTCTATTTGGCTATAAGTAATATGTAATAAGTTATCGGTAGAGCATAATTTATTCCATACATTCAGAGAGTGTTCTTTTGCATTACTTTACAAGGTACATGGACTAGTGTATAAATTTTTTATATGTTGTAGTTTGCTAATATCAAGCGCCCAAAATAAGGCATATCGCATTTCCAATTTTATGGTCTAGGTCATACCGCTACTTCAATGCTTGTAGGTCCAAAGAGACTGGTATAAGAGATACTGAAATCTTGTTAACAATGCTGTGGGTCTTTAATGCTACCTTACGGCTAGATTTGGAGTTTTGTCGGTAACAACCCGAAAAACTAACGCCGGCTTTTTTCTGGCCGCACCATAAAAATAACTCTGGTATTGATAGTCCACAGAATGGCTGCGTTAGGCTCCAAAAAAGGAGCGTAGAGCATTTTTAACGCAGCTTCAACTCTCGATACCAGAGTTGCTTACGCAAGCGGCAAGCCTCAAAAATGGAGCTGTTTGAGCTGAAAAAAAACCAAACACCTGCAAAAAAGCCGCGTTCAGCTCCTAACGCAGCCCCATTGTTTGCTATGCGGTAACCCTTCCTACGTCTGCACTTAACACTCTAACATGTACCCCGAGTCTAAACACCCCTAACCTTACACTTATTAACCCCTAATCTGCCGCCCCCGCTATCGCTGACCCCTGCATATTATTATTAACCCCTAATCTGCCGCTCCGTAAACCGCCGCTACTTACATTATCCCTATGTACCCCTAATCTGCTGCCCTAATATCGCCGACCCCTATATTATATTTATTAATCCCTAATCTGCCCCCCACAACGTCGCCTCCACCTGCCTACATTTATTAACCCCTAATCTGCCGACCGGACCTGAGCGCTACTATAATAAAGTTATTAACCCCTAATCTGCCTCACTAACCCTATAATAAATAGTATTAACCCCTAATCTGCCCTCCCTAACATCGCCGACACCTAACTTCAATTATTAACCCCTAATCTGCCGACTGGAGCTCACCGCTATTCTAATAAATGTATTAACCCCTAAAGCTAAGTCTAACCCTAACACTAACACCCCCCTAAATTAAATATAATTTACATCTAACGAAATTAATTAACTCTTATTAAATAAATTATTCCTATTTAAAGCTAAATACTTACCTGTAAAATAAATCCTAATATAGCTACAATATAAATTATAATTATATTATAGCTATTTTAGGATTTATATTTATTTTACAGGTAACTTTGTATTTATTTTAACCAGGTACAATAGCTATTAAATAGTTAAGAACTATTTAATAGCTAAAATAGTTAAAATAATTACAAAATTACCTGTAAAATAAATCCTAACCTAAGTTACAATTAAACCTAACACTACACTATCAATAAATTAATTAAATAAACTACCTACAATTACCTACAATTGACCTAACACTACACTATCAATAAATTAATTAAATACAATTCCTACAAATAAATACAATTAAATAAACTAGCTAAAGTACAAAAAATAAAAAAGAACTAAGTTACAAAAAATAAAAAAATATTTACAAACATAAGAAAAATATTACAACAATTTTAAACTAATTACACCTACTCTAAGCCCCCTAATAAAATAACAAAGCCCCCCAAAATAAAAAAATGCCCTACCCTATTCTAAATTACTAAAGTTCAAAGCTCTTTAACCTTACCAGCCCTGAACAGGGCCCTTTGCGGGGCATGCCCCAAAGAATTCAGCTCTTTTGCCTGTAAAAAAAAACATACAATCCCCCCCAACATTACAACCCACCACCCACATACCCCTAATCTAACCCAAACCCCCCTTAAATAAACCTAACACTAAGCCCCTGAAGATCTTCCTACCTTATCTTCACCCTGCCAGGTTCACCGATCCGTCCTGAAGAGCTCCTCCGATGTCCTGATCCAAGCCCAAGCGGGGGGCTGAAGAGGTCCATGATCCGGCTGAAGTCTTCATCCAAGCGGGAGCTGAAGAGGTCCATGATCCGGATGAAGTCTTCATCCAAGCGGGAGCTGAAGAGGTCCATGATCCGGATGAAGTCTTCATCCAAGCGGGAGCTGAAGAGGTCCATGATCCGGATGAAGACTTCTATCAACTGCATCTTCAATCTTCTTTCTTCCGGATCCATCTTGCAGACCTCCGACGCGGAACATCCTCTTCTCCCGACGCCTACTAGCCGAATGACGGTTCCTTTAAGGGACGTCATCCAAGATGGCGTCCCTCGAATTCCGATTGGCTGATAGGATTCTATCAGCCAATCGGAATTAAGGTAGGAATATTCTGATTGGCTGATGGAATCAGCCAATCAGAATCAAGTTCAATCCGATTGGCTGATCCAATCAGCCAATCAGATTGAGCTCGCATTCAATTGGCTGTTCTGATCAGCCAATGGAATGCGAGCTCAATCTGATTGGCTGATTGGATTATTCTTTATTCTACTATCAAGAGTTTGTTATTTTAAAATTGTACTGGTATGTACTATTTACTCTGAAACAGAAAAAGATGAAGAATTCTGTGAGAGGAAGATGATTTTAGCAGACAGTAACTAAAATCCTTTGCTGTTTCCACATAGGACTGTTGAGATGAAGTAACTTCAGTTGGGGGAAACAGTTAGCAGACTTTTCTGCTTAAGGTATGACTAGTCATATTTCTAACAAGACTGTGTAATGCTGGAAGGCTGTCTTTTCCCCTCATGGGGACCGGTAAGCCATTTTCTTAGTCTCAATCAGAATAAAGGGCTTAATATGGGCTATAAAACTGGTAGACACTTTTATGGGCAAAATCGATTGCTTTATTTGGGCATTTTATACATGTTTATGCTGGTATTTCACACTTATAAACTTGGGGAACATTTTTTAACGTCAGGCACTATGTTAGACACCTTTTCCAGTCAGGAAGGGCCTTCACAGTTGTAGGCTGAGCCTCATTTTCGCGCCATTACTGCGCAGTTGTTTTTGAGAGCAAGACATGCAGATGCATGTGTGAGGACCTGAAGATAGTTGGAAAAGTTCCTAGAAGGCGTCATTTGGTATCGTATTCCCCTCTGGGCTTGGTAAAGTCGCAGCAAAGGCTGTAGCTGGGTCTGTAGAGGGGTTAAAACTGTAACCGGCTCCGGTTTCGTTATTTTAAGGGTTAAAGCTCTGAAAATTGGTGTGCAATACTTTTAATGCTTTAAGACACTGTGGTGACATTTTGGTAAATTTTGAACAATTCCTTCATATTTTTTCACATATTCAGTAATAAAGTGTGCTCTGTGTAAAATTTAAAGAGACAGTAACGGTTTTGTTTTAAAACGGTTTTTGTGTTTTACTGACAAGTTTAAGCCTGTTTAACATGTCTGTGCCTTCAGATAAGCTATGTTCTATATGTATGAAAGTCAATGTGTCTCCCCCTTCTAAATTATGTGATAATTGTGCCAAAGCGTCCAAACAAAGTAAGGACAGTACTGTCACAGATAATGAAGTTGCCCAAGATGATTCATCAGATGAAGGGAGTAGACATGGTTCTACATCATCTCTTTCTGTGTCTACACCAGTTTTGCCCACACAGGAGGCCCCTAGTACTTCTAGCGCGCCAATGCTTATTACCATGCAACAATTGACGGCTGTAATGGATAACTCCATAGCAAATATTTTATCCAAAATGCCTGCATATCAGAGAAAGCGCTATTGCTCTGTTTTAAACACTGTAGAGCAGGAGGGCGCTGATGATGATTGTTCTGTCATACCCTCACACCAATCTGAAGGGGCCATGAGGGAGGTTTTGTCAGATGGGGAAATTTCAGATTCCCAACAGGCTGAACCTGATGTTGTGACATTTAAATTTAAATTAGAACATCTCCGCGCACTGCTTAAGGAGGTGTTATCTACTCTGGATGATTGTGACAACCTGGTCATTCCAGAAAAATTATGCAAGATGGACAAGTTCCTAGAGGTTCCGGTGCACCCCAACGCTTTTCCTATACCCAAGCGGGTGGCGGACATAGTGAATAAGGAATGGGAGAAGCCCGGCATACCTTTTGTTCCCCCTCCTATATTTAAGAAATTATTTCCTATGGTCGACCCCAGAAAGGACTTATGGCAGACAGTCCCTAAGGTCGAGGGGGCAGTTTCTACTCTAAACAAGCGCACTACTATTCCTATCGAGGATAATTGTGCTTTCAAAGATCCTATGGATAAAAAATTAGAGGATTTGCTTAAAAAGATTTTTGTACAGCAAGGTTACCTTCTTCAACCCATTTCGTGCATTGTTCCTGTCACTACAGCAGCGTGGTTCTGGTTCGAGGAACTAGAAAAGTCGCTCAGTAGAGAGACTCCATATGAGGAGGTTATGGACAGAGTTCACGCACTTAAGTTGGCTAACTCTTTTATTTTAGATGCCGCTTTGCAAATAGCTAGATTAGCGGCGAAAAATTCAGGGTTTGCAATTGTGGCGCGCAGAGCGCTTTGGCTAAAGTCTTGGTCAGCGGATGTATCATCCAAGACAAAATTGCTTAATATCCCCTTCAAGGGTAAAACTCTCTTTGGGCCAGAATTGAAAGAGATTATCTCAGACATCACTGGGGGAAAGGGCCACGCCCTCCCACAAGATAGGCCTTTCAAAGCCAAGAATAAGTCTAATTTTCGTTCCTTTCGTAATTTCAGGAACGGACCGGGCTCTAATTCTGCATCCTCTAAGCAAGAGGGTAATACCTCACAGACCAAACCAGCCTGGAAACCGATGCAAGACTGGAACAAGGGTAAGCAGGCCAAGAATTCTGCCGCTGCTAACAAAACAGCATGAAGGAGTAGCCCCTGATCCGGGACCGGATCTAGTGGGGGGCAGACTCTCTCTCTTTGCTCAGGCTTGGGCAAGAGATGTTCAGGATCCCTGGACGCTAGAAATAGTTTCTCAGGGTTATCTTCTGGAATTCAAGGAACTACCCCCAAGGGGAAGGTTCCACATGTCTCACTTATCCTCAAACCAAATAAAGAGACAGGCATTCTTACATTGTGTAGAAGACCTGTTAAAGATGGGAGTGATACACCCAGTTCCAACGGCGGAACAAGGAATGGGATTTTACTCAAATCTGTTTGTAGTTCCCAAAAAAGAGGGAACTTTCAGACCAATCCTGGATTTAAAGATCCTAAACAAATTTCTCAGAGTACCATCGTTCAAGATGGAAACCATTCAAATGATTCTACCCACAATTCAGGAAGGTCAATTTATGACTACCGTGGATCTAAAGGATGCGTATCTACATATCCCTATCCACAAAGAACATCATCAGTTCCTAAGGTTCGCCTTTCTGGACAAACATTACCAGTTTGTGGCCCTCCCATTCGGGTTAGCCACTGCTCCAAGGATTTTCACAAAGGTACTCGGATTCCTTCTAGCGGTTCTAAGACCAAGGGGCATTGCAGTAGTACCGTATTTGGACGACATTCTAATACAAGCGTCGTCTCTTTCAAAGGCAAAGGCTCACTCAGACATTGTTCTGGCCTTTCTCAGATCTCACGGATGGAAGATGAACATAGAAAAAAGTTCCCTGTCTCCGTCGACAAGAGTTCCCTTCTTGGGAACAATAATAGATTCCTTAGAAATGAGGATTTTCTTGACAGAAGTCAGAAAGTCAAAACTTCTAAACGCTTGTCAAGTTCTTCATTCTATTCCTCGTCCTTCCGTAGCTCAGTGCATGGAAGTAGTAGGATTGATGGTTGCAGCAATGGACATAGTTCCTTTTGCGCGAATTCATCTAAGACCATTACAACTGTGCATGCTGAAACAGTGGAATGGGGACTATACAGACTTGTCTCCAGTGATTCAAGTAGATCAGAAGACCAGAGACTCACTCCGTTGGTGGCTAACCCAGGATCACCTGTCCCAGGGAATGAGCTTCCGCAGTCCAGAGTGGGTCATCGTCACGACCGACGCCAGCCTAGTGGGCTGGGGCGCGGTCTGGGAATCCCTGAAAGCTCAGGGACTGTGGTCTCGGGAAGAGTCTCTTCTCCCGATAAATATTCTGGAACTAAGAGCGATATTCAATGCTCTCAGGGCTTGGCCTCAGCTAGCAAAGGCCAGATTCATAAGATTCCAATCAGACAACATGACGACTGTTGCGTATATCAATCATCAGGGGGGAACAAGGAGTTCCCTGACGATGAAAGAAGTGACCAAAATAATACAATGGGCGGAGAATCACTCCTGCCACCTATCTGCGATCCACATTCCAGGTGTGGAAAACTGGGAAGCGGATTATTTGAGTCGTCAGACATTCCATCCGGGGGAGTGGGAACTCCACCCGGAGATCTTTGCCCAGTTGACGCAACTATGGGGCATTCCAGATATGGATCTGATGGCGTCTCGTCAGAACTTCAAGGTTCCTTGCTACGGGTCCAGATCCAGGGATCCCAAGGCGACTCTAGTGGATGCACTAGTAGCGCCTTGGACCTTCAACCTAGCTTATGTGTTTCCACCGTTTCCTCTCATTCCCAGGCTGGTAGCCAGGATCAAACAGGAGAGGGCCTCGGTGATCTTGATAGCTCCTGCGTGGCCACGCAGGACTTGGTATGCAGACCTAGTGAATATGTCATCGGTTCCACCATGGAAGCTACCTTTGAGACAGGACCTTCTTGTTCAGGGTCCATTCGAACATCCAAATCTGGTCTCCCTCCAGCTGACGGCTTGGAGATTGAACGCTTGATTCTATCAAAGCGTGGGTTTTCAGATTCCATGATAGATACTCTGGTTCAAGCCAGAAAACCGGTAACTAGAAAGATTTACCATAAAATATGGAAAAGATATATCTGCTGGTGTGAATCCAAGGGATTCCCATGGAATAAGATAAAAATTCCTAGGATTCTTTCCTTTCTACAAGAAGGTTTGGATAAAGGATTATCTGCAAGTTCTCTAAAGGGACAGATTTCTGCTTTATCTGTCCTACTACACAAACGACTGGCAGTTGTGCCAGATGTTCAAGCATTTGTTCAGGCTTTGGTTAGGATCAAGCCTGTTTACAGACCTTTGACTCCTCCCTGGAGTTTAAATCTAGTTCTTTCAGTTCTTCAAGGGGTTCCGTTTGAACCTTTACATTCCATAGATATTAAGTTGTTATCTTGGAAAGTTTTGTTTTTGGTTGCTATTTCTTCTGCTAGAAGAGTTTCTGAGTTATCTGCTCTACAGTGTACTCCACCCTATCTGGTGTTCCATTCAGATAAGGTTGTTTTGCGTACTAAGCCTGGTTTTCTACCAAAGGTTGTTTCCAACAAAAATATTAATCAGGAGATAGTTGTACCTTCTTTGTGTCCGAATCCAGTTTCAAAGAAGGAACGTTTGCTACACAATTTAGATGTAGTCCGTGCTCTAAAATTCTACTTAGAAGCTACAAAAGAGTTCAGACAAACTTCTTCTCTGTTTGTCGTATATTCTGGTAAAAGGAGAGGTCAAAAAGCAACTTCTACCTCTCTTACCTTTTGGCTTAAAAGCATCATCCGATTGGCTTATGAGACTGCCGGACGGCAGCCTCCTGAAAGAATCACAGCTCACTCCACTAGGGCTGTAGCTTCCACATGGGCCTTCAAGAACGAGGCTTCTGTTGATCAGATATGTAAGGCAGCGACTTGGTCTTCACTGCACACTTTTGCCAAATTTTACAAATTTGATACTTTTGCTTCTTCGGAGGCTATTTTTGGGAGAAAGGTTTTGCAAGCCGTGGTGCCTTCCGTTT
The DNA here is from genome assembly GCF_027579735.1 of Bombina bombina. Classification (NCBI taxonomy): domain Eukaryota; kingdom Metazoa; phylum Chordata; class Amphibia; order Anura; family Bombinatoridae; genus Bombina; species Bombina bombina. The sequence continues at coordinate 434,964,922 of NC_069500.1, forward strand.
AGGTAACCTGATTTGCTCACTCCCTTCACCGTGTCCTAAAGCTTTGGTATTGGTTCCCACAAGTAAGGATGACGCCGTGGACCGGACACACCAATGTTGGAGAAAACAGAATTTATGCTTACCTGATAAATTACTTTCTCCAACGGTGTGTCCGGTCCACGGCCCGCCCTGGTTTTTTAATCAGGTCCGATAAATTATTTTCTCTAACTACAGTCACCACGACACCCTATGGTTTCTCCTATTTTTTCCTCCTGTCCGTCGGTCGAATGACTGGGGTGGGCGGAGCCTAGGAGGGACTATATGGCCAGCTTTGCTGGGACTCTTTGCCATATCCTGTTGGGGAAGAGATATTCCCACAAGTAAGGATGACGCAATAGACCGGACACACCGTTGGAGAAAGTAATTTATCAGGTAAGCATAAATTCTGTTTTACTACCCAGACCCTACTCTAAAAATAAAACCTACCCAAAAAATCCTTAAATAAACCTAACACTAACCCCCGATGATCCACTTACAGTTATTGAAGTCCCGCTTGAAGGATCCATCCGGCCGGCAAGAAGTCTTCATCCGGGGCGGCCTCTTCCATCTTCATCCAGCCGGCAAAGTCTTCATCCAGACAGGGCAATGGGGAGCTTAGGTTATTTTATTGGGGGGGGGTTGGTTGTGGGGGTGGTGGGTTTTACTGTTGGGGATTGTTTGTTTTTATACAGGTAAAAGAGCTGATTTCTTTTGGGCAATGCCCCACAAAAGGCCCTTTTATGGGCCATTGGTAGTTTATTGTAGGCTAGGGGTTTTTTTATTTTGAGGGGGGGGGGCTTTTTTATTTTGATAGGGCTATTAGATTAGGTTTAATTCTTTTTTTATTTTTGATAATGCGTTTTTTTCGTAATTTAGTGTTTTTTATTTTTTGTAACTTAGCAGGGTTTTTTTTGGTAATTTAGTAATTTTTAATAAGGTTAAATAGTATATTTAAATAATTTGAGTAGGGTTAGAGTTTTTTAATATGTAATTTAGTTAATTTAACTGCTAGTTTAATTTAATTGTAGGATACTAGTTAGGGTAGGTTAATTAGTAGTTTAAAAATATTTTATTTTGGGGGGGCGGAGCAAGCCTGGGACCTGTACGGTCGCGCTTCATTTCAGCTCTGCTGAAATCATCTATTCTTTCATATAAATTGACCGTCAGCCCATCTCAAATTTATCCCACAGACATTCCTAACTTCTAAAAGGGTGACAGGAACCCCTGAGTCACTGAAGGTTGGATCGGAGGAGGATAAAACAGCTGGATATTGGGCCGCCTAACTATCAGACTATACAGGAGCGGACATTTTCTTTCCCTCGTGGAGGGTGGTGAATATGGCTTCAGGATGGGAGGTGAGCATACGGCACTTACTGTGCACCCACTTTCAGAGGATGGAGCGTGAGTTAACTCTGGCCTTTGAGTCTATGATTAGTAGTGTATCAACACACAGGGCCTCACAAAAGATAATTAGCGAGCAAGAGGGTACTACATTCAGACCGCTGCATTTGGCACAAACCAATAGAGCCTATGATTGGCCTAACATAGGTGTCCACAGTCACGCTATTGATCCCGGACCCTCACAGAACATTCTAGCCATACAGGAGGCGGAACAGGAGGGAGCACAAAAAGCATGGTCATGGCCTGGCTGCACTAAACGAAGCAAAGTGCCCGACTATTTACCGACAGTAAATATGGAATCTGAAGCGGAGGTGGACTCGCCACTATCTGAGCTGAAAGAAACATCCCAGCTGACACAGCGACACCCGTTGCATGAACGCTCCATAGATACTTCAGACCTACCAAAGTATGCGGATGATCCTACTACCCAGCAAATTTCTGAGCGACCGCACAAACTGCAGAGAAAACGGTTGAACTCAAGGAGGAAGATTAGCGCTTTATCTCTTTTACCTCTGGTCTCCTTCGTGTATAGGGTGTCACCGCCTTACCTCTGCAGACCCATAAGGGGCGGAAGTTCTTCACTTGCTTATTTTTCATATGTTAACAAAAAGTTGGTCCGAAAGAATACTGACTCCCAACTGAACTTGAGAGTGGGTGTTGGATAATTCAAAGGAGAAAATGCCTAATCCAGAGGTCCGATAGAAGATATAAAGAATTGTAGACGCTCAGACTCTAATGCTGTTTCATTTTACCCTACACCTAGTATGTTAGCAGCATGTTTTGTTTACATGTATATATTTAACCTTTGGATATAGGTGGTACAACACTATTACTGATGTTTATTCATTTGGGAGTCCCTTTCAGTTGTACTAAGGACGCCTTTTTACCGTTTTTTGCTGGCTTACACTGGGTACTGGACATTATGATTTATTGATATGCCTTAGTTCAATGTTACATTATGTTTATTATACTTTTAATCATACTACTGTCTAGCTCCTAAACTAGCATTGTAATGTAGTTATCCTCATGTCTCTAATTGTTTGCCTGTATACCGTACCTCTCAATTGTTAATTAAGATATATAGATGGTGTGGCTTAGCCATAATAGGCATGCACATCCTTCCCATGCCCAGTTCTTATATTTTGCAGAACAAGAATAGTGTCTTGTCCATAATCACTGACTTAATTCTATCGGGTTGCTATATAATGACAACAATACCATGTCTTAGTTATGCTATCTATTTGTTACCTGTTGGTGTATTCGCAAATGTGCTTAGTCCTTTTGAGCTCTCTCAGAAGTAGAGTTTGTATATTTATCCTCACTTACGCCTCCTAGTAACTCTCCTTACCCTGGGATATATATATAATTTTTAACTGAAAGGGGTCACATGCGCTGGGCATAGGGCCCGTGACCAGTCGCTGGGATTCCACTAAGTGAACAGGATGGGTATGATTTCTTATCCAGATATACATACCTTGATACTCTACTTTATGTCAGCGAACGCCACATGACAGTGCTGCAGTTCCTACGGAAGTAGTTGCACTACCACACTTTATACCATGACTATTTGTGTTTTGAATAGGTGAGTAATGGGGTTTATTCATATGAGATATGTACGACCTGCCCAATGGGCTATTACTATCCATCAGGGAAGAGCCACACCTGGACACGCCTTAATTAATTAATTAATTGATATACAGTAGCTGTAAGACAATATTACTAGATTATTTATAGGAATAGTCTTATTTGTACTTTTTGTATTGCTATTGCTTTATCATACGTATTGCAATTGGAGCCCCATCTCTATCCATTTATATATTTATATTGAGGAAGCCACACATTGCATTTTACAAAACGCTGCTGATTTATAGACAGTGGGAGGGTTGCCTGCGGCCGAGGCAGCGCTCTGTATTTTATTTTATTTCCTAGTATATTTAATGTAGAATATTGCTTCCTGCAAGCAGAATGTTTCCGACTCCTATTAACATTTGCACCCAAAATAGTAACTCACACAGACCATGCATTCATAGAGTCCAGGTTAGCATCTAACAGTTTTGCTGCTTCAGTTTCAACACCAAAAACAGGGAAAAAGGGAAAGAAGAGAAAGAAGAAAAGAGAAAAAGAGAAAGGGAAAAAAGAAAAGAAAAGGAAAAAGAAATGAAAAGAGGAAAATGAAGAATATATAAATAAAGTCTTTTCCCTTCCACTCACTTACACTGTGACTTGTAATTAATACCTCCCCCCCCCACACACACACGTAACGAACCTCCTTGATAAGGAGAGCTAAATACGCGGCTTTTCTTGCCTATGCCGCAACCTTTACCTTCTAAAGTCAACAATTCATATTTACATATTTTATCATAATACCCAAAATATATAACTATAAGGTAGCAGATTTCCTAAGCAGGTTTGAAAAATAGAAAATGCGAGGTTTAATTTTAGCATGGTTAGCAAGATTGTAATGTAGCAGATGTGATTATATAATACAAAATGTCTGTTGTGTTCTTTCTATGTATTTCTGTACAGCGCTTGAAATTCCATCTGTCTGTTATATTGCTTCTTTAACCTCAATAAAAATAAAAAATAAAATATTTTATTTTAATTCTACAGGTTAGTTTAAATTTATTATAAGATAGGGATGTTGTAATTTTAATTTAAAGTTAGCGGCTTGTTAGGTTTAGGGGTTAATAGCTTAATTTAGTTTATGGTGATGTGGGGGGCTGGTGGTTTAGGGGTTAATAGGTTTAGTTAGTGGTAGTGATGTGGGAGGCCAGAGGTTTAGGGGTTAATACAGTTTTCCTTAAAACATAACGTTCAACAAGATCTTTATTAAGGAAACAATACACTTTTTTGTTTCGCAGCTGCGAGCAACTTATGTATACCTAATACATTGTCTATCTTAGATAGGTATGGTACCCTCTTTGAGTTGGTTATACAGGACTTCCCTGAAGTTTAATAGAGCTTAATAGGGTAACAGAGCCCTAAGTTTAAATTTTTTGAACTAAGCTATTGTTTTTTGTGGGAGTCAGGAAATCTCTTTGGATAAGGGTAATCACTTAAGTAAATAGTTAGGACTTATAACCACACCATAAAGCACCCACTTTTTTTAGTAATCTGAAGTTGGATTTGCTGTCTGTGTGTTTTCTTATTTACATAGATGCACTGAGTCTAGTATAAATTTAGTATATAAATAAATATTATATTTTTTTGACACCCACACGGATCCCTCACTAGATCACTTCACTTCTTCCATTTTTTTAGATCATTATATAGATAAATGTACTTTAATGATATCACCTTCTTATTCTAAAGCCACTTCTCCAGCTATGGCCGGCAAACCCAGATATAGGAAAATTATAAATACTCTAGAAACTGCGGCTGAGATTCACTCTGTAAATACTAATCCCATATGATGCATGGAACATATTGACATGCAGGCTTTGGTTGAGAATATAGTGAGTGCTTTGACACCTAAATTGGATATCCTCAAATCAGAAATTAAACAGGATATTTTAATATTAACCAATTAAGTTAGACAATTCTCCAAAAGACTTCAAGAGGCTGAACAGAGGATATCTGACTTAGAGGATAATAATGCAACACTCAAATCTAAACTTGAAACTAATAGCACCACTCTCCTAAAAATGTAGCTTAAAATAGAAGACCTAGAGAATCGTTCCAGAAGGAACAACATCAGGATAGTCGGGCTCCCTGAGAATAAACCATATGAAAATTTGACAGAATTTATTTCAACAACACTAGTTAAACTCTTGGGCATTCCACCTACATATCCCCCTATTATAGTAGAGCGGGTACATAGAATTGGGGGTCAATCAGTTAATAGTAATAGGGAACAGAGAGCAAGACCGATTATCAACAAACTGGCTTTAACATGGCTCCTCAATATCCTTTGGACAGGCACAGGAAAAAAGTCCCTCTAACCAAAACTAAAAGAGATGGTTTAGAGACTAAACTTTTCAGAAAGATTTTTCTAAACTTGGCAGTTAGGGATATCTGGAGGACACAGAATCCGAACATTAGAGAATTTATGTGCCTGTCTAAAGCATATAAATCACTTTCTAGGATTGACTTATTTTTGGTGGATGATAAAATAGGTAAGTTACAAATTAAAGCAGATATACATCCTATTTGCCTGTCAGACCATGCTTCAATTTCTCTCCAAGTCGCCACCTCTAATCGTGTTCCTACATCTCAATTCAAAGACTTTCTTAAAAGGAAGTTTGATGACTTCTCAGAATTTAATCGTGAATATATAGTTAAACCAGTGTTTTTTGGGGAATCGGCTAAGGCGGTGTTAAGGGGGGAAATCATAGCATACACCCTAACATTATGAAAAAAATACAGGAAAAGAAAACAGGAAGTTTTACATTTACTAACTAACTCATATAACCAATATTTGTTAGAGAGATCTACAGAAAACTGGGATATTTACAATAGAGCTAAAAAAGAGAGGGATTCCTTTTCTTCTGTTATGTGTGATCAGTCCACGGGTCATCATTACTTCTGGGATATAACTCCTCCCCAACAGGAAATGCAAGAGGATTCACCCAGCAGAGCTGCATATAGCTCCTCCCCTCTACGTCACTCCCAGTCATTCTCTTGCACCCAACGACTAGATAGGATGTGTGAGAGGACTATGGTGATTATACTTAGTTTTTATAACTTCAATCAAAAGTTTGTTATTTTACAATAGCACCGGAGCGTGTTATTGCCTCTCTGGCAGAGTTTGAAGAAGAATCTACCAGAGTTTTTACTATGATTTTAACCGGAGTAGTTAAGATCATATTGCTGTTTCTCGGCCATCTGAGGGAGGTAAAAGCTTCAGATCAGGGGACAGCGGGCAGATGAATCTGCATTGAGGTATGTAGCAGTTTTTATTTTCTGAATGGAATTGATGAGAAAATCCTGCCATACCATTATAATGACATGTATGTATACTCTACACTTCAGTATTCTGGGGATGGTATTTCACTGGAATTACTCTGTTAAAAGTACATTAAACCTTTTAATAGGTATTTATTATGTTAAACGTTTTTGCTGGAATGTAGAATCGTTTGCATTTTCTGAGGTACTGAGTGAATAAATGTTTGGGCATTATTTTTCCACTTGGCAGTTGCTTGTTTTAATTGTGACAGTTTCGTTTCTCTCTCACTGCTGTGTGTGAGGGGGAGGGGCCGTTTTTGGCGCTCTTTGCTACGCATAAAAAATTTCCAGTCAGTTACTCTTGTATTTCCTGCATGATCCGGTTCATCTATAACAGAACTCAGGGGTCTTCAAACTTCTTTGGAGGGAGGTAGATTCTCTCAGCAGAGCTGTGAGACTTATATATTGACTGTGATTAAAAACGTTACTCTGTAATTTTTATGCTTCAAATTTAATTATTGTTACTTTACTAATGGGAACAAACCTTTGCTAAAAGTTGTGTTGTTTTTAAGGATTGATGCTATAACTGTTTTTTCAGTTCATTATTTCAACTGTCATTTAATCGTTTAGTGCTTCTTTGAGGCACAGTACGTTTTTGTTAAATAAGATTGTAACCAAGTTGCAAGTTTATTGCTAGTGTGTTAAACATGTCTGATTCAGAGGAAGATACCTGTGTCATTTGTTCCAATGCCAAGGTGGAGCCCAATAGAAATTTATGTACTAACTGTATTGATGCTACTTTAAATAAAAGCCAATCTGTACAAATTGAACAAATTTCACCAAACAGCGAGGGGAGAGTTATGCCGACTAACTCGCCTCACGTGTCAGTACCTGCATCTCCCGCCCGGGAGGTGCGTGATATTGTGGCGCCTAGTACATCTGGGCGGCCATTACAGATAACATTACAAGATATGGCTACTGTTATGACCGAAGTTTTGGCTAAATTACCAGAACTAAGAGGCAAGCGTGATCACTCTGGGGTGAGAACAGAGTGCGCTGATAATACTAGGGCCATGTCTGATACTGCGTCACAGCTTGCAGAGCATGAGGACGGAGAGCTTCATTCTGTGGGTGACGGTTCTGATCCAAACAGATTGGATTCAGATATTTCAAATTTTAAATTTAAATTGGAGAACCTCCGTGTATTACTAGGGGAGGTTTTAGCGGCTCTTAATGATTGTAACACTGTTGCAATACCAGAGAAATTGTGTAGGTTGGATAAATACTTTGCGGTACCGGCGAGTACTGACGTTTTTCCTATACCTAAGAGACTAACTGAAATTGTTACTAAGGAGTGGGATAGACCCGGTGTGCCGTTCTCACCCCCTCCAATATTTAGAAAGATGTTTCCAATAGACGCCACCACACGGGACTTATGGCAAACGGTCCCTAAGGTGGAGGGAGCAGTTTCTACTTTAGCTAAGCGTACCACTATCCCGGTGGAGGATAGCTGTGCTTTTTCAGATCCAATGGATAAAAAATTAGAGGGTTACCTTAAGAAAATGTTTGTTCAACAAGGTTTTATATTGCAACCCCTTGCATGCATCGCGCCGATTACGGCTGCGGCAGCATTTTGGATTGAGTCTCTGGAAGAGAACCTTAGTTCAGCTACGCTGGACGACATTACGGACAGGCTTAGAGTCCTTAAACTAGCTAATTCATTCATTTCGGAGGCCGTAGTACATTTAACCAAACTTACGGCTAAGAACTCAGGATTCGCCATTCAGGCACGTAGGGCGCTGTGGCTAAAATCCTGGTCAGCTGATGTAACTTCTAAGTCCAAATTACTTAATATACCTTTCAAGGGGCAAACTTTATTTGGGCCCGGTTTGAAAGAAATTATCGCTGACATTACAGGAGGTAAGGGCCACGCCCTGCCTCAAGACAAAGCCAAAGCTAAGGCTAGACAGTCTAATTTTCGTCCCTTTCGGAATTTCAAAGCAGGAGCAGCACCAACTTCCACTGCACCAAAACAGGAAGGAGCTGTTGCTCGTTACAGACAAGGCTGGAAACCTAACCAGTCCTGGAACAAGGGCAAGCAGGCCAGGAAACCTGCTGCTGCCCCAAAGACAGCATGAACCGAGGGCCCCCGATCCGGGACCGGATCTAGTGGGGGGCAGACTCTCTCTCTTCGCCCAGGCTTGGGCAAGAGATGTTCAGGATCCCTGGGCGCTAGAGATCATATCTCAGGGATACCTTCTAGACTTCAAATTCTCTCCCCCAAGAGGGAGATTTCATCTGTCAAGGTTGTCAACAAACCAGATAAAGAAAGAAGCGTTTCTACGCTGTGTACAAGATCTGTTATTAATGGGAGTGATCCATCCGGTTCCGCGGTCGGAACAAGGACAAGGGTTTTACTCAAACCTGTTTGTGGTTCCCAAAAAAGAGGGAACTTTCAGGCCAATCTTGGATTTAAAGATCCTAAACAAATTCCTAAGAGTTCCATCGTTCAAAATGGAAACTATTCGGACAATCTTACCCATGATCCAAAAGGGTCAGTACATGACCACAGTGGATTTAAAGGATGCTTACCTTCACATACCGATTCACAAAGATCATTACCGGTATCTAAGGTTTGCCTTCTTAGACAGGCATTACCAGTTTGTAGCTCTTCCATTCGGATTGGCTACGGCTCCAAGAATCTTCACAAAGGTTCTGGGTGCCCTTCTGGCGGTACTAAGACCGCGAGGAATTTCGGTAGCTCCGTACCTAGACGACATTCTGATTCAAGCTTCAAGCTTTCAAACTGCCAAATCTCATACAGAGTTAGTTCTGGCATTTCTAAGGTCGCATGGATGGAAAGTGAACGAAAAGAAGAGTTCTCTCTTTCCTCTCACAAGAGTTCCATTCTTGGGGACTCTTATAGATTCTATAGAAATGAAGATTTATCTGACAGAAGACAGATTAACAAAGCTTCTAAATGCATGCCGTGTCCTTCATTCCATTCAACTCCCGTCAGTAGCTCAATGCATGGAGGTGATCGGCTTAATGGTAGCAGCAATGGACATAGTACCCTTTGCACGTCTACATCTCAGACCGCTGCAATTGTGCATGCTGAGTCAGTGGAATGGGGATTACTCAGACTTGTCCCCTACTCTGACTCTGGATCAAGAGACCAGAAACTCTCTTCTATGGTGGCTTTCTCGGCCACATCTGTCCAGGGGGATGCCATTCAGCAGGCCGGACTGGACAATTGTAACAACAGACGCCAGCCTACTAGGTTGGGGCGCTGTCTGGAATTCTCTGAAGGCTCAGGGACATTGGAGTCAGGAGGAAAGTCTCCTGCCAATAAACATTCTGGAATTGAGAGCAGTTCTCAATGCCCTTCTGGCTTGGCCCCAGTTAAAAACTCGGGGGTTCATCAGGTTTCAGTCGGACAACATCACGACTGTAGCTTACATCAACCATCAGGGAGGGACAAGAAGCTCCCTAGCAATGATGGAAGTATCAAAGATAATTCGCTGGGCAGAGTCTCACTCTTGCCACCTGTCAGCAATCCACATCCCGGGAGTGGAGAACTGGGAGGCGGATTTCTTGAGTCGCCAGACCTTTCATCCGGGGGAGTGGGAACTTCATCCGGAGGTCTTTGCCCAAATACTTCGACGTTGGGGCAAACCAGAGATAGATCTCATGGCGTCTCGCCAGAACGCCAAACTTCCTCGCTACGGGTCCAGATCCAGGGATCCGGGAGCGGTTCTGATAGATGCTTTGACAGCACCTTGGAACTTCGGGATGGCTTATGTGTTTCCACCCTTCCCGCTGCTTCCTCGATTGATTGCCAAAATCAAACAGGAGAGAGCATCAGTGATTCTAATAGCGCCTGCATGGCCACGCAGGACTTGGTATGCAGATCTAGTGGACATGTCATCCTGTCCGCCTTGGTCTCTACCTCTAAGACAGGACCTTCTGATACAGGGTCCATTCAAACATCAAAATCTAACTTCTCTGAAGCTGACTGCTTGGAAATTGAACGCTTGATTTTATCAAAACGTGGGTTTTCTGAGTCGGTTATTGATACCCTGATACAGGCTAGGAAGCCTGTTACCAGAAGGATTTACCATAAGATATGGCGTAAATACCTATACTGGTGCGAATCTAAAGGTTACTCCTGGAGTAAGGTTAGGATTCCTAGGATATTGTCCTTTCTACAAGAAGGTTTAGAAAAGGGTTTATCGGCTAGCTCATTAAAGGGACAGATCTCAGCTCTGTCCATCTTGTTACACAGGCGTCTGTCAGAAAATCCAGACGTCCAGGCCTTTTGTCAGGCTTTAGCTAGGATCAAGCCTGTGTTTAAAACTGTTGCTCCGCCATGGAGTCTAAACCTTGTTCTTAACGTTCTACAAGGAGTTCCGTTTGAACCCCTTCATTCCATTGATATAAAGTTGTTATCTTGGAAAGTGTTATTTTTAATGGCTATTTCTTCGGCTCGGAGAGTCTCTGAGTTATCAGCTTTACATTGTGATTCTCCTTATTTGATTTTTCATTCAGATAAGGTAGTTCTGCGTACAAAACCTGGGTTCTTACCTAAGGTAGTCACTAACAGGAACATCAATCAAGAGATCGTGGTGCCTTCCCTGTGCCCGAATCCTTCTTCAAAGAAGGAACGTCTTCTACACAATCTGGATGTAGTTCGTGCCCTCAAGCTCTACTTGCAGGCAACTAAGGATTTTCGACAAACGTCTTCCCTGTTTGTCGTGTACTCTGGTCAGAGGAGAGGTCATAAGGCTTCGGCTACCTCTCTCTCCTTCTGGCTTCGTAGCATAATTCGTTTAGCCTATGAGACTGCTGGACAGCAGCCTCCTGAAAGAATTACAGCTCATTCTACTAGAGCTGTGGCTTCCACTTGGGCCTTTAAGAATGAGGCCTCTGTTGAACAGATTTGCAAGGCTGCAACTTGGTCTTCGCTTCATACTTTTTCCAAATTTTACAAATTTGACACTTTTGCTTCTTCGGAGGCTATTTTTGGGAGAAAGGTTCTTCAGGCAGTGGTTCCTTCTGTATAATGAGCCTGCCTATCCCTCCCGTCATCCGTGTACTTTTGCTTTGGTATTGGTATCCCAGAAGTAATGATGACCCGTGGACTGATCACACATAACAGAAGAAAACATAATTTATGCTTACCTGATAAATTCCTTTCTTCTGTTGTGTGATCAGTCCACGGCCCGCCCTGTTTTTTAAGGCAGGTAAATATCTTTTAAATTATACTCCAGTCACCACTTCACCCTTGGTTTCTCCTTTCTCGTTGATTCTTGGTCGAATGACTGGGAGTGACGTAGAGGGGAGGAGCTATATGCAGCTCTGCTGGGTGAATCCTCTTGCATTTCCTGTTGGGGAGGAGTTATATCCCAGAAGTAATGATGACCCGTGGACTGATCACACAACAGAAGAAAGGAATTTATCAGGTAAGCATAAATTATGTTTTTAATTTATAAAACAACACATTTCGAAATAAGATCACAAGCTAAGTTTTATAAGCATGGGAATAAATCTGGAAATGTATTAGCTGCTCTAGTTAAAAATATTAAATGGACAGTTTACTCAAAAATGTTCTCCCCTTTTATTTGTTCCCAATGATCCACTTTACCTGCTGGAGTGTATTAAATTGTTTACAAGTATTTCCATTAGCCTTATATTAGCATTTGAAATGGTTTATTTAGCCTGTGGTATCCCCACCCATCCTGAAAGTTTTTGGCCTCAAGGCCAAGCTGTGTTGACACAGCCAGTAGAAAAAATTACACTCCCACTTATAGAAGAGATAAGGTAATAAAATGTTAATTTTCATTGTTCTCTCCAAGTATTGGTTGTTGGTTTATGGACAGATATAAGATAAAGGAGCAGGTATGTGTGCACAATGTGATAAAGTAATGAAATTTGATTATACCTACAAGTTTAACCCAATTTATTAGGTTGTGGCTTCAAAACACAAAGGCCTAGATTTAGAGTTCGGCGGTAAAAGGGCTGTTAACGCTCCGCGGGTTTTTTTCTGGCCGCACCATAAATTTAACTCTGGTATCGAGAGTTAAAACAAATGCTGCGTTAGGCTCCAAAAAAGGAGCGTAGAGCATTTTTACCGCAAATGCAACTCTCGATACCAGAGTTGCTTACGGACGCGGCCGGCATCAAAAACGTGCTCATGCACGATTCTCCCATAGGAAACAATGGGGCTGTTTGAGCTGAAAAAAAACCTAACACCTGCAAAAAAGCAGCGTTCAGCTCCTAACGCAGCCCCATTGTTTCCTATGGGGAAACACTTCCTACGTCTGCACCTAACACTCTAACATGTACCCCGAGTCTAAACACCCCTAACCTTACACTTATTAACTCCTAATCTGCCGCCCCCGCTATCGCTGACCCCTGCATTACACTTTTAACCCCTAATCTGCCGCTCCGTAAACCGCCGCCACCTACGTTATCCCTATGTACCCCTAATCTGCTGCCCCTAACATCGCCGACCCCTATGTTATATTTATTAACCCCTAATCTGCCCCCCACAACGTCGCCGACACCTGCCTACACTTATTAACCCCTAATCTGCCGAGCGGACCTGAGCGCTACTATAATAAAGTTATTAACCCCTAATCCGCCTCACTAACCCTATCATAAATAGTATTAACCCCTAATCTGCCCTCCCTAACATCGCCGACACCTACCTTCAATTATTAACCCCTAATCTGCCGACCGGAGCTCACCGCTATTCTAATAAATGTATTAACCCCTAAAGCTAAGTCTAACCCTAACACTAACACCCCCCTAAGTTAAATATAATTTTTATCTAACGAAATAAATTAACTCTTATTAAATAAATGATTCCTATTTAAAGCTAAATACTTACCTGTAAAATAAATCCTAATATAGCTACAATATAAATTATAATTATATTATAGCTATTTTAGGATTAATATTTATTTTACAGGCAACTTTGTAATTATTTTAACCAGGTACAATAGCTATTAAATAGTTAAGAACTATTTAATAGTTACCTAGTTAAAATAATAACAAATTTACCTGTAAAATAAATCCTAACCTAAGATATAATTAAACCTAACACTACCCTATCAATAAAATAATTAAATAAACTACCTACAATTACCTACAATTAACCTAACACTACACTATCAATAAATTAATTAAACACAATTGCTACAAATAAATAAAATTAAATAAACTATCTAAAGTACAAAAAATAAAAAAGAACTAAGTTACAGAAAATAATAAAATATTTACAAACATAAGAAAAATATTACAACAATTTTAAACTAATTACACCTACTCTAAGCCCCCTAATAAAATAACAAAGCCCCCCAAAATAAAAAATTCCCTACCCTATTCTAAAATACAAATATTACAAGCTCTTTTACCTTACCAGCCCTGAACAGGGCCCTTTGCGGGGCATGCCCCAAGAATTTCAGCTCTTTTGCCTGTAAAAAAAAACATACAATACCCCCCCCCCAACATTACAACCCACCACCCACATACCCCTAATCTAACCCAAACCCCCCTTAAATAAACCTAACACTACCCCCCTGATGATCTTCCTACCTTGTCTTCACCATGCCAGGTTCACCGATCCGTCCTGGCTCCAAGATCTTCATCCAACCCAAGCGGGGGCTAGACATCCACTGAAGAAGTCCAGAAGAGGGTCCAAAGTCTTCCTCCTATCCGGCAAGAAGAGGACATCCGGACCGGCAAACATCTTCTCCAAGCGGCATCTTCTATCTTCTTCCATCCGATGACGACCGGCTCCATCTTGAAGACCTCCAGCGCGGATCCATCCTCTTCTTCCGACGACTAGACGACGAATGACGGTTCCTTTAAGGGACGTCATCCAAGATGGCGTCCCTCGAATTCCGATTGGCTGATAGGATTCTATCAGCCAATCGGAATTAAGGTAGGAATTTTCTGATTGGCTGATGGAATCAGCCAATCAGAATATAGTTCAATCCGATTGGCTGATCCAATCAGCCAATCAGATTGAGCTCGCATTCTATTGGCTGATCGGAACAGCCAATAGAATGCGAGCTCAATCTGATTGGCTGATTGGATCAGCCAATCGGATTGAACTATATTCTGATTGGCTGATTCCATCAGCCAATCAGAAAATTCCTACCTTAATTCCGATTGGCTGATAGAATCCTATCAGCCAATCGGAATTCGAGGGACGCCATCTTGGATGACGTCCCTTAAAGGAACCGTCATTCGTCGTCTAGTCGTCGGAAGAAGAGGATGGATCCGCGCTGGAGGTCTTCAAGATGGAGCCGGTCGTCATCGGATGGAAGAAGATAGAAGATGCCGCTTGGAGAAGATGTTTGCCGGTCCGGATGTCCTCTTCTTGCCGGATAGGAGGAAGACTTTGGACCCTCTTCTGGACTTCTTCAGTGGATGTCTAGCCCCCGCTTGGGTTGGATGAAGATCTTGGAGCCAGGACGGATCGGTGAACCTGGCATGGTGAAGACAAGGTAGGAAGATCATCAGGGGGGTAGTGTTAGGTTTATTTAAGGGGGGTTTGGGTTAGATTAGGGGTATGTGGGTGGTGGGTTGTAATGTTGGGGGGGGGGGTATTGTATGTTTTTTTTTACAGGCAAAAGAGCTGAAATTCTTGGGGCATGCCCCGCAAAGGGCCCTGTTCAGGGCTGGTAAGGTAAAAGAGCTTGTAATATTTGTATTTTAGAATAGGGTAGGGAATTTTTTATTTTGGGGGGCTTTGTTATTTTATTAGGGGGCTTAGAGTAGGTGTAATTAGTTTAAAATTGTTGTAATATTTTTCTTATGTTTGTAAATATTTTATTATTTTCTGTAACTTAGTTCTTTTTTATTTTTTGTACTTTAGATAGTTTATTTAATTTTATTTATTTGTAGCAATTGTGTTTAATTAATTTATTGATAGTGTAGTGTTAGGTTAATTGTAGGTAATTGTAGGTAGTTTATTTAATTATTTTATTGATAGGGTAGTGTTAGGTTTAATTATATCTTAGGTTAGGATTTATTTTACAGGTAAATTTGTTATTATTTTAACTAGGTAACTATTAAATAGTTCTTAACTATTTAATAGCTATTGTACCTGGTTAAAATAATTACAAAGTTGCCTGTAAAATAAATATTAATCCTAAAATAGCTATAATATAATTATAATTTATATTGTAGCTATATTAGGATGTATTTTACAGGTAAGTATTTAGCTTTAAATAGGAATACTATATTTAATAAGAGTTAATTTATTTCGTTAGATAAAAATTATATTTAACTTAGGGGGGTGTTAGTGTTAGGGTTAGACTTAGCTTTAGGGGTTAATACATTTATTAGAATAGCGGTGAGCTCCGGTCGGCAGATTAGGGGTTAATAATTGAAGGTAGGTGTCGGCGATGTTAGGGAGGGCAGATTAGGGGTTAATACTATTTATGATAGGGTTAGTGAGGCGGATTAGGGGTTAATAACTTTATTATAGTAGCGCTCAGGTCCGCTCGGCAGATTAGGGGTTAATAAGTGTAGGTAGGTGTCGGCGACGTTGTGGGGGGCAGATTAGGGGTTAATAAATATAACATAGGGGTCGGCGATGTTAGGGGTAGCAGATTAGGGGTACATAGGGATAACGTAGGTGGCGGCGATTTGCGGTCGGAAGATTAGGGGTTAATTATTTTAAGTAGCTTGCGGCGACGTTGTGGGGGGCAAGTTAGGGGTTAATAGATATAATACAGGGGTCGGCGGTGTTAGGGGCAGCAGATTAGGGGTACATAAGTATAACGTAGGTGGCGGTCGGCAGATTAGGGGTTAAAAATTTTAATCGAGTGGCGGCGATGTGGGGGGACCTCGGTTTAGGGGTACATAGGTAGTTTATGGGTGTTAGTGTAGTTTAGGGTACAGTAGTTAAGAGCTTTATAAACCGGCGTTAGCCAGAAAGCTCTTAACTCCTGCTATTTTCAGGCGGCTGGAATCTTGTCGTTAGAGCTCTAACGCTCACTTCAGAAACGACTCTAAATACCAGCGTTAGAAAGATCCCATTGAAAAGATAGGCTACGCAAATGGCGTAGGGGGATCTGCGGTATGGAAAAGTCGCGGCTGTAAAGTGAGCGTTAGACCCTTTAATCACTGACTCCAAATACCAGCGGGCGCCCAAAACCAGCGTTAGGAGCCTCTAACGCTGGTTTTGACGGGTACCGCCGAACTCTAAATCTAGGCCAAAATCAGCTAATTTATATCCACAAATAAGCCTTAAAAAAACAAATCTCATAAATTTTATACTCCGCAGCTGAAAAACAATTTTAAAGTATACTGTCCCTTTGATAAACCTCCAGTAGTTGATAGAATTCAAAATTATGGGAAATTTGCCACATCTCCAGAAGAGGTGTTGCATGTCTTTACCAAATATTATAATAACTTATATTCTCTTCAGGAATCTACCATTCAACATAGGGATGAATTCTGGGGAAAGATCAAGAACCCCACTTTATCTTCTGAATTAATTATGAACATGAATTCCCCTATTACTGAAAATAAAATTAAAAAGCTATAAAAAATGTATCAATGGATAAAGCACCTGGGCCGGATGCAATCCCTAATGAATTCTATAAAATCTTAGTCCAAAATATTACTACCTCTTTGGAAAATCTCTTCAATCACTTTTATATTGAGAACAAACTTATCCCTCCCAATTTTTCTGCGTCTATAACAACGTTAATTTTAAAACAAGGAAAGGATCCTACAAAAAAAGAATCTTAACCCTTTGAGTGCTAATGACGGCTCTGAGCCATCACAGAGTTTCTCAGTCTGGTGAGGGAGATCTGGGGGCTCTTTACTGCTCCTACCCCGGCGATCATGCCTGTAGAGTGACAGGCATCGCCGGGGCTTCACATGATGCGCGGTGACGTCACGAGCAATTACGTGATGACGTCACCGCACAACTTTATTTATACTTAACAATGTTAAGTATAGGAGGAGGGGGCATGCTGCTTAGAAGCCTGTATCTCAGGCATCTAAGCAGCTACAGACCCCCAAGACCCACTGTTGGAAAGGTAATCGCCTAACCTTTCCAACAGTGTAAGTTTTGGTGGTCTGTAAAAAAAGAAAAATTCAAAGAAAATATTAGCACCCAGGTGGGAAATGGCTTAGCAGCCAAGGGGTTAAAGACCAATAGCGCTCCTTAATTCCGATGATAAATTACTTGCTTTTATTCTCGCTAACTGTTTACAAACCGTTCTGCCAAATATCATTCATAAAGATCAGGCAGGGTTTATGTATAAAATAAACTCTGCTGCTAAGATTAGAGAAATATTCATAACTATTGATTACTACAATTTCTTAAAGGGACTTTCTCCAACATTGGTGTGTCCGGTCCACGGCGTCATCCTTACTTGTGGGATATTCTCTTCCCCAACAGGAAATGGCAAAGAGTCCCAGCAAAGCTGGTCACATGATCCCTCCTAGGCTCCGCCCACCCTAGTCATTCTCTTTGCCGTTGCACAGGCAACATCTCCACGGAGATGGTTAAGAGTTTTTTGTAGTTTTATTCTTCTATCAAGTGTTTGTTATTTTAAAATAGTGCTGGTATGTACTATTTACTCTGAAACAGAAAAGGATGAAGATTTCTGTTTGTAAGAGGAAGATGATTTTTAGCAGACAGTAACTAAAATCGATTGCTGTTTCCACACAGGACTGTTGAGATGAAGTAACTTCAGTTGGGGGAAACAGTTAGCAGTCTTTTCTGCTTAAGGTATGACTAGCCATATTTCTAACAAGACCATGTAATGCTGGAAGGCTGTCATTTCCCCTCATGGGGACCGGTAAGCCATTTTCTTAGTTAAACATAAAAGAATAAAGGGCTTCAAAAAGGGCTTAAAAACTGGTAGACATTTTTCTGGGCTAAAACAATTGCTTTACTAGGCATATTATGCAGATTCTAACTAATTATTGGTATTATAATCTTGGGGAACGTTTAGAAAAACGGCAGGCACTGTGTTGGACACCTTTTTCAGATGGGGGCCTTTCTAGTTATAGACAGAGCCTCATTCTGGGACTGTATAGGGGTTAAATGTAAAAACGGCTCCGGTTCCGTTAATTTAAGGGTTAAAGCTCTGAAATTTGGTGTGCAATACTTTTAATGCTTTAAGACACTGTGGTGAAATTTTGGTGAATTTTGAACAATTCCTTCATACTTTTTCACATATTCAGTAATAAAGTGTTTTCAGTTTGAAATTTAAAGTGACAGTAACGGTTTTATTTTAAAACGTTTTTTGTGCTTTGTTGACAAATTTAAGCCTGTTTAACATGTCTGTACCATCAGATAAGCTATGTTCTATATGTATGAAAGCCAATGTGTCTCCCCATTTAAATTTATGTGATAATTGTGCCATAGTGTCCAAACAAAGTAAGGACAGTAATGCAACAGATAATGATATTGTCCAAGATGATTCCTCAAATGAGGGGAGTAAACATGATACTACATCATCCCCTACTGTGTCTACACCAGTTATGCCCACACAGGAGGCCCCTAGTACATCTAGTGCGCCAATACTTATTACCATGCAACAATTAACGGCTGTAATGGATAACTCCATAGCAAATCTTTTATCCAAAATGCCTACTTATCAGAGAAAGCGCGATTGCTCTGTTTTAAACACTGAAGAGCAAGAGGACGCTGATGATAACTGTTCTGACATACCCTCACACCAATCTCAAGGGGCCATGAGGGAGGTTTTGTCTGATGGTGAAATTTCAGATTCAGGAAAAATTTCTCATCAAGCTGAACCTGATGTTGTGACATTTAAATTTAAATTAGAACATCTCCGTGCACTGCTTAAGGAGGTGTTATCTACTCTGGATGATTGTGACAATTTGGTCATTCCAGAGAAATTATGTAAGATGGACAAGTTCCTAGAGGTTCCGGTGCCCCCCGACGCTTTTCCTATACCCAAGCGGGTGGCGGACATAGTAAATAAGGAGTGGGAAAAGCCCGGCATACCTTTTGTTCCCCCCCCTATATTTAAGAAATTATTTCCTATAGTCGACCCCAGAAAGGACTTATGGCAGACAGTCCCCAAGGTCGAGGGGGCGGTTTCTACTCTAAACAAACGCACTACTATTCCTATCGAAGATAGTTGTGCTTTCAAAGATCCTATGGATAAGAAATTAGAGGGTTTGCTTAAAAAGATTTTTGTACAGCAAGGTTACCTTCTACAACCAATTTCATGCATTGTTCCTGTCACTACGGCAGCGTGTTTCTGGTTCGAGGAACTAGAAAAATCGCTCAGTAAAGAATCTTCGTATGAGGAGGTTATGGACAGAGTTCAAGCACTTAAATTGGCTAACTCTTTTGTTTTAGATGCCGCTTTGCAATTAGCTAGATTAGCGGCGAAAAATTCAGGGTTTGCTGTCGTGGCGCGCAGAGTGCTTTGGCTAAAGTCTTGGTCAGCGGATGTGTCTTCCAAGACAAAATTGCTTAACATTCCTTTCAAAGGTAAAACATTATTTGGACCTGATTTGAAAGAGATTATTTCAGACATCACTGGGGGAAAGGGCCACGCCCTCCCACAGGATAGGTCTTTTAAGGCTAATAATAAGCCTAATTTTCGTCCCTTTCGCAGAAACGGACCAGTCTCTAATTCTGTATCCTCTAAGCAAGAGGGTAATACTTCACAACCCAAACCAGCCTGGAAACCAATGCAAGGCTGGAACAAGGGTAAGCAGGCCAAGAAGCCTACCACTGCTACCAAAACAGCATGAAGGGATAGCCCCCGATCCGGGACCGGATCTAGTGGGGGGCAGACTTTCTCTCTTTGCTCAGGCTTGGGCAAGAGATGTTCAGGATCCTTGGGCGCTAGAAATAGTTTCTCAAGGTTATCTCCTGGAATTCAAGGAACTACCCCCAAGGGGAAGGTTCCACAGGTCTCAATTATCTTCAAACCAAATAAAGAGACAGGCATTCTTACATTGTGTAGAAGACCTGTTAAAGATGGGAGTGATACATCCAGTTCCAATAAGAGAACAAGGAATGGGATTTTATTCCAATCTGTTCATAGTTCCCAAAAAAGAGGGAACATTCAGACCAATTTTGGATCTAAAGATCCTAAACAAATTTCTCAGGGTACCATCGTTCAAAATGGAAACTATTCGAACGATCCTACCTACTATCCAGGAAAATCAATTTATGACTACCGTGGATTTAAAGGATGCGTACCTACATATTTCTATCCACAAGGAACATCATCAGTTCCTAAGGTTCGCTTTTCTGGACAAGCATTACCAGTTTATGGCACTTCCATTTGGATTAGCCACTGCTCCAAGGATTTTCACAAAGGTACTAGGGTCCCTTCTAGCGGTTCTAAGACCAAGGGGCATTGCAGTAGTACCTTACTTGGACGACATCCTGATTCAAGTGTCGTCCCTGTCAAAAGCAAAGGCTCATACGGACATCGCCCTAGCCTTTCTCAGATCTCACGGATGGAAGGTGAACAAAGAAAAAAGTTCTCTGTCCCCGTCAACAAGAGTTCCCTTCTTGGGAACAATAATAGATTCCTTAGAAATGAGGATTTTTCTGACAGAGGTCAGAAAATCAAAACTTCTAAGCTCTTGTCAAGTACTTCATTCTGTTCCTCGTCCTTCCATAGCGCAGTGCATGGAAGTAATAGGATTGATGGTTGCAACAATGGACATAGTTCCTTTTGCACGAATTCATCTAAGACCATTACAACTGTGCATGCTCAGACAGTGGAATGGGGATTATACAGACTTGTCTCCGACGATTCAAGTAGATCAAAAGACCAGAGATTCACTCCGTTGGTGGCTGACCCTGGACAATCTGTCACAGGGAATGAGCTTCCGCAGACCAGAGTGGGTCATTGTCACGACCGACGCCAGCCTAGTGGGCTGGGGCGCGGTCTGGGAATCCCTGAAAGCTCAGGGTCTATGGTCTCGGGAAGAGTCTCTTCTCCCGATAAACATTCTGGAACTGAGAGCGATATTCAATGCTCTCAGAGCTTGGCCTCAACTAGCAAAGGCCAAATTCATAAGGTTTCAGTCAGACAACATGACGACCGTTGCATATATCAATCATCAGGGGGGAACAAGGAGTTCCCTGGCGATGAAAGAAGTGACCAAGATAATTCAATGGGCGGAGGATCACTCCTGCCACTTGTCTGCGATCCACATCCCAGGAGTGGAAAATTGGGAAGCGGATTTTCTGAGTCGTCAGACATTCCATCCGGGGGAGTGGGAACTCCATCCGGAAATCTTTGCCCAAATAACTCAATTATGGGGCATTCCAGACATGGATCTGATGGCGTCTCGTCAGAACTTCAAGGTTCCTTGCTACGGGTCCAGATCCAGGGATCCCAAGGCGACCCTAGTAGATGCACTAGTAGCACCTTGGACCTTCAACCTAGCTTATGTATTCCCACCGTTTCCTCTCATCCCCAGGCTGGTAGCCAGGATCAATCAGGAGAGGGCCTCTGTGATCTTGATAGCTCCTGCGTGGCCACGCAGGACTTGGTATGCAGACCTGGTGAATATGTCATCGGCTCCACCATGGAAGCTACCTTTGAGACAGGACCTTCTTGTTCAGGGTCCATTCGAACATCTGAATCTGGTTTCCCTCCAACTGACGGCTTGGAGATTGAACGCTTGATTTTATCAAAGCGTGGGTTTTCAGATTCTGTAATAGATACTCTGATTCAGGCTAGAAAGCCTGTAACTAGAAAAATTTACCATAAAATATGGAAAAAATATATCTGTTGGTGTGAATCTAAAGGATTCCCATGGAACAAGATAAAAATTCCTAAGATTCTATCCTTTCTACAAGAAGGTTTGGAGAAAGGATTATCTGCAAGTTCTCTGATGGGACAGATCTCTGCTTTATCTGTTTTACTTCACAAAAGACTGGCAGCTGTGCCAGATGTTCAAGCATTTGTTCAGGCTCTGGTTAGGATCAAGCCTGTTTACAGACCTTTGACTCCTCCCTGGAGTCTAAATCTAGTTCTTTCAGTTCTTCAAGGGGTTCCGTTTGAACCCTTACATTCCGTAGATATTAAGTTATTATCTTGGAAAGTTTTGTTTTTGGTTGAAATTTCTTCTGATAGAAGAGTTTCAGAGTTATCTGCTCTGCAGTGTTCTCCGCCCTATCTGGTGTTCCATGCAGATAAGGTGGTTTTGCGTACTAAGCCTGGTTTTCTTCCGAAAGTTGTTTCCAACAAAAATATTAACCAGGAGATAGTTGTACCTTCTTTGTGTCCGAATCCAGTTTCAAAGAAGGAACGTTTGTTTCACAATTTGGACGTAGTCCGTGCTCTAAAATTCTATTTAGAGGCTACTAAAGATTTCAGACAAACATCTTCCTTGTTTGTTGTTTATTCTGGTAAAAGGAGAGGTCAAAAAGCGACTTCTACCTCTCTTTCCTTTTGGCTTAAAAGCATTATCCGATTGGCTTATGAGACTGCCGGACGGCAGCCTCCTGAAAGAATCACAGCTCACTCCACTAGGGCTGTGGCTTCCACATGGGCCTTCAAGAACGAGGCTTCTGTTGACCAGATATGTAAGGCAGCGACTTGGTCTTCACTGCACACTTTTGCCAAATTTTACAAATTTGATACTTTTGCTTCTTCGGAGGCTATTTTTGGGAGAAAGGTTTTATAAGCCGTGGTGCCTTCCATTTAGGTGACCTGATTTGCTCCCTCCCTTCATCCGTGTCCTAAAGCTTTGGTATTGGTTCCCACAAGTAAGGATGACGCCGTGGACCGGACACACCAATGTTGGAGAAAACAGAATTTATGCTTACCTGATAAATTACTTTCTCCAACGGTGTGTCCGGTCCACGGCCCGCCCTGGTTTTTTAATCAGGTCTGATGAATTATTTTCTCTAACTACAGTCACCACGGTATCATATGGTTTCTCCTATATATATTTCCTCCTGTCCGTCGGTCGAATGACTGGGGTGGGCGGAGCCTAGGAGGGATCATGTGACCAGCTTTGCTGGGACTCTTTGCCATTTCCTGTTGGGGAAGAGAATATCCCACAAGTAAGGATGACGCCGTGGACCGGACACACCGTTGGAGAAAGTAATTTATCAGGTAAGCATAAATTCTGTTTTTTGGGCAGGGAAAAATAACCTCCCATGACCTAGCGATTATATCGATCGATGCTGAAAAAGCGTTTGACTCTGTCCATTATGATCATCTGATTTTTTTCCCTACTTAAATTTGGATTTGAAGAAAATGTTGTCAGATAAATTCATAATCTGTACAGTACTTCCACAATAAAATTAATGAATAATGAGGTATCATCATCAGACATAACTCTTAATAGAGGCACACGCCAAGGATGTCCCTTATCCCGTTTTCTCTTCAATATCTCAAGTTTCTAAAAAGCCGCCTTGTGCGTGTAATATGGTGGTGATAAGCTCCATACCGCACAAAATCCAAGTGCTGCTTTGACGTGCTCGTGCACGCTTTCCACACAGACATCAATGGGGAGAGCGTGTTAGAAAAAAAAGCTAACACCTGAAGCGCGGAATGACGATCGCCTTAACGCAGCCCCATTGATGTCTATGGGGAAAAAAAGTTACGTTTAAACACCCTGACATAAACCCCATATCTAAACACCCCAAATCTGCCACCCCCGACATCGCCGACACAGAAATAAAGTTATTAACCCATAATCTGCCGCTCCCGACATCCCCGCCACCAATAAAAGTTATTAACGCCACTAATAAAAGTTATTAACCCCTATTCCCCCGCACCCTTACATCGCCGACACTATAATAACGCTATTAACCCTTATTCCGCCACTCCCCGGCATCGCCCCCGCTAAATAAAGTTATTAACCCCTAAACCTCTGGCCTCCCACATCACCGCCACTAAATTAATAAAAAAGCCCCCCAAAATAAAAAAAAAACCTAGCCTACAGTAAACTACCAATAGCCCTTAAAAGGGCCTTTTGTAGGGCATTGCCCTAAAGAAATCAGCTATTTTTTCTGTAAAAAAATACAAAGACCCCCAACAGTAAAACCCACCACCCATCCAACCTCCAAAATAAAAAAACTAACTCTAACAAAAACCTAAGCTACCCATTGCCTTGAAAAGGGCATTTCTATGGGCAATGCAATGCCCTTAAAAGGGCATTTAGCTCTTTTAAAAAAGACCAAACCCTAATCTAAAACAAAAACACCCAAAAAGAGTTAAAAAAAAACACTTATCCCCGATGATCCACTTACAGTTTCTGAAGTCCGGACATCCAGGTGGAGAAGTCTTCATCCAGGCAGCAAGGTCTTCATCCATCCAGGCAGCGTCTTCTATCGTCATCTCGGCGGCGTCTTCTAGAATTTCAGTATCTCTCATCCTATTGGCTGATTTGAATTTCAAAAATCAAATCAGCCAATAGGAATGCAAGGGACGCCATTTTGAAAAGGCTCCCTTGCATTGAAGATTCAGTGTACGGTGGTGACCGTATGAAGAGGACGCTCAGCGCCGGATGTCTTCAAGGATGGATCTGCTCCATGCCGCCAGGATGAAGATAGGTTGGGTGGTTGGTTTTACTGTTGGGGGGTATTTGTATTTGTTTACAGGTAAAATAGCTGATTTTTTTAGGGCAATGCCCTACAAAAGGCCCTTTTAAGGGCTATTGGTAGTTTATTGTAGGCTAGGGTTTTGTTTTATTTTTGGGGAATTTTTATTTTTATTAGACATGTGCATTTCGTTTTGGCCCAAATTCGTTTTTAAATGTTTTATTAAAAACAGGGGCACTTTAATTCATAAAAATTTACATTTCACTCATTGTGAAAAAATACTTACCTTTTAAACTTGACAGCCGCTCCAGATTCCCCCGGCCGTCGCAAGCCATTTCTGACGTCAGAAATGATGGATGGGTCATCCTCCAGTCACGGCTTCCCCCCTGGGGTGAATCAGTGTCTGATTCAACGCCATGATTGGAGGAAGCCGGATTCCTCATTTTAGACCCAGGAAGAGGCTTTGCAACGGGCGGAGGAAGCTGGAGCGGCTGTCAAGATTTAAAGGTAAGTATATTTTCACAACACGAGTGAAATGTAAATTTTGATTAATTAAAGTGCCCCTGTTTTTAATCAAATTTTTAAAAACCGGGCACTTTAGCATCAAAATTTACATTCACTTTAATTTTTTACTTCCTTGCAGATTGAAGACCCTTCAAAATCTATCTATCATGCATATGAAAGAGCAGCAGTGAAATTAACAGGAAGTGCATGGTTGTGTACATCCGATACCTTACTGGCTGATAGGGAAGCATTACACACAACCATGGTTTGTTCAGCGCATGAAAAGCTATCTAAGAAAACACAGCTTTGTAATACATTTTAAAATATTCTCTGTAAGATGGAACATATTTTTATTTTTCTGAGTAATGTTTTTTTCCTACTGTAGTGGAGTTCATTTGCACAGGGTGATAAGGTGTGGTAGAAGTTCATAGAGTTGGAGTGATTGCAGTTATTGTTAATGTGGCAGAGGGTTTCATAATCAGAGAATTAACTTGCTGTTAGGATAAAACTAATATAAGTACCTATGGTTATTTGCATGATAAGAATGTCCCTAATGAGAAATCCAGTAAGTTACACTACTGTAACTTTAATTAGCATTACCTTGCAAAAATAAGAAATCTTTTCTATAAGGCATCTGTAAGCATTGAGTCCTTTTAAGGTATCAGCACACACATAAGTGCTTATAACAGCTCCTGTTTGCGCAAGCTGTTGTAGTCTGGGCTGCAGTGTCAGGCAGCTGGCTGTTTTAAATCACGTGTGGATTCTTCAGGGACTGACCTTTGGAATGTTTATTCCCCATTTTCCACCTATGGTCTTTGTCATAGTCATCTTTCCTGTAGCCTTCTTGCAGCCATCAGTTTATGCAAACTTCATTTGAACTGGTCTAGTATTCTACAGTATTAATTATTGCTCAAACCATTATGTATTGCAATATACCTCTGTGTGTCTAACGTACACAGATAGGCTTTTGAAGCCTGGCTGATTTAAACATAACCTTAATTCTTTTTTGTTTTTTTATTCTTCATAAAATGATGATGGTCCACAATCCTCCATAACATATGGGATATATTTCCCGCCACTAGGAGGAGGTCAGGAACCCATATCAGAGCTTAAAATCCTTCTAACCTCCCTTCTCTCTCTTATGTTCTTCTCCTTGTAGGAATAGGTTGAGAATAGAGGTTGTTCCAGCTACTTGCTTATGGATTTAAATTTGGGAGATCAGACCAATGTGAGACCCAGAGTCCCTGGGGAGTATAATTTACAAAGAAAATAGCAGAGTAACTTCACAGCAGCTGAATGATACAGTGATATATAAATACACTGTTATGTGCACAGTATTTCCCTAATGGGACTTCAGCAATAACTACCCTCAGGCGTTGCTGGGACTCGTCCATAGCCTCCGCCTGAGGGACACAGGAATTTCCTACTGCAATCTGCTGTGGTACTCGATACATGCACTGGATGGACTCTATACTGAATACTGCTGCAGCTGCATTGCAAAGGATTTGACATGCCTGGTAAAATATAAAGGTTTCTGAAATAGTAGGAACTAATGATGAGGTGGAAAGTATTTGGGTGACTTTGGAAACTAGGGATAAAAATGTGTTTAGAATAGGGGTTGTATATAGGCCTTTCATTTGCCAGATATTGACTGGAAGATTCCCTCTGCTAGATCAGCTAGAAGCAGGTAAATTCTTGAATCCTTGCAAGGGGAATCACTTGAGCAATTAGTTAAATAACCAACTCTAAAGGAAGCTATATTAGATTTAATACTTATAGTGATACGGTTTCAGATGTGTCTGAATGTGAGAACTTAGGACCCAGTGATCATCAATCTGTTTGGTTTAGTATTCATGTGCAGACACTGTCCACCCAGACTAAAAAGTTTTAGGCCTAGATTTAGAGTTCGGCGGTAGCCGTCAAAACCAGCGTTAGAGGCTCCTAACGCTGGTTTTGGCCGCCCGCTGGTATTTGGAGTCAGTGATTAAAGGGTCTAACGCTCACTTTACAGCCGCGACTTTTCCATACCGCAGATCCCCCTACGCCATTTGCGTAGCCTATCTTTTCAATGGGATCTTTCTAACGCTGGTATTTAGAGTCGTTTCTGCAGTGAGCGTTAGAGCTCTAACGACAAGATTCCAGCCGCCTGAAAAAAGCAGGAGTTAAGAGCTTTCTGGCTAACGCCGGTTCATAAAGCTCTTAACTACTGTACCCTAAACTACACTAACACCCATAAACTACCTATGTACCCCTAAACCGAGCTCCCCCCACATCGCCGCCACTCGATTAAAATTTTTAACCCCTAATCTGCCGACCGCCACCTACGTTATACTTATGTACCCCTAATCTGCTGCCCCTAACCCCGCCGACCCCTATATTATATTTATTAACCCCTAACTTGCCCCACACAACGTCGCCGCAAGCTACTTAAAATAATTAACCCCTAATCTTCCGACCGCAAATCGCCGCCACCTACGTTATCCCTATGTACCCCTAATCTTCTGCCCCTAACATCGCCGACCCCTATGTTATATTTATTAACCCCTAATCTGCCCCCCACAACGTCGCCGACACCTACCTACACTTATTAACCCCTAATCTGCCGAGCGGACCTGAGCGCTACTATAATAAAGTTATTAACCCCTAATCCGCCTCACTAACCCTATCATAAATAGTATTAACCCCTAATCTGCCCTCCCTAACATCGCCGACACCTACCTTCAATTATTAACCCCTAATCTGCCGACCGGAGCTCACCGCTATACTAATAAATGTATTAACCCCTAAAGCTAAGTCTAACCCTAACACTAACACCCCCCTAAGTTAAATATAATTTTTATCTAACGAAATAAATTAACTCTTATTAAATAAATGATTCCTATTTAAAGCTAAATACTTACCTGTAAAATAAATCCTAATATAGCTACAATATAAATTACATTTATATTATAGCTATTTTAGGATTAATATTTATTTTACAGGTAACTTTGTATTTATTTTAACCAGGTACAATAGCTATTAAATAGTTAAGAACTATTTAATAGTTACCTAGTTAAAATAATTACAAATTTACCTGTAAAATAAATCCTAACCTAAGATATAATTAAACCTAACACTACCCTATCAATAAAATAATTAAATAAACTACCTACAATTACCTACAATTAACCTAACACTACACTATCAATAAATTAATTAAACACAATTGCTACAAATAAATACAATTAAATAAACTAGCTAAAGTACAAAAAATAAAAAAGAACTAAGTTACAGAAAATAAAAAAATATTTACAAACATAAGAAAAATATTACAACAATTTTAAACTAATTACACCTACTCTAAGCCCCCTAATAAAATAACAAAGACCCCCAAAATAAAAAATTCCCTACCCTATTCTAAAATACAAAAATTACAAGCTCTTTTACCTTACCAGCCCTGAACAGGGCCCTTTGCGGGGCATGCCCCAAGAATTTCAGCTCTTTTGCCTGTAAAAAAAAACATACAATACCCCCCCCCAACATTACAACCCACCCCCCACATACCCCTAATCTAACCCAAACCCCCCTTAAATAAACCGAACACTAAGCCCCTGATGATCTTCCTACCTTGTCTTCACCATGCCAGGTTCACCGATCCGTCCTGGCTCCAAGATCTTCATCCAACCCAAGCGGGGGTTGGCGATCCATAATCCGGTGCTCCAAAGTCTTCCTCCTATCCGGCAAGAAGAGGACATCCGGACCGGCAAACATCTTCTCCAAGCGGCATCTTCTATGTTCTTCCATCCGATGACGACCGGCTCCATCTTGAAGACCTCCAGCGCGGATCCATCCTCTTCTTCCGATGACTAGACGACGAATGACGGTTCCTTTAAGGGACGTCATCCAAGATGGCGTCCCTCGAATTCCGATTGGCTGATAGGATTCTATCAGCCAATCGGAATTAAGGTAGGAATTTTCTGATTGGCTGATGGAATCAGCCAATCAGAATCAAGTTCAATCCGATTGGCTGATCCAATCAGCCAATCAGATTGAGCTCGCATTCTATTGGCTGTTCCGATCAGCCAATACAATGCGAGCTCAATCTGATTGGCTGATTGGATCAGCCAATCGGATTGAACTTGATTCTGATTGGCTGATTCCATCAGCCAATCAGAAAATTCCTACCTTAATTCCGATTGGCTGATAGAATCCTATCAGCCAATCGGAATTCGAGGGACGCCATCTTGGATGACGTCCCTTAAAGGAACCGTCATTCGTCGTCTAGTCGTCGGAAGAAGAGGATGGATCCGCGCTGGAGGTCTTCAAGATGGAGCCGGTCGTCATCGGATGGAAGAACATAGAAGATGCCGCTTGGAGAAGATGTTTGCCGGTCCGGATGTCCTCTTCTTGCCGGATAGGAGGAAGACTTTGGAGCACCGGATTATGGATCGCCAACCCCCGCTTGGGTTGGATGAAGATCTTGGAGCCAGGACGGATCGGTGAACCTGGCATGGTGAAGACAAGGTAGGAAGATCATCAGGGGCTTAGTGTTAGGTTTATTTAAGGGGGGTTTGGGTTAGATTAGGGGTATGTGGGTGGTGGGTTGTAATGTTGGGGGGGGGGGGTATTGTATGTTTTTTTTTACAGGCAAAAGAGCTGAAATTCTTGGGGCATGCCCCGCAAAGGGCCCTGTTCAGGGCTGGTAAGGTAAAAGAGCTTGTAATTTTTGTATTTTAGAATAGGGTAGGGAATTTTTTATTTTGGGGGTCTTTGTTATTTTATTAGGGGGCTTAGAGTAGGTGTAATTAGTTTAAAATTGTTGTAATATTTTTCTTATGTTTGTAAATATTTTTTTATTTTCTGTAACTTAGTTCTTTTTTATTTTTTGTACTTTAGATAGTTTATTTAATTGTATTTATTTGTAGCAATTGTGTTTAATTAA
The DNA here is from genome assembly GCF_027579735.1 of Bombina bombina. Taxonomy (NCBI): domain Eukaryota; kingdom Metazoa; phylum Chordata; class Amphibia; order Anura; family Bombinatoridae; genus Bombina; species Bombina bombina. Next base: position 434,995,194 of record NC_069500.1, read on the forward strand.
TTTATTGATAGTGTAGTGTTAGGTTAATTGTAGGTAATTGTAGGTAGTTTATTTAATTATTTTATTGATAGGGTAGTGTTAGGTTTAATTATAACTTAGGTTAGGATTTATTTTACAGGTAAGTATTTAGCTTTAAATAGGAATCATTTATTTAATAAGAGTTAATTTATTTCGTTAGATAAAAATTATATTTAACTTAGGGGGGTGTTAGTGTTAGGGTTAGACTTAGCTTTAGGGGTTAATACATTTATTAGAATAGCGGTGAGCTCCGGTCGGCAGATTAGGGGTTAATAATTGAAGGTAGGTGTCGGCGATGTTAGGGAGGGCAGATTAGGGGTTAATACTATTTATGATAGGGTTAGTGAGGCGGATTAGGGGTTAATAACTTTATTATAGTAGCGCTCAGGTCCGGTCGGCAGATTAGGGGTTAATAAGTGTAGGTAGGTGTCGGCGACGTTGTGGGGGGCAGATTAGGGGTTAATAAATATAACATAGGGGTCGGCGATGTTAGGGCAGCAGATTAGGGGTACATAGGGATAACGTAGGTGGCGGCGGTTTACGGAGCGGCAGATTAGGGGTTAAAAGTGTAATGCAGGGGTCAGCGATAGCGGGGGTGGCAGATTAGGGGTTAATAAGTGTAAGGCTAGGGGTGTTTAGACTCGGGGTACATGTTAGAGTGTTAGGTGCAGACGTAGGAAGTGTTTCCCCATAGGAAACAATGGGGCTGCGTTAGGAGCTGAACGCTGCTTTTTTGCAGGTGTTAGGTTTTTTTTCAGCTCAAACAGCCCCATTGTTTCCTATGGGAGAATCGTGCACGAGCACGTTTTTGAGGCCGGCCGCGTCCGTAAGCAACTCTGGTATCGAGAGTTGTATTTGCGGTAAAAATGCTCTACGCTCCTTTTTTGGAGCCTAACGCAGCATTTGTTTGAACTCTCGATACCAGAGTTAAATTTATGGTGCGGCCAGAAAAAAACCCGCGGAGCGTTAACAGCCCTTTTACCGCCAAACTCCAAATCTAGCCGTTAGACTTTAGGAAGGCTGATTTTTCATTTATGGGAGAATACCTTAACAACTATTTAAAAGGGAAAACTTATTACAGGGGTTCAAGAACAGTGGGAATTTTTTTAAGTGTGCCATTTTAGATGTAACCACACACTGTGTCTGTAAAAGTAAAAGAAAATAGAAACCAATATGGTTTTCCAAAGAAGTAACACATGCTGTAAAGACAAAAAAGCTTATAAAAATTACAGACACACGCAGTCAGATGATGATAAGCAAATATGGAGACTTAACAGTTTATAAGGAAGGTTAAAGCTTGTGCGGAAGAGAAGATAGCACAGTCAGTAAAACATGGGGACAAAAAAGTCAGAGGGTCCTGATGATATTCATCCAAGGGTTTTAAAAGAACGTCAATCAGTGCTAACTGCCCCATTAACTGATCTGTTTAATCATTCACTATTAACAGGAGCTGTTCCAGATAATTGAAGAATAGCAAATGTAGTACCTCTTCATAAAAAGGGCAGTACTGAGAAATCTGGTGTCACAGTCACTCCTATATGTTTTGTTACAAGTATCCTCCTTTAAATGGGGGAGGATTACTATGCAGCACTTCCTGATAAAAACTGTTCTCAGCCACACATCTATGCTTGGTAATTTGTCAAGCTGGGAGCTCTCTACGGATCTACTCGATTTGCTGTGTAAACTCGAACAGCTAAAGGCTGCATTCTGCAGTTGAAGCAGTTTTATCCCGTAAACTGAACCTTCTGCTACTCATTATTCGTAAAGTTGCAGTTACTTAAATAAATTGTATGTTCTGAACCTACTAAAGTGTCTGAAGCCGACTTCCCATCTGATTACTATGGCCAGCTGATGATCCTCCATGAGTGTACACGTACATGCCCCTACCTTTGGCACCGCTAACTGGCTATTTTTTTTTATATTATAATTTTTATTGAAGGTACAACATTATCAGTGGCACAGCAGTAAGACGTGTTTAGGTAGTCCTATTCATAATACAAAGTATGTAGAAAACAGTGCAATAAACATCTTACTGGAATGTAATCTCCAGACTCCCACTGGAGTCCAGCCAGTTGTCATAGGCCTCAAACATTTTTCAAATTATACAGGTATACACATTTCTGCATCCTCATAAAGGTTGTTAACAGTCTCTGTCTCTGTGAAGAGGGGTGTCCATTAAAAATGTGTAGGAGCTGTAAACCACTGCTCCATTACCAAAGATAGTATAATTAAAACACTGAAATAACATTGGGTCACATTAATAGATATTTCGGAGAATATATTGCATAGTATAATTTCTCACCTCTCATTATATTTGAGGGGGTGAGATACAGTATCAAAAGTAATCATGTGAGTAAGTATCAAAGATAAAGAGAAAATTGCAGGAATAAGGAAGGGAAGAAAAAAGGGAGGAAGATAAATGTAGGGGGGATGTAAGGGAAGAAGGGGAGGGGTGTAGGGCGATAGTTTATGGATTTGGCTTCAGACATCGCTCTTTGAGGAAGCGTCTTCCATGGAGCCCATGTGGTAGCGTGTAAATCTATGGTTCCCCTATTTATACAAACCGCCTCTTCCATCGTTTTAACATGAGACATAATCTCAAGAACTTTACCTAAGGTAGGGGCATTTAGTTGTTTCCAATACCTTGCTATAGCAAGTTTGATAGACATCAAGAGGTAGATAAGGAGCTGTTTCTGGGGTTTCGGGATTTTAGACATGTTCAGATGTAGCAAGCAAGTCTCAGGGCCCCAACTCACAGGTATAGAGAGGAGTCTTATCAGGTTTAGGACTTTGGTCCATAACTGCTGTAATTCTGGGCATCTCCACCAAGTGTGAACATCGTCTCCACTATGGCCGCATCCCCTCCAGCACCCATCCGAGGTACCTGGGGAAAATCTATGTATCCTTTTAGGGACCCAGTGCCATCTCGTTAAAGGTTTTTAGAACAATTCGAAAAACGTTATGACATGTATTGTCTGTCTGGTGTCGGCTATTGCTTTCATCCAAGTTTGGATGATAATACTTTATCTAGTTTTTTCTGATTTATATTTTCTTCTATATTATTGTACCACATTATTATAATACCAATAAAGCTTTTGAAAACCAAAAAAAAATAAAAATACTTTATCTAGATCTTTTTCCCAAGCTAATATATTGTGTGTCTTTTGTAATATAGGGCAGTTTAGTAAACATTGGTAATGCGTTGTGAGTGGTCTGTGGTCCTGTATTCCCATCTTCCACCTAGATTCCCATATTGTTGAGTTACACGGTCCAGTTTTGAAGAAATTCCAACTAAATATTAGGGATCTGAAGCGGGTGACTTCAAAGTGCAGTTTGCGTGGGATCTTGTAGTGTGAAATAAGCTCTGGGCCTGAGGCCCAAGTACCACCGATATGCATGTCTTGTATGGTTGCGATGGAGAGAGCAGACCAGCCAGAGGAGCTTGAGTCCGGTAGGCCCTTATGGAGACCCTGTATACTGTGTATAGGGGATGGATGAGGGGCTACCTGAGGGGAGTGGCGCAATTTATGCCACATGGAGAGGCAGTGTTTTATCACCGGATTAGGTGAAGAGGGAAGAAGTCTGCAGTGTGGTGGGGTCCATATCAGATCTGACAATAGGATACCATGGGGCAAGGAAGCTTGTTCAATATTATACCAGCGGGGAAGTTCCCTCTTGGTACTCCAGCCTACTATATGCGTAAGCATAGCAGCCTCGTAGTATGTTCGGAGGTTGGGAAGGCCCAGTCCTCCTCTATCTATTGGTGCCTGCAATATTTTGCTTGCTATACGTGGGCATGAGTTCGACCAAACATATCTGTTCAATATTGATTGGAAGCTATCTAAGTATGTGTTGGGGAGTTGTAGCGGAAGGTATCTATAAAGGTAAGTGAGTTTTGGAAGAAGCATCATTTTGAATGCGGATATTCTTCCCATCCAGGAAATTTTGTTGTATCTAGGAAGTGTTAGTGTCTGTTTGAGATTCTGAAGAAGATGATCATAATTAGTCGTTACTACATTAACTGGCTATTTTTAAAACCAACAACAAACCTCTCTTTCAACGACACTTAGAGGCTGTATTCTAAACAAAGGTATTTTCTTCATAAACGGAAAGACTCCACAGCTGCATTCATTACTTTTGGGAATTCAGAAAGTCTGGTTCGCTGGTGTCTGGTTCATAGGAGGTGGTGAGTGCCACAGTCATTGGGGGTGTAAGGTGCCGTTTAGATTTTTCTTATTGGTCCATTTTTTATCAATATCCCAGTTATGGAGGATTCAGATTTTTTGGAGACAGATGTCTCTGATTCAGATTCTACTTCTTGCAAAGAATATGAATTGGCCCGGGTGATACATGCCCATCAGTTATGTTCCGAATGCCGTTTTAGAGTGCTCTGTTCCTCGGGATCGGGGAACCAGGGGCCCGCTGAGCCATCCACCTCTGCGGATTCTGCTCCCCGCCTGGCGAGTTCCCTACAACCAACTCTTACTATGCATGCAGGTAACCTAAACGTGGCTTATCCTTCTTTGGAGGGTGGCTTGTTTCCTCCGGAGGTTACGACCTGGTTCCGCATGGCTATATCTTTGGCGCTGGGGCATTTACATCTCCCAGGAGTGTGTTTACTATATTGTCCATGTTCCGTTAATCAGGGCTCGTCAGGCGTTGGATCACGTGTTCCAGTTCAGCCCTCTGGCGGAGCGACTGCTCCTGAGGCTTCAGGGGGTGAACCTTCAGGCCAGGGTCATCATTTTCCCCGGCGGAGGTAAGTTTTGCCTTTCGTTGTAGACTGGCGTGCCTTCATGTTCTACTGAGGCACATTTTGGCGATGCTGGAGGATCCCACTCTTAATGGGGTGGTGGATCCTCAGTCTTCTGCTGCCAATGGCATGCATGATTAGATATAAGGGGATGAAGTAATCTTCTTATTGTCTTGTTTATTGATTATTTTTCCAGTTCTGAGCTTGAAAGACTCAGATTCCCGTTAGGCTGGTCCTACGGACGTGTCCGTTGTTCCTTGGCGATAACCTACGGGTTGCCTTATCTTTTATTTTAATTCAGTTAGGATGGATTTTATTTGGTTTAAAGCTAGATTTAGAGTTTTGTCGGTAAAGACCTGTGGTGCTAACAAGCCTTTTTTTTCCAGCGCACCCTTAAGACAACGCTGGTATTACGAGTTGTCTGAATGGCTGCGTTAGCCTCAGAAAAGTGAGTGTTGAGCCAAATTTAGCTCCACTTCAACCCTCAATACCAGCGTTGCTTAGGGTAGCGGTAAGCTGGAAAAACATGCTCGTGCACGATATCCCCATAGGAAACAATGGGGCTGGGCTGGCTGAAAAAAAAACTAACACCTGCAAAAAAGCAGCATTAAGCCCCATTGTTTCCTATGGGGAAACACTCTCTAAGTCTACACCTAACACCCTAATATGAACCCAGAGTCTAAACACCCCTAACCTTACACTTATTAACCCCTAATCTGCCGTCCCCGCTATCGCTGACACCTACATATTATTAACCCCTAATTTGCCGCTCCGGACACCGCCGCAACCTACATTATAGCTATGAACCCCTAATCTGCTGTCCCTAACATCGCCGACACCTAGATTATATTTATTAACCCCTAATCTGCCCCCCCCCCCCAATGTCGCCGCCACCTACCTACACTTATTAACCCCTAATCTGTCGACCGGACATCGCTGCCACTAAAATAAATGTATTAACCCCTAAACTGCCGCACTCCCGCCTCGCAAACACTATAATAAATTTTATTAACCCCTAATCTGCCCTCCCTAACATTGCCACCACCTATCTACAATTATTAACCCCTAAACTCCCGCCCCAACGTCGCCGCTACTATAATAAAGTTACTAACCCTAACACCCCTCTAACTTAAATATAATTTAAATTAAACTAACTAAATTTACTATCATTAAATAAATTATTCCTATTTAAAACTAAATACTTACCTATAAAATAAACCCTAATATAGCTACAATATAACTAATAGTTACATGGTAGCTATTTTAGGATTTATATTTATTGTACAGGCAACTTTGTATTTATTTTAACTAGGTACAATAGCTATTAAATAGGTAATAACTATTTAATAGCTACCTAGTTAAAATAATTACAAAATTACCTGAAAAATAAATCCTAACCTAAGTTACAAATACACCTAACACTACACTATCAATAAATTAATTAAATAAATTACCTACAATTATCTAAACTAAAATACAATTAAATAAACTAAACTATAATACAAAAAAACAAACACTAAATTACAGAAAATAAAAAAAATTACAAGAAGTTTAAATTAATTACACCTAATCTAAGCCCCCTAATAAAATAAAAAAGCCCCCCAAAATAATAAAATGCCCTACCCTATCCTAAATTACAAAGTAATCAGCTCTTTTACCAGCCCTTAAAAGGGCTTTTTGCGGGGCATTGCCCCAAAGTAATCAGCTCTTTTACTTGTAAATAAAAATACAATACCCCCCCAACATTACAACCTACCACCCACATACCCCTACTCTAAAACCCACCCAAACCCCCCTTAAAAAAACCTAACACTAACCCCCTGAAGATCTCTCTACCTTGAGTCATCTTCACCCAGTCGAGCCGAATTCTTTATCCAAGCGGGGCAGAAGAGGTCCTCCATCCGGTTGAAGTCTTCATCCAAGCGGGGCAGAAGAGGTCTTCCATCTGATTGAAGTCTTCATCCAAGTGGAATCTTCTATCTTCATCCATCCGGAGCGGAGCAGCAGGATTCTATCAGCCAATCGGAATTAAGGTAAGAAAAATATGATTGGCTGATTCAATCAGCCAATCAGATTGAAGTTCAATCTGATTGGCTGATCCAATCAGACAATTGTATTGAATCAGACAATTGTATTGACCTCGCATTCTATTGGCTGATTGGATCAGCCAATCGGATTGAACTTCAATCTGATTGGCTGATTGAATCAGCCAATCAGATTTTTCCTACCTTAATTCCGATTGGCTGATAGAATCCTATCAGCCAATCGGAATTCGAGGGACGCCATCTTGGATGACGTCATTTAAAGAAACCGTCATTCGTCGGGAAGTCGTCGGCCAGGATGGATGTTCCGCATCGGAATTCTTCAGGATGCTGCCACTCCGGATGGATGAAGATAGAAGATTCCGCCTGGATGAAGACTTCAATCGGATGGAAGACCTCTTCTGCCCCGCTTGGATGAAGACTTCAACCGGATGGAAGACCTCTTCTGCCCCGCTTGGATGAAGACTTCAACCGGATGGAAGACCTCTTCTGCCCCACTTGGATGAAGACTTCAACCAGATGGATAGATTAGGTGTAATTAGTTTAAACTTCTTGTAATTATTTTTTATTTTCTGTAATTTAGTGGGTTTTTTAGTATTATAGTTTAGTTTATTTAATTGTATTTTAGTTTAGATAATTGTAGGTAATTTATTTACTGATAGTGTAGTGTTAGGTGTATTTGTAACTTAGGTTAGGATTTATTTTTCAGGTAATTTTGTAATTATTTTAACTAGGTAGCTATTAAATAGTTATTAACTATTTAAAAGCTATTGTACCTAGTTAAAATAAATACAAAGTTGCCTGTAAAATAAATATAAATCCTAAAATAGCTACAATGTAACTATTAGTTATATTGTAGCTATATTAGGGTTATTTTATAGGTAATTATTTAGTTTTAAATAGGAATAATTTATTTAATGATAGTAAATTTAGTTAGTTTAATTTAAATAAATTATCCGGTCGGCAGATTAGGGGTTAATAAGTGGAGGTAGGTGGCGGCGATGTTGGGGGGGCAGATTAGGGGGTAATAAATATAATATAGGTGTCAGCGATGTTAGGGGCAGCAGATTAGGGGTTCATAGGGATAATGTAGGTGGCGGCGATGTCCGGTCGGAAGATTAGGGGTTAAAAAAATTTATTATAGGGTTTGCGATGTGGGGGGGGGGGCTCGGTTTAGGGGTTCATAGGTAGTTTATGGGTGTTAGTGTACTTTATAGCACAGTAGTTTAGAGCTTTATGTTCCAGCATTAGCCCATAAAACTCTTAACTACTGACTTTTTTTTGTGGTAGGAGTCTTGGCGGTAGAAGCTGTACCGCTCACTTCTTCCAAGACTCGTAATAACGGCATTAGGCAAATCCCATAGAAAAGATAGGATACGCAATTGAAGTAAGGGGATTTGCGGTATCCTGGAGTCGCGGAATGAAAGTGAATGGTAGACCCTTTCCTGCCTGACTCTAAATACCAGCGGGCGTTAAAAAGTAGCAGAACTCTAAATCTAGGCGTGTGTTTGTTATAATATTTCCTTTGGGAATCTTCTTCTCTGGAATTGATACTCGCGATTTTGTGGTTGCACTGTTTACTTCTATGGAAGTTTGTTCATAAGGACGTGTTTGTCTGTTGTTTATCTCTCCCTCTTAGGGGGTGAATTTTTGTGTCCTTGTCAGTGATGGAGGCCCTTGGTTTCAGGCTGGTCCTGACTGGGTACAAATCCTTCTGTCTTTAAGGCCTATCTCAGAAACGTGGCGCCTGCTATGCCTGGCTGGTCCGGTTATGGTGCCTTTCAATCTGGGACTCCGTTGAGATCCGCTGCAACATACTCTGTTGGTTCCGATTTTGCGGTATCTAGAGTGTTTCCTTTCCGTAGTTGGTTAGAAGTTGAAGTTCCTGGCGGTCTTGCCTTTCGAGGTTCCTTGGGATTGTCCTTTCAGAACTTGTTCCTTCTTGAGGTCTCTTCCTTCGGGTCTTCACTGTCTGGACTTCGTCCGTTTTTCTTGGTGGCTTTTTTGCCGTTTAAATTAGGAAGTTGAGGGCTCTTTTATGCTTCCGGGAGATCGTTGTTTCCATATTTAGGAACGATAGACTGTGGTCTCCTCCTTTCCAAGCTTTCGCTTATGGGTTTTCCCGCCAGGGTTCGGGATGCTCAGCATTCTTTTTCCTTGGATGTGGTCCTTCCGGAAGGATAATCTGAGAGGATATGGAGACTAGTCTTTTTTATACTCTTTTTTCGGATGAACTCTGTTCTCGTAATTATATCCCTTAGTCTAGGACTTTGTGTGTGTGGTCCTTGGTGCCTTTGGGCTCTAGAGTAGTTGCGTGACTATGGCCTAGCACTTTGTTGGTAGGCCGTTGGCCTCCTGCTAGGAGTGTTCTCTTCCCTTTGGGCTGGGAATTTATGAGTGAGTCCTGTACCCGTTTCTCCGGGTTAGCTCGGATTTGCATCCCCTGTGAGGTCTGATTTTTTTCAGCCGGGGTCCCGGGTCCAGGGATTCTTGTATCGGATCCTTATTGGATGTCTGGAGACTTATGATCCTGTGGACTGGTTCGGGACAACCCAGTTTTCAAGGGGGGGCTGATTTGTCCTTCGGATAGAGTGTGCTCCCTTTTACAGGGAGTTTTTCTCTGTTGTATTCAACAGTTGTGTCTGAATGATTCTTCATTTGGACTTTGACTCTACGGCCTCTCACGTCCTTGTGGGCATTTGAGCTGTTCCTTTTCTGTGCCCTCCCCTTTGGGGGGGGGGGGGGTAGTTTGACTTCTTCAGAAGTTGTGGTCCTGACTTGTGTGCAGGAGGAGCTGGGCCTTGCACAAGTTAGTGTGGCAGTCTCATAATCTGAGGGTTGTGTGTTTTGGCTTCTCACAATGCACTTGTTCTCGGAGCAAGTGTCTTTTATTTATGTGGAGGGAGCAGCAGTCTGCTGCTCTGTGGCTTGTTCGACCAACTCTTCATGTCAAGACTGTCAAATAGAATTGTGCCAGGTCTTCCTAGGGATTTATTTTGCACTTTTCTCTATACCATGTCCTAGGGGGTTCTCCTTGGATGTGCCTTATATTGGGAGGAGCGTATGGGTTGGCACCCGAGCTCTGTAATGGGGTGGGTAATTTCCCCCCCATTCTTCCATTCCCTGGGGGACTTGGGGTTGGGGTCATTTTGTTTCCCCTGTCTATCAGACATGCCTGTCGCTTGGGCTGGTCCGGTGTTTGGAGCAGGATTTTAAATCTGTTGCTCTGCTACTTTTGTCCTTGGGTCATCGAGGTTTGGTGAGCATTCCTTGAGGGCTCTGCTTCTTTTCCACGTTCAGGATATTGTGGGAAGGATTGGCGGCGTCCACTGGTTAGCTGGATGCCTAGCAAGCTCTAGGTTAGTGTTTGAATTTAACCTCATCTGCTTTCACTTGCTTGCAAGTACTCAAATTCCTAGAGTCATCTTCGGATGACAGCAGCGTGCAGTGTTTATTATAGGGTTTGCGATGTGGGGGGGGGGCTCAGTTTAGGGGTTCATAGGTAGTTTATGGGTGTTAGTGTACTTTATAGCACAGTAGTTAAGAGCTTTATGTTCCGGCGTTAGCCCATAAAACTCTTAACTACTGACTTTTTTTTTGCGGTATGAGTCTTGGCGGTAGAAGCTGTACCGCTCACTTCTTCCAAGACTCGTAATACCGGCGTTAGGCAAATCCTATAGAAAAGATAGGATACACAATTAAAGTAAGGGGATTTGCGGTAGCCTCGAGTCGCGGAAAGAAAGTGAGCGGTAGACCCTTTCCTGCCTGACTCTAAATACCAGCGGGCGTTAAAAAGCAGCAGAACTCTAAATCTAGGCGTGTGTTTGTTATAATATTTCCTTTGGGAATCTTCTTCTCTGGAATTGATACTCACGATTTTGTGGTTGCACTGTTTACTTCTACGGATGTTTGTTCATAAGGACGTGTTTGTCTGTTGTTTATCTCTCCCTCTTAGGGGGTGAATTTTTGTGTCCTTGTCAGTGATGGAGGCCCTTAGTTTCAGGCTGGTCCTGACTGGGTACAAATCCTTCTGTCTTTAAGGCCTATCTCAGAAACGTGGCGCCTGCTATGCCTGGTTGGTCCGGTTAGGGTGCCTTTCAATCTAGTCGTCTGGGACTCCATTGAGATCCGTTACGACATACTCTGTTGGTTCCGATTTTGCGGTATCTAGAGTGTTTCCTTTCCGTAGTGGGTTAGAAGTTGAAGGACTTAGATGCTTCATGCAGCCAGTTCCTGGCGGTCTTGCCTTTCGAGGTTCCTTGGGATTGTCCTTTCAGAACTTGTTCCTTCTTGAGGTCTCTTCCTTCGGGTCGACACTGTCTGGACTTCGTCCGTTTTTCTTGGTGGCTTTTTTGCCGTTTAAATTAGGAAGTTGAGGGCCGTGTGGCTCTTTTATGCTTCCGGGAGTTTGTTGTTTCCATATTTAGGAACGATAGACTGTGGTCTCCTCCTTTCCAAGCTTTCACTTAGGGGTTTTCCCACCAGGGTTCAGGATGCTCAGCATTCTTTTTCCTTGGATGTGGTCCTTCCGAAAGGATAATCTCAGAGGATATGGAGACTAGTCTTTTTTATACTCTCTTTTCGGATGAACTCTGTTCTCGTAATTATTTCCCTTAGTCTAGGACTTTGTGTGTGTGGTCCTTGGTGCCTTTGGGCTCTAGAGAAGTTGCGTGACTATGGCCTAGCACTTTATTGGTGGGCCGTTGGCCTCCTGCTAGGAGTGTTCTCTTCCCTTTGGGCTGGGAATTAAGAGTGAGTACTGTACCCGTTTCTCCGGGTTAGCCCGGATTTGCATCCCCTGTGAGGTCTGATTTTTTTCAGCCGGGGTCCCGGGTCCAGGGATTCTTGTATCGGATCCTTATTGGATGTCTGGAGACTTATGATCCTGTGGACTGGTTCGGGACGACCTAGTTTTCAAGAGGGGCTGATTTGTCCTTCGGATAGAGTGTGCTCCCTTTTACAGGGAGTTTTTCTCTGTTGTATTCAACAGTTGTGTTTGGATGATTCTTCATTCGGTCTTCGACTCTACGGCCTCTCACATCCTTGTGGGCATGTGTGCTGTTCCTTATCTGTGCCCTCCCCTTCTGACTTCTTCAGACGTTGTGGTCCTGCCTTGTGTGCAGGAGGAGCTGGGCCTTGTTAGTGCACGAGTTAGTGTGGCAGTCTCATAATCTGAGGGTCGTGTGTTCCGGCTTCTCACAAGGCACTTGTTCTCGGAGCAAGTGTCTTTTATTTATGTGGAGGGTGCAGCAGTCTGCTGCTCTGTGGCTTGTTCTTTCTCTATACCATATCCTAGGGGGTTCTCCTTGGATGTGCCTTTTATTGGGAGGAGCGTATGGGTTGGCACCTGAGCTCTGTAATGGGGTGGGTGATTTCCCCCCATTCTTCCATTCCCTTGGGGACTTGGGGTTGGAGTCATTTTGTTTCCCCTGTCTATCAGACATGCCTGTCGCTTGGTCTGGTCCGATGTTTGGAGCAGGATTTGAAATCTGTTGCTCTGCTACTTTTGTACTTGGGTCATCGAGGTTTGGTGAGCATTCCTTGAGGGCTCTGCTTCTTTTCCACGTTCAGGATATTGTAGGAAGGATTGGCGGTGTCCACTGGTAAGCTGGATGCCTAGCAAGCTCAAGGTTAGTGTTTGAATTTAACCTCATCTGCTTTCACTTGCTTGCAAGTACTCAAATTCCTAGAGTCATCTTCAGATGACAGCAGCGTGCAGTGTTTTGACTCTTCAAGTGCTGCCGTCAGGTGTTGTCCTATCTGGGCTTGCTGCACGAGGTTTACGGTTTCTGAATATTTGGATATTCTGAGCTGTCTGTAACGGTTTCTGGGGTCCTTCGTCTTCAGTTACTTTCTAGGGTGCGGATGCACTGTGTTTAGGGGAATATTCTCTTCTCTGTTTCAGTTTCTGGGTCTTGATCTGTGCGAACTGGGGTCTGCACGTTGCCTACCTTGTTCTGCGAGACCGGTTGAGTCTCTGTTGGCTTGGCCCTGGTTTCTCTGGCTTTTTTGCTTGGTGTTCTTGGGGCTTGTTTGGGCCCTATTTCTGGTTTGTGCCCTATTCAGGGTTCTCTGGAATCCTTTATTGGATGTCCTTTCCGTGTCCTTTCTGGAGACTATGGTTGTTTGATCCCTTTATCTAGTAAGGGGTGTGTTGTTAGGAGATCGACTGCCGGTTGACGGTGTCTCTTGGAGGCTTGTCGGCTCAGTCGAGTCTAGTTACTGCTGTCTCTAGCGAGGCTTATGGACTATCTGCGGGTCAGTGTCCTTGGGTCTTTTCCTTTTTTCAAAGTTTTTTGTCGGCTTCGGACGAAGCTGGGTTTTGTTGAGTAGGGGTTTTAGGCCTGGTGCCCTCAGTATGGGCCGCCTTTTGTACCCTCCCATTTTAGCATTTAGTGTCCTCTATAGCTTGGGTATTGTTTTACCAAAAGTAATGAATGCAGTTGTGAACTCTTTCCGTTTATGAAGAAAAACTTAAATTATGCTTACCTGATAATTTTCTTTTCTTCAGACGGAAAGAGTCCACAGCTCCCTGCTTGTAATTTTTCTGGGGGGGGGGGCGTCTGTTATTTTTGTTCTTCTGGCACCTTTTTACCCTATGTTTCTTCTACTGTTCCTTGTCCCTCAGCAGAATGACTGGGGGATGTGGGAAGTGGGAGAGGTATTTAAGCCTTTGGCTGGGGTGTCTTTGCCTCCTCCTGGTGGCCAGGTTCTGAATTCCCAAAAGTAATGAATGCAGCTGTGGACTCTTTCCGTCTAAAGAAAAGAAAATGATCAGGTAAGCATAATTTAAGTTTTTCCTTTACATTACTAAACAACCGGATACTTATATTAGTTATATTGCTAGAATATAACTCCAGCTATAGTGTGTCTGTTTGAGTACACCAGAGATTAACAAGCTGGTTACAGAGTGCTGTGTTATTTGTTACATTCCGTTTGCAGTAATGATCTTTAATTTGTTGCTTGTTAAATATAACTCAGCTACACTAAAGAAATCTCTATGGCCTAGATTTAGAGTTCGGCGGTAGCCGTCAAAACCAGCGTTAGAGGCTCCTAACGCTGGTTTTGGGCGCCCGCTGGTATTTGGAGTCAGTGATTAAAGGGTCTAACGCTCACTTTTCAGCCGCGACTTTTCCATACCGCAGATCCCCCTACGCCATTTGCGTAGCCTATCTTTTCAATGGGATCTTTCTAACGCTGGTATTTAGAGTCGTTTCTGCAGTGAGCGTTAGAGCTCTAACGACAAGATTCCAGCCGCCTGAAAATAGCAGGAGTTAAGAGCTTTCTGGCTAACGCCGGTTTATAAAGCTCTTAACTACTGTACCCTAAAGTACACTAACACCCATAAACTACCTATACACCCCTAAACCGAGCTCCCCCCACACCGCCGCCACTCGATTAAAATTTTTAACCCCTAATCTGCCGACCGCCACCTACGTTATACTTATGTACCCCTAATCTGCTGCCCCTATCCCCGCCGACCCCTGTATTATATTTATTCACCCCTAACCTGCCCCCCACAACGTCGCCGACACCTGCCTACACTTATTAACCCCTAATCTGCCGAGCGGACCTGAGCGCTACTATAATAAAGTTATTAACCCCTAATCCGCCTCACTAACCCGATCATAAATAGTATTAACCCCTAATCTGCCCTCCCTAACATCGCCGACACCTACCTTCAATTATTAACCCCTAAACTTCCGATCGGAGCTCACCGCTATTCTAATAAATGGATTAACCCCTAAAGCTAAGTCTAACACTAACACCCCCCTAAGTTAAATATAATTTTTATCTAACGAAATTAATTAACTCTTATTAAATAAATTATTCCTATTTAAAGCTAAATACTTACCTGTAAAATAAATCCTAATATAGCTACAATATAAATTATAATTATATTATAGCTATTTTAGGATTAATATTTATTTTACAGGCAACTTTGTAATTATTTTAACCAGGTACAATAGCTATTAAATATTTAAGAACTATTTAATAGTTACCTAGTTAAAATAATAACAAATTTACCTGTAAAAAAAATCCTAACCTAAGTTATAATTAAACCTAACACTACCCTATCAATAAAATAATTAAATAAACTACCTACAATTACCTACAATTAACCTAACACTACACTATCAATAAATAAATTAAACACAATTGCTACAAATAAATACAATTAAATAAACTAGCTAAAGTACAAAAAATAAAAAAGAACTAAGTTACAGAAAATAAAAAAATATTTACAAACAAAAGAAAAATATTACAACAATTTTAAACTAATTACACCTACTCTAAGCCCCCTAATAAAATAACAAAGCCCCCCAAAATAAAAAATTCCCTACCCTATTCTAAATTAAAAAAGTTACAAGCTCTTTTACCTTACCAGCCCTGAACAGGGCCCTTTGCGGGGCATGCCCCAAGAATTTCAGCTCTTTTGCCTGTAAAAGAATAAATACAATACCCCCCCCCCCAACATTACAACCCACCACCCACATACCCCTAATCTAACCCAAACCCCCCTTAAATAAACCTAACACTAAGCCCCTGAAGATCTTCCTACCTTGTCTTCACCATCCAGGTATCACCGATCCGTCCTGGCTCCAAGATCTTCATCCAACCCAAGCGGGGGTTGGCGATCCATAATCAGGTCCAGAAGAGGCTCCAAAGTCTTCCTCCTATCCGGCAAGAAGAGGACATCCGGACCGGCAAACATCTTCTCCAAGCGGCATCTTCGATCTTCTTCCATCCGGTGCGGAGCGGGTCCATCTTGAAGCAGGCGACGCGGATCCATCCTCTTCTTCCGATGTCTCCCGACTAATGACGGTTCCTTTAAGGGACGTCATCCAAGATGGCGTCCCTCGAATTCCGATTGGCTGATAGGATTCTATCAGCCAATCGGAATTAAGGTAGGAATTTTCTGATTGGCTGATGGAATCAGCCAATCAGAATCAAGTTCAATCCGATTGGCTGATCCAATCAGCCAATCAAATTGAGCTCGCATTCTATTGGCTGTTCCGTCAGCCAATCAGAAAATTCCTACCTTAATTCCGATTGGCTGATAGAATCCTATCAGCCAATCGGAATTCGAGGGACGCCATCTTGGATGACGTCCCTTAAAGGAACCGTCATTAGTCGGGAGACATCGGAAGAAGAGGATGGATCCGCGTCGCCTGCTTCAAGATGGACCCGCTCCGCACCGGATGGAAGAAGATCGAAGATGCCGCTTGGAGAAGATGTTTGCCGGTCCGGATGTCCTCTTCTTGCCGGATAGGAGGAAGACTTTGGAGCCTCTTCTGGACCGGATTATGGATCGCCAACCCCCGCTTGGGTTGGATGAAGATCTTGGAGCCAGGACGGATCGGTGATACCTGGATGGTGAAGACAAGGTAGGAAGATCTTCAGGGGCTTAGTGTTAGGTTTATTTAAGGGGGGTTTGGGTTAGATTAGGGGTATGTGGGTGGTGGGTTGTAATGTTGGGGGGGGGGGTATTGTATTTATTCTTTTACAGGCAAAAGAGCTGAAATTCTTGGGGCATGCCCCGCAAAGGGCCCTGTTCAGGGCTGGTAAGGTAAAAGAGCTTGTAACTTTTTTAATTTAGAATAGGGTAGGGAATTTTTTATTTTGGGGGGCTTTGTTATTTTATTAGGGGGCTTAGAGTAGGTGTAATTAGTTTAAAATTGTTGTAATATTTTTCTTATGTTTGTAAATATTTTTTTATTTTCTGTAACTTAGTTCTTTTTTATTTTTTGTACTTTAGCTAGTTTATTTAATTGTATTTATTTGTAGCAATTGTGTTTAATTTATTTATTGATAGTGTAGTGTTAGGTTAATTGTAGGTAATTGTAGGTAGTTTATTTAATTATTTTATTGATAGGGTAGTGTTAGGTTTAATTATAACTTAGGTTAGGATTTATTTTACAGGTAAATTTGTTATTATTTTAACTAGGTAACTATTAAATAGTTAATAACTATTTAATAGCTATTGTACCTGGTTAAAATAATTACAAAGTTGCCTGTAAAATAAATATTAATCCTAAAATAGCTATAATATAATTATAATTTATATTGTAGCTATATTAGGATTTATTTTACAGGTAAGTATTTAGCTTTAAATAGGAATAAGTTATTTAATAAGAGTTAATTAATTTCGTTAGATGTAAATTATATTTAACTTAGGGGGGTGTTAGTGTTAGGGTTAGACTTAGCTTTAGGGGTTAATACATTTATTAGAATAGCGGTGAGCTCCGATCGGAAGTTTAGGGGTTAATAATTGAACGTAGGTGTCGGCGATGTTAGGGAGGGCAGATTAGGGGTTAATACTATTTATGATAGGGTTAGTGAGGCGGATTAGGGGTTAATAACTTTATTATAGTAGCGCTCAGGTCCGCTCGGCAGATTAGGGGTTAATAAGTGTAGGTAGGTGTCGGCGACGTTGTGGGGGGCAGATTAGGGGTTAATAAATATAACATAGGGGTCGGCGATGTTAGGGCAGCAGATTAGGGGTACATAGGGATAACGTAGGTGGCGGCGTTTTACGGAGCGGCAGATTAGGGGTTAAAAAAAATATGCAGGGGTCAGCGATAGCGGGGGCGGCAGATTAGGGGTTAATAAGTGTAAGATTAGGGGTGTTTAGACTCGGGGTACATGTTAGGGTGTTAGGTGCAGACGTAGGAAGTGTTTCCCCATAGGAATCAATGGGGCTGCGTTAGGAGCTGAACGCTGCTTTTTTGCAGGTGTTAGGTTTTTTTTCAGCTCAAACAGTCCCATTGTTTCCTATGGGAGAATCGTGCACGAGCACGTTTTTGAGGCCGGCCGCGTCCGTAAGCAACTCTGGTATCGAGAGTTGCTTTTGCGGTAAAAATGCTCTACGCTCCTTTTTTGGAGCCTAACGCAGCATTTGTTTTAACTCTCGATACCAGAGTTAAATTTATGGTGCGGCCAGAAAAAAGCCCGCGGAGCGTTAACAGCCCTTTTACCGCCGAACTCCAAATTTAGGCCTTAGAATGGCAGTCTAAACAACACAAATACGGAATCTGTGATCTATTATAGTTTGACTCTGAAGTTGCTGTCCTCGCTTCTTGAACAAACCTCACAGTAAAGATTACCAGTTTATTACATCTTGTAACCACAGGCCAGGTAGTTTAACTTCAGTTTATTACATCTGGTAACCACAGGCCAGGTAGTTTAACTTCAGTTTATTACATCTGGTAACCACAGGCCAGGTAGTTTAACTTCAGTTTATTACATCTGGTAACCACAGGCCAGGTAGTTTAACTTCAGTTTATTACATCTGGTAACCACAGGCCAGGTAGTTTAACTTCAGTTTATTACATCTGGTAACCACAGGCCAGGTAGTTTAACTTCAGTTTATTACATCTGGTAACCACAGGCCAGGTAGTTTAACTTCAGTTTATTACATCTGGTAACCACAGGCCAGGAAGTTTAACTTCAGTTTATTACATCTGGTAACCACAGGCCAGGTAGTTTAACTTCAGTTTATTACATCTGGTAACCACAGGCCAGGTAGTTTAACTTCAGTTTATTACATCTGGTAACCACAGGCCAGGTAGTTTAACTTCAGCAGTAGGGGAATTAATGGAAAGTCTCTTAAAATAAAAAATGATGACTTACTTAAAGAAAAACAATTTAGAAGACCAAAATCAACGTGGTTTTACTTCAGGGAGATCATGTCAGATTAATCTAATTGATTTCTTTGATTATGTAACAAAAGTATTAGACCAGGGTGGAGCAGTTGATGTAGCATATCTAGATTTCAGCAAAGCATTTGACACCGTCACACACAACAAACTAATTCACCAACTGTATCTCCTTGGTCTAGACTCAAAAATTGTGAACTGGGTAGAATGATGGCTTAAAGGGACACTAAACCCAAAAATTTTCTTTCATGATTCAGGTAGATAATACAATTTTAAACAACATTCCAATTTACTTCTATTATCTAATTTGCTTCATTCTTTAAATATCCTTTGCTGAAGAAATAGCAATGCACATGGGTGAGCCAATCACACAAGGCATCTATTTGCAGCCACCAAGCAGCAGCTACTGAGCCTATCTAGATATGCTTTACAGCAAAGGATATCAAGAGAAATAAGCAAAATAGATAATAGAAGTACATTAGAAAGTTCTTTAAAATTGCATGCTCTTTCTAAATCATGAAAGAAAAAAATGTGGGTTTCGTGTCCCTTTAAGGACAGAAAACAAACACCTAGATTACGAGATTTGCGTTACGGTTTTAACACTGAAAAAATTGCCATTTCAGCGTAAAAACCGCAACGCAGCCATTACGAGTTTTGTCGGTATAGCTGTACTGCAAGCATTTTAGCCTTTAACACAACATCAATCCCGCACTCAAAAAAATTATGTTTTTGCGTGGGATTTCCATTGCTGGTATTACAGGTTGTGCAGTGAGGCTAAAATGCTTGCGTCCCAGCCTATACCGACACGATCCGTTCCGCTATCTGAAAGCAGTAGCTATGAGTTTTGCGCAACAAAACTGTTAAATAAAACTCAGAATTAAAATGTTACAATGTACACTAACACCCATAAACTGCCTATTAACTCCTAAACCGAGGCCCTTCTACATCGCAAACACTATAATAAAGTTATTAACCCCTAATCTGCCACTCCCAACATCGCTGCCACTAATAAAAGTTATTAACATCTCTTCCGCCGCTACCCGACATCGCCACCACTAAATAAATTTATTAACCCCTAAACCTCTGTCCTCCCACATCACCGCCACTAAATAAACCTATTAACCTCTTCCACCAGCCCCCCACATTGCAAAAAACTAAATTAAACTACAGGGAGTGCAGAATTATTAGGCAAGTTGTATTTTTGAGGATTAATTTTATTATTGAACAACAACCATGTTCTCAATGAACCCAAAAAACTCATTAATATCAAAGCTGAATAGTTTTGGAAGTAGTTTTTAGTTTGTTTTTAGTTATAGCTATTTTAGGGGGATATCTGTGTGTGCAGGTGACTATTACTGTGCATAATTATTAGGCAACTTAACAAAAAACAAATATATACCCATTTCAATTATTTATTTTTACCAGTGAAACCAATATAACATCTCAACATTCACAAATATACATTTCTGACATTCAAAACAAAAACAAATCAGTGACCAATATAGCCACCTTTCTTTGCAAGGACACTCAAAAGCCTGCCATCCATGGATTCTGTCAGTGTTTTGATCTGTTCACCATCAACATTGCGTGCAGCAGCAACCACAGCCTCCCAGACACTGTTCAGAGAGGTGTACTGTTTTCCCTCCTTGTAAATCTCACATTTGATGATGGACCACAGGTTCTCAATGGGGTTCAGATCAGGTGAACAAGGAGGCCATGTCATTAGATTTTCTTCTTTTATACCCTTTCTTGCCAGCCACGCTGTGGAGTACTTGGACGCGTGTGATGGAGCATTGTCCTGCATGAAAATCATGTTTTTCTTGAAGGATGCAGATTTCTTCCTGTACCACTGCTTGACGAAGGTGTCTTCCAGAAACTGGCAGTAGGACTGGGAGTTGAGCTTGACTCCATCCTCAACCCGAAAAGGCCCCACAAGCTCATCTTTGATGATACCAGCCCAAACCAGTACTCCACCTCCACCTTGCTGGCGTCTGAGTCGGACTGGAGCTCTCTGCCCTTTACCAATCCAGCCACGGGCCCATCCATCTGGCCCATCAAGACTCACTCTCATATCATCAGTCCATAAAACCTTAGAAAAATCAGTCTTGAGATATTTCTTGGCCCAGTCTTGACGTTTCAGCTTGTGTGTCTTGTTCAGTGGTGGTCGTCTTTCAGCCTTTCTTACCTTGGCCATGTCTCTGAGTATTGCACACCTTGTGATTTTGGGCACTCCAGTGATGTTGCAGCTCTGAAATATGGCCAAACTGGTGGCAAGTGGCATCTTGGCAGCTGCACGCTTGACTTTTCTCAGTTCATGGGCAGTTATTTTGCGCCTTGGTTTTTCCACACGCTTCTTGCGACCCTGTTGACTATTTTGAATGAAACTCTTGATTGTTCGATGATCACGCTTCAGAAGCTTTGCAATTTTAAGAGTGCTGCATCCCTCTGCAAGATATCTCACTATTTTTGACTTTTCTGAGCCTGTCAAGTCCTTCTTTTGACCCATTTTGCCAAAGGAAAGGAAGTTGCCTAATAATTATGCACACCTGATATAGGGTGTTGATGTCATTAGACCACACCCCTTCTCATTACAGAGATGCACATCACCTAATATGCTTAATTGGTAGTAGGCTTTCGAGCCTATACAGCTTGGAGTAAGACAACATGCATAAAGAGGATGATGTGGTCAAAATACTCATTTGCCTAATAATTCTGCACTCCCTGTATTAACCCCTAAACCTAACAACCCCCTAACTTTAAATTAAAATTACAATATCCCTATCTTAAATAAAAACTTACCTGTGAAATTAAAAAAAACCTAAGTTTAAACTAACAATTAACCTAACAACTATTATACTAAAACTAAAAAAATACCAATTAAATAAACTAAATTACACATTTTAAAAAAAATAACACTACTAAAAAAAATACTAAATTACAAAAAATAACAAACACTAAACAGCCAATAGGATTTTTTCAACCTTAATTTCCGATTGGCTGAGAGAATTCTATCAGCCAATCGGAATCTAAGGGACGCCATCTTGGATGACGTCATTTAAAGAAACCTTCATTCTGGAAGAAGACGTCGTAAGAAAAGGATGCTCCGGAAGATGGAGCCGCTCCGCGCCGGATGGATGAAGATAGAAGATGCCGTCTGGGTGAAGACTGCTGCAGGCTTGGATGAAGACTTCAGCCACTGCCGGCTTCTTGGAAGATGGATGTCGCATCT
Organism: Bombina bombina; assembly: GCF_027579735.1. Lineage (NCBI taxonomy): Eukaryota > Metazoa > Chordata > Amphibia > Anura > Bombinatoridae > Bombina > Bombina bombina. The sequence goes on from NC_069500.1 coordinate 435,016,896, forward strand.
TCAAAAATGTAAGTGGATCTTCAGGGGTTAGTGTTAGGATTTTTTAAGGGTTTATTGGGTGGGTTTTAGTTTTAGATTAGGGTTTGGGCTGCAATAGAGCTAAATGCCCTTTTAATGGCAATGCCCATCCAAATGCCATTTCAGGGCAATGGGGAGCTTAGGTTTTTTTAGTTAGGTTTTTATTTGGGGGGGTTGGTTGTGTGGGTGGTGGGTTTTACTGTTGGGGGGGGTTGTTTGTATTTTTTATTTACAGGTAAAAGAGCTGATTTAAGGGCTATTTGTAGTTTATTGTAGGTTAGGGTTTTTTTTTTATTTTGGGGGGGCTTTTTTATTTTCATAGGGCTCTTAGATTAGGTGTAATTAGTTTAAATCTTTGATAATTTCTTTTTTATTTTGTGTAACTTAGTGTTTATTTTTTTTGTAACTTAGTGTTTGTTATTTTTTGTAACTTAGTTGTTAGTTTTTTTATAACTTTGTAATTTTTAATTGTAGAATTAAATTATTTGAGTAGGGTTAAGTTTTTAAATATATAATATAGTTAATTTAATTTGTAGCTTATTGTAATTTTAGTATAACAGTTAGGGTAGATTAATTATTAGTTTAATATAGTTTAATGTAATTTTAGTATAACAGTTAGGGTAGGTTAATTATTAGTTTAATATAGTTTAATGTAATTTTAGTATAATTGTTAGGGTAGGTTAATTACTAATTTAATATAGTTTAATATAGTTTAATTTAAATCTAAAGATAAGTTTAAATTTATTATAAGATAGGGATGAGTTAATATTTAATGTAAAGTTAGCGGGTTGTTAGGTTTAGGGGTTAATAGTTTAATTTAGTTTATGGCGATGTGGGGGGCTGGCGGTTTAGGGGTTAATACATTTATTTTGTTGTGGTGGGCTCCGGGAGCGGCAGGATAGGGGTTAATAACTTTATGTAGGTGGCGGCGGTGTCGGGAGTGGCAGATTAGGGGTTAATAACTTTTATTTAGGTGTCATCGGTGTCCGGACGGCAGAATAGGGGTTAATAAGTATAATGTAGGTGGCGGCGGTGTCGGGAGTGGCAGATTAGGGGTGTTTAGACTCGGGGTACATGTTAGGGTGTTAGGTGTAAACGTAACTTTTATTCTCCCATAGGAATCAATTGGATATCGGGCAGCAGCGAACATAAGATTTCGCTGCTTTCAGACTCCCATTGATTCCTATGGCATCCGCCGCCTCCAGGGAGGCGGATTGAAAAGCAGGTAGGCTGGACCGGAATAGTGGTGAGTGTACCTGCTAGGAATTTGTTAACTAGCAAAAGTAGTCAGATAGTGCCGAATTTGCATTCGGAACATCTGTAGTGACGTAAGCACCGATCTGTGTCGGACTGAGACTGGAGGATCGTATGTTACGTCACAAATATCAACTTTTGCCGGTCTGTAGGCTTTGATAACTAAGGGGAATCAAGCTCTCCACAATTACGCTGCGGAATTCCAGCGTATTTGCGGTTAACGGCTTGATAAATAGGCCTCATAATGTAAACTTAGCTATGGTTATACTAGTTATGTACAGTGTGTGTGTGTGTGTGTGTGTGCGTATATATACACATTATAGAGGTTTGTACCTTTTAAAAAAAATTATGTTGTGGTCGACGGAATTCAAAATTGTGAGTTTACTGGTCCCTGAGGTCCGAAAGGGACCCCTGGTTTAAAGGGACTGTTAACACCAATTTTCAAATGACTGCATGTAATAGACACTACTATAAAGAATAATATGACAAACAAAATCCACAGCACCATACACTTGTAGCCATTTATTTATGATTTAAATAGGGCTTGTAATTTTAAAACACTTTCCAATTTACTTTTATCACCAATTTTGTATTGTTAGTATTCTTAGTTGAAAGCTAAACCTAGGAGGTTCATATGCTAATTTATTAGACCTTGAAGACTGCCTCTAATCTAAATGCATTTTGACCACTAGAGGGTATTAGTTCATGTGTTTCATATAGATAACATTGAGCTCATGCACGTGAAGTGACCTAGGAGTGAGCACTGATTGGCTAAAATGCAAGTCTGTCAAAAGAACTGAAATAAGGCAGCAGAAGCTTAGATACAAGGTAGTTACAGAGGTAAAACGTGTATTGTTATAACAGTGTTGGTTATGCAAAACTGGGGAATGGGTAATAAAGGGTTTATCTTTCTTTTTAAAGAACAAAAATTCTGGTGTTGACTGTCCCTTTAAATCTTCTCACATAGAGGTACAAAAGTATATAAGCAACGTTTTCGGGAGATTATCCCTTAGGGACAGTCAAGTCCAAAATTTTTTTTCATGATTTAAATAGGGCATGCGATTTTAACCAACTTCCCAATTTACTTTTATCACCAATTTTGTTTTGTTCTCTTGGTATTCTTAGTTGAAAGCTAAACCTAGGAGGTTCATATGCTAATTTCTTAGACCTTGAAGACTGCCTCTAATCTGAATACATTTTGACCACTAGAGGGCATTAGTTCACATTTTTCATATAGATAACATTGAGCTCATGCACGTAAAGTGACCTAGGAGTGAGCACTGATTGGCTAAACTGCATGTCTGTCAAAAGAACTGAAATAAGGGGGCAGTCAGCAGAAGCTTAGATACAAGATAATTACAAATGTAAAACGTGTATTATTATAACTATGTTGGTTATGCAAAACTGGGGAATGGGTAATAAAGGGGTTATCTTTCTTTTTAAACAACAAAAATTCTGGTGTTGTCATGCTCATAATTAAGGAATAATCTGCCGAAACATTGCTTATATACTTTTATACCCCTATATTAGAAGAAGCTTTAATAAACGGCTACAAGTGTACGGTGCTGTGGATTTTGTTTGTTGGATTTGCAAAGGGTATGCAGTCACCCTTTTTCCCACGAGCATCAAACTTACCAGTGGTGCTGTACACTTTCTTTTGGGATACTCTATAAAGAAGAATATGCAAAGATACTGATATAAAAATCCAGTGTAAAACCTTTTAGAAATTTACTTAGAAGCTCCCAATTTAGCACTGTTGATGAGGTTAGGCTGGGACACCCAGTGAAATGGGCTGAGAAAACATCTAAAGCAGACACTCCCCCCTCCCCTGCATATGAAAAGACTCATTAAACAAACAGGATTCTGTAGACATCAGTATACATCTAAAACTTTTGTTATTGTTTAGGAGTCTGAAAATCAGCACAATGTGATTTAAAAATAAGCAAAACTATACTTTGTTACAACAATACACTCAGATGGGCTATATAAATGGATCTTCTACAAAACATTTATGCAAAGAAAAATCCAGTGTACAATGTCCTTTTAACCCCTTGCTTTTGATCCACTTTGCCCCAATAATTCTTAATTTTGCTCAGCCTGCACTAGGCCATCCCTGGTGAGCTAACTTGTCTGTCAGCACTAGCTCCCCACCCAGCATATCTACTATAGTGCTATCTGTGCCTTGCATGTAGAGAGGAGTAAACCTAATCCTCCCTTCCTCCTATTCTGCACACAACACTTTATTTGTTCTTCTGTTGGGAAAGTGAAACAAGAAGGAGATATAAGCATTAGTCTGATATGTAATTGCAAACCATGTTACCTTTGTACTGACTTATTTTGCATATTTACCTAAATAAATGAATTAAAAACTACTACTAATAATAACAATATTAAAGATAATAAATACCTATAGTTTAGTGTCCAGTTTCCCCCTAATTAAGTTGCCAATATTTCAAAAACATTTGCCGGGACACTTTGCATCAGAGCAAGCAGAGGTAAGCCAAGGGTACTTGCCGCCTGGGTGCAGAAATATTTGCTGATGCCCCTCCCCAAACAGAAAAAAACACAGGAAAAATAGCTTATTGTAATTAATAGGGATTATAGTAATTGTAATATCTTTATATCTGCCAGTTAGTAAAGTTTATAAATACAATAAACTTAAAGCATAGAAAGATAGACATTGACAGTAGATAAGAAGATAGGATAGCCTTATGCATGTCCCATGCATTTTATAATTATCTTACAGTCCTTGTGTTTATCACCTCTATTGGAAGTGTATTCCATGAATCCACCACCTTTTCTGTAAAAAAAAATCTGCTTCCTTACATTTCTTATCAATTGGCTACCCTCTAATGTAAGATTGTTACCCCTTGTTTTGGAATTTGTTTTTTTGTGAATGAATGCTTTCAGCTTCCACTTTATTAAGTTTCTTCATATATTTCAAGGTTTCTGTCATGTCACCTCTTTTCTACTCTCCTCTAAATTATACATATTTAGATAGAGTTTTTCTTTGTACTCTCCTTGAAAAGCTGAATGATCAGTGAAATGTACGTCGGAGATTTGCGCTGCACATTTTTGTGACGTTACTGGAGGTGGGACTTATTGGTACACAGTTTGGTCAGCTCTAATATCATCAGTTAAGCGCTCATTGAGAGTGGACGTTTGTGCTTTGCCTTAGATCTGACTATATGGTGAACTAGTCCTATTATATACCTCTGTGAATGTTTCGTGTTGTGCATTTTATATTTTATAATAAATGGTAATTTTTTATATCCAACCATGATCTACTTGCTTACTTACCTGGGAGTGAGTGATTACACATATGCCTACATCCTGAGAACTCAGTTATAGCTCTTTTTCACGTGAGTAAGGTCCATACATAGTGGTAGATTTATTAATGGTCGAGCTGTTGCTAAAAAAAAGTGCACTGCCGCTAAGAGCTTTAATAGTCCAGGAATGGCCCTTGATCACGCCATCATCGGCTCCAGATCATCTTCAATTTCACGATACAAATGTAATATAGATTCACGATCAAGCCTGAATCTTTGATCTCTCTGTCTAAAAGGCCATGCAAACCAGCTCGTGGAAGGAATAAACGGGGTGCACACCTTCTTCTTCTTAATTGATTGTCCACATCTGCTTCTCTATTCTGTCTTCTACCCCTGATTTGCATCATACAGATAATAAACAAATACAGAAGTATCTCCATGGCTTCAATCAATAATGTAAGTTAATAGAGAGGCTTGACCCTTTTATATATCTGTTGACAGGCGTCTTTGTTGTACCTCCTATTGTTTTGTACTGTACAGTGCTTGCCACCTAAAAGGTGCCGAGGCAAAATACACAAGGTGGACACGAAAAAGTATTTAGTGGATAAATTGATTTGTTAGTACATTTGGATTATTGCGAGTTTGGTGTTGCATTATGCTTTTTTCATTACAAAAAACAGTGGGATCAAGGAGTAGAGGACCAGTTCGCTTCCAAGTTTAAAATTGCAGGTTTTGTCATAGTTGACTACTTTGTACATACGATTTTCTATGCGTGTGCAGATATTGATGCAAAAAAACTCACAGACATCTCATTGACTGCTTAGTACATGGGGCCCTATCATTCGTTTTTGGGTCCTATATGCATAAATTTGCTCATGGTAATACATTTTTACATCCCATTTATTTGCCCCTGTAATACTCCAGTCTTTTAATATAACTGCTCAGTTATCCCACCTTTCCTGGAACATCAAGTCTGTTGCACATTTTTGTATTGTCAGCAAACAAGCACACTTTCCTTTGGAGCCCACTTCTAATATCACTGATGAACATGTTAAACAAAACAGGCCCAAGAACTGACCCTTGGGGACAGTGATGTGCAGTCACTAGAGGCAGGTGAGGCAGTGCTTCACCTCTCATATGGGCAAAAAATATTTTTTTTTATTGGCTTTAAAAAAAAATTTTTTTTTTTTTTTCCCCAGCATTTTTTTTCTCTCACAGCTATATGTTGTGCAATGAAGAGGCACAAGCAGGTCTGCCCACCATTACACAACATTCTGCGCCACCTACTGGATGCAAGTGGTTAAGATCATTGCATGGCCCATTAACTGCTTATTTGAGGCAGTCCTATTTGGGTTGAACCAATCCAGCGAGAGGCATTAGTAAGTGGAACATAGGGTTGGGGCTGGATGTTAAATCATATAAAACAAAACAAAAACTGAAAAAAACAACTTTCATATATTTTGTTGCTGTGCTGTGAACCTGCTAGCTTTGCTAAAGTGAAAAAGAGAGTTCTGTTCTTCCCCTCTAAGTGCAGTGGAATGTGCCACTGTCACTTCCTGAATCCTTACAGAGCAGGAAGAGAGGCACAGAGAGCGCTGTTTCAGCCACATCTTATTGAAGTAAGATTTTACTGAAAGGGATTCTGTTAGTGAAAATGATAATTTAATGAATGTGGTTTAGTGTTTTTTTACTCTTTTACAGCAAAGGATCGTTTTTGTATTTTGTTTACTCAAACTTTACACCCACTAACTTAGCAGCTTGCCTCTGTGTGTGTGTGTGTGTCTCTCTCTATCTATCCATCTCTCTCCTATGTGTTGTTCTCCCCCATGGTCTCTTTCTCTCTCTGTCTCTCTTCCTCCCCCTCTGACTCTCATCCCTTATGTAATGAAAGAATCTATAAGCATAATTTGCAGCATTAAAGTAAAAAGTATGTTTTAAACATATTTTAATGGGCATGGATTTCTAGATCTCATAATCAGAGCAAGCATTGTGTTATCTGGCAAGAGTTTCTGTTACAATCCTTTTAGACTAAAATCAGATGTTTACTAAGTTGACCAGTTTTCCAAGACACCATTTAAAGGGACATGAAACCCATATGAAACCCATATGCAAATTTAATTAACTTTCCAATTTACATCTAATATCTAATTTTCTTCATTCTTTTGATGTCCTTTGTGTAAAATCATATCTAAATATGCTCAGTAGCTGCTGATTGGTGGCTACACATAGATACCTCATGTGATTGTGCATTGCTATTTCTTCAACAAAGGATATCTAAAAAATGAAGGCGTATCCTAGCCACTGCCTCACCAGCCTCTGACGTCACTGCACGTCACTGCTTGGGGAACACCACTAGTTACTGCCCCTACATTTGAATGTACTCCAGTAATTGAAACCCTCTGTCTTCTATCCTTAAAGGGACATTAAACCCTTTTTTCCCTTCATGATTCAGATAGAGCATACAGCTGTAAACATGTTTCCAGTTTACTTTACTATTATCAAATTTACTTAGTTCTGTTGGTATCCTTTGTTGAAAAGCAAACCTAGGCCTAGATTTGGAGTTCGGCGGTAAAAGGGCTGCTAACGCTCCGCGGGCTTTTTTCTGGCCGCACCATAAATTTAACTCTGGTATCGAGAGTTCAAACAAATGCTGCGTTAGGCTCCAAAAAAGGAGCGTAGAGCATTTTTACCGCAAATGCAACTCTCGATACCAGAGTTGCTTACGGACGCGGCCGGCCTCAAAAACGTGCTCGTGCACGATTCTCCCATAGGAAACAATGGGACTGTTTGAGCTGAAAAAAAACCTAACACCTGCAAAAAAGCAGCGTTCAGCTCCTAACGCAGCCCCATTGTTTCCTATGGGGAAACACTTCCTACGTCTGCACCTAACACTCTAACATGTACCCCGAGTCTAAACACCCCTATCCTTACACTTATTAACCCCTAATCTGCCGCTCCCACTATCGCTGACCCCTGCATATTTTTTTTAACCCCTAATCTGCCGCTCCGTAAACCGCCGCAACCTACGTTCTCCCTATGTACCCCTAATCTGCTACCCCTAACACCGCCGACCCCTATATTATATTTATTAACCCCTAATCTGCCCCCCACAACGTCGCCGACACCTGCCTACACTTATTAACCCCTAATCTGCCGAGCGGACCTGAGCGCTACTATAATAAAGTTATTAACCCCTAATCCGCCTCACTAACCCTATCATAAATAGTATTAACCCCTAATCTGCCCTCCCTAAAATCGCTGACACCTAACTTCAATTATTAACCCCTAATCTGCCGACCGGAGCTCACCGCTATTCTAATAAATGGATTAACCCCTAAAGCTAAGTCTAACCCTAACACTAACACCCCCCTAAGTTAAATATAATATTTATCTAACGAAATAAATTAACTCTTATTAAATAACTTATTCCTATTTAAAACTAAATACTTACCTGTAAAATAAACCCTAATATAGCTACAATATAAATTATAATTATATTATAGCTATTTTAGGATTAATATTTATTTTACAGGCAACTTTGTAATTATTTTAACCAGGTACAATAGCTATTAAATAGTTAAGAACTATTTAATAGTTACCTAGTTAAAATAATAACAAATTTACCTGTAAAATAAATCCTAACCTAAGATATAATTAAACCTAACACTACCCTATCAATAAAATAATTAAATAAACTACCTACAATTACCTACAATTAACCTAACACTACACTATCAATAAATTAATTAAACACAATTCCTACAAATAACTACAATTAAATAAACTAGCTAAAGTACAAAAAATAAAAAAGAACTAAGTTACAGAAAATAAAAAAATATTTACAAACATAAGAAAAATATTACAACAATTTTAAACTAATTACACCTACTCTAAGCCCCCTAATAAAATAACAAAGCCCCCCAAAATAAAAAATTCCCTACCCTATTCTAAATTAAAAAAGTTACAAGCTCTTTTACCTTACCAGCCCTGAACAGGGCCCTTTGCGGGGCATGCCCCAAGAATTTCAGCTCTTTTGCCTGTAAAAAAAAACATACAATACCCCCCCCCCAACATTACAACCCACCACCCACATACCCCTAATCTAACCCAAACCCCCCTTAAATAAACCTAACACTAAGCCCCTGAAGATCTTCCTACCTTGTCTTCACCATCCAGGTATCACCGATCCGTCCTGGCTCCAAGATCTTCATCCAACCCAAGCGGGGGTTGGCGATCCATAATCCGGTCCAGAAGAGGCTCCAAAGTCTTCCTCCTATCCGGCAAGAAGAGGACATCCGGACCGGCAAACATCTTCTCCAAGCGGCATCTTCGATCTTCTTCCATCCGGAGCGAAGCGGCAGGATCCTGAAGACATCCAGCGCGGAACATCCATCCGGACCGACGACTGAACGACGAATGACTGTTCCTTTAAGGGACGTCATCCAAGATGGCGTCCCTCGAATTCCGATTGGCTGATAGGATTCTATCAGCCAATCGGAATTAAGGTAGGAATTTTCTGATTGGCTGATGGAATCAGCCAATCAGAATCTAGTTCAATCCGATTGGCCGATCCAATCAGCCAATCAGATTGAGCTCGCATTCTATTGGCTGATCGGAACAGCCAATAGAATGCGAGCTCAATCTGATTGGCTGATTGGATCAGCCAATCGGATTGAACTTGATTCTGATTGGCTGATTCCATCAGCCAATCAGAAAATTCCTACCTTAATTCCGATTGGCTGATAGAATCCTATCAGCCAATCGGAATTCGAGGGACGCCATCTTGGATGACGTCCCTTAAAGGAACAGTCATTTCTTCGTTCAGTCGTCGGTCCGGATGGATGTTCCGCGCTGGATGTCTTCAGGATCCTGCCGCTTCGCTCCGGATGGAAGAAGATCGAAGATGCCGCCTGGATGATGACTTCAATCGGATGGAAGATCCTCTTCTGCCCCGCTTGGATGAAGACTTTGACCGGATCATGGACCTCTTCAGCCCCCGCTTGGGCTTGGATCAGGACATCGGAGGAGCTCTTCAGGACGGATCGGTGAACCTGGTATGGTGAAGACAAGGTAGGAAGATCTTCAGGGGCTTAGTGTTAGGTTTATTTAAGGGGGGTTTGGGTTAGATTAGGGGTATGTGGGTGGTGGGTTGTAATGTTGGGGGGGGGTATTGTATTTATTCTTTTACAGGCAAAAGAGCTGAAATTCTTGGGGCATGCCCCGCAAAGGGCCCTGTTCAGGGCTGGTAAGGTAAAAGAGCTTGTAACTTTTTTAATTTAGAATAGGGTAGGGAATTTTTTATTTTGGGGGGCTTTGTTATTTTATTAGGGGGCTTAGAGTAGGTGTAATTAGTTTAAAATTGTTGTAATATTTTTATTATGTTTGTAAATATTTTTTTATTTTCTGTAACTTAGTTCTTTTTTATTTTTTGTACTTTAGCTAGTTTATTTAATTGTATTTATTTGTAGGAATTGTGTTTAATTAATTTATTGATAGTGTAGTGTTAGGTTAATTGTAGGTAATTGTAGGTAGTTTATTTAATTATTTTATTGATAGGGTAGTGTTAGGTTTAATTATATCTTAGGTTAGGACTTATTTTACAGGTAATTTTGTTATTATTTTAACTAGGTAACTATTAAATAGTTCTTAACTATTTAATAGCTATTGTACATGGTTAAAATAATTACAAAGTTGCCTGTAAAATAAATATTAATCCTAAAATAGCTATAATATAATTATAATTTATATTGTAGCTATATTAGGATTTATTTTACAGGTAAGTATTTAGCTTTAAATAGGAATCATTTATTTAATAAGAGTTAATTTATTTCATTAGATAAAAATTATATTTAACTTAGGGGGGTGTTAGTGTTAGGGTTAGACTTAGCTTTAGGGGTTAATACATTTATTAGAATAGCGGTGAGCTCCGGTCGGCAGATTAGGGGTTAATAATTGAAGGTAGGTGTCGGCGACGTTGAGGGGGGCAGATTAGGGGTTAATAAATATAATATAGGGGTCGGCGATGTTAGGGGTAGCAGATTAGGGGTACATAGGGATAACGTAGGTGGCGGCGATTTGCGGTCGGAAGATTAGGGGTTAATTATTTTAAGTAGCTGGCGGCGACGTTGTGGGGGGCAAGTTAGGGGTTAAGAAATATAATATAGGGGTCGGCGGGGTTAGGGGCAGCAGATTAGGGGTACATAAGTATAACGTAGGTGGCGGTCGGCAGATTAGGGGTTAAAAATTTAAATAGAGTGGCGGCGATGTGGGGGGGACCTCGGTTTAGGGGTACATAGGTAGTTTATGGGTGTTAGTGTACTTTAGGGTACAGTAGTTAAGAGCTTTATGAACCGGCGTTAGCCAGAAAGCTCTTAACTCCTGCTATTTTCAGGCGGCTGGAATTTTGTCGTTAGAGCTCTAACGCTCACTTCAGAAACGACTCTAAATACCGGCGTTAGAAAGATCCCATTGAAAAGATAGGATACGCAATTGACGTAAGGGGATCTGCGGTATGGAAAAGTCGCGGCTGAAAAGTGAGCGTTAGACCCTTTAATCACTGACTCTAAATACCAGCGGGCGGCCAAAACCAGCGTTAGGAGCCTCTAACGCTGGTTTTGACGGCTACCGCCGAACTCCAAATCTAGGCCCTAGGTAGGCTCAGGAGCTGGAAGCTAGCTGCTAATCATTGACTGCACATATATGCCTCTTGCCATTGGCTTACTGATGTATTCAGCTGGCTCCCAGTAGTGCATTACTGCTCTTTCAACAAAACCTACAAAGAGAAAGAAGCAAATTTGATAATCAAAATTCATTGGAAAGTTGTTTAAAAATGTATGGTCTATCAGAATCATGAAATAAAAATGTTGTGTTTCATGTCCCATTAAGCCAGCATTCTACCCACTTAGCAATCTCAGCATCTACACTCCAAGGCAATACTTTTTTATGAATAAACACCTTGAGATTGTAATTTATTTAATTATGCATAGTACAACAACTTTGCAATATTCTTTATCCCCCCCCCCCCTTTTCTGTTATTTGTATCTGTAAATTGCGGCTTTTCCAGTTCTGTGTACTGAAAGTCAGTGTTCATAGCAGGGATAGCTTTTCCTAATCTGCTTCAGCAGAGCTGATAAGCGAGATACTGCAAAACAAAGCAGGTTTTGCTAACAAAATGACCATGGCTATTTGTTTCTACTCCCAATAAGGCAAGTGGTGGGTGGAGTTTGCCAATTGACAAAAATTACAGCAAACAAGGTGTTAATATATAACAAAAATCACCCTCACCTAATACGTTAATTTATTACATGACTACAGAAAAATCTAGTTATTACAATTTGTTTACTGTCCCTTTAAGCCTTAGTAACAGTAACTGTCATTTAGTGTAAGGGCTGAAAAGTTCACCTGACCAAGTCATATTTCTTGCATGCTCCTGATAGAGCTAATACATTGTTGACAGAATTCTTGACACAATAGAGAATATATTTAGGCTGAAAATGTCATTGTATGACTGTCACCTTACATTACTGCGTGCAATTTACAACAAAAGGTCTCTGAGAAGCTCAGTGGATGTGTCACTTTAAAGCAATTCCTGTTCTCAGTGATTATCTGACATTATTGTGGGACTAATAATTATGTTATGCTAACATAATTAGTATCAGAATAATGTGTAAATGTGTTATGTTCTAAACTAGTTGCTTAATTATTTTTAAAAAGTGTAATGTTTTAGTCTTTATAATGTAATGGGTGCCGCCATGTTGTAAGGTAGGTTTCTCTTGGTTAAGAAGCCTGTTATATTATGTAATTTGCTGAGGCCATTAAGGTATTTGTATAAATAAGTAACTGAAGTAAACAATGGCTGTGTAGTCTGCATGGCTAATTGTCACAGAAAAGGGTAAGCTGATCTTGGTATGGCGGCACTATGTCTCTTAGGGAACCAAGCTGAATAATTGCCTACCTTTTACTCTGGTTGCACTAATCACTTTCACTTAAAAAAGAAAATGAACCCAAAATAGTCTAATAACGCACATGCAAGTTAAAAAGCTCTACTTGCTTCGGCAATTATATTGCCTTTCTCAAGATCAAATCAATAAAAAGCATGCAAAGTAAGCTGTGTTTGCCTAGCCTCAAAACACTCCTATACATAGTGGTATGACCCTGCCTACCTGTCTCCTGACACACCCTCTTACATGTGTCTGGAGTTACATACATCAGAGCCACCTTATTGTTCACTACAATGGGGCAAATATTGTCATGAAATTCGCCAAATGTATGTATGTATTGGATACTTGAAAAGCGCGGCTAATCACCCTTAAGGGTCTCAAGGCGCTGCTCATTTTATCAACCTCGGAAGGATGAAAGGCTGAGTGGACCTCACCGGGGATTGAACCTGCAACCCTTGGGTTGCTACAGAACTCAGCCACAGTGCCTTAGCATGCTGAGCTATCTGTCCGGCCAAATCAAATATTATATTAAATAAACAAAAAATGAAACATAAAAATTGGAAACTAAAAAATTGGAAACTTACAGTTAAATTACAGTAAAAATAGTACTAACTAAATAATGCAAGTAAATTACCATGGGCCAGATTACAAGTGGAACGCAAAATATTGCTTTCACAAGGGCGATATTTGCGCTCCACTTTGTAATACCAGCGCACGCAAATGTGCACTCATATTACAAGTTAGGTGCAATGCGAACGCTACCTCGCGTTCGCATTGCATGGAAGCATTGCGCTCACAAGAGCGTGCTTGCATAGGCTCCAATGTGAGACACAGCATGAGAAACTAGTGCAGCGAAGGGGGTGCGTTGCGTAGCGATGGGTAACAAATTTAAATATATATGTATATGAATATACACATATTAACACATAAATATATATGTATATAAGCATATACATATATGCTGATAGATATTTATCCGTTACCCCTACCCTTGGTTACTTTGAGGTCCATGAGTAATTTTTTTAGATTGATGAGTGCCAACAGATAACCAGTTACATTGCTGGATTCACCACATGCACCTTCATTGGTGTTTACTTCCACGGCCAGCTGCATATGTTTGTTTGGTGTTTTTAAGGGTTTAATGTTTTTAATTGTAACTTAATAAAAGTGAATTTTTATCCACCTTCTTGACTCTTTCACATACTTCATACATGAAGATTACCCTAAATTGATGATTGTGAGTTGATGGGGGGTAGTTATCAAGCCGTCAACCTCAAATACGCTGGAATTCCGCAGCGTATTTGTGGCGAAGCTGATTCGTCTTAGTTATCAAAGGCTAGAGACCGGCAAAAGTAGAATATAGTGACGTAAACTTCGATCCGCCGGACTCAGTCCGACACAGATCGATTCTTACGTCACTCCAGATGTTCCGCACACAAGTTCGGCACAATCTGACTACTTTTGCTAGTTATCAAAAAACTAGCAGGTACGCTCGGCACTTTTCCGGCCCAGCGTACCTGGTTTTCAAACCGCCACCCTGGAGGCGGCGGATCCCCTAGGAATCAATGGGAGTCTGACCATAGCGAAAGTACAAGTTTGCTGCTGCCAGATATCCCATTGATTCCTATGGGAGCTGTCTACACCTAACACCCTAACATGTACCCCGAGTCTAAACACCCCTAATCTGTCCCCCCTACACCGCCGCAACTAAATAAAGTTATTACCCCCTAAACCGCCGCTCCCGGAGCCCACCGCAACTATAATAAATGTATTAACCCCTAAACCGCCGCTCCCGGAGCCCACCGCCACCTACATTATACCTAGTAACCCCTATCCTGCCCCCCTATACCGCCGCCCTCTAAAATAAAGTTATTAAACCCTATCCTGCCGATCCCGCACCTCGCCGCAACTAAATAAATAGTTTAACCCCTAAACCGCCGCTCCCGGACCCTGCCGCAACTTATATTAAATTTATTAACCCCTAATCTGCCCCCCCCTACACCTTTGCCACCTATAATACATTTATTAACCCCTATCCTGCCCCCCACTACACCACCGCCACTGTAATAAATTTATTAACCCCTAAACCTAAGTCTAACACTAACCCTAACACCCCCCTAACTTAAATATTAATTAAATAAATCTAAATAATATTTCTATTATGAACTAAATTAATCCTATTTAAAACTAAATACTTACCTTTAAAATAAACCCTAATATAGCTGCAATATAAATAATAATTATATTGTAGCTATTTTAGGATTTATTTTTATTTTACAGGCATCTTTCAATTTATTTTAACTAGGTACAATAGCTATTAAATAGTTATTAACTATTTAATAGCTTACCTAGCTAAAATAAAGAGAAATTTACCTGTAAAATAAAAACTAACCTAAGTTACAATTACACCTAACACTACACTATACTTTAATAAATTATTCCTATTTAAAACTAAATACTTACCTGTAAAATAAACCCTAAGATAGCTACAATGTAATTAATAATTACATTGTAGCTATTTTAGGAATTATATTTATTTTACAGGTAACTTTGTATTTATTTTAGCTAGTTAGAATAGTTATTAAATAGTTATTAACTATTTAATAACTACCTAGCTAAAAGAAATACAAAATTACCTGTAAAATAAATCCTAACCTAAGTTACAATTAAACCTAACACTACACTATCATTAAATAAATTAAATAAATTAACTACAAATAACTACAATTAAATACAATTACATAAACTAACTAAAGTACAAAAAATAAAAAAAGCTAAGTTACAAAAAATAAAAAAAATAGGTTACAAACATTTAAAAAATATTACAACAATTTTAAGCTAATTACACCTAATCTAAGCCCCCTAACAAAATAACAAACCCCCCCAAAATAAAAAAAAGCCCTACCCTATTCTAAATTAAAAAAGTTCAAAGCTCTTTTACCTTACCAGCCCTTAAAATGGCCTTTTGTGGGGCATGCCCCAAAGAATTCAGCTCTTTTGCATGTAAAAGAAAAATACGACCCCCCCAACATTAAAACCCACCACCCACATACCCCTAATCTAACCCAAACCCCCCTTAAAATAACCTAACACTAATCCCCTGAAGATCATCCTACCTTGAGTCGTCTTCACTCAGCCGAGCAGCAATGAAACCGAAGAGGAGATCCGGAGTGGCAGAAGTTATCCTCCAAGGGGCGCTGAAGAAATCTTCCATCCGATGAAGTGATCCTCCAGTCGGCGCTGAAGAAGTCTTCCATCCGGGCGATGTCATCTTCCAAGAGGCGCTGAAGAAGTCTTCTATCCGGGCGATGTCATCTTCCAAGCGGGGTCTTCAATCTTCATCCTGCCGACGCGGAACATCCTTCTTTATCGACGGACTACCGACGAATGAAGGCTCCTTTAAGGGACGTCATCCAAGATGGCGTCCCTTCAATTCCGATTGGCTGATAGGATTCTATCAGCCAATCGGAATTAAGGTAGGAAAAATCTGATTGGCTAATTGAATCAGCCAATCAGATTCAAGTTCAATCCGATTGGCTGATCCAATCAGCCAATCAGATTGAGCTTGCATTCTATTGGCTGATCGGAACAGCCAATAGAATGTGAGCTCAATCTGATTGGCTGATTGGATCAGCCAATCGGATTGAACTTAAATCTGATTGGCTGATTCAATCAGCCAATCAGATTTTTCCTACCTTAATTCCAATTGGCTGATAGAATCCTATCAGCCAATCGGAATTGAAGGGACGCCATCTTGGATGACATCCCTTAAAGGAGCCTTCATTCGTCGGTAGTCCGTCGGTAAAGAAGGATGTTCCGCGTCGGCAGGATGAAGATTGAAGACCCCGCTTGGAAGATGACATCGCCCGGATAGAAGACTTCTTCAGCGCCTCTTGGAAGATGACATCGCCCAGATGGAAGACTTCTTCAGCACTGACTGGAGGATCACTTCATCGGATGGAAGATTTCTTCAGCGCCCCTTGGAGGATAACTTCTGCCACTCCGGATCTCCTCTTCAGTTCCATCGCTGCTCGGCTGAGTGAAGACGACTCAAGGTAGGATGATCTTCAGGGGATTAGTGTTAGGTTATTTTAAGGGGGGTTTGGGTTAGATTAGGGGTATGTGGGTGGTGGGTTTTAATGTTGGGGGGGTCGTATTTTTCTTTTACAGGCAAAAGAGCTGAATTCTTTGGGGCATGCCCCACAAAAGGCCCTTTTAAGGGCTGGTAAGGTAAAAGAGCTTTGAACTTTTTTAATTTAGAATAGGGTAGGGCATTTTTTTTTGGGGGGGGGGTTGTTATTTTATTAGGGGGCTTAGATTAGGTGTAAGTAGCTTAAAATTGTTGTAATATTTTTAAAATGTTTGTAACTTATTTTTTTTATTTTTTGTAACAGTTCTTTTTTTATTTTTTGTACTTTAGTTAGTTTATGTAATTGTATTTAATTGTAGTTATTTGTAGTTAATTTATTTAATTAATTTAATGATAGTGTAGCGTTAGGTTTAATTGTAACTTAGGTTAGGATTTATTTTACAGGTAATTTTGTATTTCTTTTTGCTAGGTAGTTATTAAATAGTTAATAACTATTTAATAACTATTCTAACTAGCTAAAATAAATACAAAGTTACCTGTAAAATAAATATAAATCCTAAGATAGCTACAATGTAATTATTAATTACATTGTAGCTATCTTAGGGTTTATTTTACAGGTAAGTATTTAGTTTTAAATAGGAATAATTTATTTAAGTATAGTGTAGTGTTAGGTGTAATTGTAACTTAGGTTAGTTTTTATTTTACAGGTTAATTTCTCTTTATTTTAGCTAGGTAAGCTGTTAAATAGTTAATAACTATTTAATAGCTATTGTACCTAGTTAAAATAAATTGAAATTTGCCTGTAAAATAAAAATAAATCCTAAGATAGCTACAATATAATTATTATTTATATTGTAGCTATATTAGGGTTTATTTTACAGGTAAGTATTTAGTTTTAAATAGGATTAATTTAGTTCATAATAGAAATATTATTTAGAATTATTTAATTAATATTTAAGTTAGGGGGTGTTAGGGTTAGTGTTAGACTTAGGTTTAGGGGTTAATAATTTTATTACAGTGGCGGCGGTGTAGTGGGGGGCAGGATAGGGGTTAATAAATTTATTATAGGTGGCGACGGTGTAGGGGGGCAGGATAGGGGTTAATAAATTTAATATAGGTTGCGGCGGGGTCAGGGAGCAGCGGTTTAGGGGTTAAACTATTTAGTTGTGGCGAGGTGCGGGATCAGCAGGATAGGGGTTAATAACTTTATTATAGAGGGCGACGGTATAGGGGGGGCAGGATAGGGGTTACTAGGTATAATGTAGGTAGCAGCGGTGTCCGGGAGCGGCGGTTTAGGGGTTAATACATTTATAAGAGTTGCGGCGGGGTCTAGGAGCGGCGGTTTAGGGGTTAATACATTTATAAGAGTTGCGGCGGGGTCTAGGAGCGGCGGTTTAGGGGTTAATACATTTCTAAGAGTTGCTGCGGGGTCTAGGAGTGGCGGTTTAGGGGTTAGTAACTTTATTTAGTTGCGGGGGGCTCCAGGGGCACCGGTATAGGGGGTAGAACAGTGTAGTTTAGTGTGGGTGCTTAGTGACAGGCTAGCAAAAAAGCTGTAAAAAAGCCGAAGAGCAGCAAGATCGGATGAGTGATAACTCTCACAGTCCGCTGCTCATCGCCCCGTACTTGGTGCGCGGCTTTTTGACAGCTTTTTTGATAACTTAGGCAAATTTTTGCAGGTCCGCGGCGGCGATGCGAGGCGAGCTTAGGCGGGCTTATTGGGGCGGCAAAGGCAGGAAAAGTAGACACGTTGATAACTACCCCCCGATGAGTGCTATTTAAGTACACTCTTTTTCTAGTGTGACATTCACACTACTACCCCATTTCTTGTCTCTTCTGTGTACAGCACCTCCCCTTAGGAATATTGAACTACTATGAGTATTTCATAATACTCCTCAGCTATATACCTCTGAGGGGTCAACTCCCAGGTAGTGCCGTTATTTTCTCTACCCTTTACTAATTATACAGAAAAAGAACTGCTATAAATTCTGTACCGCATTACACTAGCTCCCACCACCACTCTACTAAAAAGCCATACCAGTAAGGGAATTCCTACAGCTAAGGAGAAATTGCTCTGACATGGAAACTTATAGATTAAGAGCAAAGGAGTTAAGAATAATATTAAAGTAGAGGGGATACCCAGCGAAAAGCATTTGTAAAGCATATCAAAGGGCTGTCCATACAGAAAGGGACAGCCTTTTAGTAACAAAACGACAAAAAACTGGTCAAGAGACTGTGAGATTTATAGGGACGTTTAACAAATGTCACAATGAAATCTTAGAAGCATTGAACAAACATGTTGACATCTTAAAATCAGATGATGAAATTGCAAATATAATAGGTGATAGAATAGCTGTCAGCTGGCGCAGGTCACAGACTTTGCGTGACAAACTGGTATGTAGCCATCTGTCAAGGAAGAAACCGAAGAGTAAAGATGGACTAAAGGGAATATACCAATGTGGAACCTGATCCTATTGTAAATACATTAGAAATGTGACAGAATTGGAGATACATCCTCATGGCAAAAGGTACATTACTGATCTATTCACCTGTAGGTCTAAATATTTGATATATTGTACTGAATGTACCTGCCATAAAAGATATGTTGGCATATCCTCCGTTAATTTAGGACCCGTATTGGGGAATATATTTCTTCTGTTATGTGTGATCAGTCCACGGGTCATCATTACTTCTGGGATATAACTCCTCCCCAACAGGAAATGCAAGAGGATTCACCCAGCAGAGCTGCATATAGCTCCTCCCCTCTACGTCAGTCCCAGTCATTCTCTTGCACCCAACGACTAGATAGGATGTGTGAGAGGACTATGGTGATTATACTTAGTTTTTATGACTTCAATCAAAAGTTTGTTATTTTAAAATAGCACCGGAGCGTGTTATTACTTCTCTGGCAGAGTTTGAGGAAGAATCTGACAGAGATTTTTTACTATGATTTTAACCGGAGTCGTTAAGATCATATTGCTGTTCTCGACCATCTGAGGGAGGTAAAGGCTTCAGATCAGGGGACAGCGGGCAGATGAATCTGCATTGAGGTATGTGGCAGTTTTTATTTTCTGAATGGAATTGATGAGAAATAGCCTGCCATACCGTTAAAATGACATGTATGTATACACTTCAGTATTCTGGGGATGGTATTTCACCGGAACTACTGTGTTAAAGGTCACTAATCCTTTTAATAACTATTCTCATGTTAAACGTTTTTGCTGGAATGTAGAATCGTTTACATTGCTGAGGTACTGTGTGAATAAATATTTGGGCATTATTTTCCACTTGGCAGTTTTTTGCTTTAATTGTGACAGTTTCGTTTCTCTTCACTGCTGTGTGGGAGAGGGAGGGGCCGTTTTTGGCGCTCTTTGCTACGCATCAAAAAATTCCAGTCAGCTACTTTTATATTTCCTGCATGATCCGGTTCATCTCTGACAGATCTCAGGGGTCTTCAAACTTCTTTGAAGGGAGGTAAATTCTCTCAGCAGAGCTGTGAGAATTCTTATAGTGACTGTGAATAAAAAACGTTGTTTTGTTTTCTTATGTACAAATTTAATTAGTGTTGTTTTTTACTAATGGGAACAAACCTTTGCTAAAAGTTGTGTTGTTTTAAAGTTTGATGCTATAACTGTTTTTTCAGTTCATTATTTCAACTGTCATTTAATCGTTAGTACCTCTTTGAGGCACAGTGCGTTTTTTTGCTAAAAAAGATTATAACCAAGTTGTAAGTTTTTTTGCTAGTGTGTTAAACATGTCTGACTCAGAGGAAGATATCTGTGTCATTTGTTCCAATGCCAAGGTGGAGCCCAATAGAAATTTATGTACTAACTGTATTGATGCTACTTTAAATAAAAGTCAATCTGTACAATGTGAACAAATTTCACCAAACAGCGAGGGGAGAGTTATGCCGACTAACTCGCCTCACGCGACAGTACCTGCATCTCCCGCCCGGGAGGTGCGTGATATTTTGGCGCCTAGTACATCTGGGCGGCCATTACAGATAACATTACAAGATATGGCTACTGTTATGACTGAAGTTTTGTCTAAATTACCAGAACTAAGAGGCAAGCGTGATCACTCTGGGGTGAGAACAGAGTGCGCTGACAATGCTAGGGCCATGTCTGATACTGCGTCACAGCTCGCAGAGCATGAGGACGGAGAGCTTCATTCTGTGGGTGACGGTTCTGATCCAAACAGATTGGACTCAGATATTTCAAATTTTAAATTTAAATTGGAGAACCTCCGTGTACTACTAGGGGAGGTCTTAGCAGCTCTCAACGATTGTAACACCGTTGCAATACCAGAGAAACTGTGTAGGTTGGATAAATACTTTGCGGTACCGGCGAGTACTGACGTTTTTCCTATACCTAAGAGACTAACTGAAATTGTTACTAAGGAGTGGGATAGACCCGGTGTGCCGTTCTCACCCCCTCCAATATTTAGAAAGATGTTTCCAATAGACGCCACCACTCGGGACTTATGGCAAACGGTCCCCAAGGTGGAGGGAGCAGTTTCTACTTTAGCTAAGCGTACCACTATCCCGGTGGAGGATAGCTGTGCTTTCTCAGATCCAATGGATAAAAAATTAGAGGGTTACCTTAAGAAAATGTTTGTTCAACAAGGTTTTATATTACAACCCCTTGCATGTATCGCGCCGATTACGGCTGCGGCAGCATTTTGGATTGAGTCGCTTGAAGAGAACCTTAGTTCCTCTACGCTAGACGACATTACGGACAGGCTTAGAGTCCTTAAACTAGCTAATTCTTTCATTTCGGAGGCCGTAGTACATTTAACCAAACTTACGGCTAAGAACTCAGGATTCGCCATACAGGCACGCAGGGCACTGTGGCTAAAATCCTGGTCAGCTGATGTTACTTCTAAGTCCAAATTACTTAATATACCTTTCAAGGGGCAGTCCTTATTCGGGCCCGGTTTGAAAGAAATTATCGCTGACATTACGGGAGGTAAGGGCCACGCCCTACCTCAAGACAAGGCCAAAGCTAAGGCTAGACAGTCTAATTTTCGTCCCTTTCGGAATTTCAAGACAGGAGCAGCATCAACCTCCACTGCACCAAAACAGGAAGGAGCTGTTGCTCGTTACAGGCAAGGCTGGAAGCCTAACCAGTCCTGGAACAAAAGCAAGCAGGCCAGGAAACCTGCTGCTGCCCCAAAGACAGCATGAACCGAGAGCCCCCGATCCGGGACCGGATCTAGTAGGGGGCAGACTCTCTCTCTTCGCCCAGGCCTGGGCAAGAGATGTTCAGGATCCCTGGGCACTAGAGATCATATCTCAGGGATACCTTCTAGACTTCAAATTATCTCCCCCAAGAGGGAGATTTCATCTGTCAAGGTTGTCAACAAACCAGATAAAGAAAGAAGCGTTTCTACGCTGCGTACAAGATCTGTTAACAATGGGAGTGATCCATCCGGTCCCGTGGTCGGAACAAGGACAAGGGTTCTACTCAAACCTGTTTGTGGTTCCCAAAAAAGAGGGAACTTTCAGGCCAATCTTAGATTTAAAGACTCTAAACAAATTCCTAAGAGTTCCATCGTTCAAAATGGAAACTATTCGGACAATCTTACCCATGATCCAAGAGGGTCAGTACATGACCACAGTGGATTTAAAGGATGCTTACCTTCACATACCGATCCACAAAGATCATCACCGGTATCTAAGGTTTGCCTTCTTAGACAGGCACTACCAGTTTGTAGCTCTTCCATTCGGATTGGCTACGGCTCCAAGAATCTTCACAAAGGTTCTGGGTGCCCTTCTAGCGGTACTAAGACCGCGAGGGATTTCGGTAGCTCCGTACCTAGACGACATTCTAATACAAGCTTCAAGCTTTCAAACTGCCAAGTCTCATACAGAGTTAGTTCTGGCATTTCTAAGGTCGCATGGATGGAAAGTGAACGAAAAGAAGAGTTCTCTCTTTCCTCTCACAAGAGTTCCATTCTTGGGGACTCTTATAGATTCTGTAGAAATGAAGATTTACCTGACAGAAGACAGGTTAACAAAACTTCAAAATGCATGCCGCGTCCTTCATTCCATTCAACACCCGTCAGTAGCTCAATGCATGGAGGTGATCGGCTTAATGGTAGCGGCAATGGACATAGTACCTTTTGCACGCCTACACCTCAGACCGCTGCAATTATGCATGCTAAGTCAGTGGAATGGGGATTACTCAGATTTGTCCCCTACTCTGAATCTGAATCAAGAGACCAGAAATTCTCTTCTATGGTGGCTTTATCGGCCACACCTGTCCAGGGGGATGCCATTCAGCAGGCCAGACTGGACAATTGTAACAACAGACGCCAGCCTACTAGGTTGGGGCGCTGTCTGGAATTCTCTGAAGGCTCAGGGACTATGGAATCAGGAGGAGAGTCTCCTACCAATAAACATTCTGGAATTGAGAGCAGTTCTCAATGCCCTTCTGGCTTGGCCCCAGTTAACAACTCGGGGGTTCATCAGGTTTCAGTCGGACAACATCACGACTGTAGCTTACATCAACCATCAGGGAGGGACAAGAAGCTCCCTAGCAATGATGGAAGTATCAAAGATAATTCGCTGGGCAGAGTCTCACTCTTGCCACCTGTCAGCAATCCACATCCCGGGAGTGGAGAACTGGGAGGCGGATTTCTTGAGTCGCCAGACTTTTCATCCGGGGGAGTGGGAACTTCATCCGGAGGTCTTTGCCCAAATACTTCGACGTTGGGGCAAACCAGAGATAGATCTCATGGCGTCTCGCCAGAACGCCAAACTTCCTCGCTACGGGTCCAGATCCAGGGATCCAGGAGCAGTTCTGATAGATGCTTTGACAGCACCTTGGAACTTCAGGATGGCTTATGTGTTTCCACCCTTCCCGCTGCTTCCTCGATTGATTGCCAAAATCAAACAGGAGAGAGCATCAGTAATTCTAATAGCACCTGCTTGGCCACGCAGGACTTGGTATGCAGATCTAGTGGACATGTCATCCTGTCCGCCTTGGTCTCTACCTCTAAGACAGGACCTTCTGATACAGGGTCCATTCAAACATCAAAATCTAACTTCTCTGAAGCTGACTGCTTGGAAATTGAACGCTTGATTTTATCAAAACGTGGTTTTTCTGAGTCGGTTATTGATACCTTGATTCAGGCTAGGAAGCCTGTTACCAGAAGGATTTACCATAAAATATGGCGGAAATACCTATACTGGTGCGAATCCAAAGGTTACTCCTGGAGTAAGGTTAGGATCGCTAGGATATTGTCTTTTCTACAAGAAGGTTTAGAAAAGGGTTTATCAGCTAGTTCATTAAAGGGACAGATTTCAGCTCTGTCCATCTTGTTACACAGACGTCTGTCAGAAAATCCAGACGTCCAGTCCTTTTGTCAGGCTTTAGCTAGGATCAAGCCTGTGTTTAAAGCTGTTGCTCCACCATGGAGTTTAAACTTAGTTCTTAACGTTTTACAGGGTGTTCCGTTTGAACCCCTTCATTCCATTGATATAAAAATGTTATCTTGGAAAGTTCTGTTTTTAATGGCTATTTCCTCGGCTCGAAGAGTCTCTGAGTTATCAGCCTTACATTGTGATTCCCCTTATCTGATTTTTCACTCAGACAAGGTAGTTCTGCGTACTAAACCTGGGTTCTTACCTAAGGTAGTCACTAACAGGAACATCAATCAAGAGATTGTTGTCCCATCCTTGTGTCCAAATCCTTCTTCAAAGAAGGAACGTCTTTTACACAATCTGGATGTAGTTCGTGCCCTCAAGTTCTACTTGCAGGCAACTAAAGATTTTCGCCAAACTTCTTCCTTGTTTGTCGTTTACTCTGGACAGAGGAGAGGTCAAAAAGCTTCTGCTACCTCTCTCTCTTTTTGGCTTCGTAGCATAATACGTTTAGCCTATGAGACTGCTGGACAGCAGCCTCCTGAAAGAATTACAGCTCACTCCACTAGAGCTGTGGCTTCCACTTGGGCCTTTAAGAATGAGGCCTCTGTTGAACAGATTTGCAAGGCTGCAACTTGGTCTTCGCTTCATACTTTTTCCAAATTTTACAAATTTGACACTTTTGCTTCTTCGGAGGCTATTTTTGGGAGAAAGGTTCTTCAGGCAGTGGTTCCTTCTGTATAATGAGCCTGCCTATCCCTCCCGTCATCCGTGTACTTTTGCTTTGGTATTGGTATCCCAGAAGTAATGATGACCCGTGGACTGATCACACATAACAGAAGAAAACATAATTTATGCTTACCTGATAAATTCCTTTCTTCTGTTGTGTGATCAGTCCACGGCCCGCCCTGTTTTAAGGCAGGTAAATATCTTTTAAATTATACTCCAGTCACCACTTCACCCTTGGTTACTCCTTTCTCGTTGATTCTTGGTCGAATGACTGGGACTGACGTAGAGGGGAGGAGCTATATGCAGCTCTGCTGGGTGAATCCTCTTGCATTTCCTGTTGGGGAGGAGTTATATCCCAGAAGTAATGATGACCCGTGGACTGATCACACAACAGAAGAAAGGAATTTATCAGGTAAGCATAAATTATGTTTTTTGCAATATTAAAAATGCAGCCAATGATCTTGAAAAAGATAAAAAACTGACCTCAGTGGCAAGACATTTTCTCCAGAAACATCAAGGGAAACCAGAACAGAAGTGCTGGATACTCCAGAAAGTCTCGCTGGGAATCAGGCAGGGCAATCTACAGAATGAACTCTTGCGTGCAGAAAGCAAGTGGATATTTCAA
Organism: Bombina bombina; assembly: GCF_027579735.1. Lineage (NCBI taxonomy): Eukaryota > Metazoa > Chordata > Amphibia > Anura > Bombinatoridae > Bombina > Bombina bombina. The sequence continues at coordinate 435,042,187 of NC_069500.1, forward strand.
CTAGACACCCTTATCCACAAAGGGTTGAATGAACAGATCGTTTACAGTGCCTTTTTGTAGTACCACCTCTCAAGAACCCCCTGTTGTAGGTTTGATACACATAGGGGGATCCTCCCAATGTATCAATGACGGGTGTGTATTATAGAACAATACCCCCACACTAATAAGGCCATGGGTAGGTATTTCAAAGCAAACTTTTAGTAGGGTAAGAGCCAGTGATTCAGCTTGCATAACTGTGGATGCCGATTAGCATAAAGGTTAATTACACTTTCAGAACAGAACGATTATATATACATTTGAGTAGTTGGTTGAGTGTCTGTGTGTTTCAGCCCTCACCATCTAAATTAGTCTCTTGTTTGATGACTCTAAGAGTGGGGTCTTCTAATTTGGTATAGGATATGGATAACTCTCTTATATATTGTGAAATTGGGAATTCACGTATGGTTATTGCTTCTGAAATATCCCTTCTTGTTTAACCAATATGGCATAGAACGTTGGTGAGTGCTTTGAAAATGCTACTTATTTTTATTTATTTAATTTAATTTACTATGTAGCAGAGTTAGCCGTTTTATTTAAATTTATTTATTTACTATGTAGCATAGTTAGCCCCCCATTTTTTCAGTTATGTTAAATGAAAATATATATGTCTCTTGATACACACGATTAGTATGGGAGATCTGACATAACTATTCCATTGTGAATACTGAGGCTGTGAATTCAACTATAATACTATGTGGGTTGTAATATGACCTGTGAGGAATGAAGAGCAGTTAACACTTGAATTAGAATTACTTTGCTAAAAAGGAATGTGAGTGGTTTAAACTGGAACTATAATTCCATTGGCTAAAAATGGTGACTAGCTTTGATAGGCTGGAGTAGCCTATTTACTTGTGATCTACCATAACTAGTTTGCCTTTGACAAAGCTTCAGTGCGAAACGTGTGTTAGGCACCTACAGACAGGGTTTGGTCCTGATTGAGGATTTCTATACACCTCCACCTATTTGGTAATATACGGCTAGATTTAGAGTTCTGCGGCCAAAGGGGTGCGTTAGCTACTCGTGTTTTTTTCCCCCCGCACCTTTTAAATACCGCTGGTATTTAGAGTTCACAGAAGGGCTGCGTTAGGCTCCAAAAAGGGAGCGTACAGGCATATTTACCGCCACTGCAACTCTCAATACCAGCGGTGCTTACGGACGCGGCCAGCTTCAAAAACGTGCTCGTGCACGATACCCCCATAGGAAACAGTGGGGCAGTTTTTGAAAAAAAACCTAACACCTGCAAAAAAGCAGCGTTCAGCTCCTAACGCAGACCCATTGTTTCCTATGGGGAAACACTTCCTAAGTCTGCACCTAACACCCTAACATGAACCCCGAGTCTAAACACCCCTAGCCTTACACTTATTAACCCCTAATCTGCCGCCCCCGCTATCGCTGACCCCTGCATATTATTATTAACCCCTAATCTGCCGCTCCGTACACCGCCGTAACCTACGTTATCCCTATGTACCCCTAATCTGCTGCCCCTAACACCGCCGACCCCTATATTATATTTATTAACCCCTAATCTGCCGCCCCCAACGTCGCCGCCACCTACCTACAATTATTAACCCCTTATCTGCCGACCGGACCTCACCGCTACTATAATAAAGTTATTAACCCCTAATCCGCCTCACTCCCGCCTCAAAAACCCTATAATAAATAGTATTAACCCCTAATCTGCCCTCCCTAACATCGCCAACACCTAACTTCAAGTATTAACCCCTAATCTGCCGACCGGACCTTGCCGCTACTCTAATAAATGTATTAACCCCTAAAGCTAAGTCTAACCCTAACACTAACACCCCCCTAAGTTAAATATAATTTTTATCTAACGAAATAAAATAAATCTTATTAAATAACGCCTAGATTTAGAGTTTGGCGTTAGCCGTCAAAACCAGCGTTAGGGTCTCCTAACACTGGTTTTGGCCGCCCGCTGGTATTTAGAGTCAGTCAGGAAAGGGTCTAACGCTCACTTTGCAGCCGTGACTTTTCCATACCGCAGATCCCCCTATGCCATTTGCGTATCCTATCTTTTCAATGGGATCTTTCTAACGCCGGTATTTAGAGTCTTGGCTGAAGTGAGCGTTAGAAATCTAACGACAAAACTCCAGCCGCAGCAAAAAGCCAGGAGTTAAGAGCTTTCTGGGCTAACGCCGGTTCATAAAGCTCTTAACTACTGTGCTCTAAAGTAGACTAACACCCATAAACTACCTATGTACCCCTAAACCGAGGCCCCCCCACATCGCCGCCACTCTAATAAAATTTTTTAACCCCTAATCTGCCGACCGCACACCGCCGCAACCTACGTTATCCCTATGTACCCCTAATCTGCTGCCCCTAACACCGCCGACCCCTACATAATATTTATTAACACCTAATCTGCCACCCCCAACGTCGCCGCCACCTACCTACAATTATTAACCCCTAATCTGCCGACCGGACCTCACCGCTACTATAATAAATGTATTAACCCCTAATCCGCCTCACTAACCCTATAATAAATAGTATTAACCCCTAATCTGCCCTCCCTAACATCACCGACACCTAACTTCAAGTATTAACCCCTAATCTGCCGACCGGACCTCACCGCTACTCTAATAAATTTATTAACCCCTAAAGCTAAGTCTAACCCTAACACTAATAACCCCCTAAGTTAAATATAATTATTATCTAACCAAATAAATTAACTCTTATTAAATAAATTAATCCTATTTAAAGCTAAATACTTAACTGTAAAATAAACCCTAATATAGCTACAATATAAATTATAATTATATTGTAGCTATTTTAGGATTAATATTTATTTTACAGGCAACTTTGTATTTATTTTAACCAGGTACAATAGATATTAAATAGTTATTAACTATTTAATAGCTACCTAGATAAAATAATTACAAAATTACCTGTAAAATAAATCCTAACCTAAGTTACAATTAAACCTAACACTACACTATCAATAAATTAATTAAATAAAATACCTACAATTATCTACAATTAAAACTAACACTACACTATCAATAAATAAATTAAATACAAATAAATACACTAACTAAAGTACAAAAAATAAAAAAAGAACTAAGTTACAAAAAATAAAAAAATATTTACAAACATTATAAAAATATTACAACAATTTTAAGCTAATTACACCTACTCTAAGCTCCCTAATAAAATAGCAAAGCCCCCCAAAATAAAAAAATGCCCTACCCTATTCTAAAATAAAAATAGAAAAGCTCTTTTACCTTACCAGCCCTTAAACGGGCCTTTTGCGGGGCATGCCCCAAAGAATTCTGCTCTTTTGCCTGGAAAAAAAAACATACAATACCCCCCCAACATTACAACCCACCACCCACATACCCCTAATCTAACCCAAACCCCCCCTTAAATAAACCTAACACTAAGCCCCTGAAAATCTTCCTACCTTGTCTTCACCACGCCGGGTATCACCGATCGGTCCAGAGGAGGCTCCGAAGTCTTCATCCAAGCCCAAGCGGGGTCTGAAGAGATCCATCATCGGGTTGAAGAGGTCCATCATCGGGCTGAAGAGGTCCATCATCGGGCTGAAGTCTTGATCCAAGCGGCGGCTGAAGAGGTCCATCATCGGGCTGAAGTCTTCTATCAAGCGGCATCTTCAATCTTCTTTTTTCCGGATCCATCTTCATCCCGCCGATGCGGAACATCCATCCTGCCCGACGAATGACGGTTCCTTTAAATGACGTCATCCAAGATGGCGTCCCTCGAATTCCGATTGACTGATAGGATTCTATCAGCCAATTGGAATTAATGTAGGAAAATTCTGATTGGCTGATGGAATCAGCCAATAAGATTCAAGTTCAATCCGATTTGCTGATCCAATCAGCCAATCAGATTAAGCTTGCATTCTATTGGCTGATCGGAACAGCCAATAGACTGCAAGCTCAATCTGATTGGCTGATTCCATCAGCCAATCAGAATTTTCCTACCTTAATTCCGATTGGCTGATAGAATCCTATCAGCCAATCAGAATTCGATGGACGCCATCTTGGATGACGTAATTTAAAGGAACCGTCATTCGTCGGGAAGTCGTCGGGCAGGATGGATGTTCCGCGTCGGCGGGATGAAAATGGATCCGGAACAAAGAAGATTGAAGATGCCGCTTGATAGAAGACTTCAGCCCGATGATGGACCTCTTCAGCCGCCGCTTGGATCAAGACTTCAGCCCGATGATGGACCTCTTCAGCTGCCGCTTGGATCAAGACTTCAGCCCGATGATGGACCTCTTCAGCCGCCGCTTGGATTAAGACTTCAGCCCGATGATGGACCTCTTCAGCCCGATGATGGATCTCTTCAGCCCCCACTTGGGCTTGGATGAAGACTTCGGAGCCTCCTCTGGACCAATCGGTGATACCCGGCGTGGTGAAGACAAGGTAGGAAGATCTTCAGGGGCTTAGTGTTAGGTTTATTTAAGGGGGGTTTGGGTAAGATTAGGGGTATGTGGGTGGTGGGTTGTAATGTTGGGGGGGTATTGTATGTTTTTTCTTCCAGGCAAAAGAGCAGAATTCTTTGGGGCATGCCCCGCAAAAGGCCCTTTTAAGGGCTGGTAAGGTAAAAGAGCTTTTCTATTTTTATTTTAGAATAGGGTAGGGCATTTTTTTATTTTGGGGGGCTTTGTTATTTTATTAGGGGGCTTAGAGTAGGTGTAATTAGCTTAAAATTGTTGTAATATTTTTATAATGTTTGTAAATATTTTTTTATTTTTTGTACTTTAGTTAGTGTAATTATTTGTATTTAATTTATTTATTGATAGTGTAGTGTTAGGTTTAATTATAGATAATTGTAGGTATTTTATTTAATTAATTTATTGATAGTGTAGTGTTAGGTTTAATTGTAACTTAGGTTAGGATTTATTTTACAGGTAATTTTGTAATTATTTTAACTAGGTAGCTATTAAATAGTTATTAACTATTTAATAGCTATTGTACCTGGTTAAAATAAATACAAAGTTGCCTTTAAAATAAATATAAATCCTAAAATAGCTACAATATAATTATAATTTATATTGTAGCTATATTAGGGTTTATTTTACAGGTAAGTATTTAGCTTTAAATAGGATTAATTTATTTAATAAGAGTTAATTTTTCTCCAACATAGGTGTGTCCGGTCCACGGCGTCATCCTTACTTGTGGGATATTCTCTTCCCCAACAGGAAATGGCAAAGAGCCCAGCAAAGCTGGTCACATGATCCCTCCTAGGCTCCGCCTACCCCAGTCATTCTCTTTGCCGTTGTACAGGCAACATCTCCACGGAGATGGCTTAGAGTTTTTTAGTGTTTAACTGTAGTTTTTATTATTCAATCAAGAGTTTGTTATTTTGAAATAGTGCTGGTATGTACTATTTACTCAGAAACAGAAAAGAGATGAAGATTTCTGTTTGTATGAGGAAAATGATTTTAGCAACCGTCACTAAAATCCATGGCTGTTCCACACAGGACTGTTGAGAGCAATTAACTTCAGAGGCTTCTGTTGATCAGATATGTAGGGCAGCGACTTGGTCTTCACTGCACACTTTTACCAAATTTTACAAGTTTGATACTTTTGCTTCTTCTGAGGCTATTTTTGGGAGAAAGGTTTTGCAAACCGTGGTGCCTTCCATTTAGGTGACCTGATTTGCTCCCTCCCTTCATCCGTGTCCTAAAGCTTTGGTATTGGTTCCCACAAGTAAGGATGACGCCGTGGACCGGACACACCTATGTTGGAGAAAACAGAATTTATGTTTACCTGATAAATTACTTTCTCCAACGGTGTGTCCGGTCCACGGCCCGCCCTGGGTTTTTTAATCAGGTCTGATAATTTATTTTCTTTAACTACAGTCACCACGGTACCATATGGTTTCTCCTATGCAAATATTCCTCCTTAACGTCGGTCGAATGACTGGGGTAGGCGGAGCCTAGGAGGGATCATGTGACCAGCTTTGCTGGGCTCTTTGCCATTTCCTGTTGGGGAAGAGAATATCCCACAAGTAAGGATGACGCCGTGGACCGGACACACCGTTGGAGAAAGTAATTTATCAGGTAAACATAAATTCTGTTATTTCGTTAGATAATAATTATATTTAACTTTGGGGGGTGTTAGTGTTAGGGTTAGACTTAGCTTTAGGGGTTAATAAATTTATTAGAGTAGCGGTGAGGTCCGGTCGGCAGATTAGGGGTTAATACTTGAAGTTAGGTGTCGGTGATGTTAGGGAGGGCAGATTAGGGGTTAATACTATTTATTATAGGGTTAGTGAGGCGGATTAGGGGTTAATAAATTTATTATAGTAGCGGCGAGGTCCAGTCGGCAGATTAGGGGTTAATAATTGTAAGTTTAGGGGTGTTTAGACTCGGGGTACATGTTAGGGTGTTAGGTGCAGACTTAGGAAGTGTTTCCCCATAGAAAACAATAGGGCTGCGTTAGGAGCTGAACGCTGCTTTTTTGCAGGTGTTAGGTTTTTTTTCAGCTCAAACGGCCCCATTGTTTCCTATGGGGGAATCGTGCACGAGCACGTTTTTGAAGCTGGCCGCGTCCGTAAGCACCGCTGGTATTGAGAGTTGCAGTGGCGGTAAATATGCCTGTACGCTCCCTTTTTGGAGCCTAACGCAGCCCTTCTGTGAACTCTAAATACCAGCGGTATTTGAAAGGTGCGGGAGAAAAAAAGCACGTGTAGCTAACGCACCCCTTTGGCCGCAGAACTCTAAATCTAGCGTTAATTGTTCCTATTTAAAGCTAAATACTTACCTGTAAAATAAACCCTAATATAGCTACAATATAAATAATAATTATATTGTAGCTATTTTAGGATTAATCTTTATTTTACAGGCAACTTTGTATTTATTTTAACCAGGTACAATAGCTATTAAATAGTTAATAACTATTTAATGGCTACCTAGTTAAAATAATTAAAAAATTACCTGTAAAATAAATCCTAACCTAAGTTACAATTAAACCTAACACTACACTATCAATAAATTAATTACATACAAATACCTACAAATAAATACAATTAAATAAAGTACAAAAAATAAAAAAAGAACTAAGTTACAAAAAATAAAAAAATAATTTACAAACATTATAAAAATATTACAACAATTTTAAGCAAATTACACCTACTCTAAGCCCCCTAATAAAATAACAAAGCCCTCCAAAATAAAAAAATGCCCTACCCTATTCTAAAATAAAAATTGAAAAGCTCTTTTACCTTACCAGCCCTTAAAAGGGCTTTTTGCGGGGCATGCCCCAAAGAATTCTGCTCTTTTGCCTGTAAAAAAAAACATACAATACCCCCCCAACATTACAACCCACCACCCACATACCCCTAATCTAACCCAAACCCCCCTTAAATAAACCTAACACTAAGCCCCTGAAGATCTTCCTACCTTATCTTCACCACGCCGGGTATTACCGATCCGTCCAGAAGAAAGTCCGAAGTCTTCCTCCTATCTGGGCGATGTCTTCATCCAAGCGGGGGCTGAAGAGGTCCATCATCCGGCTGAAGTCTTCATCCAAGCGGGTGCTGAAGAGGTCCATCATCCGGCTGAAGTCTTCTATCAAGCGGCATCTTCAATCTTCTTTCTTCCGGCTCCATCTTCATCCCGCTGACGCGGAACATCCATCCTGGCCGACAACTTCCCGACGAATGACGGTTCCTTTAACCCCTTAACGACCGACGACGTATGCCATACGTCCTCAAAAAAAAAGCACTTAACGACCGAGGACGTATGGCATACGTCGTCGGTTAAACAGAGCACTGGAAGCGATCGAAATCGCTTCCAGCTGCTCTAACAGTATTGCAGGCTTGCCTTGATGTCTAGGCATCCTGCAGTACTGTTGCCGAGTGCCGGGACCGGATTGATCACTCCCCCACGAGTGATCACTTCCGGTTTTGCTCCACGTGGAGCCCGGCAGTGTTTCAGAGCATCGGAAGCGATCGGACGCGCTTCCGATGCTCTGCTTGTGTGCTAAGTGCCTCGGTGGGTCGAGGCACTTAGTTAGGTATCAAATAATAAATAAAAAATGTAAAAAAAAAAACGGATAAAATAAAAAAAAAGCCCAAATAGCCCCCCCCCTCCCCCTTCACTAGGCATCCAAGATGGCGATGCCCAGTGCATCATGGGGCCTCTGGGGGTGTCCCTTGCCTGCATCATCATAGGGGCAAGCTAGGGTCACCCAATCTGAGCCTCCCATCCTAAAAAAAAAATAAATAATAAAATACCCCATTTGTCTGATCATGTCAATATTTGTAAATATTGACTATGATCAGTGTGGATCTCCCTCCCTCTCCTCACTTGCCATTTTGTTGGAGAGAGAGAGAGACCTGTATTTAGCAGAGAGAGAGATTTATTTCTTTTATTTGTTAAAAAATATAGAACCAAAGGCTCTTTTCAGAGCCATTAACCCCTAGCTTGCCAGTGATCACTATATATCACTGGCAGTAGCATAGGTGCACTTTTTTTTTGCTGCATTTTGGTAATTTTTTAAAAACCCAAAGGCTCTTTTCAGAAACATTTAGTTAATTTAATTTAATTTTCAGAGCCATTAACCCCTAGCTTGCCAGTGATCGCGATAAATCACTGGCAGTTGCATAGCTGTACTTTTTTGCTGTCTGTGCATTTTTTTAGAAGTTAATTTTGTTGTTGTAATTTTTTAAAAACCCAAAGGCTCTTTTCAGAAACATTTAGTTAATTTAATTTTCAGAGCCATTAACCCCTACCTTGCCAGTGATCGCTATAAATCACTGGCAGTTGCATAGCTGTACTTTTTTGCTGTCTGTGCATTTTTTTAGGGGTTAATTTTGTTGTTGTAATTTTTTAAAAACCCAAAGGCTCTTTTCAGAAACATTTAGTTAATTTAATTTAATTTTCAGAGCCATTAACCCCTAGCTTGCCAGTGATCGCTATAAATCACTGGCAGTTGCATAGCTGTACTTTTTTGCTGTCTGTGCATTTTTTTAGGGGTTAATTTTGTTGTTGTAATTTTTTAAAAACCCAAAGGCTCTTTTCAGAAACATTTAGTTAATTTAATTTTCAGAGCCATTAACCCCTAGCTTGCCAGTGATCGCTATAAATCCCCAGCTATAGTCCCCAGCAGTTTCTGGAAGTGTTTCTGGGCGATGATATATTGGGGAACATTGTCGCCCAAACTAATTTATATGCCCATCAGTTCCGTGCTGCAAAGCCTGGAACATATTTGGCAAAGCAGCAATGGGCCCCCATCAATGTGCCAGAATTCAAAAAATTCTGGGCATTGATTATGCTGATGGGCATCATAAAGAAACCCTCCATTCGCTCCTACTGGAGTAGTAGCCCCATCTGCTCTACCCCCATTTTCTCCCAGACTATGTCGAGGAAGAGGTATGAAATTATTCTGCATTTCATGCACTTCAGCGACAACAGCCTGTGCCCCCCTAGGGAGCATCCCCAATTTGACAGGCTGTATAAAATCCGCCCCGATAACTCATTTTTCTGCCAGGTTTGCAGAGGCTTATACACCTGGAAGGAATATATGCGTTGATGAATCCCTAATGAAGTATAAGGGAAGGCTGGGATTCAAGCAGTATATTCCTTCCAAACGCTCCAGATATGGGGTAAAGGTGTATAAGCTCTGTGACAGCGAGACTGGGTATACTCAGGCCTTCCGGGTGTATGAGGGAAAGGATAGCCACCTTGACTCTCCAGGTTGCCTAGAACATATGGGAACCACTGGCAAGATTGTCTGGGACCTGATATTACCCCTAATGAACAAAGGGTATCACTTGTACTTAGACAATTTTTATACAAGTGTCCTTTTGTTCAAGCTACTGTATTCCTTTGATACAGTAGCTTGCGGTACAATTAAAAAGAACCGCGCAGGTTTCCCAGGACAACTTGTACGAACCCGGCTACGAAGGGGGGAGACCTCAGCTCTGCGCCAAGAGGAGCTGTTGGCACTTAAGTACAGAGACAAGAAGGATGTATACCTTCTTACCACCATCCACACAGAGAGGACGGTGGCGGTTTCTGTACGTGGCAGAGCTGAGATCATAAGGAAGCCAGTGTGCATCAAGTCTTATAACCGGCATATGGGTGGGGTTGATCTGGCTGATCAGCTGCTGCAGCCCTACCTAATTATGCGGAAGACAAGGGCCTGGTACAAAAAGGTTGCAATTTACCTAATGCAGATTGCAACCCACAACACTTTTTTGTTGTTCAAAAAAACAAACCCCAGAGTTAAAAAAACTTTTTTACAGTTTCAGCTCCAGATTATTACTGGGATTTTGTACCATGATGCACCTGCTCCCCGGGCGGTGATGGGAGAGAGCAGAGTTGTGGCTACTCATTTTATTTTTAAAATGCCCCCTACTGCCGCAAAGCAGAAACCACAAAAAAATGCAGAGTCTGTACCAAGAGGGGGAAGAGAAGGGACACCATATATCACTGTCCTGATTGCCCTGGACAGCCTGCACTCTGCATTGGGGACTGCTTCAAGCGGTACCATACAATGGTAAATTTAAAAAAAAAAAAATACATTTGCTGTTATATATATATATATATATTTATTTTTTTTGGTTATGCTTACTGTTAGATGGTTTTTGTTTGTTTTTTACTTTTACTGTGCCAGATTTTTACATTTCACTACTCTTTTTTACATTTCACTACTATTTTTTTCTAAAATTGGGCCTGTTTTTTTTTTTTAACCAAAACCCCTGTCAAACCTATGCATGGGGGACATAGGTGTTCTCAGGGTGCCTTGCAAAAAACAACCTGAAGTATGTTTTTGTAATAACTTACAACAGTCTCTCCTAAATCATAGTCAAAAAGCAATGACCTAGATTTGGAGTTTGGCGTTAGCCGTGAAAACCAGCGTTAGAGGCTCCTAACGCTGGTTTTAGGCTACCGCCGGTATTTGGAGTCACTCAAAATAGGGTCTAACGCTCACTTTTCATCCGCGACTTTTCCATACCGCAGATCCCCTTACGTAAATTGCGTATCCTATCTTTTCAATGGGATCTTTCTAACTCCGGTATTTAGAGTCGTTTCTGAAGTGAGCATTAGACATCTAACGACAAAACTCCAGCCGCAGGAAAAAAGTCAGTAGTTAAGAGCTTTCTGGGCTAACGCCGGTTTATAAAGCTCTTAACTACTGTGCTCTAAAGTACACTAACACCCATAAACTACCTATGCACCCCTAAACCGAGGTCCCCCCACATCGCCGACACTCGAATAATTTTTTTTAACCCCTAATCTGCCGACCGCCACCTACGTTATCCTTATGTACCCCTAATCTGCTGCCCCTAACACCGCCGACCCCTGTATTATATTTATTAACCCCTAACCTGCCCCCCACAACGTCGCCTCCACCTACCTACACTTATTAACCCCTAATCTGCCGACCGCAAAGCGCCGCCACCTACTTTATCCTTATGTACCCCTAATCTGCTGCCCCTAACACCGCCGACCCCTATATTATATTTATTAACCCCTAATCTGCCCCCCTCAACGTCGCCTCCACCTGCCTACACTTATTAACCCCTAATCTGCCGACCGGACCTGAGCGCTACTATAATAAAGTTATTAACCCCTAATCCGCCTCACTAACCCTATAATAAATAGTATTAGCCCCTAATCTGCCCTCCCTAACATCGCCGACACCTAACTTCAATTATTAACCCCTAATCTGCCGACCGGAGCTCACCGCTATTCTAATAAATGTATTAACCCCTAAAGCTAAGTCTAACCCTAACACTAACACCCCCCTAAGTTAAATATAATTTTAATCTAACGAAATAAATTAACTCTTATTAAATAAATTATTCCTATTTAAAGCTAAATACTTACCTGTAAAATAAACCCTAATATAGCTACAACATAAATTATAATTATATTATAGCTATTTTAGGATTTATATTTATTTTACAGGTAACTTTGTATTTATTTTAACCAGGTACAATAGCTATTAAATAGTTAAGAACTATTTAATAGCTAAAATAGTTAAAATAATTACAAATTTACCTGTAAAAGAAATCCTAACCTAAGTTACAATTAAACCTAACACTATACTATCAATAAATTAATTAAATAAACTACCTACAATTACCTACAATTAACCTAACACTACACTATCAATAAATTAATTAAATACAATTCCTACAAATGAATACAATTAAATAAACTTGCTAAAGTACAAAAAATAAAAAAGAACTAAGTTACAAAAAATAAAAAAATATTTACAAACATAAGAAAAATATTACAACAATTTTAAACTAATTACACCTACTCTAAGCCCCCTAATAAAATAACAAAGCCCCCCAAAATAAAAAAATGCCCTACCCTATTCTAAATAACTAAAGTTCAAAGCTCTTTTACCTTACCAGCCCTGAACAGGGCCCTTTGCGGGGCATGCCCCAAGAAGATCAGCTCTTTTGCCTGTAAAAAAAAAATACAATACCCAAGCCCCCCAACATTACAACCCACCACCCACATACCCCTAATCTAACCCAAACCCCCCTTAAATAAACCTAACACTAAGCCCCTGAAGATCTTCCTACCTTGTCTTCACCTCACCGGGTTCAACGATCTGTCCAGAAGAGCTCCTCCGATGTCCTGATCCAAGCCCAAGCGGGGGGCTGAAGAGGTCCATGATCCGGCTGAAGTCTTCATCCAAGCGGGAGCTGAAGAGGTCCATGATCCGGATGAAGTCTTCATCCAAGCGGGAGCTGAAGAGGTCAATGATCCGGATGAAGTCTTCTATCAACGGCATCTTCAATTTTCCTTCTTCCGGATCCATCTTGCAGACCTCCGACTCGGAACATCCTGCTGGCCCGACGGACTAACGACGAATGACGGTTCCTTTAAGGGACGTCATCCAAGATGGCGTCCCTCGAATTCCGATTGGCTGATAGGATTCTATCAGCCAATCGGAATTAAGGTAGGAATATTCTGATTGGCTGATGGAATCGGCCAATCAGAATCAAGTTCAATCCGATTGGCTGATCCAATCAGCCAATCAGATTGAGCTCGCATTCTATTGGCTGATCGGAACAGCCAATAGATTGCGAGCTCAATCTGATTGGCTGATTGAATCAGCCAATCGGATTGAACTTGAATCTGATTGGCTGATTCCATCACAAGGTAGGAAGATCTTCAGGGGCTTAGTGTTAGGTTTATTTAAGGGGGGTTTGGGTTAGATTAGGGGTATGTGGGTGGTGGGTTGTAATGTTGGGGGGCTTGGGTATTGTATTTTTTTTTTACAGGCAAAAGAGCTGAACTTCTTGGGGCATGCCCCGCAAAGGGCCCTGTTCAGGGCTGGTAAGGTAAAAGAGCTTTGAACTTTAGTTATTTAGAATAGGGTAGGGCATTTTTTTATTTTGGGGGGCTTTGTTATTTTATTAGGGGGCTTAGAGTAGGTGTAATTAGTTTAAAATTGTTGTAATATTTTTCTTATGTTTGTAAATATTTTTTTATTTTTTATAACTTAGTTCTTTTTTATTTTTTGTACTTTAGCAAGTTTATTTAATTGTATTTATTTGTAGGAATTGTATTTAATTAATTTATTGATAGTGTAGTGTTAGGTTAATTGTAGGTAATTGTAGGTAGTTTATTTAATTAATTTATTGATAGTATAGTGTTAGGTTTAATTGTAACTTAGGTTAGGATTTATTTTACAGGTAAATTTGTAATTATTTTAACTATTTTAGCTATTAAATAGTTCTTAACTATTTAATAGCTATTGTACCTGGTTAAAATAAATACAAAGTTACCTGTAAAATAAATATTAATCCTAAAATAGCTATAATATAATTATAATTTATATTGTAGCTATATTAGGATTTATTTTACAGGTAAGTATTTAGCTTTAAATAGGAATAATTTATTTAATAAGATTTAATTAATTTCGTTAGATTAAAATTATATTTAACTTAGGGGGTGTTAGTGTTAGGGTTAGACTTAGCTTTAGGGGTTAATACATTTATTAGAATAGCGGTGAGCTCCAGTTGGCAGATTAGGGGTTAATGTTTGAAGTTAGGTGTCGGCGATGTTAGGGAGGGCAGATTAGGGGTTAATACTATTTATTATAGGGTTAGTGAGGCGGATTAGGGGTCAATAACTTTATTATAGTAGCGCTCAGGTCCGGTCGGCAGATTAGGGGTTAATAAGTGTAGGCAGGTGGAGGCGACGTTGTGGGGGGCAGATTAAGGGTTAATAAATATAATATAGGGGTCGGCGATGTTAGGGCAGCAGATTATGTGGGGGTACATAGGGATAATGTTAGTAGCGGCGGTTTACGGAGCGGCAGATTAGGGGTTAATAATAATATGCAGGGGTCAGCGATAGCGGGGGCGGCAGATTAGGGGTTAATAAGTGTAAGGTTAGGGGTGTTTAGACTCGGGGTACATGTTAGAGTGTTAAGTGCAGACGTAGGAAGGGTTACCGCATAGCAAACAATGGGGCTGCGTTAGGAGCTGAACGCGGCTTTTTTGCAGGTGTTTGGTTTTTTTTCAGCTCAAACAGCTCCATTGTTTCCTATGGGGGAATCGTGCACGAGCACGTTTTTGAGGCTGGCCGAGTCCTTAAGCAACTCTGGTATCGAGAGTTGAAGCTGCGTTAAAAATGCTCTACGCTCCTTTTTTGGAGCCTAACGCAGCCATTCTGTGGACTCTCAATACCAGAGTTATTTTTATGGTGCGGCCAGAAAAAAGCCGGCGTTAGTTTTTCGGGTCGTTACCGACAAAACTCCAAATCTAGCCGAATGTGTCTGTAAAAATGAAAATTGAAAAATTACCACCATACACTTTCTCCAATTTTTTGGGCTAAAACGGTTGCTTCAAAGGCATCAAAGCACACCATATACAATACCTTGGGGTGTCAACATTTCAAAAATATACACTTTCATGGCAATAAATAAAAGTGGGGTATGTGATAGGCCACAAACTAAAGATAGGCCTATCAGAAGAAACACTCTCATTGTTAATAACTAAAATCACAAGTCATAAAATTGTAACATAACCTTCCCAAAATCCTGGCAAACCTATGCATGGGGGGCATAGGTGTACTCAGGGTGCCTTGCAGAAAACAACCTGAAGTATTCTTTTGCAATAACTTACAACAGTCTCTCCTAAATCATAGTCAAAAAGCAATGCGTTTTTAAAAGTTAAAATTGAAAAATAACCACCACACACTTTCTCCAATTTGTTGGGCTAAAACGGTTGCTTCAAAGGCATCAAAGCACACCATATACAATACCTTGGGGTGTCAACATTTCAAAAATATACACTTTCATGGCAATAAATAAAAGTGGGGTATGTGATAGGCCCCAAACTAAAGATAGGCCTATCAGAAGAAATACTCTCATTGTTAATAACTAAAATCACAAGTCATAAAATTGTAACATAACCTTCCCAAAATCCTGGCAAACCTATGCATGGGGGGCATAGGTGTACTCAGGGTGCCTTGCAGAAAACAACCTGAAGTATTCTTTTGCAATACCTTACAACAGTCTCTCCTAAATCATAGTCAAAAAGCAATGCGTTTTTAAAAGTTAAAATTGAAAAATAACCACCACACACTTTCTCCAATTTGTTGGGCTAAAACGGTTGCTTCAAAGGCATCAAAGCACACCATATACAATACCTTGGGGTGTCAACATTTCAAAAATATACACTTTCATGGCAATAAATAAAAGTGGGGTATGTGATAGGCCCCAAACTAAAGATAGGCCTATCAGAAGAAATACTCTCATTGTTAATAACTAAAATCACAAGTCATAACATTGTAACATAACCTTCCCAAAATCCTGGCAAACCTATGCATGGGGGGCATAGGTGTACTCAGGGTGCCTTGCAGAAAACAACCTGAAGTATTCTTTTGCAATAACTTACAACAGTCTCTCCTAAATCATAGTCAAAAAGCAATGTGTCTGTAAAAATGAAAATTGAAAAATAACCACCATACACTTTCTCCAATTTTTTGGGCTAAAACGGTTGCTTCAAAGGCATCAAAGCACACCATATACAATACCTTGGGGTGTCAACTTTTCAAATATATGCACATTCATGGAAAACAAATAAATTGGGGTATGTTAAAAGACCCCCAAAAAAGACGATAGGCAAAGAAAATATGTTAAATGTGAAAAAAATCACAAACGCATGTCAGACATTTGGCATTGCACCCCCCAAACAAGCCACCAAACCTATGCATAGGTGGTATCACTGAACTCAGGAGATGTTGGTGACCACATATTGGTGTCTTCTTTGGTAGTAACACATAACAGGAGCTCTGAATCCATGTCTAAAGTACAATGTATGTGAACAATAACACAAAAATATGAATGCCCAATAGTTTGACAAAGACTAGTGGTTGAATTAGTGCATGGAAAGTGTTAAAATACCTGCATTTGAAATACCCTAGGATTTCTACTGCTCAAAAATATAAGGTTTGATTGAGGTAAATTACATTGGCCGGCTTCAGAAATGTCTTAAATAGGACATGGGTGCATGGGATGTGAAAATTCAAAGTGGAAAAAATGGAATGGGCTTCCTAAAAATAAGGCCTTTTAGCCCCCAGAGAACCCAACACACCTATACATGGGTGGTATCACTGTACTCAGGAGAGGTTGTTGAACACATATTGATGTGTTTTTTGGCAGTAACACATAACAGGAACTGAAAATCCATGCCTAAAGTACAATGTGTGTGAAAAATAACACAAAAAAAATGACTACCCAAAAGTTTGACAAAGACTAGTGGTTGAATTAGTGCATGGAAAGTGTTAAAATACCAGCATTTGAAATACCCTAGGGTGTCTACTTTTCAAAAATATATGGTTTGATGGGGGTAAATTCCATTGGCCAGCTTCAGAAATGTCCCAAATAGGACATGGGTGCATGATGACCGATGTGAAAATTCCAAGTTGAAAAACTGGAATGCGCTACCTAAAAATAAGGCCATTTAGCCCCCAGAGAACCCGACACACCTATACATAGGTGGTATCACTGTACTCAGGAGATGTTGTTGAACACATATTGAGGTGGTTTTTGGCAGTAACACATAACAGGAACTGAAAATCCATGCCTAAAGTACAATGTGTGTGAAAAATAACTCAAAAAAGTGACTACCCAAAAGTTTGACAAAGACTAGTGGTTGAATTAGTGCATGGAAAGTGTTAAAATACCAGCATTTGAAATACCCTAGGGTGTCTACTTTTCAAAAATATATGGTTTGATGGGGGTAAATTCCATTGGCCAGCTTCAGAAATGTCCCAAATAGGACATAGGTGCATGATGACCGATGTGAAAATTCCAAGTTGAAAAACTGGATTGCGCTACCTAAAAATAAGGCCATTTAGCCCCCAGAGAACCCGACACACCTATACATAGGTGGTATCACTGTACTCAGGAGATGTTGTTGAACACATATTGAGGTGTTTTTTGGCAGTAACACATAACAGGAACTGAAAATCCATGCCTAAAATACAATGTGTGTGAAAAATAACACAAAAAAATGACTACCCTAAAGTTTGACAAAGACTAGTGGTTGAATTAGTGCATGGAAAGTGTTAAAATACCAGCATTTGAAATACCCTAGGGTGTCTACTTTTCAAAAATATATGGTTTGATGGGGGTAAATTCCATTGGCCAGCTTCAGAAATGTCCCAAATAGGACATGGGTGCATGATGACCGATGTGAAAATTCCAAGTTGAAAAACTGGAATGCGCTCTCTAAAAATAAGGGCTTTTAGCCCACAGAGAACCCGACACACCTATACATGGGTGGTATCACTGTACCCAGGAGATGCTACTGAAGACATATTAGGGTGTTATTTGGCAGTAACCCTTAACATTTTATCAGTAAATGTATTCTTAAATTGCTATTTGTCAAAAAATCAATTTATTTCCCCCCCCCCAAACTTTGGCATAGATTGGTGGTAAAATGGTTGCATGAAAAAAGTCAAAATACCCCAAGTTTAATACCTTAGGTTGTCTTCTTTTAAAAAATATATACATTTGAAGGGTTATTCAGGGATTCCTGACAGATATTGGTGTTACAATGTAACTATCGCCAATTTTGAAAAAACATGGTTTTGAAATAGCAAAGTGCTACTTGTACTTATTGCCCTATAACTTGCAAAAAAAGCAAAGAACATGTAAACATTGGGTATTTCTAAACTCAAGACAAAATTTAGAAACTGTTTAGCATTGGTATTTTATGGTGGTTGTAGATGTGTTAGAGATTTTGGGGCTCAAAGTTAGAAAAAGTGGTTTTTTTTTTCATTTTTTCCTAATATTTTATAATTTTTTTTATAGTAAATTATAAGATATGATGAAAATAATGGTATCTTTAGAAAGTCCATTTAATGGCGAGAAAAACAGTATATAATATGTGTGGGTACAGTAAATGAGTAAGAGGAAAATAACAGTTAAACACAAACATCGCAGAAATGCAAAAATAGCCTTGGTCCCAGATGGTAAACAAATTGAAAAGTGGTCTGGTCACTAAGGGGTTAAGGGACGTCATCCAAGATGGCGTCCCTTGAATTCCGATTGGCTGATAGGATTCTATCAGCCAATCGGAATTAAGGTAGGAAAATTCAATCTGATTTGAACAGCCAATAGAATTTTAGCAGCTCTAATTCATATTGGCTGATTAAAATTTTTCAGCCAATAGGAATGCAAGGGACGCCATCTTGCATTGAAGATTCAGTGTACGGCGGTGACCGTATGAAGAGGATGCTCTGCGCCGGATGTCTTCAGAATGGACCCGCTCCACGCCTCCGGGATCAAGATAGAAGATGCTGCCTGGATGAAGATTGAAGAGGCCACCTGAATGAAGACTTCTTGCCGATTGGATCAGGACGTCTCCGCCGGGATGAAGATTGAAGATTGAAGAGGCCGTCTGGATGAAGACTTCTCACCGCCTGGATCAGGACTTCAACTCCGGGCTCAAGCGGGACTTTAAAAACTGTGGATTGTCAGGGGTTTAGTGTTAGGCTTTTTTAAGGCTTTATTGGGTGGATTTTTTGTTTAATTTAGGGTCTGGGCAGTAAAAGAGCTAAATGGCCTTTTAAGGGCAATGCCATACAAATGCACTTTTCAGGGCAATGGGTAGCTTAGGTGTTTTTAGAATTAGGTTTTTTATTTTGGGAGGTTCGTTGGGTGGTGGGTTTTACTGTTGGGGGGGGGTCTTTGTGTTATTTTTACAGGTAAAAGAGCTGATATCTTTGGGGAAATGCCCCACAAAAGGCCCTTTTAAGGGCCATTGGTAGTTTATTGTAGGCTAGGTTTTTTTTATTTTGGATGTTTTTTTTTATTTTGAAAGGGCTATTAGATTAGGTGTAATTCTTTTTTAATTTTTATAATTTCGTTTTTTATTTTTTGTAATTTAGGGCTCCATGTACGAAGCAGCGAAAGCTGCTCCGGAGCCTTTGCGGGGCAGGTTCGCATATGCGAGCCTGCTTCCCACAATGTAAGAAGCAGCGGTCTAAGTGTTTGTTATTTTTTTTTAATGTGTAGTTTAGTTTAATTAGTTTAATTGTTAGTTAGTTAGTTTAGTTTAATTGTTAGTTTAAACTTAGTTTTTTTAATTTGACAGGTAATTTTTAATTTAATTTAAGATAGGGAAATTGTAATTTTAATATAAAGTTAGGGGGGTTGTTAGGTTTAGGGGTAAATAGTTTAATTTAGTTTATTTCGATGTGGGGGGCTTTTGGTTTAGGGGTTAATAGTTTAGTTTAGTATATTTCGTTGTGGGGGGCTTGCGGTTTAGGGGTTAATAGGTTTAGTATAGTGGTGGCAGTGTAGGGCTTAATAACTTTAGTATGGGGGGGGCGATGTGGGCGGACGGCAGATTAGTGGTTAATAATATTTAAATAGTGTTTTTGCGATGTGGGAGGGCGGCGGTTTAGGGGTTAATAAGTTTATAATAGTGGTGACGATGTCGGGGTGCGGCGGAATTGAAGTTAATTTTTTTTAAGTGGCAGCGATATCGGGAGCGGCAGATTAGGGTATAATAAATTTATTATAGTGTTTGCGATGTGGGAGGGCCTCGGTTTAGGGGTTAATAGATAGTTTATGGGTGTTAGTGTACTTTTTAACGCATTAGTTATGAGTTTTATGTTACAGCTTTGTAACAAAACACTCATAACTACTGACTTTAGATGGCGTTACAGATCTTGTCATTTTAGGCTGTAACACTCGCTTTTTAGCCTCACTGCAAAACTCGTAATACCGGCACTATGGGAATCCCATGAAAAAACATCATTTTTAGGAGTGCGGGACTGATGTTGCGGTACAGGCTAAAAGGCTTGCGGTACACCCATACTGACAAGACTTGTAATGGCTGCGTTAGGGAAAATGATGCGTTATGGGCCACAACGCTGCTATTTGACTCATAACGCAAAACTCGTAATCTAGGTGAAAGTGCTTTGAGAGCTAAAGTAGGAAGGGTTTCTGAAATCTGTAAGAATCATTTGATGAGACGATTCCAGCAGAATATAACAGTGCCAAAACTCTGTCAACAGAAGAATATGACAGATTCATTAAAACTCTTAAAGAAAAGTGTGCCAGCATAGCAAACAAAGAAGACAAAGCTACAATTCTCAGTCTATTTAAAGGAATTTAATGTCTCAGAATGACTGGTAAAACTAAGCAGAATACTAGTGAAGGTACAGCAGATCTTTCCTGAGACAGGAAAGATTATTTCTTTTTCTGATGGCTCTGCAAGCCAATATAAAAAACAAGAAGAATTTCGCCAGTCTGTTTAACCATGAAAAGGACTTTGGTTTAAAAGTCAAATGAAACAACAAAAGCCAGTTTGCAGAATACAACAGAGGGTCAAATCCTCACCCTTGAACGTATGTTCCTCTTTTGCAACGAAAAGAGTTAAGGTGGTTACATACATCTATGTCAAAAGCAAGGAAGTAACTGAATTTCATGAACTGAAACTCAAGGACAGGTTTGATAAGTGTGAGAGAATTCCAATTATAAGAAAATGTCACAGTTTTGGGGCAGTATCAGAGAGTACTTTCAGATACTTCTTTTTTTTTTTTTTTAAATGATTTTTTTATTGAGGTTCGTTTCAAGGCATACAATAGTTAAGTGTCAACAAATGATAAACAACATAGAGAAGAAGAGTTTCAATATATACAGTCAATGTAAATCATTAAAGGTATTCACTACATGGTATGTCAAATTAAAATTTTGTTTACACAGTATTTGCCAATTGGTCTATTTGCCTACTACATGACTTGTAAGACCACTCTTGGACCTTTCTTTAGTGTGGGAGATGAAAAGTTATAGCGGGTAGATTGAAACATAGGGAGACCACTCTTGGGTCTCGAATGGTGAACCTCCTTTTACTTTTCATCTAACATCATTTGGGGAAAAGCGTGTATGGCTAACCTGCTTTTCTGAGTATAGCTAAGTGACAAATTATTGTTATCTACTACCCTTTATAAAGCACATTATGACAAAGTGTTCTATATACATACTTATATTATACAAATTATTTTTTTTAATTAGGCTTTGGGTAATCTGATATATGAATAGGTGCATACATTGGTAGTTGCTGTGTACATAAGCTGTTGGAGCCTCATTGTTCTCATTTAAAATACTTACGTAAATATAAGGTCACCTTTGGATATAACTAATCTTAGATATTGAAACAGAGGGCATCTGTTTGCTAGAATAATGTGGTGGTCACCATTGGACCATAGCCAAGCTACTGTAATATCTAAATATGAAGTCCACTAGAATCTCAATGACACATAGTGAGTATGCACAAGGGGAGGCAACTAATAACTTTTGGTCAGATGGGGCTAGGCTCTAGAGGAAGTGCAAAAATCTGAGCTTTTGTGGGGGTGCATGTGTTGTAAGATCTATAGCGTGCTCCTTGTCCTAAATATAAAGTTAAGCTGAATTGCATTACTTTTAAAGTAACTATGCTGCACAGTCACGGCCACTGACCAGGAGACCCATTGCTTCATAAAAATTCTGTAAGTAATTGACAAGGGAGCACTCACCCTACAATTATTCTGTGCGATAATCTCAGAAACTGCAGTATTATTCCATATTTATATGGCACTATAGAAACACTAGATAGAGTACCCTATTACTGCTTAAACTATTACACAAAATATTTATTGGGAATGGCTGAAACATATAGGTGTGCCTTACCTCAGTTGATCTCAGGTATAGAGTGGGTTGTATGGGAGCATCTATGCATGACCCCTTTATTACTAAGTAAGCTGTTTGCAAATTTTAGTTTTAGCATTGTCAGAAATATAGGATATTTAACTGTTTGAATGGTAAACATAAGCATAAACAGGTTGAGCATCATAGATCAAAATAAAATGTATAACAAATGAATATAAAAACTTGAAAAAGCTAAAATATTGTGTTACTGGAATTAACACATGCCTGTCTTTGGTACATAAATGCTATGGGCACAGGGGTCTAATTTTGAGATTTACAAGTTGATCTGCTTGTCTGTCTGGGCAATTATGGCTCCCAAAAACTCAGGCCACCTAAGCAGGTAAACGGACAAGGCTGTCTCAGTAGTTAATCTTGCTGATCGAGGGCCAGCATTCTGGACTTCCATAGTGGCGATCTGTTCAGTTAGGGGTTTCTCCTAAGATTGCGCTTTTCCTCTGGAGGCTGTAAAGTTCATCTGCTCACCTCAGCATGTACACGGACAAGGCTGTCTCTATAGTTAATCTCGCTGATCGTGGACTGGCATTCTGAATTCCATAATGGCGGTTTGTTCAGTTAGGGATTTCTCCTTAGATTGCGCTTTTCCTTGAGTGCTGGCAGACTCCACTCTAGCAGAACTGGTGAATCTTACAGGTAGTTTGATGTTACTTGAGTCCAAGGTACTTGTTATCCGCCACTCTTGGTGCATGTAGCTCCCCATGGGGGCAAGTGAGCTGTTCAGCTATCCTCCGTGTGAGGTTTGTAGAGTCTTGGCAGAAGACAAATTGCGATGTGACAGGTATGCCTCAGCAGGTGGCTTATAGCCTATAATCTCCAGATCATAGGTTTTACTCGGATCAGTGTTTGATGGCCGGTGGAGAACAAGGCCGCTGTTATCGTCATCAGACCCAGGTGAAGAGATCCTTTGTAGGTTTTCAGTCGGACTATCATCTGCAACTGGGCTCCATGCTGCTCTGATCGCCTCTGTAAAAGCAGCTTGATGAAGGTCCAGAAGATTACTAAGCTCTTTTAAGAGGACAACTGAATCCATGTTACACTTAGGTGCTGTCAAATTACCAATGTAGTTATAGTGAGCAGGTTAGGTTTGCAATGAGATGTTAATAATCTTGCAGTGTATTGCGGTTATCACTGCACTGTAACGACAGGGACACGCGTGTGTCCTGCCGAGGGGTTAGGAAGTAGGCCGCAACCCAAAGAAGTATCCAGTAAACGTGTAAGTCTAGCACCAATCCTTGCAATAATAATACCATTCAGACGAGTTTCCTTTTCTACACAGAGCGTAGTTATAGATAAAGGTCGATGGAGCTGTAGATTGGAAATTTTGTGTAGATTTGTGTAGGGGCTTGCAGAAGCAGACAGTTTAGCGACCCATCATGGCCACCGCCCGGAAGTTCCCCCCTTCAGATGCTTCTTTACATTTCATTGCAAAAGTTTGAAGAACCTTCAGGGATAAAATTTGTTCTCCTGATCCTATGGAATAATGACTGTGTCGCTTGTCTTGATGATCAGTAGTGGTTAGGCTTGATTGAGGACATCAGTGAGGAAAGCTGTGATGTTTTTGTAAAACCTGGACCAAAAACATAATTCAAGATATCTACTGTGGACAAACCATGGATTTCCATGAACAATTTTCTTAGAAAACTGACACTTGCCAAATTGACAGCTACTGCTTCTGTAAGCTCCCACAACATTTCAGAGACTGAGTAAGGAAATCTCACAGCGTCTAATCAAACATGTAGATTTAAATTACGGTGTGTCAATTATAATTAAAACATAATTAGTGTAAAATACAGTTCATTTTTATTATTTGTTATGCTTATATTACATATTGTAATTTCTCAAAACGCATGAATAAAGTAGGCTTTTCTCCAGATTTCTACTAGCCCTAGCTCTGTAACCAGTGGAATCTCAAAAAGTTTTTTACATCAGAATGCTACCATAGAATATTTACTGTATATCTGTAAAAATATATATAGTCCCCCACAAGAGATAATCAACCTGAAAGTGAGGGGGGATGTTAAACAATTGCACTTTCTGCCCCATAAAAATAAGAGAAGCCTCAACCCTGAAATGTTCTGCATGCACACTATACTTACCTAGGTACCCCCAAAAAAATTAGGACTGAGGCTCAAACCCTTCCCATTGTAAATTAACCCTGAGGAGTGTCCCAGTAATCCCCTTGAAAAAATTAGACATGTGTATTCTATGGATTCAACGGAAAATAGGGCTGGTCTTCAAATATTACCAGGTTTGGTTTTTTTCCCAGTCCGGTCCTGTCCCGAGCAGATCCAATCAGTAGCGCTAGCTGCACATCTGACTCATGCGACTAGCGCTGTTAATTAGATCAGTGGCAAGTTATTCTTTTGACCAGCAGTGCTCCGATGACCCTGAGCAGCACTTCTTCTGTGTGTTTAATCCCTTTGCAGGGGTTAAACACACAGTAGCGTAGGGGGGATAGTTGTAAAATAACATGGTCTAAAAAATAGAGTATGTCATTTTTCTACTATTTTGGCTCTTTAACAAAGATAAAAGTACAAATCAAATGAAGGATAGGGATGATGACCCTATGTCAGCCAGCTTTCTCTCTTCATACATATTTAATTGCTCTATTATAATTTAAAGTTTAACTTTCATATCCCTATTTCAGAATCAAAATCTCTGTCTGTATTCTAAAAGGCTCCCACTGCAAATAATGGAGCTCCCTGAAGATCTTTGAAATTAAAGAAGGGATGAATTTTAGCCCATGAAGTTTGCTGCTGATTCTGCATGCTGTTTTCCTGCCTCCCTTCCCCTTCTGTCTTTGCTTCCCCTCTAGAGCAACAACAGAACCAAAATGGACTTTAACCTTTCAAATATTTGTAAATGAATTAATTGTAGAAATGTTCACCCTTCTCTGTTTTTGTGTATCTGGAAGTGGGGAGAGGGAAGGGGACAGACAGAGGGAGTGAAAGTGGGATAGACAGAGAGAGTGAAAGGGAATCTATGCTTTTTTCATACAAACAAGCCTGGATTCTGCTAAATCAAACTAGTTGATGTAGAAAATCTTTAACCTTCAGGATTCATGTCTAATTTTAGCAAACATACCTGAATGAAAGCACATTCATACAAACACACACAGACCATGTCATTATTTTTTATATTTTTTTTTAAAAAATGGATCTGACTGGATCTGTGTCTAACAGACACATCTGGGGCGAGATTACATATATGGCGCAGGCTTCAGCGCAAGCGCTGCAACCTGCGCCGCTCGTAATTTCACCTCGCACTTCGGGGTATTACAAATGGGGTGCCTGCAGTTCATAAAGTGCCATAAGTTGGATAAACTAACGATGTCCAGAAATGAGCGTAAATACTAATTTCTGGAGCCGCTAGTGACTTACGGCACTTTATAAACTGCCGGCGCCTAAGAAAAATAAAACAAAATATAAAAATCTCCCATAAACATCTAACCCATCTGCCAAAAATAAACCTGACACGTAAAACCCCTATATACCCCATCAAACCCACATCGGAACTAATAAAAGTATTAACCCCGAAACCGACAACCCCCCAACAATGCAATATGCCTAATTAAATTATTAACCCTTATATCTGCCATCAAACCCACAGCACAAGTAATAACTAAATTATTAACCCCTATATCCGCCATCAAACCCACACCGCAAGTGATAACTAAATTATTAACCCCTATATCCTCCAACCCCAACATCGCAAACAAACTAATGTATTAACCCCTAATCCGCCATCAAACCCACATCGCAAGTAATAACTAAATTATTAACCCTTATATCCGCAAACCCCAACATCGCAAACTACTTAATGTATTAACCCCTAATGCGCCATTAACCCACATTGCAAAGTCCCTATTAAAACTGTTAACCCCTAAACTGCCATCCCCCACAACGCAAATAAATAATTAAATTACTAAGCCCCCTAACCTAACACCCCCTAACCTAACACCCCCTAAATTAACCCAAATTACTTAAATTAAAAAATACTGTACTAAAGTTACTGACTATTAAAAAACCTAACATTACTTTAAAAAAATAAGTTTAACTTAAGCTAACATGGAAAATAAAAAAATCTAATATTACAGAAAATAATAATAATAAACAAATTATCAAAAATTAAAAAATTAAACCTAATCCTTATGAAAATAAAAAAGTCCCCCCAAAATAAAAAAAAACCCTAATCTAATGCTAAACTACCAATAGCCCTTAAAAGGGCTTTTTGCAGGGCATTGCCCTAAGTTAAACAGCTCTTTTACATTAAAAATAAACAAAGTCCCCCCTAACAGTAAATCCCCCACCCACCAAACCCACCAAAATGAAAAAAAAAACTAACACTAATAAACCTAATCTACCCATTGGCCTGAGAAGTGCATTTGTATGGGCATTGCCATTAAAAGGGCATTTCACTCTTTTGCTGCCCTTAAAAGGGCATTTAGCTCTTTTAAGAATTGTCGATCCATAATCTAAATAAAAAAAATTAAATTTAAAAAAAAAAATAAACCCCTAAGTCTAACCCCTAGATTGGTACTCACGGTTCCTGAAGTCCGGTGGAGAAGGTCCTGTTCTAGGCGGTGAAGTCTTCTTCCAAGTGACAACCTCTTCTTTCTTCTTACAGGAAGTGTACAGCGGAGATTGTACGAAGAGGATTCTCCACCCTCCATGGCTCCGCGGTCGCAGGTCTTCAGTTCCAGGGTCGCCGGTCTTTAGTTCCAGGGTCGCCGGTCTTCAGTTGCAGGATCGCCGGTCTTCATTTCCAGGGTCGCCGGTCTTCAGCTCTGCGGTCATCGGTCTTCAGCTCCGCCCTCCGCTCCGTGCTGGCTTGTTCCTGGAAGAAGAAAGAAGAGGTCGCCGCTTGAAAGAAGACTTCACCGCCTGGAAAAGGACTTTCTCCGCCAGACTTCAGGAACCGTGAGTACCAACCTGGGGGTTAGACTTAGTTTTTTTTTTTTATAAATTATTTGGGGGGGGTTTATTTAGATTAGGGATGGACAATTCTTAAAAGAGCTAAATGCCCTTTTAAGGGCAGCAAAAGAGCTAAATGCCCTTTTAAGTGCAATGCACATAAAAATGCCCTTTTCAGAGCAATGGGTAGATTAGGTTTATTAGTGTTAGGTTTTTTTTATTTTGGGGGTTTGGTGGGTGGGGGGTTTTACTGTTAGGGGGACTTTGTTTATTTTTAATGTAAAATAGCTGTTTAACTTAGGGCAATGCCCTGCAAAAATCCCTTTTAAGGTCTATTGGTAGTTTAGAACCTGCTGGCGCTCTACAAATACCTGATGATGATAATAATAATAATAGATTAGGGGGTGTTTTTATTTTGAGGGGCTTTTTTATTTTCATAGGGATTAGGTTTAATTTTGTAATTTTTGATAATTTGTTTATTATTTTCTGTAATATAAGATTTTTTTATTTTCCGTAATGTTAGCTTAATTTAAATTTACGCCTAGATTTAGAGTTTTGTCGGTAAAGACCCGCGTAGCTAACGCTGCTTTTTTCTCCAGCGCACCCTTAAGACAACGCTGGTATTTAGAGTTGTATGAGTGGCTGCGTTAGGCTCAGAAAAGGGAGCGTTGAGCTTAATTTACCTTCCCTTCAACTCTCAATACCAGTGTTGCCTACGGTAGCGGTAAGTTGGAAAAACATGCTCGTACATGATATCCCCATAGGATACAATGGGGCTGAGCTGGCTGCAAAAAAGCAGCATTCAGCTCCTAACGCAGCCCCATTGTTTCCTATGGGGAAACACTCTCTAAGTCTACACCTAACACCCTAACATGAACCCCGAGTCTAAACACCCCTAACCTTACACTTATTAACCCCTAATCTGCCGCCCCAGCTATCGCTGACACCTGCATTATATTATTAACCCCTAATCTGCCGCTCCGGACAATGCCGCAACCTACATTATCCCTATGAACCCCTAATCTGCTGCCCCTAACATCGCCGACACCTATGTTATATTTATTACCCCTTAATCTGCCCCCCCACGTCGCCGCTACCTTACCTACACTTATTAACCCCTAATCTGCCGACCGGACCTGGCCGCCACTATAATAAATGTATTAACCCCTAAACTGCTGCACTCCCGCCTCGCAAACACTATAATAAATTTTATTAACCCAATAGAATGCGAGCTCAATACGATTGGCTGATTGGATCAGCCAATCGGATTGAACTTCAATCTGATTGGCTGATTGCATCAGCCAATCACATTTTTCCTACCTTAATTCCGATTGGCTGATAGAATCCTATCAGCCAATCGGAATTGAAGGGACGCCATCTTGGATGATGTCCCTTAAAGGAACCTTCATTTGTTGTTCAGTCGTCGGTTGAAGAGGATGGCTCCGCGTCGGCTCCTTTGAAGATGGCTCCGCTCCGGATGGATGAAGATTGAAGACGCCGCCTGGATGAAGACCTCCTCTGCGCACCTTGGATGAAGATTTCGGCCCTGTTGGGTGAAGACGACTCAAGGTAGGATGATCTTCAGGGGGTTAGCGTTAGGTTTTTTTAAGGGGGGTTTGGGTGGGTTAGAGTAGGGGTATGTGGGTGGTGGGTTTTAATGTTGGGGGGGGTTGTATTTTTTTTTACAGGTAAAAGAGCTGATTACTTTGGGGCAATGCCCTGCAAAAAGCCATTTTAAGGGCTGGTAAAAGAGCTGATTACTTTTGTAATTTAGAATAGGGTAGGGCATTTTTTTATTTTGGGGGGATTTTTTATTTATTAGGGGGCTTAGATTAGGTGTAATTAGTTTAAACTTCTTGTAAAAAAAAAATTATTTTTTGTAATTTAGTGGGGCTTTTTTGTATTATAGAATAGTTTATTTAATTGTATTTTAATTTAGCTAATTGTAGTTAATTTATTTAATTAATTTAATGATAGTGTAGTGTTAGGTGTATTTGTAACTTAGGTTAGGATTTATTTTACAGGTAATTTTGTAGTTATTTTAACTAGGTAGCTATTAAATAGTTATTAATAGCTATTGTACCTAGTTAAAATAAATACAAAGTTGCCTGTAAAATAAATATAAATCCTAAAATAGCTACAATGTAATTATTAGTTATATTGTAGCTATATTAGGGTTTATTTTATAGATAAGTATTTAGTTTTAAATAGGAATAATTTATTTAATTCTAGGAATATTATTTTGTTTAATTTAAATTATATTTAAGTTAGGGGGGTGTTAGGGTTAGACTTCGGTTTAGGGGTTAATAACTTTATTATAGTAGCGGCAACGTTGCGGGCGGGAGATTAGGGGTTAATAATTGTAGGTAGGTGGCGGCGATGTTAGGGAGGGCAGATTAGTGGTTAATAAAATCTATTATAGTGTTTGCGAGGCGGGAGTGCAGCGGTTTAGGGGTTAATATATTTATTATAGTGGTGGCGAGGTCCGGTCGGCAGATTAGGGGTTAATAAGTGTAGGTAAGGTAGCGGCGACGTTGGGGGGGGGCAGATTAGGGGGTAATAAATATAATATAGGTGTCGGCGATGTTAGGGGCAGCAGATTAGGGGTTCATAGCTATAATGTAGGTGGCGGCGGTGTCCGGTCAGCAGATTAGGGGTTAAAAAATTTTATTAGAGGGTTGGCGATGTGGGGGGGGGGGGCTCGGTTTAGGGGTACATAGGTAGTTTATGGGTGTTAGTGTACTTTATAGCACAGTAGTTAGGAGCTTTATATTCCAGCGTTAGCCCATAAAGCTCTTCACTACTGTCTTTTTTTTGTGGTAGGAATCTTGTCGGTAGAGGCTCTACCGCTCAGTTCTTCCAAGACTCCAAATACCAGCGTTAGGTAAATCCCATAGAAAAGATAGGATACGCAATTGACGTAAGGGGATCTGCGGTAGCCTGGAGTCACGGAAAGGAAGTGAGCGGTAGACCCTTTCCTGGCTGACTCTAAATACCAACGGGCGGTAAAAAGCAGCGTTAGGACCCCTTAACGCTGCTTTTGACGGCTAACGCCAAACTCTAAATCTAGGCCTTAGTTTTTTTTATTTTTAAAGTAATGTTAGGTTTTTTATTTTAATAGTAACTTTAGTATTTTTTAATTTAGGTAATTAGGGTTAATTTAGGGGGTTTTAAGTTAGGGGGCTTAGTAATTAAATTATTTATTTGCGTTGTGGGGAATGGCGATTTAGGGGTTAATAGTTTTAATAGGGATTTTGCAATGTGGGTTAATGGCGGTTTAGGGGTTAATAGTTTTAATAGGGACTTTGCGATGTGGGTTAATGGCGGATTAGGGGTTAATACATTAGGTAGTTTGTGATGTTGGGGTTGGCAGATATATGGGGTTAATAATGTAATTATTACTTGCGGTGTAGGTTGATGGCGGATATAGGGGTTATATACTTAATTAGTTATTGCGGTGGGGGATTGTGGTTGACAGGTAGATAGATATTGCGCATGTGTTAGTTGTTAGTTTTTTCAGGGAGTTACAGTGCTCCCATACTCAGCACAAGGCTTGCTGTGGCTGCCTTTTTGTGGCGAGGTGAAAATGGAGTAAAATTTCTCCATTTTCCCCACGTAAGTCCTTGCGCTGAATATTGGATACTGATTTGCGACGCGGTCCCATGTTAGCTTATGGGAGTAAAAAAAGGCAGCTGACGGGTGAAATATGCGTGCCGCATTTATATGCGGCGCTGTATATTGGATACCAAAACCGCATAAAAAACGGCGGCAGCGGCATTTGCGGGCAACGCCGCATATGTAATGGAACCCTTAGTCTTTTCAACACAATTATGTCTAGGTCCTACTGGACCCCATTCCCAGATTCCTTTACAAGGGAACACATGGATCCTACCTTATCCATCTTACTTTTTTGTTAGAGAAACAAATATATGATCCAGCTAGATCCATATCTCATTTACATACCAGGTAAATTTTAACATAGATAGAAAGACAGACAGACAGATAGATAGACAGAGAGACATCACCCCAATAAGGCTTAAGTGGTGTATATATTTGACTCAGATAATGTACAACTTAAAAAAATCTAATTTACTTCTGTTATCAAATATATCTATTCGTACTCCACGTACATGAACCATGTGATGACCCCTTATATTTATCTGGGCACTCATTGGTAGATATATAATTATTAGTAGGATTATCCTGGGTGCACACTTATGCAAACCGCTATAAATAACAGGTAAATTATTAGAGATTTTTATTAGATGAAAATACATTTATACATAAAATTAAATATAATATCTATATATTAAGTCAGTACATTTACAGTACTGTCCATATCTACTAACATACTGCCAGTCTAGACTATAATTTATCCCAAGCCTCATTTTAAGATAGTGAGTCATCTGGCCTGTATTTGGAAGTATATGGTCTTTGCTGGCATTGAACAAATGCTAGCAATGTTATTGCCAGTATTTCTAGTAGACTTGAGTATTCTGAAAGATACTGTATGTTGAGTCAGTATGTGTTTCAGATGTCTTTGATTTTTTTCTTATTTATTGATGGTTCAAGGGGCTGCTGTCACACAGAATTGCATTGTTAACAACAAAATGAAGGATCTGAACAGCGTGATTGGTTGGCTTAGGTCATGTCATAATCATGATATCAGCCGGTAGGCCAGGAAGCATAATTAAAGTTTGCACTAAATATAATTATAAAGAGCATACTTTGTTAGGCAAGAAAATGCTAAAGTATAGTAAGAAGGTGAACATGTTTATTCAGTGTGTATAATTTATCTTAGAGAAGGCTGGCTAAAAACTATGTGTTACTTCTGGTAACATTAGTAGTCACAATATTTTTTCCCCACAAAAAACACTGTAAGCTTTATTGTGAAAACTTTGTGGCTTCAGAACTCAGAAGACAGTTTTCTCTTGTAAGGTATATCCAGTCCACGGATTCAACCATTACTTGTGGGATATTCATATAAAAACAGGAATATCTGTGCTACTTGGTACCACAGATCTCCTATAGGAGGCGCTAAAAGACAATGATAGATGTTACCCAAGAGTTAAACGTGCATCTCATGACACAATATACATAATATAAAGATATTAAAAGTATAAAAAATATACAATAGATAAATGAATATATGTATATACACACGTGGCACTTAGTCGTGACCAATGTGATTATTAGACCAGTGTGATTATTAGAATCTGATAGCTGTTGTTAAAGAATCGTTACTATATTGATTCCTCTGTCAAGCCCTAAAAACCTCCAAGAACTCATAACACTTATATGAAGAAAAAACTAAAAGATACCTTCAAACCTACTCTTTCCTCATGGAACTTACTCTCTGCAACAAAACCTGCTAACAGAGTGCACGGATTCCCTGACGTCATCCACTGCCGACATTCAGCTGCTGTGTTCCGCACTTACCGCCGGACACTGAAAGGTAAACAGCTCTCCCTCCATTCCAGCACTTTGACACGGGCTAAACCTCAATTCCCATTCCAGCGGACTACACTGACACTCTCCATCCGAGCTCAGGATCTACTTTAACTCGCAGGAAGCAACCCAGGCAAGGGTTGCCGTTCCGGAGACCCATTACTACAGGATACTACGACGGGGATTCCTTTGCACAGCCAGCTGGTTTGATGCTAGAATACCAGCCTGCTTTTAACAGGCACAAGAGAGTGCCTTCACGTTTGTGAGTACCCTGTATCTTGCCTCGCTTGGACTCTGTGGTTTTTGATATAGTTTAGGGAGAATGGGGGGATTTTGGCATTTAAGCCAAGTGTAGAATTATACACTCATTATTAGAATAAATAATAAAAAATTAAATTAACACTTTATTTAACAAATATGCAAAAACAAACATTACCATAGGTAGATACTATAGTTCAAAAAGAGTCTGGGTATAATTCCTTCCAGTCCCCACAGATGTGATTTAATCAATACAGTATCTATCTACAATTAAAAAAGATACTATAAAGGCCATAAAGAAACATGGGAATTCCACTACCAGTTTCTGTGAGTCAGTTGCCTTTGAATATCATCTATATTAAAATAAGGGCTATAGAGTCTAATGGCATGTGATTTTGATCAGCTAGTATTAGGAAAACACGAAGAAAGTAGGATGCTTAGTTATTCACAATCAATCCATTCACAACAGTATTCACACTGTCTGTAACGCTGTGCGCTCAAAGGCGACCTCCTACCTGCGTACCGCTCTGATTTAACAGAGTCGGCCGATTTCTGACTAAGTTCCCTATATACAATATCTATATGTCACACACATATCACAGCATACAACTATTATGTACAATACTATCGGTCATTTCCATTATCCTCTTAGTCTATATCAGTAAAAAGAGGTGACCCTGTTTGTAATGGATACAAATTGGAGCTATAAGTATGTGAAAGAGAGGTAACTATAAAGCTGTCATTAGCCTTACTAGTTTCAGCAAATATTCTTATGTCTAGCATGTGCCCCAATAGGAGCTGCAAAGTTATCCCAAAATTTAGCAACAATTGTATCCAGAGCGGATATAACTTAAACAAAGCCGCTCGTGTATGCTGTATAGTTGCTAGCAACCACGCTCAAACAGACTCCGCCCGCCGACGCGTGTGGTTTTTATTGATCTACACATGTGGCGCCTCTGTTTCTGTTTTTATTACAGTTATCCATCTTGTGGGATATTCTCCTTCCCAACAGGAAGCTGCAAGAGGATCACCCACAGCAGAGCTGTCTATATAGCTCCTCCCCTAACTGCCACCTCCAGTCATTCTCTTGCAGCTCTCGACAAGGGAAGTAGCTAGAGAGATGTGGTGAATTAGTGTAGTTTATCTTCAATCAAAAGTTTGTTATTTTTAAACGGTGCCAGCGTTGTACTGTTTTTTACCTCAGGCAGAAATTAGAAGAAGAATTTGCCTGAGGTTTTTGATGATCTTAGCAGGTTGTAACTAAGGTCCACTGCCGTTCTCACACATAACTGAAGAGTATGAGGAAACTTCAGCTGGGAGAACGGCCTGCAGAATTGACTGCCCTGAGGTATGTTCAGTATATTATTTTCTAGAGGATGATAAGAACTAGAAAATGCTGACAGTGCCTGATATAGTTAAGGTAAGCCTGATTGCAGTGATTTAATAAACGACTGGCATCATGCTTGCAGTAAAAAGTAATTTTCTTATTACTTTCTATTATGGCTTAGTATGTAAAACGTTTGCATTTATATAAAGAACGTTTTTTACTGAGGTGATAAATCTTTTTTTGGGGCCTAGTTTTCCACATGGCTGTTATTTTACTCCTAGGAATAGTTTTTTAAGGCCCTCTGACTTTGAGTGCATGGTGGGAGGGGCCTATTTTTGCGCTCTAATTGCGCAGTTGTTTTTACATTCTGAGACATCCAGCTTCCCTGAAGGAGTCCCCTCACATATTGGGCCTCTGTAAAGGGTTTTTGTGCCTACAAAAGTCGTTTTATGGGAAGGTAGGAGCCACAGTAGAGCTGTGGCAGTTTGCTTGTGACTGTTTTTTTTTTTTTGTTTTTTTTTTCAAAGAGCTTTATTGAACACGTATTCTGAGTTACAAACTTGGCTCCGATTACAATGCGAGCCGATTTAACATACAATATAAATATCTTACAATATCATCTACAGCTTTTGCAATTTTAAGTTATCAGATTTAGGAGTTCTGAGAGCTCTAGAATTTATCCAGAAAATGTCCTCTACCAACTCTAAAGGTGAGTTAAACAGCCACTTTTGGGCTGAAATCATAGTATTACATAGTCATAATTGGTCGGAAAGAGTCCATTAGGTGATTTTGAAGGATTATGGAGAAAAATCTTATCTAACAACCATCTATCAACCTTTTTGGGTATAACATTTAAATTTCACTTTTAAAATTGTCCTTAGTACATAAAATACATGAGATATAGACGAGGAGGGGGGAAGGGAAGGAGAGGGAAGGGGGTGATTGTGTCAACTCCATATTGGAGAGAAATGTGCAGTGTGTCCAAAGTGTCATTCATACCTATATTCTGTCCTATGAACTGCCAATTCCCAGGTGTCGTCATGAAAGTCTTGTCTAATTTTTAATGCGTTTATCCCACAGTCAGTCATCTTTGTGTGCATTCCATCGCATCCCCATGTATTCGTGCTGGTCCAGTTTGCCTATTACCAAGTAGTGGTACCTTTCCATGAGAAGTAGGTTATCTACCTGATGCTTCCAAGCTGTGAGGCTTGGGATGTCTGTAGATTTCCACTTTTGCGGTATCAGTGACTTGGCGCTATTAAGCATGATAAATAGGAGATTTTGTTTTATATCGTCTTTGAGGTTCGGCAAACCATGAAACAACAGGATCCCTGGGTCTCTGGCTATGTGTGAGTTCAATGTTTTGTTTATATGGTCTATGACCTCACCCCAAAAGATGTCTAGTTTCTCGCATCCCCACCACACGTGGAGCATGTCTGCGACCTCCCCACAACCTCTCCAGCATCTACCGCTAGTCTGTTTGTATATTTTTTGTAATCTTACCGGAGTTAGGTACCATCTAGACATAAATTTAAAGTTAGTTTCCTGTATTTTGGCCGAGACCGAAGCTTTTTTATGGTTGCGAAAGATCCGCATCCACTCCCCGTATGAAATATCTAAATTTAGTTCTCTGGCCCATTTGTGACAATATGAAGGTAGTTGCTCCCCCGCGGGGTTCAATAGTAGTTTGTATAATGCAGATATGAGGTGGCGTGGGGGGAGTGCTGATGTACACATGGTTTCGAACTGTGTGAGTTGTCTTCTCAGATGTGTTTGTAATTTATGAGAGTTTACGTAATGGGATATTTGAGCATGTGTATACCAGGCAAGTGGGTAGTCTCCCAATGCACCTACAAAATCTGTTAGTGTCAGTACTTTACCCTCTTTCACGACTGTATTGCGTATATGGTCTCTCAGTTGTACTGGGTTACCCGTTGCTGTATTGGGTTTAATTATGAAAGTGAGCTCAGGGTTCCCTACCAGTGGGGTCAGCGGACCCGGTCTTGTTGTTATGTGTGTGCTAGTATTAATCAATGCATCCCAGTTCTGGAAAACTTCTTCCATCAAAGGATATCTCCTTATAGTCGGGGGTCTCTGTTTAGTTTGTAACCATGCCAGCCCACCCACATTCTCAACCTGTAATATTTTCCTGTCCAATTCGATCCATTGTTTAGAATTTGAATTATGACTCCACTCCACCACTCTCTGTAACAACACTGCCTTCCTGTAGGAACTTAGGTTTGGCAAGCCCAGTCCTCCCCTCTCTCTAGACATGTAGAGAGTCTTCCTGGGCACTCTGGGTTTAATGCCTCCCCAAATGAATTTTTCAATGTTGCCCTGTAATTGATTTAAGTAATCTCTTGGCAGGGGGATGGGTAGGGCTTGTAGGACATACAGGATACGGGGGAGTACATTCATTTTTACTGTGTGAATCCTCCCCAGCCAGGATAATGGTTTACTTTTCCATCTAGAAAGGTCATTTGTGATTTCCTTTAGTAAGGGAATGTAATTTTTTGTAAACAGATCACTAAACTGCTGTGTAATGTGTATGCCCAGATATTTTATTTGAGTATGCTCTATTTTAATTGGGCACCTGAGCCTGATGTTTTCTATAACTGATTTGGGGGTATTTATGTTGATCAGCTCAGATTTAGATAAGTTTAAGTGGAAATTGGATACCTTGCCGTATTCCTCAAAAGTTTTTAGAAGGGGAGGTAGGGAACTGTCTATTTTTGTCAACGTCAGTAGAATATCATCAGCGTACATTGCCAATTTACATTCCTTGTCTTTGGTTTGTATACCACTTATCTCTTTTTGTGCCCGAATCCTGCACGCCAATACCTCAATGGATATGGCGAACAGGAGTGGCGACAGTGGGCACCCCTGTCTTGTCCCGTTTCTAATGCTAAAGGGTTCAGAGAGGACCGAGTTGGTCCTAACTCTTGCTATTGGTTTAGCGTATAGGGAGAATATGTTATCCACAAAGTCATTGCCTACATTCATACCTCGCAGAGTGGCCTTCAGAAAGTCCCAGTCCACTCTGTCGAAGGCTTTCTCGGCATCCGTGGACATCAGAACCAGGTCCTGCTCAGTGTCTCGCGCCAAGTCCATCAATTGTAGCACTTTGATGGTGTTCTCTCTCGCTTCCCTTTCCGGTATAAAACCCACTTGATCAGTTGATATTAAATGTATAAGGAGGGGACTCAATCTGTTTGCTAATACTTTGGCGTAAATTTTTATATCTGTGTTTAGAAGGGATATTGGTCGGAAATTTTCTGGAATATCAGGGGCTTTGCCTGGTTTTGGTATCATAATGATGTGGGCCTCTAGCATTGATGCCGGAAAGCCACCTGACTGCCTAATGGAGTTGAAAAGACGCAACCGTCTAGGGGCGAGTATGTGGGTAAATTTTTTGTAGTATTTTACCCCGAAACCGTCTGGGCCTGGACTTTTCCCATTTGGGAGAGCCTTGATTGCGTCCTGTATTTCTTTAATGTTAAACGGGAGGTCTAGTTTATCTGCTTGAGTTTTGTCTAGTTTTGGTAAGTCCACTTCTCTAAGATATTCCTCTATGAGTAATTGTTTGTTAGGTGTGGGGACTGCTGTAGTAGCTGTTATGTTTAAGTTATACAGTGTTGAGAAGTAAGAGCGGAACGCCTCAGCAATCGATATGCTATCATGTTTAGTCTGGTTGGATTTATTTTTCATATGATGTATATGCATTTTTAGTTGCCTACGTTTTAGGGTCCTAGCCAGTAGTTTCCCTGCTTTATCACCTTGGTCATAATATCTTTGACGCAGTCTAAGTGCCCTTTTTTGTTGTTCTAGTTGTAAGAATATATTAAACTCTGCTCTGCTCTGTCCAAGACGGTCTTTGAGTTCTACATTTTTGGGGTCTTTCTTGTGCTCTTGCTCTAATTGTCTGAGGTTATGCAAAATTGTGTCGTGTTTGTTTCTATGTTGCTTGATTAGATTCGCCTTATGCTTCAAAAACACACCCCTCAGGACACACTTGTGTGCCTCCCAAATAGTGGACCATTTCATGTCAGGAGTATCATTGAGCTGGAAATATTCTAAGAGGGATTTTTCTACTTCTGGGTGTATTAGGGGATGGTCTAGCAGGCTGTCCTCTAACCTCCATATATAGGGTGTGATTGGGGACTCTGGCCACTCTATCTGGCATCTCACCGGGGCGTGATCTGACCAGGTGATGGGGTGAATTAAGGAATGTCTGACAAGTGTGAGGCCTATAGTGTCGGTAAGGATGTAATCAAGTCTCGAATAACTCCTGTGCGGACTGGAAAAGAATGTATAATCCCTAACCAAGGGGTGGAATATGCGCCATATATCGTGTAGAGCTAACGTGCCTATTTAATTGTTAATATGCTTAATATCATTTTTTGATATACATGTTTTACCTCCTGATGTGTCCAGCTCTGGATTGAGTGGAACATTGAGATCTTCGCCCACGAATGTTACCCCCTTTGAATTATCTAACATTCTCCCTGAGAGTGCGCGCATGAATGCTGCTTGTGCTCTGTTAGGGAAATATACATTAATTATTGTGATCGGGCGCCCATGTAGTAAGCCGGTTAGGATAAGCATTCTACCTTCTGTGTCTTTTTCTATGTTTATGACTTTTAGTGGGATATTTTGTCTAACTAATATTCCCACACCATTTTTCTTCGCTGGCCCTGATGAGAAATATGCGGTGGGGTATATGTGGTTGTGCCACTTCGGTTCTGCTCCTTTCTTGAAGTGTGTCTCCTGAATTAGGACAATGTCCCCTTTTAGTCTGTTTAAGTCGTGTGTTATTATGGATCGTTTCTGGGGGATGTTAAATCCCTTAACATTAACCGAGATGATATTTATATCGTGTTTTTTTGGTGGTGTGGTCATCTTTAATTTATGTGCAAAGTCTGGTATGTGTCAAAGCTATCAGGTTCAGCAGTTAGACCGACCCCGCTGTCCCCAGTAACTAATGGGCAGTTGCCGTTATTAATCTAGAGAGTCTATGGAGTTGACAAGTGTGTAAGGGAGGGGTAAGGGACAGAAGGGAGGGAAATCAAGCACGTCTGTCAGAGAAATGAATAACAATAGAATAAGTCTTAACAACACCAAGGCCACTATACTCCAATCCGTACAATGTGTCAAAACTCTAATACCCTGGTGCAGTCGTTGAGGGTAGGGGCCCTCTTCCCCTGGGCATCTATCATAAATTACCTTAAGGCTCAATTCCTCCGATTTAGCCTATGCACATGTCATGTGGGGGGTTATACTTGCATTAGGTTTTGAGCGTTAGGGGAGTCTGATCTGTATGTTTAAGCTGAGGCGCCCAATGCTCCTGTTTCATCTCGCACCTTCTTGTTTTTATATGATATTAAGGGTGTGGCTTTACCTTTTACAAAAGGAGCTCAGTCAATCTCTGGGGGTTGTCCCCTGCATTGGGAGGTGTATTCGCTGAATGTGTTATTGTGACAATTAGAACTAGCGTGTTGCGATGGCCTCTGTTCCCAGAGCTTAATTTAAACATTTGAATTATAAACCTTCAAAAAAAAAAACTTTAATATTAACAAACAGTGTTAACATGAACATTAACAAATCTACAGACTATATACTCATCTGTCCTGTAGCTGCAGTGGCATTTATCGTCCCTTTCAGGCGTAGGAGTGGTATTGCCCTCTCTGCGATTTGAGATAAGGAAGAGAATAGATAGACCAAAAGGCCAGTTATGCAACGTCTATATTTCAGTGTTTTGGAGTTCCATAGAAATGGGAGCGGTTGGTTTCAGAGTGTCTCTGGAGTTCTGCGTGTTTGGTCTCCTGCTTCTCTGTGGTTGT
Source organism: Bombina bombina (assembly GCF_027579735.1). NCBI lineage: Eukaryota > Metazoa > Chordata > Amphibia > Anura > Bombinatoridae > Bombina > Bombina bombina. Next base: position 435,082,202 of record NC_069500.1, read on the forward strand.
GGTGGATCTGTAGGCGTTGGGATCTTAATCTGTAGTGTCTCACAAAAGGACGGGACATCCTCCATCGTTCGAAGTGTGGCCGATTTGTCTCCTCTTGTTGCCGTGATACTCACTGGGAATCCCCACCTGTAGGGTATCTTCTGAGCTCTAAGCACCGCTGTCACAAATTGCAAGTCTCTGCGCTTTTGTAGCGTGACCGGACTTAGGTCTGTGAAAATTTGTATGCTGATGCCAGCGTGAGTAATTTGATTCTTCTGCCGCGAGTATCTGAGTATCTCCTCTTTTTCGGTGTAATTAAGGAATTTTACAATTATATCCCTTGGTGGGGCTTTAGCTGGGGGTTTGGCTCTCAGTGCCCTGTGGGCTCGTTCGAGGGTGACATCAGGTGCTGTGTTTGTGCCTTTTACTGTCCTAAAGAGGTCTTGCAAGTAGCCTGGTATAGCAGGGGGGTGTATACTTTCTGGGACCCCTCTTATCCTTAGATTATTGCGGCGGCCCCTGTTATCCAGGTCTTCTACTTTTTCCATAAGGTTGTGTATGGTTTCATTTTGGTCATATGAGAGCTGGGACAGGTGTTGAATGTCCTGAGTCGCTATATTATGACCTTCTTCTAGTGTCAATAGTTTACGCTCCACTTTCTTTATATCCTTTTTCATTTCTTGGAACATTTCTTTCATATCTGACATGGCGGATTTAATATCATCTTTTGTTGCCAAATGCTGCAAATCAGCTTTAGTGATTTCACTTGTGGAGGTTTCTATTTGAATATCCATGTCTTGTGCCATTTTATGGGTCATCTCAGAGGTGTCTGGCGCCTGGGGTAGAGTGTTTTCTAGGGGTTTTAGGTATTGAATTATCTTTTTAGCTTTTGCAGGAGTATCCAGCTTGGAATGTTTTTTTGCTGGCATAACCAGGGATTTATAGCCAGTTGTAATATATGAAGGTTATATCTGCTACGTGTGTCTCCTGAGATAGCTGAGCATCTAGTGCAAGAGAAGAACTGCCTGTACTTAACCAAGTGCAAAGAGTTTTACTGATTCTATTTTATCTGGTTTACCAGTCCCCTTGCAGGGAATAATGTCTTTTAATGTTGGGGTTATATCAGAATAGGCCCACCGCTGCACAGGATTATGGGTTTTATGCCTATGGGCAGAATAACTGTTTACTGTGAGTCAATCTGCTCCACGTGGGTTGTGAATTAAAAATTTACTCTCCAAACCCTGCTTGCGTGATCACAGATGCCGGTAACCCAAAACCCCTCTGTTGTCAGTGCTTCTTATCTCCCTCTAACTGTTACTCTCTAAAATTCTCAGCATGCTTTCCTCTTTTTGTTCTTTGTTTTTTCTTTTTTTTTTTTCTTTTATATTTTACATGGAGATGTTTTCCCTTTTCTCTGATTCTGCTTTCTATTTGCTTATGTTGGGCCCCGGCTGTGTGCTGCAGTTCTAGGATATGTCTGTGTAACCTGTATGTTAACTAAAATTTAGCCCCCTGCTCTACCTGCTTCTCTGTAGCGTAACTCCTGCAGCGGAGTATAAGCGGTACCTGCCGCTCTTGCTTGCCGATACGCACTGCCTTCCTCCTTCACTTTCAGGCTGGCCCTGTAAGCACTAAGTGTTTTGATGTGCGTCGGGGGATTTCCGCTTCGTTGCTGTGTCAGGCCGCAGATCTTCCCGGCTCTTTGTCAGCGGTCTCTACTGTTGTTTTTGCAGGCTGTCACAATTTGAATATTTATGTGCGGTCTGAGCACAGTCTGGCCCCTTTATATTGCTTTGGCCCCCCACAAGTTTATCTTATGATGCCTCACTAGGGAAAGAGGGCCCTGGAGCTTCTCTAACTTGCGGCCATTACCCAGTGCGGCCAAGCTCCGCCCCCTGCTTGTGACTGTTTTAACGGTTTTTACCGTTTTTTTGCTTCGTTTTTGAACCTGAGGGGTTAATCATCCATTTGCAAGTGGGTGCAATGCTATTTTAGTCTATTATATACACTGTAAAAATTCATAGAGTTAACTGCTTTTTTCACTGTTTTGCAGTTTTTGTGTTAGTTTTTTTTCCCTTAAAGGCACAGTACCGTTTTTTATAATCTGCTTTTTCACATTAATTAAAGTGTTTTCCACGCTTGCTGGTCTCATTACTAGTCTGTTAAACATGTCTGACATAGAGGAAACTCCTTGTTCATTATGTTTAGAAGCCATTGTGGAACCCCCTCTTAGAATGTGTACCAAATGCACTGATCTTACTATAAGTTATAAAGACCATATTCTGGCTTTAAAAGATTTATCACCAGAGAAAATTGACAAGGGGGAAGTTATGCCGACTAACTCTCCCCACGTGTCAGAGCCTATAACTCCCGCTCAAGGGGCGCCAATTACATCTAGCGCGCCCATTGCCTATACTTTACAAGACATGGCAGCAGTTATGAATCATACTCTTACAGAAGTATTGTCCAAACTGCCAGGGTTACAAGGAAAGCGAGACAGCTCTGGGGCTAGAACAAATACAGAGCTCTCTGACGCTTTAGTAGCTATGTCCGATATACCCTCACAATGTGCAGAAGCCGAAGAAGGAGAGCTTCTATCTGTGGGTGATTTTTCTGACTCAGGGAAGACACTTCAACCTGATTCTGATATGTCTACATTTAAATTTAAGCTTGAACACCTCCGCATGTTGCTCAGGGAGGTTTTAGTAACTCTGGATAACTGTGACGCCATTGTAGTCCCAGAGAAATTGTGTAAATTGGATAAATACTATGCAGTGCCTGTTTACACTGATGTTTTTCCAATACCTAAGAGGTTTTCAGAAATTATTACTAAGGAATGGGATAGACCAGGTGTACCGTTCTCTCCCCCTCCTGTTTTTAAAAAGATGTTTCCCATAGATGCCGCTACACGGGACTTGTGGCAAACGGTCCCTAAGGTGGAGGGAGCAGTCTCTACTCTAGCGAAGCGTACAACTATCCCTGTCGAGGACAGTTGTGCTTTTCTAGATCCAATGGACAAAAAATTAGAGGGTTACCTTAAGAAAATTTTTATTCAACAAGGTTTTATTCTCCAGCCCCTTGCATGCATTGCCCCTGTCACTGCTGCTGCTGCCTTCTGGTTTGAGTCTCTAGAAGAGGCTCTACAGGTAGAAACCCCATTGGATGATATCCTTGACAAGCTTAAAGCTCTTAAGCTAGCCAATTCATTTGTTTCTGACGCCGTTGTTCATTTAACCAAACTAACGGCTAAGAACTCAGGTTTTGCTATTCAGACGCGTAGAGCGCTATGGCTTAAATCCTGGTCAGCTGACGTTACTTCAAAGTCTAAGCTTCTCAACATTCCCTTCAAGGGGCAGACCCTATTCGGGCCTGGACTGAAGGAGATCAAATTAAGGACCAAACAGCCTAATTTTCGTGCCTTTCGAAATTTCAAGAGTGGCGCAGCTTCAGCTTCCTCTAATACAAACCAAGAGGGAAATTTTGCCCAGTCCAAGCCGGTCTGGAGACCTAACCAGGCTTGGAACAAAGGAAAGCAGGCCAAAAAACCTGCTGCTGCCTCTAAGACAGCATGAAAGATCAGCCCCCGATCCGGTAACGGATCTAGTAGGAAGCAGACTTACTCTCTTCGCCCAGGCTTGGGCAAGAGATGTCCAGGATCCCTGGACGTTGGAAATCGTGTCCCAGGGATATCTTCTGAACTTCAAAGCTTCTTCCCCAAAAGGAAAATTTCACCTCTCACAATTATCTGCAACCAGATAAAGAGAGAGGCATTCTTACATTGTGTTCAAGACCTCCTAGTTATGGGAGTGATCCACCCAGTTCCAAAGGAGGAACAGGGGCAAGGCTTCTATTCAAATCTGTTTGTGGTTCCCAAGAAAGAGGGAACCTTCAGACCAATCTTAGATCTCAAGATCCTAAACAAATTTCTCAGGGTACCATCCTTCAAGATGGAGACTATTCGAACCATCCTACTTATGATCCAGGAGGGCCAATATATGACTACCGTGGACATAAAGGATGCTTATTTGCACATTCCGATACACAGAGATCATCATCGGTTTCTCAGGTTCGCCTTCCTAGACAGGCATTACCAGTTTGTGGCTCTTCCCTTTGGGTTAGCTACGGCACCAAGAATCTTTACGAAGGTTCTGGGGTCACTCCTAGCGGTCCTAAGGCCACGGGGTATAGCAGTAGCCCCTTACCTATACGACATTCTAATACAGGCGTCAAATTTTCAAATCGCCAGGTCCCATACAGACATTGTTCTAGCATTCCTGAGGTTGCATGGGTGGAAAGTGAATGAAGAAAAGAGTTCTCTATCCCCTCTCACAAGAGTTTCCTTCCTAGGAACTCTGCTAGATTCTGTAGAAATGAAGATTTACCTGACAGAGGCCAGGTTGTCAAAACTTCTAAATTCCTGCCGTGTTCTTTATTCTACTTCTCGCCCTTCAGTGGCTCAGTGTATGGAAGTAATCGGCTTAATGGTAGCGGCAATGGACATAGTGCCATTTGCCCGCCTACATCTCAGACCGCTGCAACTCTGCATGCTCAGTCAGTGGAATGGGGATTACACAGATTTGTCCCCTCTACTAAATCTGGATCAAGAGACCAGGAATTCTCTTCTCTGGTGGCTATCTCGGGTCCATTTGTCCAAGGGTATGACCTTCCGCAGGCCAGATTGGACAATAGTAACGACAGATGCCAGCATTCTGGGCTGGGGTGCAGTCTGGAACTCCCTGAAAGCTCAGGGCTTGTGGACTCAGGAGGAGACACTCCTTCCGATAAACATTCTGGAACTAAGAGTGATATTCAATGCTCTTCAGGCTTGGCCTCAGCTAGCTGCGGTCAGGTTCATCAGATTTCAGTCATACAATATCACGACTGTAGCCTACATCAACCATCAAGGGGGAACAAGGAGTTCCCTAGCAATGTTGGAGGTTTCAAAAATAATTCTATGGGCAGAGGTTCACTCTTGCCATCTATCAGCTATCCATATCCCAGGAATAGAGAACTGGGAGGCGGATTTTCTAAGTTGACAGACTTTTCATCCGGGGGAGTGGGAACTCCATCCGGAGGTGTTTGCACAGTTGATTCAACTTTGAGGCAAACCAGAACTGGATCTCATGGCGTCTCGTCAGAACGCCAAGCTTCCTTGTTACGGATCCAGGTCCAGGGATCCCAAGGCAGCGCTGATAGATGCTCTAGCAGCGCCTTGGTCTTTCAACCTGGCTTATGTGTTTCCACCGTTTCCTCTGCTCCCTCGTCTGATTGCCAAGATCAAGGAGGAAAGAGCTTCTGTGATTTTGTTAGCACCTGCGTGGCACGCAGGACTTAGTATGCAGATCTGGTGGACATGTCATCCCTTCCACCATGGACTCTACCACTGAGGCAGGACCTTCTACTTCAGGGTCCTTTCAACCATCCAAATCTAATTTCTCTGCATCTGACTGCTTGGAGATTGAACGCTTGATTTTATCAAAACGGTCATTGATACCTTAATTCAGGCTCGAAAGCCTGTCACCAGGAAAATTTATCATAAGATATGGTGTAAATATCTTCATTGGTGTGAATCTAAGGGTTACTCATGGAGTAAAGTCAGGATTCCCAGGATATTATCTTTTCTCCAAGAAGGATCGGAGAAGGGATTGTCAGCTAGTTCCTTAAAGGGACAGATTTCTGCTCTGTCTATTCTTTTGCACAAGCGTCTGGCGGATGTTCCAGACGTTCAGGCGTTTTGTCAGGCTTTAGTTAGAATCAAGCCTGTGTTTAAACCTGTTGCTCCGCCATGGAGTTTAAATTTAGTTCTTAAAGTACTTCAAGGGGTTCCGTTTGAACCTCTGCATTCCATAGATATCAAGCTTTTATCTTGGAAAGTTCTGTTTCTGGTAGCTATCTCTTCGGCTCGAAGAGTTCCAGAGTTATCTGCCTTGCAGTGTGATTCCCCTTATCTGATCTTCCATGCAGATAAGGTAGTTTTGCGTACCAAACCTGGGTTTCTTCCTAAGGTGGTATCTAATAAGAATATCAATCAGGAGATTGTTGTTCCGTCACTGTGTCCTAATCCTTCTTCAAAGAAAGAACGTCTTTTACACATACTTGACGTGGTTCGTGCTTTAAAGTTTTATTTACAAGCTACTAAAGATTTTCGTCAAACATCTGCATTGTTTGTTGTCTACTCTGGACAGAGAAAAGGCCAAAAGGCTTCAGCAACTTCTCTTTCTTTTTGGTTAAGAAGTATAATCCGCTTAGCTTATGAGACTGATGGCCAGCAGCCTCCTGAAAGAATTACAGCTCATTCCACAAGAGCGGTGGCTTCCACATGGGCTTTTAAAAATGAGGCTTCTGTTGAACAGATTTGTAAGGCGGCGACTTGGTCTTCGCTTCATACTTTTTCTAAATTCTACAAATTTGATACTTTTGCTTCTTCGGAGGCTATTTTTGGGAGAAAGGTCTTACAGGCAGTGGTGCCTTCCGTTTAAGCGCCTGCCTTATCCCTCCCTCCGTGTCCTATAGCTTTGGTATTGGTATCCCACAAGTAATGGATGAATCCGTGGACTGGATACACCTTACAAGAGAAAACTAAATTTATGCTTACCTGATAAATTTATTTCTCTTGTGGTGTATCCAGTCCACGGCCCGCCCTGTCATTTTAAGGCAGGTGTTTTTTATTTTTAAACTACAGTCACCACTGCACCCTATAGTTTCTCCTTTCTCTTGCTTGTCTTCGGTCGAATGACTGGAGGTGGCAGTTAGGGGAGGAGCTATATAGACAGCTCTGCTGTGGGTGATCCTCTTGCAGCTTCCTGTTGGGAAGGAGAATATCCCACAAGTAATGGATGAATCTGTGGACTGGATACACCACAAGAGAAATAAATTTATCAGGTAAGCATAAATTTTGTTTCTTCTGTTATGTGTGATCAGTCCACGGGTCATCATTACTTCTGGGATATAACTCCTCCCCAACAGGAAATGCAAGAGGATTCACCCAGCAGAGCTGCATATAGCTCCTCCCCTCTACGTCAGACCCAGTCATTCTCTTGCACCCAACGACTAGATAGGATGTGTGAGAGGACTATGGTGATTATACTTAGTTTTTATGACTTCAATCAAAAGTTTGTTATTTTAAAATAGCACCGGAGCGTGTTATTACTTCTCTGGCAGAGTTTGAGGAAGAATCTGACAGAGATTTTTACTATGATTTTAACCGGAGTCGTTAAGATCATATTGCTGTTCTCGACCATCTGAGGGAGGTAAAGGCTTCAGATCAGGGGACAGCGGGCAGATGAATCTGCATTGAGGTATGTGGCAGTTTTTATTTTCTGAATGGAATTGATGAGAAAAGCCTGCCATACCGTTAAAATGACATGTATGTATACACTTCAGTATTCTGGGGATGGTATTTCACCGGAACTACTCTGTTAAAGGTCATTAATCCTTTTAATAACTATTCTCATGTTAAACGTTTTTGCTGGAATGTAGAATCGTTTAATTTTGCTGAGGTACTGTGTGAATAAATATTTGGGCATTATTTTCCACTTGGCAGTTTTGTTGCTTTAATTGTGACAGTTTCGTTTCTCTTCACTGCTGTGTGGGAGAGGGAGGGGCCGTTTTTGGCGCTCTTTGCTACGCATCAAAAAATTCCAGTCAGTTACTTTTATATTTCCTGCATGATCCGGTTCATCTCTGACAGATCTCAGGGGTCTTCAAACTTCTTTGAAGGGAGGTAAATTCTCTCAGCAGAGCTGTGAGAATCCTTATAGTGACTGTGAATAAAAACGTTGTTTTATTTTCTTATGTACAAATTTAATTAGTGTTGTTTTTACTAATGGGAACAAACCTTTGCTAAAAGATTGTGTTGTTTTAAAGTTTGATGCTATAACAGTTTTTCAGTTCATTATTTCAACTGTCATTTAATCGTTAGTACCTCTTTGAGGCACAGTGCGTTTTTTTTGCTAAAAAAGATTATAACCAAGTTGTAAGTTTTTTTGCTAGTGTGTTAAACATGTCTGACTCAGAGGAAGATATCTGTGTCATTTGTTCCAATGCCAAGGTGGAGCCCAATAGAAATTTATGTACTAACTGTATTGATGCTACTTTAAATAAAAGTCAATCTGTACAATGTGAACAAATTTCACCAAACTGCGAGGGGAGAGTTATGCCGACTAACTCGCCTCACGCGGCAGTACCTGCATCTCCCGCCCGGGAGGTGCGTGATATTTTGGCGCCTAGTACATCTGGGCGGCCATTACAGATAACATTACAAGATATGGCTACTGTTATGACTGAAGTTTTGTCTAAATTACCAGAACTAAGAGGCAAGCGTGATCACTCTGGGGTGAGAACAGAGTGCGCTGACAATGCTAGGGCCATGTCTGATACTGCGTCACAGCTCGCAGAGCATGAGGACGGAGAGCTTCATTCTGTGGGTGACGGTTCTGATCCAAACAGATTGGACTCAGATATTTCAAATTTTAAATTTAAATTGGAGAACCTCCGTGTACTACTAGGGGAGGTCTTAGCAGCTCTCAACGATTGTAACACCGTTGCAATACCAGAGAAACTGTGTAGGTTGGATAAATACTTTGCGGTACCGGCGAGTACTGACGTTTTTCCTATACCTAAGAGACTAACTGAAATTGTTACTAAGGAGTGGGATAGACCCGGTGTGCCGTTCTCACCCCCTCCAATATTTAGAAAGATGTTTCCAATAGACGCCACCACTAGGGGCAAACGGTCCCCAAGGTGGAGGGAGCAGTTTCTACTTTAGCTAAGCGTACCACTATCCCGGTGGAGGATAGCTGTGCTTTCTCAGATCCAATGGATAAAAAATTAGAGGGTTACCTTAAGAAAATGTTTGTTCAACAAGGTTTTATATTACAACCCCTTGCATGTATCGCGCCGATTACGGCTGCGGCAGCATTTTGGATTGAGTCGCTTGAAGAGAACCTTAGTTCCTCTACGCTAGACGACATTACGGACAGACTTAGAGTCCTTAAACTAGCTAATTCTTTCATTTCGGAGGCCGTAGTACATTTAACCAAACTTACGGCTAAGAACTCAGGATTCGCCATACAGGCACGCAGGGCGCTGTGGCTAAAATCCTGGTCAGCTGATGTTACTTCTAAGTCCAAATTACTTAATATACCTTTCAAGGGGCAGTCCTTATTCGGGCCCGGTTTGAAAGAAATTATCGCTGACATTACGGGAGGTAAGGGCCACGCCCTACCTCAGGACAAGGCCAAAGTTAAGGCTAGACAGTCTAATTTTCGTCCCTTTCGGAATTTCAAAACAGGAGCAGCATCAACCTCCACTGCACCAAAACAGGAAGGAGCTGTTGCTCGTTACAGGCAAGGCTGGAAGCCTAACCAGTCCTGGAACAAGAGCAAGCAGGCCAGGAAACCTGCTGCTGCCCCAAAGACAGCATGAACCGAGAGCCCCCGATCCGGGACCGGATCTAGTGGGGGGCAGACTCTCTCTCTTCGCCCAGGCCTGGGCAAGAGATGTTCAGGATCCCTGGGCACTAGAGATCATATCTCAGGGATACCTTCTAGACTTCAAATTATCTCCCCCAAGAGGGAGATTTCATCTGTCAAGGTTGTCAACAAACCAGATAAAGAAAGAAGCGTTTCTACGCTGCGTACAAGATCTGTTAACAATGGGAGTGATCCATCCGGTTCCGCGGTCGGAACTAGGACAAGGGTTCTACTCAAACCTGTTCGTGGTTCCCAAAAAAGAGGGAACTTTCAGGCCAATCTTAGATTTAAAGATTCTAAACAAATTCCTAAGAGTTCCATCGTTCAAAATGGAAACTATTCGGACAATCCTACCCATGATCCAAGAGGGTCAGTACATGACCACAGTGGATTTAAAGGATGCTTACCTTCACATACCGATCCACAAGGATCATCACCGGTATCTAAGGTTTGCCTTCTTAGACAGGCACTACCAGTTTGTAGCTCTCCCATTCGGATTGGCTACGGCTCCAAGAATCTTCACAAAGGTTCTGGGTGCCCTTCTGGCGGTACTAAGGCCGCGAGGGATTTCGGTAGCTCCATACCTAGACGACATTCTAATTCAAGCTTCAAGCTTTCAAACTGCCAAGTCTCATACAGAGTTAGTTCTGGCATTTCTAAGGTCGCATGGATGGAAAGTGAACGAAAAGAAGAGTTCTCTTTTTCCTCTCACAAGAGTTCCATTCTTGGGGACTCTTATAGATTCTGTAGAAATGAAGATTTACCTGACAGAGGACAGGTTAACAAAGCTTCAAGATGCATGCCGTGCCCTTCATTCCATTCAACACCCGTCAGTAGCTCAATGTATGGAGGTGATCGGCTTAATGGTAGCGGCAATGGACATAGTACCTTTTGCACGCCTACACCTCAGACCGCTGCAATTGTGCATGCTAGGTCAGTGGAATGGGGATTACTCAGATTTGTCCCCTACTCTGAATCTGAATCAAGAGACCAGAAATTCTCTTCTATGGTGGCTTCATCGGCCACACCTGTCCAGGGGGATGCCATTCAGCAGGCCAGACTGGACAATTGTAACAACAGACGCCAGCCTACTAGGTTGGGGCGCTGTCTGGAATTCTCTGAAGGCTCAGGGACTATGGAATCAGGAGGAGAGTCTCCTTCCAATAAACATTCTGGAATTGAGAGCAGTTCTCAATGCCCTTCTGGCTTGGCCCCAATTAACAACTCGGGGGTTCATCAGGTTTCAGTCGGACAACATCACGACTGTAGCTTACATCAACCATCAGGGAGGGACAAGAAGCTCCCTAGCAATGGTGGAAGTATCAAAGATAATTCGCTGGGCAGAGTCACACTCTTGCCACCTGTCAGCAATTCACATCCCGGGAGTGGAGAACTGGGAGGCGGATTTCTTGAGCCGCCAGACTTTTCATCCGGGGGAGTGGGAACTTCATCCGGAGGTCTTTGCCCAAATACTTCGACGTTGGGGCAAACCAGAGATAGATCTCATGGCGTCTCGCCAGAACGCCAAACTTCCTCGCTACGGGTCCAGATCCAGGGATCCGGGAGCGGTTCTGATAGATGCTTTGACAGCACCTTGGAAATTCGGGATGGCTTATGTGTTTCCACCCTTCCCGCTGCTTCCTCGATTGATTGCCAAAATCAAACAGGAAAGAGCATCAGTGATTCTAATAGCGCCTGCATGGCCACGCAGGACTTGGTATGCAGATCTAGTGGACATGTCATCCTGTCCGCCTTGGTCTCTACCTCTAAGACAGGACCTTCTGATACAGGGTCCATTCAAACATCAAAATCTAACTTCTCTGAAGCTGACTGCTTGGAAATTGAACGCTTGATTTTATCAAAACGTGGTTTTTCTGAGTCAGTTATTGATACCCTGATACAGGCTAGGAAGCCTGTTACCAGAAAAATTTACCATAAAATATGGCGTAAATACCTATACTGGTGCGAATCCAAACGTTACTCCTGGAGTAAGGTTAGGATCCCTAGGATATTGTCTTTTCTACAAGAAGGGTTAGAAAAGGGTTTATCAGCTAGTTCATTAAAGGGACAGATTTCAGCTCTGTCCATCTTATTACACAGGCGTCTGTCAGAAAATCCAGATGTCCAGGCTTTTTGTCAGGCTTTAGCTAGGATCAAGCCTGTGTTTAAAGCTGTTGCTCCGCCATGGAGTTTAAACTTAGTTCTTAACGTTTTACAGGGTGTTCCGTTTGAACCCCTTCATTCCATTGATATAAAATTGTTATCTTGGAAAGTTCTGTTTTTAATGGCTATTTCCTCGGCTCGAAGAGTCTCTGAGTTATCAGCCTTACATTGTGATTCTCCTTATCTGATTTTTCACTCAGACAAGGTTGTTCTGCGTACTAAACCTGGGTTCTTACCTAAGGTAGTCACTAACAGGAATATCAATCAAGAAATTGTTGTTCCATCCTTGTGTCCAAATCCTTCTTCAAAGAAGGAACGTCTTCTACACAATCTAGATGTAGTTCGTGCCCTCAAGTTCTACTTGCAGGCAACTAAAGATTTTCGCCAAACTTCTTCCCTGTTTGTCGTTTATTCTGGACAGAGGAGAGGTCAAAAAGCTTCCGCTACCTCTCTCTCTTTTTGGCTTCGTAGCATAATACGCTTAGCCTATGAGACTGCTGGACAGCAGCCTCCTGAAAGAATTACAGCTCACTCCACTAGAGCTGTGGCTTCCACTTGGGCTTTTAAGAATGAGGCCTCTGTTGAACAGATTTGCAAGGCTGCAACTTGGTCTTCGCTTCATACTTTTTCCAAATTTTACAAATTTGATACTTTTGCTTCTTCGGAGGCTATTTTTGGGAGAAAGGTTCTTCAGGCAGTGGTTCCTTCTGTATAATGAGCCTGCCTATCCCTCCCGTCATCCGTGTACTTTTGCTTTGGTATTGGTATCCCAGAAGTAATGATGACCCGTGGACTGATCACACATAACAGAAGAAAACATAATTTATGCTTACCTGATAAATTCCTTTCTTCTGTTGTGTGATCAGTCCACGGCCCGCCCTGTTTTAAGGCAGGTAAATATCTTTTAAATTATACTCCAGTCACCACTTCACCCTTGGTTACTCCTTTCTCGTTGATTCTTGGTCGAATGACTGGGTCTGACGTAGAGGGGAGGAGCTATATGCAGCTCTGCTGGGTGAATCCTCTTGCATTTCCTGTTGGGGAGGAGTTATATCCCAGAAGTAATGATGACCCGTGGACTGATCACACAACAGAAGAAAGGAATTTATCAGGTAAGCATAAATTATGTTTTTTAGCCTTAAAACAGGGGTTAATTGGACATTATACTCATACATTTTCTATAATGCATAAAAAGAGCACTCATTAAGGGCCAGATTACAAATGAAACACAATCGTTTGCGCCTGAGCCCTCATCGGGCTTACCGCTCTCATTACAAGTTGAAAGTAATCACGATTTATGCTAGAATCATTACCACAATCTCAGAGCTCTGGTCAACTGTCTCACGAAAATAAAAAGTTGCACAAAACACACCAAAAATTACTTACAAAGTACACTTACACTCATAATAACTGTCAGGACTGACTAGGAAGTCTAAAAAAATAAGATCTAGGTTTGAACCACTGCTGCTGAGATTAATATGTTTGTAATGTTTTGTAGCACAGTGATTTATGGGGAACTACATTAATTACCAAACAGGCAATGAGGAACCCCAAAATAATCAGGAAGCAGATTAGTGTTGAGGTACAGTAAGTAAAAAAACTCTATAGCCGCCACATGTGAAGTATTTCACTGAATAGATGCAGCAGAGCCTCTGACCTACTAACCTACAGATATACAACGTTGCAGAGATTACATATGTGTGAATAAGAAACATGCATGTTAATAGCAATTGACACAGAGGCCTATATGTGTAGTAAATTAACTTAATGTAGCGTGGTAATGATAGCACGAGTGGTACATTAAAAAATAATAAGCAAGTACCTCACAGAAGCCTGGATAGGAGGATGGAAGGATGACTGGCTGTAAGCTTGGAAAAAGGGCTTCTGTACTGTGTAGAAGCGGACAGGAGCGGTGTGGGGAGACCGGAGCTCTGAGCAGTTCCTGTGTAGCTGGCGTCTGACGTCACCGCGGATTGATCCAGAGTTCCGGTAGGAGCAAGTCAGTAGAACTGGAGCGTAGCTGTGTAAGTGACGTGACAGGCAGGTAGAAGCGTCAGTGAAGATCGGAATTGAGATCCAAAACAACAGACTCGTGGAGAGTGAGAACAGTGTTCAGGATGAACGGCTTAGACAGTGACTAACTGCAACAATACCAAGCAATTAGTGAAGGGCAGGTGATAAAATTTATAGGAAGTGAAGTTGAGTGCTGAGGAAATTTAAAGGAACAGTAACACCAGAAATGACCTCCTGATAGACATGTGAATATGAGAGTCCTGAGGACACAAACCCTGACAATAACACTGTCTTATAAAAAAATATTTGAAAAAAAATATTGTACACAAAAGTTATAAGGGCTCAAAGATATGAGATCTCAGTTGTTAGAGAAAAAAAAAGCCAGCAAAGGGCTTTAACAACGAGATACATATATATACATGTCTAAAGATGTATATGTATGTATGTATATATATATATTATATATATAGATATATATATAGATATATATGTCTATATATGTGTACATCGATCACTCAACGTCAACCATGGCACACTAAACAGACCTGATATATTCAGCGATTTCCTGCATTATAAACTCATCCTTAAAGTGAAGGTAAACTTTGATGAATGAAAGCTCATTTTTTAAAAATACTATTAAAAACAGGGGCACTTTAATTCATCAAAGTTTACAAATCAGCCGTTTTGATTAAAAACTTACCTTTTTTTCTTTTCACAGCCAGAGCTCCTTCCCCCTTCTGGAAATCCTCTCTTCACACGTCAGCAATGACTAATCTGGCTTCCTCCAATCACAGCATGGCCTCAGGCAATAACCACCCTGGGGGGAAAGCCGTGATTGAAGGAAGCCGGATTAGTCATTGCTGATGTGTAAAGAGAGGATTTCCAGCAGGGGGAAGCTGCTGTAGCTGTGAAAAGAAAAAAAAGGTAAGTTTTTAATCAAAACGGCTGATTTGTAAACTTTGATGAATGAAAGTGCCCCTGTTTTTAATAGTGTTTTTAAAAAACGGCTTTCATTCACCAAAGTTTACCTTCACTTTAAGTCCTACAATTCTGCGCTCAGCCTGGCCAAACAAGTCTATTTTTCCTCCCTTGTATCATCTAACGCATCCAACCCCAGAAAGCTGTTATCAACCTTTAAATCTCTTCTATGTCCGCCTACACCCCTGCCCACTACCAACCTCACTGCTCAGATTATTGCTGATCACTTCAAAAATAAAATTGACACCATTAGAAAAGATATCTGCACCTCACACCCCTCAAACCCAGCAATCCTACCCACCCCTTCTATAAACAAAACTCTATGCTACTTACCTCCTGTAACAGAGGAAGAAGTCTCTGTATTCTTATCCTTGGCTCATCTCACAACCTGCCCACTTGACCCTATTCCTTCACAACATCTTCCCTCTCTCTCTGCTTCACTAACCCCTACCCTAACTCATCTCTTTAAGCAATCTCTCACCACTGGCACATTTCCTGATACATTCAAGCATGTGTCAATCATACCAATCCTAAAAAGCCCTCGCTTGACCCCTCCACCCCTTCAAACTATCAACCGGTCTCCTTACTTCCCTTTGCTTCAAAATTATTGAAACAACTAATTGGCTAACTCAATTTCTCACAACTAACTCCTTACTTGACCCACTACAATCTGGTTTCCGCCCTAAACACTCAACAGAAACTGTTCTTACTAAAGTAATAAATGACCTGTTATCAGCTAAAGCAAAAGGCCACTACTCCTTACTAATTCTTCTTGACCTGTCCCCTGCCTTTGACATAGTTGACCATCCTCTCCTCCTAAAAATACTAAATAAATTTGGCATCCGAGACACAGCCCTCTCCTGGTTTGCCTCATATCTCTCAAAACGCTTGTTTTCAGTTTCCTTTAACAGCATATCTTGTGATCCTATGCCTCTCTCAGTTGGAGTACAGCAAGGCACTTTCTTGGATCCCTTGCTTTTCTCTCTCTATACATTCTTCCTTGCAAAACTTATAGCCTTTTTTGGATTCCAGTACCACTTATATGCTGATGATACCCAAATCTATCTTTCCTCTTCTGATATCTCTTCTTCTTTACTCAACCAGATTTCCAACTGCCTCTTTGCACTTTCCTCTTGGATGTCTTCACACTACCTCCAACTCAATCTGTCCAAAACTGAGCTGCTTCTTATTCCCCCCTCTTCGAGACATCCAACACCTTACATTTCTCTGATGGTTGGAGACTCTATTCTCAACACCTCACCCCAGGTCCACTGTCTTGGGGTTACACTTGACTCAACCCACATATACAAGCACTTACCAAATCCTGAAGCTCACACCTACACAACATTTCCAGAATTCGTCCCTTCCTTACTCAAAAAACTACAAAAATACTTATTCATTCCCTCATTTTGTCACGCATTAATTATTGCAATCTACTTCTAAATGGCCTTCCAGAAAACCGCCACTCCAGAATACAATTCAAAGTATTAACCCTAACTTATAAAGCACTCAACAGTCTAACTCCAAACTATATTTCCTCTCTCATTGTGAAATATTCCCCATCCCGTCCGCTCCGATCAACCTCTGACCTACGTCTCTCCATTCCTGTTATCTCTACGTCCCATTCCCGACTCCAAGACTTTGCACGTGCTGCTCCTGTCCTCTGGAACTCTCTACCCCGCTCCATAAGACTGTCTCCAACCTTGTATAGCTTCAGACGCTCCTTGAAAACCCACCTATTCAGAGAGGCTTACCATCTCTCCTCCATCTCTTATCCTAACCAAACTAATACATGAACTGCCTGACTCACTGCTTCAACTACAACCAATGTGACAAGCTACTCCAACCTTTTGTCTCTGCACCCTAAACCTGTAGACTGTGAGCTCTCCGGAGCAGGGCCCTCTATTTCTTCTATACTAGATTTATTTAGTTTTGTATTTGATCACAAATCCTTGTCATTGTATACCCCTATCACTGTACCCAGCGCTACGGAATTTGGCGGCGCTTTTCAATAAATAATAATAATATATGTGTACATCTGTATTTACAGACATTTATACACATATAAACACATAAATACATATGTATACATATATAGACATATATATTTAAGTGGATTAGAGCCATTTGCCATTAAGTAGATGAAAACATGTAAAAGCATATTTATGCAATATTCATATTTAATAAAGTATTATAGTATGCATTTACTGTAAATATTTCAAATTCCAATGTTCTGCACATAGCAGAATATGTTCTAAGTATTTATAAATAGATATTCCTATATATATCTGTATGTCTATATATATATATATATATATATATATATACGTATATACGTTGATTGGAGTAGCCGTGTTAGTCCAGAGATTTAGATATCAAAATAACAAGAGTATTGCATTGAGCAATGATACTTTTTTTATTGGACTAACTATACATTTATAAGATGACAAGCTTTCGGAAGAGTGTCTTCCTTTTTCAAGTCTGAATAGGATTGAGCGTGCATTCTATTGGCTAATTGGAACAGCCAATAGGATTGAAGCTCAATCCTGTTAGCTGATTGCATCAGCCAATAGGATTTTTTCACCTTTAATTCCGATTGGCTGATAGAATTCTATCAGCCAATCGGAATTCAAGGGACGCCATCTTGGATGACGTCACTTAAAGGAACCTTCATTCTTCAAGAGGATTCGAAAGAAGAGGATGCTCCGCGCCGGATGTCTTGAAGATGGACCCGCTCCGCGCCGGATGGATGAAGATAGAAGATGCCGTCTGGATGAAGACTTCTGCCCCGTTGAATGAAGACTTCTGCCCGGATGGATGAAGACTTCTGCCGCTTCGTTGAGGACTTCTGCCGGCTTCGTTGAGGATGGATGTCGGGTCTTCAAAAACTGTAAGTGGATCTTTGGGGGTTAGTGTTAGGTTTTTTAAGGGTTTATTGGGTGGGTTTTATTTTTAGATTAGGGCTTTTGGTCGGAAATAGAGCTAAATGCCCTTTTCAGGGCAATGCCCATCCAAATGCCCTTTTTTTAGGGCAATGGGGAGCTTAGGTTTTTTTAGTTAGGATTTTATTTGGGGGGTTGGTTGTGTGGGTGGTGGGTTTTACTGTTCGGGGGTTGTTTGTATTTTTTTTTTACAGGTTTAAGAGCTGATTTCTTTGGGGCACTGCCCCGCAAAAGGCCCTTTTAAGGGCTATTGGTAGTTTAGTTTAGGCTAGGGGTTTTTTTATTTGGGGGGGGGGGGGGCTTTTTTATTTTGATAGGGCTATTAGATTAGGTGTAATTAGTTTAAATATCTGATAATTTCTTTTTTTATTTTGTGTAATTTAGTGTTTTTTGTTTTTTTTGTAATTTAGGTAATTGTATTTAATAAATGTAATTTATTTAATTGTAGTGTAAGGTTAGGTGTTAGTGTAAGACAGGTTAGGTTTTATTTTACAGGTAAATTTGTATTTATTTTAGCTAGCTAGTTAGTAAATAGTTAATAACTATTTATTAACTATTCTACCTAGTTAAAATAAATACAAACTTGCCTGTAAAATAAAAATAAAACCTAAGATAGATACAATGTAACTATTAGTTATATTGTAGCTAGCTTAGGGTTTATTTTACAGGTAAGTATTTAGGAATTATTTAGGTAATGATAGTAGGTTTTATTTAGATTTATTTTAATTATATTTAAGCTATGCTCGGTGTCACCCGGTGTGGTAACTCATGGTGTCACCCCCCAAGAAATATATATATATATATATATATATATATATATATATATTTATATACTGTATACATACATACACACACACATGTGGGCAGAGAGTACACTGCTCAATAGATGAAAGAGTTTTAAAATATTTGCAGCTAATTTTTGTGAACATTTACTAGCTTGTAGATAAAATGGCATAATAAACTTTTATTTTGCATATAAAAAATCTACTATATCTTGAAATTCTCAATGTCTGCATATGCAATAACCATACCCACATATAAGCTAACCAAATATAAATAAACATGGGCCAGCAAATAAACACACGTGCAGTCATACTCATACATAAATACCAAACACAAATAGCAAGACCATTTTAGGGTTAACAATCACATACACAAAAAAATAATAATTATTATTATAATCACTCTTGCACTTATAGAAAACTAAACCCACACAACGGGCAATGTACATGCTTACAAACTGAAGCTTACATAGATCTAGATACCCACAGTACTCACACAAAGATATATAAACACAAACACAGAAAAGTACATAAACAACAAAGCATGCACACATGCTCATAGAGAACACAGTTTCGGTTTACTTCAGTCACTTATAGTATCCTTTGCTGGAAAGCAAACCTAAGTAGCATTAGAAGCAGCAATGCACTACTGGAAACTACCTGCTAATTGGTAGCTGCACATATATGCCCCATCATTGGCTAACCAGATGTGCTTTGTAGTGCACTGCTTCCCATAGAGCTTTCTTTAACTATGTGTTTAAAACATTTGCTAGAGTAACATGTAAGCTATATTACAATAATCATAATGACTAATTTAGGAGAAATAAATAGGTACTTTGTTACATATACATGCACAAACATACAATGCACGCTGTAACACATATGTATAGCTATACCTGAGTCATAAATATGAATAATATGTCTGGTTCTTGTACAGCTATACGTGAGAAAAATGTGTCAATGACGTTAATGTGGTGGTGTCAACCCCTGGAGGGTGTCACCCAGGTGTGGGCCGCACCCCCCTAGGGGTTAATAATATTTAACTAGTGTTTGCGATGCGGGAGTACGGCGGTTTAGGGGTTAATATGTTTATTATAGTGGCGGTGATGACAGGAGCGGCAGATTAGGGGTTAATAATTTTACTTTAGTGTTTGCGATGCGGGAGGGCATCGGTTTAGGGGTTATTAGGTAGTTTATGGGTGTTAGTGTACTTTTTAGCACTTCAGTTATGAGTTTTATGTTACAGCTTTGTAGCGTAAAACTACTGACTTTCAGTTTACGTGTCAGGGTTTTTTCCCTGTTGTGCTGGTAGCCATTTTACTCACCTCTCTTCCTGACTGTGGTGCATTGTGGGGGATGCTGCTCAATTCCTGCACTTCCTTTTTACGGCCAAACTGCTGTGCATCATCCATGTGAGACAGGATGCAGTCTCAGAATTGTGATGTCATCACTTATTATTTAAAGGGCCTCTGTTCAGTATGCTTTGCCTTTGCGTTGTCTGAGACCTGTTTGTGAGAGTTCCTTGTATTACCTGGCTGCCTGCCGTCCTTCCCGGTTCCTGATCCCTGGCTTGTTCCTGACTCTGCTGTTTTCCTTATTCCTGATTCCGGCTCGTCTGACTATTCGCTTTGGCTCCTGACTCGGCTCGTCTGACTACCAGCTCTGGTTTTGATTCCTGGCTTGTTATTTGACTTGTGGACTTTTTATTATTTTTTGCTATTAATAAAGGTGTGATTATTTTTGCACTTCTCGTCTCATTCTGATTCCTGGCACCCTGACATTACGCAAAGGCCATGAATCCTGATAGTGCTAATAATCCACCTTTACCTGCCATCATTTCCAGGATGGATGTACAGGATCACCGCTTGGATCAATTTGCACTAGCCCTGCAAACCCTGCTGACTCGCACTGCACTTTGGACCAAAGTGTCCCGCAAGTTATGGCTGCTCCTGTTTCCGCTGCTGTACCTATGCCTACCAGGAGCATGTCCAGTTCTGCACCTCTACCTCAGCGATATGGAGGCGATCCTATTCAGTGCAGAGGGTTTTTGAACCAGGTGGGCATTTACTTTGAGATGTTACCTCAGGCGTTTCCCTCTGACAGAGCTAAGGTGGGATTTCTCATCTTGTTACTCTCTGACACAGCTCTTGCCTGGGCTAATCCATTGTGGGAGACTGATAAACCTGTGATTTCAAATTACCCTGAATTTGTGGCCTCCTTTCGAAGGGTATTTGATGTTCCGGCTCGCTCCTCCTCTGCTGCTAAACAACTCATGTCCATTCAGCAAGGTACAAGATCTGTTGCTCAGTATGCTATTGAGTTCCGCACGCTTGCCGCAGAGGTAGGTTGGAACAATGAAGCCCTTGTTGCCGCCTTCTTTCATGGGCTCTCTGATGCGATTAAAGACGAAGTTGCTGCCAGAGATTTACCAGATGATCTCGAGGCATTGGTGTCTTTTTTGATCCTAATTGACATCAGACTCAGAGAGAGGCCCTCTTTCAAGAAGTGCTTGTGGAAGCCTCCTGTTCTGTTGTCTCCTACGTGTTCGTTCCCACCCATACCTCCCTCTCCTCCCATGCCTCCTGGTCCCGAGTCACCAGGTACTGCTGAGTCGATGCAGCTGGGATTCACGCGCCTCTCCACGGCGGAGAGGGCCTTTAGGAGGAGGGAGGGGCTCTGCCTCTATTGTGGGTTACAGGGCCACCTAAGGTCCTGTCGGGGGCAGACCTTGGGTGGTTTATCCTCGTCCCCGGTACCACTTAAGGAGAAACCTGTGGTCACGGTTGTCCTTTCCTGGGTGGACTCCTCCATAGTCACCCAGGCTCTTGTTGACTCCGGTGCTGCGGGCTATTTCATTGACAGTGCTTTTGTATCGAAGCACTCCATTCCTGTTTTGCCTCAGTCCGTTCCGCTTGCTATTTTGGCCATTGATAGCAGGCCCTTTCAGCCCGCACTCGTTACTCACAAAAACTGCTCCGTTGTCCATGGCTATTGGGGCTCTGCATTTTGAAACCCTCCAGTTCCAGGTGATAAACTCTCCGCATTTTCCGGTTGTTCTGGGTTATCCCTGGCTCCAAAAGCACAATCCCCGTCTCGACTGGTCCGAAATTTTGTTGTGGTCCCCGCAATGTACAGTATTTCCTCTTGTCTTCGGAAACCAGTTAAAGTCTTGTGAACTTCTTCGGTTTCTCAATTGCCAGAGGAGTACCGAGAGTTCCTAGATGTGTTTGACAAGGTGCGTGCCAGTACGTTGCCTCCTCACCGGTCCTACGATTGTGCCATAGACCTGCAACCCAGGGCCGGGTGTACCCTCTGTCTGTTGCAGAGAATTGTGCTATGGAGGAGTATGTTGCTGATGCTCTGTCGCGGGGGATTATCCGCAAATCCTGCTCTCCTGCAGGGGCTGGCTTCTTCTTTGTGAAGAAAAAAGGTGGCGAGTTAAGACCATGTATCAATTATAGGGGTCTTAATTGTCTTACCATTAAGAATGCTTACCCTATTCCGCTTATTATGGAACTCTTTGACCGCCTCAAGGGAGCTACGGTCTTTACTAAACTTGATTTGAGAGGAGCGTACAATCTCGTTAGGATTAAGGAGGGCCACGAATGGAAAAAAGCATTTAACACCAGGAGTGGGCATTATGAGTATCTTGTAATGCCCTTTGGCCTATGTAATGCTCCTGCTGTTTTTCACGAATTTATTAATGATGTCCTACGAGATATGTTGCAACAGTGTGTTGTGGTGTACTTAGACGACATCCTCATACACTCACCCACACTTGAGGCTCATCGTTCTGATGTTACACGGGTTCTTCAGAGACTACGTGAGAACGGCCTGTTTTGTAAACTCGAGAAATGTGAGTTCCATCAGACTCAAGTAACCTTCCTAGGTTATGTTATCTCCGTTGCAGGGTTCTCCATGGATCCTGACAAGTTATCTGCAGTTCTACAGTGGCCTAGCCCAGTTGGACTTCGGTCTATTCAACGTTTTTTGGGGTTCGCCAATTATTATAGAAAGTTTATTGAAAACTTTTCTTCCTTGGTCAAACCTATCACAGACATGACCCGTAAAGAGAATGATCCACTCCATTGGTCACCTACTGCCATTAAGGCCTTTGATAGTCTTAAGACTGCCTTTGCTGCCGCTCCAGTTCTGGCTCATCCTAACCCTGTCCTGTCTTTCGTTCTTGAGGTCGATGCGTCTGAGACTGGAGTAGGTGCCCTCTTGTCTCAACGTCCTACGCCTGACGGTTCCTTGCATCTGTGTGGTTTCTTCTCTAAGAAATTGTCTCCAGCGGAATGCAATTATGAAATTGGCGACAGGGAATTACTGGCCATAATTTTGGCACTTAAGGAATGGAGGCATTTTCTCGAGGGTACTAGCGTGCCAGTGCTCATTCTTACTGATCACAAGAATTTAACTTATCTATCTGAAGCAAAACGTTTGTCGCCCCGACAGGCCAGATGGGCGCTATTTTTGTCTCGGTTTAATTATGTGGTCTCCTACTTGCCTGGTAGTAAGAATGTTAGGGCTGATGTCCTCTCTCGACAATTTTCGTCTCTGTCCCAAGAGGAGTCTGTACCTACTCCTGTTATACCTCCTGACCATATTTTGGCTACCATACGTACTAATTTGACTTCTCCCTTGGGGGAGGAGATCCTGGCTGCACAAACCAATGCACCTCCTGAGAAACCTAGTGGTAAGTGTTTTGTTCCTGAGAATCTTTGAACTAAACTTTTGCACACTTACCACTATCCTAAAGCCGCAGGTCACCCAGGCAAGAACCAAATTATTTGGTCTGTCACTCGACAATTCTGGTGTCCAGGTCTTCGTTCTGATGTTGCTGCGTATGTTGCCTCCTGCTCAGTTTGTGCACAGAATAAGACTCCTCGACGTCTTCCTGTGGGTCTTCTTCAACCTATTGCTAATGGTGAGCGTCCTTGGACACATCTTTCCATGGACTTCATTGTTGAGCTCCCTGTTTCCAATGGCAATACTGTTATCCTTATGGTGGTTGACCGTTTTTCTAAAATGTCACATTGCATTCCCTTGATTAAGCTGCGTACCGCTCAGGAGCTTGCTTCAATTTTTGCCCGGGAGGTCTTCCGTTTACATGGGTTACCCAAGGAGATAGTGTCGGACCGGGGTCTACAGTTTGTCTCCAGATTTTGGCGTTCCTTTTGTGCTCAAATGGGGATCCAGCTTTCCTTGTCCTCTGCATATCACCCTCAATCCAATGGGGCTACGGAACGATCTAATCAAGCTCTGGAACA
The DNA here is from genome assembly GCF_027579735.1 of Bombina bombina. Lineage (NCBI taxonomy): Eukaryota > Metazoa > Chordata > Amphibia > Anura > Bombinatoridae > Bombina > Bombina bombina. The sequence continues at coordinate 435,105,805 of NC_069500.1, forward strand.
GTTCCTCTATTGCTATGTCTCAGATCACCACAATAATTGGTCTGAACTGTTACCTTGGGCAGAGTTTGCTCGTAATAGTGCTATTAATGCTTCCTCCAAGATATCCCCGTTCATGGTGAATTATGGGTTTCAACCATCCTTGTTGCCCGATTCATTCATGTCTCAGGGTATTCCGGCTTTGGAGGAGCATCTCCGGCAACTCCGTTCCATGTGGGTGCAGATTAAGTATTGCCTTCATCGTTCTATGCAGCGCCAAATGTTCCAGGCTGATCGTAGGCGTCTGCCCGCACCTTCCTACCAGGTTGGTGAGAGAGTTTGGCTGTCCTCCCGCAACTTGAACCTTCGTGTTCCTTCCAATAAATTGGCTCCCCGTTATGTTGGTCCTTTTCGAATACTCCGACGGGTTAATCCTGTGGCCTACGCTCTTGACCTTCCTCCTACTATGCGCACCTCCAATGTTTTTCATGTCTCCCTCTTGAAACCATTGGTTTGTAATCGGTTTACCACTGTGTTGCCTCGTCCCCGTCCTATCTTTGTTGACAACCATGAGGAGTATGAGATCAGCAGCATTATTGACTCTCGTATGTCCAGGGGCCGTGTACAGTATTTGGTTCACTGGAGGCTACAGTCCGGAGGAGCGTTCTTGGGTTCCCTCCTCTGATGTTCATGCTCCCGCCCTCCTCCGTGCCTTTCATGCCTGTTTCCCCAATAAGCCTTTTGTCCTCCCACGTGGGAGGGGTCGTTGAGGGGAGGGTACTGTCAGGGTTTTTTCCCTGTTGTGTTTGCCATGTGCTGCTGGCAGCCACTTTACTCACCCCTCTTCCTGACTATGGTGCATTGTGGGGGATGCTGCTCAATTCCTGCACTTCCTTTTATGGCCAAACTACTGTGCATCATCCATGTGAGACAGGATGCAGTCTCAGAATTGTGATGTCATCACTTATTATTTAAAGGGCCTCTGTTCAGTATGCTTTGCCTTTGCGTTGTCTGACACCTGTTTGTGAGAGTTCCTGTGTATTACCTGGCTGCCTGCCGTCCTTCCTGGTTCCTGATCCCTGGCTTGTTCCTGACTCTGCTGTTTTCCTTGTTCCTGATTCCGGCTCGTCTGACTATTCGCTTTGGCTCCTGACTCGGCTCGTCTGACTACCAGCTCAGGTTTCAATCCTGGCTTGTTATTTGACTTGTGGACTTTTTATAATTTTTTGCTATTAATAAAGGTGTGATTATTTTTGCACTTCTCGTCTCAGTCTGATTCCTGGCACCCTGACATTACGGTATCGATCTTGACGGTATTTGCTGTACCGCTTTTGGCCTCCCAGGCAGACTCGTAATACCGGCGCTATGGAAGTTCCATTGAAAAAGGACTTTTTGAAAGCTGCTTTAATTACGTTGCGTTATGGCCAAAAAAGTGTGCGGTGCAGCTAAACCTGCAAGACTCGTAATACCAGCGGTAGTTAAAAAGAACCTTAACGCTGATTTTTCACTCATACCGCAAAAAATCTAGCCGTTTGTTATGTAAAGAACATTAGAATGTGAAATATTCATACTTTCATGTTGGTTAAGCGGAAATGAGAAAATGCCATCGGGTTTGCGTGAGAGTAATGTGTTTTTTTCCTCCATTGAATATGTCAACGTGAACGTAATATTCTAACTTCAGATTGTTTACTTTCAACTCGTGATACGAGTACAACCCGACTAGCGCACAAATATTAATTCTAGCACAATTACTGATCAAGCGGAAGCATTAATTAGCACTCCAGTTGTAATCTAGCCCAAAATATGTTGCATGAAAAAAGTTAAAGTCTATTGTTTTGATTTTGAAATTTTAAATAATTTACACTGGTATGGTGCACAGTGCTAAAATGTTTCTTTAATTGAGAAGCTTAATTTTTTTTATAGCAATTAATATGCTCACATATGGGAGATTTGAGAGTTCTTGAAGTACAGCCAATATATTGCTGATTGCAACAAGAGCCTGTTGCTTAGTAAACAACTAATAAAGTGTTGCCTATAAATGGCTCATATATTTGCTAACAATGCTGCACTTTAAATATATTGTATTAAGTATATAACTACAGTTTATGAGTATTGATATTTATAATAAATCATATAAAAAAAATCTATTTCATTAAGAGAATGTATGTATAATATTATCAGAATAATTTCACTAATAAATGTACAATTCTGACCCTTCTCTGAAGGAACATGGAATATGCAAACTCGCTGTTCCTAGTGAGATGACAAAAAAATTTTTTTTCACTAACAGGGATATTGACAAACATTAAAGGGTCATACAATTGCAATATAAATTAATTATGTTTAGTATTCCATGATTTTGTCCCTCTTTTTTCTGTCATGTAAAAATTGTGGGTTTTCCAGATCCTGCAAGAATAGGAAGTGCATACTTTAAACTTCATAAGTCTTACTACTCTGCTACATTCAACAAACTGATTGTTTTATCCCTGTAAGTAGTTTATTTATATCTGTACCTTACTGGCCTCATCAGAGAAGAAAATTATCTTTTAAAGGGGTGTGTCCTAGGATTGCAAACAAAATAACAATTTTAAAGGGACATTATACAATAAGGGCTAGATTACAAGTGGCGTGCTAATGTTTGTGCGTGTGATATTAGAATATCGAGGGCGCGTTAATTTGTGCGCATATTACAAGTTGAAAGTAAACTCGTTTGCTTGAGAGCAATCAAATTTGACGCTCTGAGGACTTCACAAAGGACTATATCATAAGTGGAGCACTATTATCACTCCCGCTCATGCGCTAACTCTACTAGAAGTAATCTTTCTGTGCGCATCGGGTATTACGTATTACAAGTTGAAAGTAAAAAAATTTTGCACAAGCGCTAACCTGACACGTACAAAAAGCCGAACTTTGAATATTGTGACGGTGTTAACATATTCATCCAATGGAGTTAAGAAAGTGGGGGAAGGAGCCCCCATACTTGCTCGCAATCCCGATCACATTTAACCAAGTGCGCTACCCCGACATGAAATATGAATATTTCACATTCCAATGTTTTTCACATAGCAGAATATGTTCTATTTATTCTTAAATAAATATTTATATATCTGATGTATTTTTGGTAAAATATCTATCTATCCATTTACAGTATCTATCTATCTATATATGTGTGTGTGTGTGTGTGTGTAGATATATACTGTATAGATATATATATATAGATGAATATATATTTTAAAATATTTAGAATCTATTCCCTTATGTGAAGAACATTGTAAAATATTTACAGTTGGTGTCCGAATAGTGACTGTGGACGGTCGCATCTTCTTTGTGCTCCAGCTGAATATCCAGCAAACCGTTGGTTTTGGATAACTACCACAGTGAACAACTACAAAAAGAGACCAGCTACACTGGACTAGTGGATGGAATATAATAATTTAAGCCAGTAGCTGTATTTTTGAAGCCGGAGCTCAAGGTCGGGCAGAACAAGTCTGGAGCAGTAGCTCTCGACAGGCATCGCTACCCCCCTTGGTTCTCCGAGGTTTCCTGTCAGGACTGGACACAGAAAATTTAACTCACATTCTCATAGGTTTACAAAGTAAGCAGACTCTTTCTTTCATAGAGAATTTAAGTTTATCAAGATAACTGCTACTACGCAACAAAGATGGCCACCGAGATGGAATCTAGCTACGTATCTACAGGGAGTGCAGAATTATTAGGCAAATGAGTATTTTGACCACATCATCCTCTTTATGCATGTTGTCTTACTCCAAGCTGTATAGGCTCGAAAGCCTACTACCAATTAAGCATATTAGGTGATGTGCATCTCTGTAACGAGAAGGGGTGTGGTCTAATGACATCAACACCCTATATCAGGTGTGCATAATTATTAGGCAACTTCCTTTCCTTTGGCAAAATGGGTCAAAAGAAGGACTTGACAGGCTCAGAAAAGTCAAAAATAGTGAGATATCTTGCAGAGGGATGCAGCACTCTTAAAATTGCAAAGCTTCTGAAGCGTGATCATCGAACAATCAAGCGTTTCATTCAAAATAGTCAACAGGGTCGCAAGAAGCGTGTGGAAAAACCAAGGCGCAAAATAACTGCCCATGAACTGAGAAAAGTCAAGCGTGCAGCTGCCAAGATGCCACTTGCCACCAGTTTGGCCATATTTCAGAGCTGCAACATCACTGGAGTGCCCAAAAGCACAAGGTGTGCAATACTCAGAGACATGGCCAAGGTAAGAAAGGCTGAAAGACGACCACCACTGAACAAGACACACAAGCTGAAACGTCAAGACTGGGCCAAGAAATATCTCAAGACTGATTTTTCTAAGGTTTTATGGACTGATGAAATGAGAGTGAGTCTTTATGGGCCAGATGGATGGGCCCGTGGCTGGATTGGTAAAGGGCAGAGAGCTCCAGTCCGACTCAGACGCCAGCAAGGTGGAGGTGGAGTACTGGTTTGGGCTGGTATCATCAAAGATGAGCTTGTGGGGCCTTTTCGGGTTGAGGATGGAGTCAAGCTCAACTCCCAGTCCTACTGCCAGTTTCTGGAAGACACCTTCTTCAAGCAGTGGTACAGGAAGAAGTCTGCATCCTTCAAGAAAAACATGATTTTCATGCAGGACAATGCTCCATCACACGCGTCCAAGTACTCCACAGCGTGGCTGGCAAGAAAGAGTATAAAAGAAGAAAATCTAATGACATGGCCTCCTTGTTCACCTGATCTGAACCCCATTGAGAACCTGTGGTCCATCATCAAATGCGAGATTTACAAGGAGGGAAAACAGTACACCTCTCTGAACAGTGTCTGGGAGGCTGTGGTTGCTGCTGCACGCAATGTTGATGGTGAACAGATCAAAACACTGACAGAATCCATGGATGGCAGGCTTTTGAGTGTCCTTGCAAAGAAAGGTGGCTATATTGGTCACTGATTTGTTTTTGTTTTGTTTTTGAATGTCAGAAATGTATATTTGTGAATATTGAGATGTTATATTGGTTTCACTGGTAAAAATAAATAATTGAAATGGGTATATATTTGTTTTTTGTTAAGTTGCCTAATAATTATGCACAGTAATAGTCACCTGCACACACAGATATCCCCCTAAAATAGCTATAACTAAAAACAAACTAAAAACTACTTCCAAAACTATTCAGCTTTGATATTAATGAGTTTTTTGGGTTCATTGAGAACATGGTTGTTGTTCAATAATAAAATTAATCCTCAAAAATACAACTTGCCTAATAATTCTGCACTCCCTGTAGTTTAAATGATACCCTGGAAAAGATAGAACATCGCTTCCTGGACCTAATACATAGGGCTTCTTGGGACTTTTTTGCAAATCTACAACAGTTCAAGCCCATTACAGGGACCAAGTCAGAAGAGGTAGAGGTGATTTGTGTGGTGGATGGGGCCATGGCAAAGGGCGCCCCCATGGCCTTCCCCCTCATAAGCAGCGAAGAGATTAACCCTGACTCGGCAACACCTTCACAGGTCATGACAAGAGTGAAGCTGTTTCGGATGAAGACTAGATCACTAACGATCGAAATAGCTCAAAATATCAACTCGACCCTACAGGATGCTTTGATGTCTAAGCAAAAACAGGCTGATAAGAAATGTACCAGGAAGCTCAATATCTCATCTCGGACAATACTGATGCTTGGCGCACTTGGTGCGGAGGGAAGGTTTATCCAAGAGAACAAAAGAAACTCTTGCTACATTAAGCCCGCGGATAACACACAATATATGTCAGTAGAAAATTTGCAATTGAGGGCAGACAAGCTCTCCTGCCCAGAGGAGGAAATCAAATAAACAGTTCAACACGGATCACTGTTAGGACTTCCTAAAACCAGCCTGAGAAATGATTGGTATAGTTATATATATTTCAACACTGTAAACCTAAAAATGTTAACTGTTTTGGTTTCCTCTTTGTTGTATTACGTGTTCTTCTTGCAAAGAGCTTGTACGTTTAAATGATTTTAGAATAAGTTTAGGTATATGTGCATCTCTACTTCTCTAATCATCTGATTATCAGCACCCCTGTTGCTGCATTAAATAGAGAGTGGATGGGCTCTAACAGTACACGCACACTGACAACTTATAAGTGGCTAAAGAATAGCTTTAATACCCTTTTATAACTTTATACGTCTCCTGTGGGGTTTGGTGGGCGGCTCCTAGGGGGGCATAATCTAACATTTGAAAAAAGGGATCTATACTTTGCAAGCAGCCTCAGTTCTTGAAGGAAAAAGCAAAGTGGGCCCCCCCCCCACGTAGTCTGCGGCCGGGACCTGGGATGGGGAGTCCAGCACATACCATAACAAGACTATATCAAGAACAAAACTTTAACAGAAGGTTTATACTGAGAGTTGTGTGTTTTCTGAACTATGGTTCCGTACCATATTTTAATGTCTGGGGGAGAGATGTACAACAACACGTTAAGAATCTATGTTTATAGCTGTCTAAGACATCTCATATAGATTTAAAATATGACAGCTGCTTGCCTTTGTGAGATATGTATTGATATCGTATCCAGTCCTGGTTTTAACTCTCTAGAAACGAGTATTTTGTTTGTTTTTCTTTATGTGATGCGGTTTGTTCTTATGTAATCTTTTATTTATGTTTCATGTTGCATGTTAACCCCCACTGTTTTTTCTTTAAGCACTAGAACAGATCCAAGAGTGATCTGCATTACTGTTTTTGGGGACTGAAAAAGGAGGATTTTCAATATTGTTATATAACTAAAATCAGAAATGATGTGATTAACTGCTATATTGCATTTACTATAAAAAGTGTATGTATCTTATTTCCTCAATAAAAATATTAAAAAAAAATAAAAAATATTTACAAATATGAATATTGCATAAATATAACTTAACAAGTTGTTAGCTACTTGACTGCAAAGGGCTCCAATGCACTTATATATATATATATATATATATATATATATATATATATATATATATATACATTATATATATATATATATATATATATATATATATGTATGCATATGTATTTATGTGTTTATATGTGTATATTTCACTGTAAATACATAAATACACATATAAATATATAAATACATATGTACACACACACACACACACACACACATATATATATATATATATATATACATATTTAGACATGTATATGTATGTATCCCTATGTTAGTCCTTTTTTCTCCAACATTGGTGTGTCCGGTCCACGGCGTCATCCTTACTTGTGGGATATTCTCTTCCCCAACAGGAAATGGCAAAGAGTCCCAGCAAAGCTGGTCACATGATCCCTCCTAGGCTCCGCCCACCCCAGTCATTCTCTTTGCCGTTGCACAGGCAACATCTCCACGGAGATGGTTAAGAGTTTTTTGGTGTTTAAATGTAGTTTTTATTCTTCTATCAAGTGTTTGTTATTTTAAAATAGTGCTGGTATGTACTATTTACTCTGAAACAGAAAAGGATGAAGATTTCTGTTTGTAAGAGGAAGATGATTTTAGCAGACAGTAACTAAAATCGGTTGCTGTTTCCACATAGGACTGTTGAGATGAAGTAACTTCAGTTGGGGGAAACAGTTAGCAGACTTTTCTGCTTAAGGTATGACTAGCCATATTTCTAACAAGACTGTGTAATGCTGGAAGGCTGTCATTTCCCCTCATGGGGACCGGTAAGCCATTTTCTTATTCAAAAACAAACAGAATATAGGGCTTATTATGGGCTAAAAAACTGGTAGACATTTTTATGGGCTAAATCGATTGCTTTATTTGTGCATATTGTTCAAATTTAGGCTAACAATTGACATTTATAATCTTGGGGAACGTTTATAAAACGGCAGGCACTGTATTGGACACCTTTTTCAGTCAGGGGGCCTTTCTAGTCATAGACTGAGCCTCATTTTCGCGCCATTAATGCACAGTTGTTTTTTGAGAACAGGGCATGCAGATGCATGTGTGTGGATCTAAGAATCTCTGAAAAAGCTTTTAGAAGGCGTCATTTGGTATCGTATTCCCCTCAGGGCTTGGTTGGGTCTTAGCAAAGACTGTATCTGGGACTGTATAGGGGTTAAATTGAAAAACGGCTCCGGTTCCGTTATTTTAAGGGTTAAAGCTCTGAAATTTGGTGTGCAATACTTTTAAGGCTTTAAGACACTGTGGTGAAAATTTGGTAATTTTTGAACAATTCCTTCATACTTTTTCACATATTCAGTAATAAAGTGTTTTCTGTTTGAAATTTAAAGTGACAGTAACGGTTTTATTTTAAAACGTTTTTTGTGCATTGTTGACAAGTTTAAGCCTGTTTAACATGTCTATACCTTCAGATAAGCTATGTTCTATATGTATGAAAGCCAATGTGTCTCCCCATTTAAATTTATGTGATAATTGTGCCATAGCGTCCAAACAAAGTAAGGACAGTACTGCCACAAATAATGATATTGCCCAAGATGATTCCTCAAATGAGGGGAGTAAACATGATACTACATCATCTCCTACTGTGTCTACACCAGTTTTGCCCATGCAGGAGGCCCCTAGTACATCTAGTGCGCCAATACTTATTACCATGCAACAATTAACGGCTGTAATGGATAACTCCATAGCAAATCTTTTATCCAAAATGCCTACTTATCAGAGAAAGCGCGATTGCTCTGTTTTAAACACTGAAGAGCAAGAGGACGCTGATGATAATTGTTCTGTCATACCCTCACACCAATCTGAAGGGGCCATGAGGGAGGTTTTGTCTGAGGGAGAAATTTCAGATTCAGGAAAAATTTCTCATCAAGCTGAACCTGATGTTGTGACATTTAAATTTAAATTAGAACATCTCAGCGCACTGCTTAAGGAGGTGTTATCTACTCTGGATGATTGTGACAATTTGGTCATTCCAGAGAAATTATGCAAGATGGACAGGTTCCTAGAGGTTCCGGTGTCCCCCGACGCTTTTCCTATACCCAAGCGGGTGGCGGACATAGTAAATAAAGAGTGGGAAAAGCCCGGCATACCTTTTGTTCCTCCCCCTATATTTAAGAAATTATTTCCTATGGTCGACCCCAGAAAGGACTTATGGCAGACAGTCCCCAAGGTCGAGGGGGCAGTTTCTACTCTAAACAAACGCACTACTATTCCTATCGAAGATAGTTGTGCTTTCAAAGATCCTATGGATAAAAAATTGGAATGTTTGCTTAAAAAGATTTTTGTACAGCAAGGCTACCTTCTACAACCAATTTCATGCATTGTTCCTGTCACTACGGCAGCGTGGTTCTGGTTCGAGGAACTAGAAAAGTCGCTCAGTAGAGAAACTCCATATGAGGAGGTTATGGACAGAGTTCACGCACTTAAATTGGCTAACTCTTTTATTTTAGATGCCGCTTTGCAATTAGCAAAATTAGCGGCGAAAAATTCAGGGTTTGCTATTGTGGCGCGCAGAGCGCTTTGGCTAAAGTCTTGGTCAGCGGATGTGTCATCCAAGACAAAATTACTTAACATTCCTTTCAAAGGTAAAACTTTATTTGGACCTGATTTGAAAGAGATTATTTCAGACATCACTGGGGGAAAGGGCCACGCCCTTCCACAGGATAGGTCTTTTAAGGCTAAAAATAAGCCTAATTTTCGTCCCTTTCGCAGAAATGGACCAGCGTCTAATTCTGCATCCTGTAAGCAAGAGGGTAATTCCTCACAACCCAAACCAGCCTGGAAACCAATGCAAGGCTGGAACAAAGGTAAGCAGGCCAAGAAGCCTGCCACTGCTAACAAGACAGCATGAAGGAGTAGCCCCCGATCCGGGACCGGATCTGGTGGGGAGCAGACTCTCTCTCTTTGCTCAGGCTTGGGCAAGAGATGTTCAGGATCCTTGGGCGCTAGAAATAGTTTCTCAAGGTTATCTCCTGGAATTCAAGGAACTACCCCCAAGGGGAAGGTTCCACAAGTCTCACTTATCCTCAAACCAAATAAAGAGACAGGCATTCTTACATTGTGTAGAAGACCTGTTAAAGATGGGAGTGATACACCCAGTTCCAATAAAGGAACAAGGAATGGGATTTTATTCCAATCTGTTCGTAGTTCCCAAAAAAGAGGGAACGTTCAGACCAATTTTGGATTTGAAGATCCTAAACAAATTTCTCAGGGTACCATCGTTCAAAATGGAAACTATTCGAACGATTCTACCCACCATCCAGGAAAGTCAATTTATGACTACCGTGGATCTAAAGGATGCGTACCTACATATCCCTATCCACAAGGAACATCATCAGTTCCTAAGGTTCGCTTTTCTGGACAAACATTACCAGTTTGTGGCTCTTCCATTCGGATTAGCCACTGCTCCAAGGATTTTCACAAAGGTGCTAGGGTCCCTTCTAGCGGTTCTAAGACCAAGGGGCATTGCAGTAGTACCTTACTTGGACGACATTCTAATACAAGCGTCGTCCCTGTCAAAGGCAAAGGCTCATACGGACATCGTTCTAGCCTTTCTCACATCTCACGGATGGAAAGTGAACAAAGAAAAGAGTTCTCTGTCCCCGTCAACAAGAGTTCCCTTCTTGGGAACAATAATAGATTCCTTAGAAATGAGGATTTTTCTGACAGAGGTCAGAAAATCAAAACTTCTAAGCTCTTGTCAAGTGCTTCATTCTGTTCCTCGTCCTTCCATAGCGCAGTGCATGGAAGTAATAGGATTGATGGTTGCAACAATGGACATAGTTCCTTTTGCACGAATTCATCTAAGACCATTACAACTGTGCATGCTCAAACAGTGGAATGGGGATTATACAGACTTGTCTCCAATGATTCAAGTAGATCAAAAGACTAGAGATTCACTCCGTTGGTGGCTGACCCTGGACCATCTGTCCCAGGGAATGAGCTTCCGCAGGCCAGAGTGGGTCATTGTCACGACCGACGCCAGTCTAGTGGGCTGGGGTGCGGTCTGGGAATCCCTGAAAGCTCAGGGTCTATGGTCTCGGGAAGAGTCTCTTCTCCCGATAAACATTCTGGAACTGAGAGCGATATTCAATGCTCTCAGAGCTTGGCCTCAACTAGCAAAGGCCAAATTCATAAGGTTCCAATCAGACAACATGACGACTGTAGCTTATATCAATCATCAAGGGGGAATAAAGAGTTCCCTAGCGATGAAAGAAGTGACCAAAATAATTCAATGGGCGGAGGATCACTCCTGCCACTTGTCTGCGATCCACATCCCAGGAGTGGAAAATTGGGAAGCGGATTTTCTGAGTCGTCAGACATTTCATCCGGGGGAGTGGGAACTCCATCCGGAAATCTTTGCCCAAATAACTCAATTATGGGGCATTCCAGACATGGATCTGATGGCGTCCCGTCAGAACTTCAAGGTTCCTTGCTACGGGTCCAGATCCAGGGATCCCAAGGCGACTCTAGTAGATGCACTAGTAGCACCTTGGACTTTCAACCTAGCTTACGTATTCCCACCGTTTCCTCTCATTCCCAGGCTGGTAGCCAGGATCAATCAGGAGAGGGCCTCAGTGATCTTGATAGCTCCTGCGTGGCCACGCAGGACTTGGTATGCAGACCTGGTGAATATGTCATCGGCTCCACCATGGAAGCTACCTTTGAGACAGGACCTTCTTGTTCAAGGTCCATTCGAACACCCAAATCTGGTCTCCCTCCAACTGACGGCTTGGAGATTGAACGCTTGATTCTATCAAAGCGTGGGTTTTCAGATTCGGTGATAGATACTCTGGTTCAGGCCAGAAAACCTGTAACTAGAAAAATTTACCATAAAATATGGAAAAAATATATCTGTTGGTGTGAATCCAAAGGATTCCCATGGAATAAGATAAAAATTCCTAAGATTCTCTCCTTTCTTCAAGAAGGTTTGGAGAAAGGATTATCTGCAAGTTCCCTAAAGGGACAGATCTCTGCTTTATCTGTCTTACTACACAAAAGACTGGCAGCTGTGCCAGATGTTCAAGCATTTGTTCAGGCTCTGGTTAGGATCAAGCCTGTTTACAGACCTTTGACTCCTCCCTGGAGTCTAAATCTAGTTCTTTCAGTTCTTCAAGGGGTTCCGTTTGAACCCTTACATTCCATAGATATTAAGTTACTATCTTGGAAAGTTTTGTTTTTGGTTGCAACTTCTTCTGCTAGAAGAGTTTCAGAGTTATCTGCTCTGCAGTGTTCTCCTCCTTATCTGGTGTTCCATGCAGATAAGGTGGTTTTGCGTACTAAGCCTGGTTTTCTTCCTAAAGTTGTTTCTAACAAAAATATTAACCAGGAGATAGTTGTACCTTCTTTGTGTCCGAATCCAGTTTCAAAGAAGGAACGTTTGTTACACAATTTGGACGTTGTCCGTGCTCTAAAGTTCTATTTAGAGGCTACTAAAGAATTCAGACAAACATCTTCCTTGTTTGTTGTTTATTCTGGTAAAAGGAGAGGTCAAAAAGCGACTTCTACCTCTCTTTCCTTTTGGCTTAAAAGCATCATCCGATTGGCTTATGAGACTGCCGGACGGCAGCCTCCTGAAAGAATCACAGCTCACTCCACTAGGGCTGTGGCTTCCACATGGGCCTTCAAGAACGAGGCTTCTGTTGACCAGATATGTAAGGCAGCGACTTGGTCTTCACTGCACACTTTTGCCAAATTTTACAAATTTGATACTTTTGCTTCTTCAGAGGCTATTTTTGGGAGAAAGGTTTTGCAAGCTGTGGTTCCTTCCGTTTAGGTGACCTGATTTGCTCCCTCCCTTCATCCGTGTCCTAAAGCTTTGGTATTGGTTCCCACAAGTAAGGATGACGCCGTGGACCGGACACACCAATGTTGGAGAAAACAGAATTTATGCTTACCTGATAAATTACTTTCTCCAACGGTGTGTCCGGTCCACGGCCCACCCTGGTTTTTTAATCAGGTCTGATGAATTATTTTCTCTAACTACAGTCACCACGGTATCATATGGTTTCTCCTATATATATTTCCTCCTGTCCATCGGTCGAATGACTGGGGTGGGCGGAGCCTAGGAGGGATCATGTGACCAGCTTTGCTGGGACTCTTTGCCATTTCCTGTTGGGGAAGAGAATATCCCACAAGTAAGGATGACGCCGTGGACCGGACACACCGTTGGAGAAAGTAATTTATCAGGTAAGCATAAATTCTGTTTTTCTAACACCTGAGACCTCATATCTTTGAGCCCATTTAACTTTTTTATGCAAAATGTTTAAAATAATTTTTATTAGTGTTATTATGATTGCAACTGTGCTTTTAAATGTATTTTTTGTCCATTTTTTAATGTTTAACAGTTAACCAGAGCTCTGGGGCGTGATACGATATACTCCATTGTTTTCGGCGCAAGCAAGGTAACCCGCGCCGCCCGTAATTTCACCTCGCACATTGGGGTATTACATATACGGCGCCGTCAGATGCTAAAGTGGCTTAAGTAGGACAAACTGGCGTTGTTCCGGAAAGTGCGCAAATACACATTTTAGTTGTCGCAAGTACTTACGCCAGTATTTTGTCTATGTAAAGTCTCAATAAAGTGTAGTTTTATGCAAATTAGGCTAACACTTGTAAAAATGACCCGCAACTTCATCTAAAAATGCTCAACGTAATTACGCTATTCAAAATTCATATATAAACCCATTTTCTTCAGTGTGTTTGGATGGTTTGTTGAGCTACAGCACACTACAGTAGAGTTGAGAATTGGTTAGAGTAGAGAGAGAGGCGCAAACAGAGGAGTTAGTTAGGTTGCATTGTTGGTTGGGTAAGCTTGTACACTTACACATCTTTTTACATATTGCACACATTTTGCATACATACATATACAAAATACACAACACTTTTTTTTTCTAACACCTCACACATTTTATTTCAATTTTACAGTGTGATAGGCTGAGTGTTTGGTTTTGATTGTGTGTGATTGAACTGGGAGTGAGTGTGAGAGTGTGAGTGTGTGTAGTGTGAGGATGGTAGGGAGAGGTAGGGCGGTGGGGAAGAGGGGAGAGGAGTGGCAGGGAGAGGAGTATTGTAGCGGACAGGAGGAGCAGCGGGGTCCCCGTCAGAGAGTAAGTGGAGTGGGGAGAGGGAGAGCTAGAAGGGATGATGGGAGGGGAGATGCCCAAGAGCCCCAGAGACCAGGCACATCAAGGAGAGGGACAGAGGGTGCGCATGGGGACAGAAGGGGGGAGGAAGGAGAGGATAGGGAGGAACCCACACCAGGGACATCGCAGGAAGGAAGCCAGGTGTCCACAGAGGATGAGATGTCCTAATTTCTCATTCTCTGAGAATTTTGCCCTAGTCCAGGCCATCATGGACAATCACAGTGCCCTCTTTGGCCAGGAGAAGGGCAAAGGTGTTGCCAGAAGTCGGAAAACAGCATGGTTGGCGGTAGAGGATGCCGTCAACAGTGTGGCCCCGCAGAGGAGGACTGTTGAGGGCCTTAAAAAAAGATGGAACGACTGTAAGAGGCGGGTGAAAGAGAAGATGGGGCAGGAAGCCATGCACCAGAGGGAAACAGGTGGTGGTCCACCCTTGGAAGCAGAATACAACACCTGGCAGGAGATGATACGCAGGTCCCTGAGTATCACAGCAGTCCGTGGACTTCCAGGGGCTCGTGACTCAGGGGTTGCAACCACAGCACCTCATGCTGGTGAGTAACATCCCACACACCAGTATGATATGTATTTGAGATATAACATCCTTTAATGTCACACATTCATGTACACAATGAGGAGCATGGTATTTGGCCTACTAACCAAAACATCTACAATTATATTTCACATTAATGCTACTTAACACAAAGCAATTCATGATATGAGGTGGAATAGTGCAATACTAACATGTCTCAGAGTAACACAGGCCACAAGCCACATGTAGAGTTTTCAGTAAATGGACACTATAGCCATCACAATACTTTTAGCTCAGAAAGCAGGTTCTGTGCCTACATCAGGCTAAGTAAATTGTGTGACCATAGTGTCACTTAAAGAACACACTTTCTCCATCATTGACATGTACACATAACTATTGTATGAAACACATACCTGTATACTGTGCAGATTAAAATCCCTCATATCACAAATCACATTGTGCACATGCATGTTATAGAGTTTGACATGAGAATGAGTATAGGCCCTAGCATGTATCAATGTACATTGTATGCCCACATGGACATATATATGACTGTACTAATCCCTCTCATCATTTGACTCCTCAACAGAACCTCCTGTCACCAGGCTGCAAACAGGCATGCCGCCACCTCCACCACCACCACCAGTCACAGGCATGCAGCCACCACCACCACCAGTCACAGGCATGCAGCCACCACCACCAGTCACAGGCATGCAACCACCACCACCAGTCTTCAGGCAACAACTTGAACATTATGCTCCCAGGCATGAGCAGGGTTGGATGGCGTCAGTAGAGGACCCGGAAGTGATGCCACCACCATTGGCATATGACCCCTGGCCAGAGGAATACTCTTCTTTTGGCTTTGAGGGGGAGCCAAATCAGCCACAAAGGGTACATGTCTTTACCCCCCCCCCCAACACAATATCAGGGCAGTCATGGATTTTATACACAAGATATGTCCCAAGAAGTGCAAACTGGACAGGCTGAGTGGTCACACACTGCTCATCAATGGGACTACCAATCCACCCTGAGAGCTCCAGCATCCTCTTCCCTTGGGAGAGCTCCAGCATCCTCTTCCCTTGGGAGAGCTCCACCATCCTCTTCCCTTGGGAGAGCTCCACCATCCTCTTCCCTTGGGAGAGCTCCAACATCTGCAGATGAGCATATAGCTGGAATTACTGAAGCACCAGCAGATGCAGCTGAGGATGTTGCACCAGCAGATGCAGCTGAGGATGTTGCACCAGCAGATGCAGCTGAGGATGTCGCACCAGCAGATGCAGCTGAGGATGTCGCACCAGCAGATGCAGCTGAGGATGTCCCACCAGCACCAGCAGAATCAGCTGGACCTGCACATCAAGCACCTAGAAGCCCTGCTGCTGAAGAGCCTGTGGATGCTCTGTATTCTCCCCTGTGTGAGGAATACATTTCACTACAGAGGAGGCTCATAATAAGCTGCGAGAGCATTCAAAGAGGCCAAAAGAGGTTTCACAGGAGCCAAGAGAGGTTACTCAAGCATAGCATATAGCTGCAGAGTTACATTGCAGCATCATTAAATGGAATTGTACAAAACCAGTCGCAGATGATGAGAATTCAGTCTGATATGCAGATGCAGATGGACAATAGATGGCGGGAACAAAATCAACTCTTGGGTGTGTTGGTTGAGCACTTTACACACCAGCAGGACGCTGCCTCCAGCCTATCATCTGTGGCCAGCACACCAGCAGAAACAGAACAATCCTCTCAAACCAGGAGAACAAGGAAATCCACTACAGACACCTCAGCTCCCTCATACAGGAAGCCAAAAAAGAAATAAATATTCTTATAGTTCACCATAAATCTTGTCCTCTGTTATTTACCATATAATTGTCATCCACATCCATGTGAGGTGTGTTTTAGTACACTAATATTGTTAAAACATATAATATGACCTGTGTGTAAATGGCAAACAAAGGTAATATTATCATGTTTATGACATATTCATGTCCTATAAAACACATCACATAGTTGTGTATGAAGGGTACATATAGTAATATTAACTTCTAAGATGTAAATCAAGGTTTCTCACATCCAATATAAATTGCGACATGGGTATATATATATATATATATATATATATATATATATATATATATATATATATATATATAAATAATGTATTTACAGAAGGTGTGAACATAAGGTATAAACATCCATTTTCATTCTTATTAATGATAGTCAATATTTCATAGTGGCATAAACATAAATTAAACAAATGAGACATTTTCAGTAATTAGGGTGGTTAAGGGAAGGGGGGTGGGATGTAGTAGTTTCACTTACATGCAGTGGAAATCCGCAGTATGTAATTCTGCAAGACATGATATATTCACATGCAATGGTTGGTGAGGTACAGTCAAACATCATAATACATGTGAATGTTATGGTTTACTGTACTTATGAACAAGTAACTTACAGGTGAAGTATTGACGGATGACAAGGTCCCTCACTTCATTCCCCCTCAGTGTCCCCCTGTCCACATCCTCAGGTGCAGGAACCAGCTGCTGATCTTGTTCTGATTCATTGTCCCCCAATATACGTGTGTCCACAGCAATGTTATGGAGAATACAACATGCATTGACAATGGAACACACTTTATTGGGGTTATACTGTAAAGCTCTGCCTGTCAAATCCAGACACCTGAATCTGTATTTGAGTATGCCGAAGCTCCTTTCGATGACATTTCTGGTCCGTATGTGGGCCTCCTGGTACCTGAGTTGTGGCTCTGTCAGGTGGTGTACCGAGGGGGTTAACAGCCATGGTCTGCAGCCGTACCCTGCGTCGCCTGTCATGTAACATATGTATTCTGATTACTACAGGTTCATCGTGTGCTTAAAGGAACATAACATGGATTTCATTTAAAAGAGATATTTTTCAAATACATTAAATTGGTGCATTGTAAGCAATCTACTTTTGTGCCAGGATTAGTCTAGACAAAATTCTATTTTCATGATTCAGATAGAACATTCCATTATAATAAAATGTCCTTTTAAGTGAAAAAATATTTATAGTATATTGTGCCTTTAAAGGGACATGAAACACACATTTCTTCTTTCATGAGTTAAAAAGAACCTGCAATTTTATTAAACTTTATAATTTACTTCTATTATGTAATTTGCTCCATTCTCTTGACATAATTTGCTGACAAGCATATTAGATTGGTGGCTGCACATAGATGCCTCATATGATTGACTCATCTATGTGCATTGCTATTTCTTAAACAAAGGATATCTAAAGAATAAATCAAATGAGATAATAGAATTGTAATGTTGTTTAACATTGTATTCTCTATCTGAAACATGCAATAATTATTTTGTGTTTAGTGTCCCTTTAGTAGAAATATACAGATAGAATGAAGGTAGTGCATACTCACCAAGAAGCCAACCTCCCGAGAGTGTGCCAGATTCGAAAAGCTGGAAAAAGGAGGTCTGGCGCAGGATGTAGGAATCATGTGCACTACCTGGAAAGCCTGCATACACATGTGTGAATTTCAGAGTGGTATCGCAGACCATCTGGCAATTCAACAAGTAAAACCCTTTCCTGTTAATATAGAGGAATGGCTCCTCATGTGGGGCCACGATACGCACATGTGTGCAATCAATTGCCCTCATGACATTGGGAATACCCCCCAGTCAATAGAAGCCTTGTTTAAGACAGTTCCATTTCTGGGGGGTACGGGGGAAATGAATGTATCGGTGTGTCTGGTTATCTAGAGCAGTCAAAACCTCCCCTAGAATCCTGGAGAAGGTGGACTGCGCTAGGCCAGACACAAGCCCCTCTGTTGACTGGAATGAGCCGGATGCCATGAAGTGTACAACACACAAAAGCTTCTGCATACCAGTCAGAGCTCGGTTCCTATTCGCTTGAGGGTCAATATCATCCTTCAAGATCTCATATAGGTCAATGAAGCTTGCAGAAGTCAAGCGATACTTTCCCCTGACCTCCACTTCTGTCATCCCAAACAGGGTGACCCTAACCCTGTGTATCCTTGCTGCCCTTGCTCTTCCCCTCTGCTGATGTCGACGTCTTATAGGCCCTGAAGGCCTATGACCAGCTGCAGCAACAACAGCAGCAGGGGCAGGAACAGGGACAACAGCAGGAGGAGCAGGGGCAGCAGCAGCAGGAGCAGGGACGGCTACAGCACCATGACCAGGGACCTCAGCAGCAACTATATCATCCACAACAGGGGCTTGTAGGGTTTCCAGCACCCCTTGTGCCCCACGATGCTGTCTCTGTATGTATTGCAGATAATGCAGGGGAAACATGGTGACTAATGAGGGTGTGCATTGCCAGGTGTTTTAAGGCTGCAGGTGAGAGGTTGTGCTGTTTGTGATTGGTTTGACACACTTGCAGGGGCAGGAATTCTGAATGCTTAGAAGAGGTTTAACTGTTTGAGATCTGCTGCTGATATGTATGTGATTGCGCATGCGTTTGTTAGGCCTTCAGGGAGTTACGTTGTTTTTTTAGTCAGTGCAAGGGTTCCTGCACCTGCAATTTGTGGCGAGATCAGAATAGAGTAGATTTTCTGAAATCTGCGCGCGTAAGTCCTTACGCTGTATATTGGATACCAAATTGCGCGTAGTTCTATGTTAGTGTATGGTTAAAAAAATATGGCCGAAGGGTGAAATATACGGGCGTAAGTTGTATGCTACGCCGGATATGTGATACCAAACCAGCGCAAAATCTGGCGTCGCCGGCTATTGCGGGTGACGCTGTATATCGGATCGGGCCCCTGAAGTCACGATATCCTGACGTGCATTAAATTCAACTGCGCTCAAGTGAATGCATTTCTTTCAACTTGTCATACACGCGCTACTTCCGGCACGCGCAAAGAGCCACGATAAACACCTTTTTGCTCAGGCACCACTCGTAATCTAGCCCCTAAGGGGATAGGGATAAAATAAAAGTTCCACCGAACACATCATAAATACATTTCTCTTGTAAGGTGTATCCAGTCCACGGATTCATCCATTACTTGTGGGATATTCTCCTTCCCAACAGGAAGCTGCAAGAGGATCACCCACAGCAGAGCTGTCTATATAGCTCCTCCCCTAACTACCACCTCCCAGTCATTCTCTTGCAGCTCTCGACAAGGGAAGCAGCTAGAGAGATGTGGTGCATTAATGTAGTTTATCTTCAATCAAAAGTTTGTTATTTTCAAATGGTACCGGAGTTGTACTATTTTAGCCTCAGGCAGAAAGTTGAAGAAGAGTCTGCCTGTGGTCTTTGATGATCTTAGCAGGTTGTAACTAAGATCCATTGCTGTTCTCACACATAACTGAAGATATGGGTAACTTCAGCTGGGGGAATAGCGTGCAGGGTCTCCTGCTCTGAGGTATGTGCAGTTTTAATTTTTTCTAGAGAAATGATAAGCTAGAAAATGCTGACAATACCGGATTTATTTAAGATAAGCCTGATTACAGTCATTTAATAACGACTGGTATCATGCTTGCTGTAAAGGGTAATATTTTTATTATTTACTCACATTACTGAATAGATATAACGTTTGCTTGAGGTGTATAAACGTTTATTTCATATTGGTGATAAAACTTTATTCTGGGGCCCAGTTTTTCCACATGGCTGACTAGATTTTGCCTAGGGATAGTTTTTTAAGGCCCTCTCACTGTGAGTACAGGTTGGGTGGGGCCTATTTTCCATTAGTTTTTGCAGCTTGAGACATCCAGCTTCCCTGAAGGAGTCCCCTGAACATATAGGACCTCTCTAAGGGGTTTTTGTGCCTTCCAAAGTCGTTGTATGGGCAGGTAGGGCCACAGTAGAGCTGTGGCAGTTTGTTGTGACTGTTTAAAAACGTTTATATCGTTTTTTTGATCCGGTTTTGAAACTAAGGGGTTAATCATCCATTTGCAAGTGGGTGCAATGCTCTTTCAGCTCATTATACACACTGTAAAAATTTCGTAAGATTTACTGCTTTTTTTCACTGTTTTAGCAGTTTCTGTGATTGTTTTTTTCTCTTAAAGGCACAGTACCGTTTTTATTTTTTGCTTGTTCACAGTTTTTAAAGTGTTTTCCAAGCTTGCTGGTCTCATTACTAGTCTGTTTAAACATGTCTGACATAGAGGAAACTCATTGTTCATTATGTTTAGAAGCCATTGTGGAACCCCCTCTTAGAATGTGTACCAAATGCACTGATTTTACTATAGATTACAAAGACCATATTCTGGCTTTAAAGAATTTATCACCAGAAGAAATTGACAAGGAGGAAGTTATGCCGTCTAACTCTGCCCACGTGTCAGATCCTATAAATCCCGCTCAGGGGACGCCAAGTACATCTAGCGCGCCCATTGCGTATACCTTGCAAGACATGGCGGCAGTTATGAATCATACCATTACAGAGGTATTATCTAAACTGCCAGGATTGCAAGGAAAGCGAGACAGCTCTGGGACTAGAATAAATACAGAGCTCTCTGATGCTTTAGTAGCTATCTCTGATACACCCTCACAATATAATGAAGCTGACGCAGGGGAGCTTCAATCTGTGGGTAATTTTTCTGATTCAGGGAAGATACTTCAATCTGATTCTGATATGTCTACATTTAAATTTAAGCTTGAACACCTCCGCGTATTGCTCAGGGAGGTTTTAGCAACTCTGGACGACTGTGACACTATTGTAGTCCCAGAGAAATTATGTAGATTGGATAAATACTATGCAGTACCTACTTACACTGATGTTTTTCCAATCCCTAAATGGTTTTCTGAAATTATTACTAAGGAATGGGATAGACCAGGTGTACCATTCTCTCCCGCTCCTGTTTTTAAAAAAATGTTTCCTATAGACGCCGCTACACGGGACTTATGGCAGACGGTCCCTAAGGTGGAGGGAGCAGTTTCTACTCTAGCTAAGCATACCACTATCCCTGTCGAGGACAGTTGTGCTTTTCTAGATCCAATGGATAAAAAATTAGAGGGTTACCTTAAGAAAATTTTTATTCAACAAGGTTTTATTCTCCAGCCTCTTGCATGCATTGCCCCAGTCACTGCTGCCGCGGCTTTCTGGTTTGAGTCCCTAGAGGAGGCTCTACAGGTTGAAACCCCGTTGGAAGATATTATTGACAAGCTTAGGGCCCTTAAGCTAGCCAATTCATTTGTTTCTGACGCCGTTGTTCATTTAACCAAACTAACGGCTAAAAATTCAGGTTTTGCTATTCAGGCGTGTAGGGCGCTATGGCTTAAATCCTGGTCAGCTCACATGATTTCAAAGTCTAAACTTCTCAACATTCCCTTCAAAGGACAGATCCTATTTGGGCCTGGACTGAAGGAGATCATTTCTGACATCACTGGAGGAAAAGGTCACGCCCTTCCTCAAGACAGGTCCAACAAATTAAGGACCAAACAGTCTAGTTTTCGGCCCTTTCGAAACTTCAAGAGTGGCGCAGCTTCAACTTCCTCTAACACAAAACAAGAGGGAACTTTTGCCCAGTCTAAGCCGGTCTGGAGACCTAACCAGGCTTGGAACAAGGGGAAACAGGCCAAGAAGCCTGCTACTGCCTCTAAGACAGCATGAAGGAGCAGCCCCTGATCCGGAAACAGATCTAGTAGGGGGCAGACTCTCTCTCTTCGCCCAGGCTTGGGCAAGAGATGTCCAGGATCCCTGCGCATTGGAAGTTGTGTCCAAGGGTTATCTTCTGGAATTCAAAACCTCTCCCCCAAAAGGGAGATTTCATCTCTCACTTTTATCTGCAAACCAGATAAAGAGAGAAGCATTCTTACATTGTGTTCAAGACCTCCTAGTTATCGGAGTGATCCACCCAGTTCCGCAGGAGGAACAGGGACAGGGCTTTTATTCAAATCTGCTTGTTGTTCCCAAGAAAGAGGGAACATTCAGACCAATCTTAGATCTCAAGATCTTAAACAAATTTCTCAGAGTCCCATCCTTCAAGATGGAGACTATTCGAACCATCCTTCCTATGATCCAGGAGGGTCAATACAGGCACTACCAGTTTGTGGCTCTTTCCTTCGGGTTGGCCACGGCACCAAGAATCTTTACAAAGGTTCTAGGGTCCCTTCTAGCGGTCCTAAGACCGTGGGCTATAGCAATAGCCCCTTACTCAGAGGACATTCTGATACAGGCGTCAACTTTTCAAGTTGCCAGGTCTCACACAGACATTGTTCTGGCATTTCTGAGGTCGCATGGGTGGAAAGTGAATGAAGAAAAAAGTTCTCTATCCCCTCTCACAAGAGTTTCCTTCCTAGGAACTCTGATAGATTCTGTAGAAATGAAGATTTACCTGACAGAGGCCAGGTTGTCAAAACTTCTAAATTCCTGCCGTGTTCTTTATTCTACTTCTCGCCCTTCAGTGGCTCAGTGTATGGAAGTAATCGGCTTAATGGTAGCGGCAATGGACATAGTGCCGTTTGCCCGCCTACATCTCAGGCCTCTGCAACTCTGCATGCTCAGTCAGTGGAATGGGGATTACACAGATTTGTCCCCTCTACTAAATCTGGATCAAGAGACCAGGGATTCTCTTCTCTAGTGGTTATCTCGGGTCCATCTGTCCAAGGGTATGACCTTCCGCAGGCCAGATTGGACAATAGTAATGACAGATGCCAGCCTTCTGGGCTGGGGTGCAGTCTGGAACTCCCTGAAGGCTCAGGGCTTGTGGACTCAGGAGGAGACACTCCTTCCGATAAAAATTCTGGAACTAAGAGCGATATTCAATGCTCTTCAGGCTTGGCCTCAGCTAGCTGTGGTCAGGTTCATCAGATTTCAGTCGGACAACATCACGACTGTAGCTTACATCAACCATCAAGGGGGAACAAGGAGTTCCCTAGCAATGTTGGAGGTTTCAAAAATAATTCTATGGGCAGAGGTTCACTCTTGCAATCTATCAGCTATCCATATCCCAGGAGTAGAGAACTGGGAGGCGGATTTTCTAAGTCGACAGACTTTTCATCCGGGGGAGTGGGAACTCCATCCGGAGGTGTTTGCACAGTTGATTCAACTTTGGGGCAAGCCAGAACTGGATCTCATGGCGTCTCGCCAAGCTTCCTTGTTACGGGTTCAGGTCCAGGGATCCCAAGGCAGCGCTGATAGATGCTCTAGCAGCGTCTTGGTCTTTCAACCTGGCTTATGTGTTTTCACCGTTTCCTCTGCTCCCTCGTCTGATTGCCAAGATCAAGCAGGAGAGAGCTTCAGTGATTTTGATAGCTCCTGCGTGGCCATGCAGGACTTGGTACGCAGATCTGGTGGACATGTCATCCTTTCCACCTTGGACTCTGCCACTGAGGCAGGACCTTCTACTTCAAGGTCCCTTCAAACATCCAAATCTAATTTCTCTGCGTCTGACTGCTTGGAGATTGAACGCTTGATTTTGTCAAAACGTGGTTTTTCCGAGTCGGTCATTGATACCTTAATTCAGGCTCGAAAGCCTGTCACCAGGAAAATCTATCATAAGATATGGTGTAAATATCTTCATTGGTGTGAATCCAAGGGTTACTCATGGAGTAAAGTCAGGATTCCCAGGATATTGTCTTTTCTCCAAGAAGGATTGGAGAAGGGATTGTCAGCTAGTTCCTTAAAGGGACAGATTTCTGCTCTGTCTATTCTTTTGCACAAGCGTCTGGCGGATGTTCCAGACGTTCAGGCGTTTTGTCAAGCTTTAGTTAGAATCAAGCCTGTGTTTAAACCTGTTGCTCCGCCATGGAGTTTAAATTTAGTTCTTAAAGTTCTTCAAGGGGTTCCGTTTGAACCTCTGCATTCCATAGATATCAAGCTTTTATCTTGGAAAGTTCTGTTCTTGGTAGCTATCTCTTCGGCTCGAAGAGTTTCAGAGTTATCTGCTTTACAGTGTGATTCCCCTTATCTGATCTTCCATGCAGATAAGGTAGTTTTGCGTACCAAACCTGGGTTTCTTCCTAAGGTGGTATCCAATAAGAATATCAATCAAGAGATTGTTGTTCCTTCACTGTGTCCTATTCCTTCTTCAAAGAAGGAACGTCTATTACACAATCTTGACGTGGTTCGTGCTTTAAAGTTTTATTTACAAGCTACTAAAGATTTTCGTCAAACATCTGCATTGTTTGTTGTCTACTCTGGACAGAGGAAAGGCCAAAAGGCTTCAGCAACTTCTCTTTCTTTTTGGTTAAGAAGTATAATCCGCTTAGCTTATGAGACTGCTGGCCAGCAGCCTCCTGTAAGAATTACAGCTCATTCCACTAGAGCGGTGGCTTCCACATGGGCCTTTAAAAATGAAGCTTCTGTTGAACAGATTTGTAAGGCGGCGACTTGGTCTTCGCTTCATACTTTTTCTAAATTCTACAAATTTGATACTTTTGATTCTTCGGAGGCTATTTTTGGGAGAAAGGTCTTACAGGCAGTGGTGCCTTCCGTTTAAGCGCCTGCCTTGTCCCTCCCTTCATCCGTGTCCTATAGCTTTGGTATTGTTATCCCACAAGTACTGGATGAATCCGTGGACTGGATACACCTTACAAGAGAAAACAAAATTTATGCTTACCTGATAAATTTATTTCTCTTGTGGTGTATCCAGTCCACGGCCCGCCCTGTGATTTTAAGGCAGGTGTTTTTTAATTTTTAAACTACAGTCACCACTGCACCCTATAGTTTCTCCTTTCTCTTGCTTGTCTTCGGTCGAATGACTGGGAGGTGGCAGTTAGGGGAGGAGCTATATAGACAGCTCTGCTGTGGGTGATCCTCTTGCAGCTTCCTGTTGGGAAGGAGAATATTCCACAAGTAATGGATGAATCCGTGGACTGGATACACCACAAGAGAAATAAATTTATCAGGTAAGCATAAATTTTGTTGTTTTTTTTAAAAAAAAACTGTTACACATATAAACACTATCTGATAAAAATTAGTCATATAAATATTCATAAAAAATATTGACAAGGGTTCAAAGGTATATGGTATATGGCCATGTAGTTGACTGCAAAGCACTATTTTATATATATATATATATATATATATATATATATAGCTACTGTATATATATAACTCAATCAGTCATTGAAGGGCACTCACAGGTCTTAACAAACATTATTCTTTATTGTGTCATAGTAGGAAAGAGAGTAAAAAAATTTCAGCTTGTCCACAAGCCTTTATCAAGACTTCACAAACCTACAACAATAATAAACAGTACATAGGGTAATGAAATTGTTACAGATATTGCCAATATGGTATTCTCAGATCATGCAATTATCTCACTAGAAATCAAGCTGGATAGGTCAAAACAAATTAAGAGATCAGGATTCTTTTTTCCCTCATATCTTGTCTCTAATATACAATTTAGAAATTGGATGCAATCCAAATGGAGGGAATTTCTATATTTTAATAAGAACTATCTTGCAAAAACAGAAATTTTCTGGGAAACAGCAAAGGCCTTTTTCAGAGGCCAAATCAAAGCCTATATGATAGCTAGAAGAAAGATCTTAGTTAGAAGGGAAACCCAACTAGCTAATCAGTTAAAAAATCAATATGTAAGATATTTAGAAAATCCGAATAAGTCTAACTGGGCTAACTATCAAAATGCTAAAACAGAGAGAGAATCCTTTTTTAACCAACAATTATCAAAGGCTGATATAAGTAATCATGCAAAATTTAATAGATTCTCACCAAAACTAGCTAAATCTTTGGCGAATTTAACTAAAAGCAAAAAGAGGAATAACTTTATTGGAGCTATTAAAGTTAAGGATATAAGATATACCACCCCTAAGGATATAATTGCACAATTCCATAATTTTTTTCAAACATTATATTCCCCTAAGAAAATTGATGTAGAGGCAAAAGAAAATGTTTGGAAGAACATTAAAACTCCTAAGATTAGTAATGAGTAACGTGAATTTTTAAATAAAGAGATCTCAAAGGAGGAAATAATAGCAGTAATTAAAAAAATCGCCAAATGGCAAGGCCCCTGGTCCAGATTCAATTCCAATGGAATTTTACAAGATATTGCAGGAGGATGTCGTCTGTATACTGGAGAGATTATATAATAACTATTTTTTAGATAATAAAAAACCTTCTAAATATTTTGCTTCAGCAAACATTACATTAATACATAAAAAAGATAAGGACATAGAATCTATGGACGCATATCACCCAATCTCCCTACTAAACGTAGATTACAAAATTATTGCAAGTATAATGGCGAACAGACTTAAGAAAATTATAGGAGAAATCATACATACAGATCAAACTGGATTTATTCCAGGAAGGACCTCTCAGAAAAACATTAGAACGGCCATGTTTCTATTGGAACAAGCTGTAAAGATGAGGAGTAGCAATAAAATAAAGAACTATTTAGATTTTGCCCTGTTAACAGTGGATGCGGAAAAAGCTTTCGATTGTATAACATGGGATCACCTATTTACAGCAATGGACAGTTTTGGGATAGTGGGCAACTTTAATAATTATGTTAAACTAATATATCAAGACCCTATTTCATATATTACTATAAATGGACTAAGTTCTTCAGGCCTCACACTTCAAAAAGGAACAAGGCAGGGTTGCCCACTATCACCACTACTATTTAATATTTCTCTAGAACCATTGGCCATCAGTTGTAGGGATATACTGGAAGGGGTGCTATTGGGAAATAAAAATTTTTACTTTCTATGTATGCAGACGACATCCTCTTCTATATATCCAATTCTAGGGTTAACATTCCACGTATCATTGAAATAATTGGGGAATTTAGTAAATTCTCAGGATACAAAATCAATCTAAATAAGTCTGAGATCCTGTGGATTATTAAAAAAAGGAACAGTTTGCTGAATAATCCATTTAAAATAGCATTAGGGAAAATTAAGTACTTAGGGATATTACTGTCCAAGAACCCAGAGGATTGGTATAGTCTAAATTATACACCTGTATGGCAAAAATGTATTGACAATCTGAAAAATTGGGAAAAAATACTGTACCTCTTTCTCTGTCGGCTAAAGTACTACTTATCAAAATGATGAATTCCCAAAAATCTTATTCCTTATGCAGAACATTCCAGCTTTTATAATGGCAAAGGATCTTAAAAAATTTAACTCGCAATGTATCATATTTTTTGGGGGGAGAGGAAAGCCACAAATAGGCTTAAAAAAGTTATCCTATTTAAGGTCTGATGCGGGGTTCGCCCTGCCTAATTTAAAAGTCTATAATTGGACATGTTTAGCAAAAATAGCTTTGGATTGGATAACTGGTGCAGAATATATATCTAACTATCAAAATGAGGAAATAGCAATAGCGCCAATATCACTCAAAGCTTTACTACATTCCCCAATATTAAAATCAGCTGATAGGTCTAGCTTTAAATACACAATTCATAACATAATTTTAGCATGGAAGAAAATATGTCAAGCATTGCAAATAGAATATAAGATATCACAATATTTGCCTATAATGGGGAATCCATATTTTATAAGTGGGATGGAATCATATGTTTTCTGTCAATGGGCTCAGAAAGGCTTAACCTGGGTCAAGCAGCTATTAGACGCTCAGACTAACACGGTTAAACCATTTAATTTGTTGGTCAAAGAATTTAAATTGGAAAATAAACATTTTTTTGCCTATTTACAAATTCGACATTTCATTGATACTAATAAACTGACAGAGTTTAATCAAGCGAGCCTGAGTAATCTAGATATGATTATTAATATCTATCGGTCAGGGAATCACTCTATATCCTTACTATATAGAAATATTGTTTCTTTTGAAGCTAAAGACAAAGTTTCACTGTTATTTGATAAATGGTGTGGAGATTTTAGCCATCTAAGTAGGGAGCACTTTATAAAAAGTTTATCACTGATTTCAGAGTATTCGCAGGAAATTTCATTTAGAGAGTCTCACATTAAGTTATTGAACAGAGCGTATCTGACTCCGCTCTCTATGTCAAGATGGAAGAAGGCAACAGCAATGAAATGTACAAGATGCGGTTTATTAGAAGCAGATTTGATTCATGCCTTCTATTCCTGTCCTAAGATCTATCAGTTTTGGTGTAAAATAGAATATTGGCTCAATAGATTTCTTCCAAATAAGATTAAGCTAAAGAAAGAGCAGGTAATTTTTCTCATTCAAGAGAAAGAGGTACATAATAAGAAGCTAGCCAATACAGCAATCCTGGTAGCGAGACAATTAATTTCTCCAACATTGGTGTGTCCGGTCCACGGCGTCATCCTTACTTGTGGGATATTCTCTTCCCCAACAGGAAATGGCAAAGAGTCCCAGCAAAGCTGGTCACATGATCCCTCCTAGGCTCCGCCCACCCCAGTCATTCTCTTTGCCGTTGCACAGGCAACATCTCCACGGAGATGGTTAAGAGTTTTTTGGTGTTTAAATGTAGTTTTATTCTTCTATCAAGTGTTTGTTATTTTAAAATAGTGCTGGTATGTACTATTTACTCTGAAACAGAAAAGGATGAAGATTTCTGTTTGTAAGAGGAAGATGATTTTAGCAGACAGTAACCAAAATCGATTGCTGTTTCCACACAGGACTATTGAGATGAAGTAACTTCAGTTGGGGGAAACAGTTAGCAGACTTTTCTGCTTAAGGTATGACTAGCCATATTTCTAACAAGACCATGTAATGCTGGAAGGCTGTCATTTCCCCTCATGGGGACCGGTAAGCCATTTTCTTAGTTAAACATAAAAGAATAAAGGGCTTCAAAAAGGGCTTAAAAACTGGTAGACATTTTTCTGGGCTAAAACGATTGCTTTACTAGGCATATTATGCAGATTCTAACTAATTATTGGTATTATAATCTTGGGGAACGTTTAGAAAAACGGCAGGCACTGTGTTGGACACCTTTTTCAGATGGGGGCCTTTCTAGTTATAGACAGAGCCTCATTTTCGCGCCATTAATGCGCAGTTGTTTTTGGAGAGCAAGGCATGCAGATGCATGTGTCAGGAGCTAAGAATCACTGAAAAAGCTTATAGAAGGCGTCATTTGGTATCGTATTCCCCTCTGGGCTTGGTTGGGTCTCAGCAAAGCATATAGCTGGGACTGTATAGGGGTTAAATGTAAAAACAGCTCCGGTTCCGTTAATTTAAGGGTTAAAGCTCTGAAATTTGGTGTGCAATACTTTTAATGCTTTAAGACACTGTGGTGAAATTTTGGTGAATTTTGAACAATTCCTTCATACTTTTTCACATATTCAGTAATAAAGTGTTTTCAGTTTGAAATTTAAAGTGACAGTAACGGTTTTATTTTAAAACGTTTTTTGTGCTTTGTTGACAAGTTTAAGCCTGTTTAACATGTCTGTACCATCAGATAAGCTATGTTCTATATGTATGAAAGCCAATGTGTCTCCCCATTTAAATTTATGTGATAATTGTGCCATAGTGTCCAAACAAAGTAAGGACAGTAATGCCACAGATAATGATATTGCCCAAGATGATTCCTCAAATGAGGGGAGTAAACATGATACTACATCATCCCCTACTGTGTCTACACCAGTTATGCCCACACAGGAGGCCCCTAGTACATCTAGTGCGCCAATACTTATTACCATGCAACAATTAACGGCTGTAATGGATAACTCCATAGCAAATCTTTTATCCAAAATGCCTACTTATCAGAGAAAGCGCGATTGCTCTGTTTTAAACACTGAAGAGCAAGAGGACGCTGATGATAACTGTTCTGACATACCCTCACACCAATCTCAAGGGGCCATGAGGGAGGTTTTGTCTGATGGAGAAATTTCAGATTCAGGAAAAATTTCTCATCAAGCTGAACCTGATGTTGTGACATTTAAATTTAAATTAGAACATCTCCGCGCACTGCTTAAGGAGGTGTTATCTACTCTGGATGATTGTGACAATTTGGTCATTCCAGAGAAATTATGTAAGATGGACAAGTTCCTAGAGGTTCCGGTGCCCCCCGACGCTTTTCCTATACCCAAGCGGGTGGCGGACATAGTAAATAAAGAGTGGGAAAGGCCCGGCATACCTTTTGTTCCCCCCCCCTATATTTAAGAAATTATTTCCTATAGTCGACCCCAGAAAGGACTTATGGCAGACAGTCCCCAAGGTCGAGGGGGCGGTTTCTACTCTAAACAAACGCACTACTATTCCTATCGAAGATAGTTGTGCTTTCAAAGATCCTATGGATAAGAAATTAGAGGGTTTGCTTAAAAAGATTTTTGTACAGCAAGGTTACCTTCTACAACCAATTTCATGCATTGTTCCTGTCACTACGGCAGCGTGTTTCTGGTTCGAGGAACTAGAAAAATCGCTCAGTAAAGAATCTTCGTATGAGGAGGTTATGGACAGAGTTCAAGCAGTTAAATTGGCTAACTCTTTTGTTTTAGATGCCGCTTTGCAATTAGCTAGATTAGCGGCGAAAAATTCAGGGTTTGCTATTGTGGCGCGCAGAGCGCTTTGGCTAAAGTCTTGGTCGGCGGATGTGTCTTCCAAGACAAAATTGCTTAACATTCCTTTCAAAGGTAAAACATTATTTGGACCTGATTTGAAAGAGATTATTTCAGACATCACTGGGGGAAAGGGCCACGCCCTCCCACAGGATAGGTCTTTTAAGGCTAAAAATAAGCCTAATTTTCGTCCCTTTCGCAGAAACGGACCAGTCTCTAATTCTGTATCCTCTAAGCAAGAGGGTAATACTTCACAAACCAAACCAGCCTGGAAACCAATGCAAGGCTGGAACAAGGGTAAGCAGGCCAAGAAGCCTACCACTGCTACCAAAACAGCATGAAGGGATAGCCCCCGATCCGGGACCGGATCTAGTGGGGGGCAGACTTTCTCTCTTTGCTCAGGCTTGGGCAAGAGATGTTCAGGATCCTTGGGCGCTAGAAATAGTTTCTCAAGGTTATCTCCTGGAATTCAAGGAACTACCCCCAAGGGGAAGGTTCCACAGGTCTCAATTATCTTCAAACCAAATAAAGAGACAGGCATTCTTACATTGTGTAGAAGACCTGTTAAAGATGGGAGTGATACATCCAGTTCCAATAAGAGAACAAGGAATGGGATTTTATTCCAATCTGTTCATAGTTCCCAAAAATGAGGGAACATTCAGACCAATTTTGGATCTAAAGATCCTAAACAAATTTCTCAGGGTACCATCGTTCAAAATGGAAACTATTCGAACGATCCTACCTACTATCCAGGAAAATCATTTTATGACTACCGTGGATTTAAAGGATGCGTACCTACATATTCCTATCCACAAGGAACATCATCAGTTCCTAAGGTTCGCTTTTCTGGACAAGCATTACCAGTTTGTGGCACTTCCATTCGGATTAGCCACTGCTCCAAGGATTTTCACAAAGGTACTAGGGTCCCTTCTAGCGGTTCTAAGACCAAGGGGCATTGCAGTAGTACCTTACTTGGACGACATCCTGATTCAAGCGTCGTCCCTGTCAAAAGCAAAGGCTCATACGGACATCGTCCTAGCCTTTCTCAAATCTCACGGATGGAAGGTGAACAAAGAAAAAAGTTCTCTGCCCCCGTCAACAAGAGTTCCCTTCTTGGGAACAATAATAGATTCCTTAGAAATGAGGATTTTTCTGACAGAGGTCAGAAAATCAAAACTTCTAAGCTCTTGTCAAGTACTTCATTCTGTTCCTCGTCCTTCCATAGCGCAGTGCATGGAAGTAATAGGATTGATGGTTGCAACAATGGACATAGTTCCTTTTGCACGAATTCATCTAAGACCATTACAACTGTGCATGCTCAGACAGTGGAATGGGGATTATACAGACTTGTCTCCGACGATTCAAGTAGATCAAAAGACCAGAGATTCACTCCGTTGGTGGCTGACCCTGGACAATCTGTCACAGGGAATGAGCTTCCGCAGACCAGAGTGGGTCATTGTCACGACCGACGCCAGCCTAGTGGGCTGGGGCGCGGTCTGGGAATCCCTGAAAGCTCAGGGTCTATGGTCTCGGGAAGAGTCTCTTCTCCCGATAAACATTCTGGAACTGAGAGCGATATTCAATGCTCTCAGAGCTTGGCCTCAACTAGCAAAGGCCAAATTCATAAGGTTTCAGTCAGACAACATGACGACCGTTGCATATATCAATCATCAGGGGGGAACAAGGACTTCCCTGGCGATGAAAGAAGTGACCAAGATAATTCAATGGGCGGAGGATCACTCCTGCCACTTGTCTGCGATCCACATCCCAGGAGTGGAAAATTGGGAAGCGGATTTTCTGAGTCGTCAGACATTCCATCCGGGGGAGTGGAATGTCC
The DNA here is from genome assembly GCF_027579735.1 of Bombina bombina. NCBI lineage: Eukaryota > Metazoa > Chordata > Amphibia > Anura > Bombinatoridae > Bombina > Bombina bombina. The sequence continues at coordinate 435,138,543 of NC_069500.1, forward strand.
TTGCTACGGGTCCAGATCCAGGGATCCCAAGGCGACTCTAGTAGATGCACTAGTAGCACCTTGGACCTTCAACCTAGCTTATGTATTCCCACCGTTTCCTCTCATCCCCAGGCTGGTAGCCAGGATCAATCAGGAGAGGGCCTCTGTGATCTTGATAGCTCCTGCGTGGCCACGCAGGACTTGGTATGCAGACCTGGTGAATATGTCATCGGCTCCACCATGGAAGCTACCTTTGAGACAGGACCTTCTTGTTCAGGGTCCATTCGAACATCCGAATCTGGTTTCCCTCCAACTGACGGCTTGGAGATTGAACGCTTGATTTTATCAAAGCGTGGGTTTTCAGATTCTGTAATAGATACTCTGATTCAGGCTAGAAAGCCTGTAACTAGAAAAATATGGAAAAAATATATCTGTTGGTGTGAATCTAAAGGATTCCCATGGAACAAGATAAAAATTCCTAAGATTCTATCCTTTCTACAAGAAGGTTTGGAGAAAGGATTATCTGCAAGTTCTCTGAAGGGACAGATCTCTGCTTTATCTGTTTTACTTCACAAAAGACTGGCAGCTGTGCCAGATGTTCAAGCATTTGTTCAGGCTCTGGTTAGGATCAAGCCTGTTTACAGACCTTTGACTCCTCCCTGGAGTCTAAATCTAGTTCTTTCAGTTCTTCAAGGGGTTCCGTTTGAACCCTTATATTCCGTAGATATTAAGTTATTATCATGGAAAGTTTTGTTTTTGGTTGCAATTTCTTCTGCTAGAAGAGTTTCAGAGTTATCTGCTCTGCAGTGTTCTCCGCCCTATCTGGTGTTCCATGCAGATAAGGTGGTTTTGCGTACTAAGCCTGGTTTTCTTCCGAAAGTTGTTTCCAACAAAAATATTAACCAGGAGATAGTTGTACCTTCTTTGTGTCCGAATCCAGTTTCAAAGAAGGAACGTTTGTTACACAATTTGGACGTAGTCCGTGCTCTAAAATTCTATTTAGAGGCTACTAAAGATTTCAGACAAACATCTTCCTTGTTTGTTGTTTATTCTGGTAAAAGGAGAGGTCAAAAAGCGACTTCTACCTCTCTTTCCTTTTGGCTTAAAAGCATTATCCGATTGGCTTATGAGACTGCCGGACGGCAGCCTCCTGAAAGAATCACAGCTCACTCCACTAGGGCTGTGGCTTCCACATGGGCCTTCAAGAACGAGGCTTCTGTTGACCAGATATGTAAGGCAGCGACTTGGTCTTCACTGCACACTTTTGCCAAATTTTACAAATTTGACACTTTTGCTTCTTCGGAGGCTATTTTTGGGAGAAAGGTTTTGCAAGCCGTGGTGCCTTCCATTTAGGTGACCTGATTTGCTCCCTCCCTTCATCCGTGTCCTAAAGCTTTGGTATTGGTTCCCACAAGTAAGGATGACGCCGTGGACCGGACACACCAATGTTGGAGAAAACAGAATTTATGCTTACCTGATAAATTACTTTCTCCAACGGTGTGTCCGGTCCACGGCCCGCCCTGGTTTTTTAATCAGGTCTGATGAATTATTTTCTCTAACTACAGTCACCACGGTATCATATGGTTTCTCCTATATATATTTCCTCCTGTCCGTCGGTCGAATGACTGGGGTGGGCGGAGCCTAGGAGGGATCATGTGACCAGCTTTGCTGGGACTCTTTGCCATTTCCTGTTGGGGAAGAGAATATCCCACAAGTAAGGATGACGCCGTGGACCGGACACACCGTTGGAGAAAGTAATTTATCAGGTAAGCATAAATTCTGTTTTTGAGAAATTGGAAAGCGAATAAAGCACCAAATGTTTCCACATTTAACAAAAGTATGCTCATTCAACTAGCATTAGATATCAAAGACCCGCTGATCTTTTTGGAGAATAAACTAGAAAAACTCATGATGAAATGGGAGAAATTCCTATTGTCACAGCCGCGGGAGATACAAAAACAAATCATATCCCCACTGCAAGACTCTCAGACATTTCACCAGTTAACCTTGCTACATAAATACCAACATTTGGCTATCTGAGTGAATTGTGGGAATGGGGAGGGGGAGGATCTCCTTTTTTTTTTTTTTTTTTTCTCTTTGTTATTGTTGTGTATTATGATGGTTCACTGTCGCTGTTTGTGTTTTTGGTTGTTGTTCTGTGAGGTTTGTCTGTGTGATTGACACGCCTATGGTGTGTAGGTAATTTGGTAAAAATACACAATAATCATAGGGTGGTACAGGTGTACTAGAAGGAAAGGGGAGAGGAAACGAGGTATTTAGGGACGATTTTGATAATAGAATTTTAGAGCGCTAGAATGCGATAGTAGCATATCAGCATATCCTTGGAGGGGGACTGAACGACTAAAGGAAGGGCTCCTCCCTTTTTTTTTTTTTCTTTTCTTTTTTTTTTTTTCTTCTTTCCCTTTTCCTCTTTCCCGACACTTTATCAATGTTCAGAGAGGCCATATATATTTTGTTTATGCTGCCAACAGGTTAGGAAGTAGACAGCTTGAGTGTTGATCTGCAACCCCGGCGGGGAAAATGTTTATTTGGATTTGTATCTCCTTTATTGTTATTTTTCTATAAGATGAATCGTAAAATTACTTGAAAGATTTGTATCTTTACCTTTGTATGTATCAATAAAAAAAAAAAATTAAAAAAAATAAACAGTACATAGGGCTAGATTACAAGTGAGGCACAAACGGTTTTCTGATAGCATAATCGCGTTTTCAAGAGCCATTTTCATTCCGCTAATATTACAAGTGCAACAAAATCGTGATTGTGCTAGCGCAATTGCCTTTTATGCTTCAATCTATTCCCCAATCTAAGAGCTGTAATTAACTATTTTCCAAAACTAAAAAGTTGCATAGAACACATTAAAAACACATTACAAAGTACACTTAAACTCACCCCCTGCATTGCAAACACTAAATAAAACTATTAACCCCTAAACCTCCATCCCATCACATTGCAAACACTAAATAAAACTATAGACCCCTAAACTGCCATTCCCCTACATTGCAAACACTAAATAAAACTATAAACCCCTAAACCACCATCCCCCTACATTTCAAAGTACCTAAACACACTATTAACCCCTAAATCACCAGCCCCCACATCGCAAAGTCATTAACCCGTATTATATACCGTTTTTCTCACCATTAAATGGACTTTCTAAAGATACCATTATTTTCATCATGTCTTATAATTTACTAAAAATAAATAAATAATAAAATATGAGGAAAAAATGGAAAAAAACACACTTTTTCTAACTTTGACCCCCAAAATCTGTTACACATCTACAATCACCAAAAAACACCCATGCTAAATAGTTTCTAAATTTTGTCCTGAGTTTAGAAATACCCAATGTTTACACGTTCTTTGCTTTTTTTGCAAGTTATGGGGCAATAAATACAAGTAGCACTTCGCTATTTCCAAACCACTTTTCTCTTGTTAAGTGTATCCAGTCCACGGATCATCCATTACTTATGGGATATTAACTCCTCCCCAACAGGAAGTGCAAGAGGATTCACCCAGCAGAGCTGCTATATAGCTCCTCCCCTAACTGCCATTACCAGTCATTCTCTTGCACCCAACGAATAGATAGGATGTGTGAGAGGACTGTGGTGATTATACTTAGTTTCATACCTTCAATCAAAAGTTTGTTATTTTATAATAGCACCGGAGTGTGTTATTCCTTCTCTGGTAGAATTTGAAGAAGAATCTACCTGAGTTTTTCTATGATTTTAGCCGGAGTAGTTAAGATCATATTGCTGTTTCTCGGCCATCTGAGGAGAGGTAAACTTCAGATCAGGGGACAGCGGGCAGATTAATCTGCAAAGAGGTATGTAGCAGCTTATTATTTTCTGACAATGGAATTGATGAGAAAATTCTGCCATACCGATATAATGTAAACTCAGCCTTAAATGCAGTAGCAGCAACTGGTATCAGGCTGTCATGTATGTATATTTTACACTTCAGTATTCTGGGGAATGGCACTTCACTGGAATTATACTGTATGCATAAAACTTTAGCCTAATTTGCAGGGACTAGCAACAGGCTTTTTAATAACACTCAATTTATTAATGTTAAACGTTTTTTGCTGGCATGTAAAATCGTTTAATTTTCTGAGGTACTGGGTGAAAAAATGTTTTGGGCACTATTTTTTTCCACTTGGCAGTCGTTTTATTTAATTTATGACAGTTTACTGATCTCTCTCACTGTTATGTGTGAGGGGGAGGGACCTTTTTTGGTGCTTTTGCTACGCATCAAAAAATTCAGTCAGAAGTTTATTGTCTTCCCTGCATGATCCGGTTCATCTCTACAGAACTCAGGGGTCTTCAAAACTTGTTTTGAGGGAGGTAATAACTCACAGCAGAGCTGTGAGATTGTAGTTGACTGTGATAAAAAAAACGTTTTTTTCTGTTTTTTTTTTTTTTTCTGCTATCAGGGTTAGTTATCCTTTGCTAATGGGAGCAATCCTTTGCTAAAATTGTGTTTTTTACAAAGATTTGATGCTATAACTTTTCAGTTTATTAATTTTCAACTGTCATAACTTTTTCTGTGCTTCTTATAGGCACAGTACGTTTTCATATTATAGTAAATTACTTGAAAAGTATTTCCAAGTTGCTAGTTTATTTGCTAGTGTGTTAAACATGTCTGATTCAGAGGAAGATATCTGTGCTATATGTGCTAAAGCCAAAGTGGAGCCCAATAGAAATTTATGTACTAACTGTATTGATGCTACTTTAAATAAAAGTCAATCCGTACAAATTGAACATATTTCACCAAACAACGAGGGGAGAGTTATGTCGACTAACTCGCCTCACGTGTCAGTACCTGCATCTCCTGCTCGGGAGGTGCGTGATATTGTAGCGCCGAGTACATCTGGGCGGCCATTACAAATCACATTACAGGATATGGCTACTGTTATGACTGAAGTTTTGGCTAAATTACCAGAACTAAGAGGTAAGCGTGATCACTCTGGGGTGAGAACAGAGTGCGCTGATAATATTAGGGCCATGTCAGACACTGCGTCACAATTTGCAGAACATGAGGACGGAGAGCTTCATTCTGCGGGTGACGGTTCTGATCCAAACAAACTGGATTCAGATATTTCAAATTTTAAATTTAAGCTGGAAAACCTCCGTGTATTACTAGGGGAGGTGTTAGCGGCTCTGAATGATTGTAACACAGTTGCAATACCAGAGAAAAGGTGTAGGTTGGATAAATATTTTGCGGTACCGGCGAGTACTGACGTTTTTCCTATACCTAAGAGACTTACTGAAATTGTTACTAAGGAGTGGGATAGACCCGGTGTGCCGTTCTCACCCCCTCCGATATTTAGAAAGATGTTTCCAATAGACGCCACCACACGGGACTTATGGCAAACGGTCCCTAAGGTGGAGGGAGCAGTTTCTACTTTAGCTAAGCGTACCACTATCCCGGTGGAGGATAGCTGTGCCTTTTCAGATCCAATGGATAAAAAGTTAGAGGGTTACCTTAAGAAAATGTTTGTTCAACAAGGTTTTATATTGCAACCTCTTGCATGCATTGCGCCTGTCACGGCTGCAGCAGCATTTTGGTTTGAGTCTCTGGAAGAGACACTTGAATCAGCTCCATTAGATGAGATTACACACAAGCTTAAAGCCCTTAAGTTAGCTAACTCATTTATTTCAGATGCCGTAGTACATTTAACTAAACTTACGGCTAAGAATTCCGGATTCGCCATTCAGGCACGCAGAGCACTGTGGCTAAAATCCTGGTCAGCTGACGTTACTTCTAAATCTAAATTGCTTAATATACCTTTCAAAGGGCAGACCTTATTCGGGCCCGGGTTGAAAGAAATTATCGCTGACATTACAGGAGGTAAAGGCCATGCCCTGCCTCAAGACAGAGCCAAACCTAAGGCTAGACAGTCTAATTTTCGTTCCTTTCGTGATTTCAAAGCAGGAGCAGCATCAACTTCCTCTGCACCAAAACAGGAAGGAGCTGTTGCTCGCTACAGACAAGGCTGGAGACCTAACCAGTCCTGGAACAAGGGCAAGCAGGCCAGGAAACCTGCTGCTGCCCCTAAGACAGCATGAATCGAGGGCCCCCGATCCGGGAACGGATCTAGTGGGAGGCAGACTTTCTCTCTTCGCCCAGGCTTGGGCAAGAGATGTCCAGGATCCCTGGGCGTTAGAGATCATATCTCAGGGATACCTTCTAGACTTCAAATTCTCTCCCCCAAGAGGGAGATTTCATCTGTCAAGGTTGTCAACAAACCAAATAAAGAAAGAGGCGTTTCTACGCTGCGTACAAGATCTTTTATTAATGGGAGTGATCCATCCGGTTCCGCGGTCGGAACAAGGACAAGGGTTTTACTCAAATCTGTTTGTGGTTCCCAAAAAAGAGGGAACTTTCAGGCCAATCTTGGATTTAAAGATCCTAAACAAATTCCTAAGAGTTCCATCGTTCAAAATGGAAACTATTCGGACAATTTTACCCATGATCCAAAAGGGTCAGTACATGACCACAGTGGATTTAAAGGATGCTTACCTTCACATACCGATTCACAAAGATCATTACCGGTATCTAAGGTTTGCCTTTCTAGACAGGCATTACCAGTTTGTAGCTCTTCCATTCGGATTGGCTACGGCTCCGAGAATCTTCACAAAGGTTCTGTGTGCTCTTCTGGCGGTACTAAGACCGCGAGGAATTGCGGTAGCTCCGTACCTAGACGACATTCTGATACAAGCTTCAAGCTTTCAAACTGCCAAGTCTCATACAGAGTTAGTACTGGCATTTCTAAGGTCGCATGGATGGAAGGTGAACGAAAAGAAGAGTTCTCTCTTTCCACTCACAAGAGTTCCCTTCTTGGGGACTCTTATAGATTCTGTAGAAATGAAGATTTACCTGACAGAAGACAGGTTAACAAAGCTTCAAAATGCATGCCGTGTCCTTCATTCCATTCAACACCCGTCAGTAGCTCAATGCATGGAGGTGATCGGCTTAATGGTAGCAGCAATGGACATAGTACCCTTTGCACGTCTACATCTCAGACCGCTGCAATTGTGCATGCTAAGTCAGTGGAATGGGGATTACTCAGACTTGTCCCCTACTCTGAATCTGGATCAAGAGACCAGAAATTCTCTTCTATGGTGGCTTTCTCGGCCACATCTGTCCAGGGGGATGCCATTCAGCAGGCCGGACTGGACAATTGTAACAACAGACGCCAGCCTACTAGGTTGGGGCGCTGTCTGGAATTCTCTGAAGGCTCAGGGACAATGGAATCAGGAGGAGAGTCTCCTACCAATAAACATTCTGGAATTGAGAGCAGTTCTCAATGCCCTTCTGGCTTGGCCCCAGTTAACAACTCGGGGGTTCATCAGGTTTCAGTCGGACAACATCACGACTGTAGCTTACATCAACCATCAGGGAGGGACAAGAAGCTCCCTAGCAATGATGGAAGTATCAAAGATAATTCGCTGGGCAGAGTCTCACTCTTGCCACCTGTCAGCAATCCACATCCCGGGAGTGGAGAACTGGGAGGCGGATTTCTTAAGTCGTCAGACTTTTCATCCGGGGGAGTGGGAACTTCATCCGGAGGTCTTTGCCCAAATACTTCGACGTTGGGGCAAACCAGAGATAGATCTCATGGCGTCTCGACAGAACGCCAAGCTTCCTCGTTACGGGTCCAGATCCAGGGATCCGGGAGCGGTTCTGATAGATGCTTTGACAGCACCTTGGACCTTCGGGATGGCTTATGTGTTTCCACCCTTCCCGATGCTTCCTCGATTGATTGCCAGAATCAAACAGGAGAGAGCATCAGTGATTCTAATAACGCCTGCATGGCCACGCAGGACTTGGTATGCAGATCTAGTGGACATGTCATCCTGTCCACCTTGGTCGCTACCACTGATACAGGACCTTCTGATCCAGGGTCCCTTCAAACATCAAAATCTAATTTCTCTGAAGCTGACTGCTTGGAAATTGAACGCTTGATTTTATCAAAACGTGGTTTTTCTGAGTCAGTTATTGATACCTTAATACAGGCTAGGAAGCCTGTTACCAGAAAGATTTACCATAAGATATGGCGCAAATACTTATATTGGTGCGAATCCAAGAGTTACTCATGGAGTAAGGTTAGGATTCCGAGAATATTGTCTTTTCTACAAGAAGGTTTAGAAAAGGGTTTATCCGCTAGTTCCTTAAAGGGACAGATTTCAGCTCTGTCCATTCTTTTACACAAACGTCTGTCAGAAGTTCCGGACGTTCAAGCTTTTTGTCAGGCTTTAGCTAGGATCAAGCCTGTGTTTAAAACTGTTGCTCCACCATGGAGTTTGAACTTAGTTCTTAATGTTTTACAGGGGGTTCCGTTTGAACCCCTTCATTCCATTGATATCAAGTTGTTATCTTGGAAAGTTCTGTTTTTAATGGCGATTTCCTCGGCTCGAAGAGTCTCTGAGTTATCTGCCTTACATTGTGATTCTCCTTATCTGATTTTTCATTCAGACAAGGTAGTTCTGCGTACTAAACCTGGGTTCCTACCTAAGGTGGTCACTAACAGGAATATCAATCAAGAGATTGTGGTTACATCTTTGTGTCCTAATCCTTCTTCGAAAAAGGAACGTCTGCTACACAATCTAGATGTAGTCCGTGCCCTGAAATTTTATCTACAGGCAACTAAGGATTTTCGACAAACGTCTTCCCTGTTTGTCGTTTATTCTGGTCAGAGGAGAGGTCAAAAAGCTTCGGCTACCTCTCTCTCCTTTTGGCTTCGTAGCATAATACGGTTAGCCTATGAGACTGCTGGACAGCAGCCTCCTGAAAGAATTACAGCACATTCTACTAGAGCTGTGGCTTCCACTTGGGCCTTTAAGAATGAGGCTTCTGTTGAACAGATTTGCAAGGCTGCAACTTGGTCTTCTCTTCATACTTTTTCCAAATTTTACAAATTTTACACTTTTGCTTCTTCGGAGGCTGTTTTTGGGAGAAAGGTTCTTCAGGCAGTGGTTCCTTCCGTATAAAGAGCCTGCCTGTCCCTCCCGTCATCCGTGTACTTTAGCTTTGGTATTGGTATCCCATAAGTAATGGATGATCCGTGGACTGGATACACTTAACAAGAGAAAACATAATTTATGCTTACCTGATAAATTTATTTCTCTTGTAGTGTATCCAGTCCACGGCCCGCCCTGTCACTTTAAGGCAGGTAATTTTTCCATTAAACTACAGTCACCACTGTACCCTATGGTTTTCCTTTCTCTGCATGTTTTCGGTCGAATGACTGGTAATGGCAGTTAGGGGAGGAGCTATATAGCAGCTCTGCTGGGTGAATCCTCTTGCACTTCCTGTTGGGGAGGAGTTAATATCCCATAAGTAATGGATGATCCGTGGACTGGATACACTACAAGAGAAATAAATTTATCAGGTAAGCATAAATTATGTTTTTTTCAAAATTAGCGCTAGTTACATTGGAACCCTGATATCTGTCAGGAATACCTGAATATCCCTTGACATGTATATATTTTTTTTAGAAGACAACCCAAAGTATTGATCTAGGCCCATTTTGGTATATTTCATGCCACCATTTCACCGCCAAATGCGATCAAAAAAAAAAAAGTTCACTTTTTCACAAAATTTGTCACAAACTTTAGGTTTCCCAGTGAAATTATTTACAAACAGCTTCTGCAATTATGGCACAAATGGTTGTAAATGCTTCTCTGGGATCCCCTTTTTTCAGAAATAGCAGACTTATATGGCTTTGGGGTTGCTTTTTGGTAATTAGAAGGCCGCTAAATGCCGCTGCGCACCACATGTGTTTTATGCCCAGGAGTGAAGGGGTTAATTAGGGAGCTTGTAGGGTTAATTTTAGCTTTAGTGTAGTGTAGTAGACAACCCCAAGTATTGATCTAGGCCCATTGTGGTATATTTTATGCCACCATTTCACCGCCAAATGCGAGCAAATAAAAAAAAAAACTTAACATTTTTCACAATTTTAGGTTTCTCACTAAAATTATTTACAAACAGCTTGTGCAATTATGGCAGAAATTGTTGTAAAAGTTTCTCTGGGATCCCCTTTGTTCAGAAATAGCAGACTTATATGGCTTTGGCATTGCTTTTTGGTAATTAGAAGGCCGCTAAATGCTGCTGCGCACCACACGTTAATTATGCCCAGCAGTGAAGGGGTTAAATTAGGTAGCTTGTAGGGAGCTTGCAGGGTTAATTTTAGAGATCAGCCTCCCACCTGACACATCCCACCCCCTGATCCCTCCCAAACAGCTCTCTTCCCTCCCCCACCCCACAATTGTTCCCGCCATCTTAAGTACTGGCAGAAAGTCTGCCAGTACTAAATAAAAGTGTTTTTTTTTTTTTTTTAAATAAAAATAATAAAGTATTTTAGCTGTGATGGACCCCTGCCTTAGCCCCAACCTCCCTGATCTCCCCTCCAGCTCTCTAACCCTCTCCCCTACCTAATTACCACCATCTTGGGTACTGGTAGCTGTCTGCCAGTACCCAGTTTGGCCCCAAAAAACCCCCAAAAAGTATTTTTATTTTATTTTTTACTTAAAAAACTATTTCTGTAGTGTAGCAGCCCCCCACAATACCCCCACCCCCACCCCCACCCAGATCCTTTTATATATTTTTTAAAAAAAATTCCCTTTTTTCCCCCCTTTCTGCCCTCATTCATTGGTGTCAGTGTGGCTAATGGGTGCACGTGCACGCGCGCGCACGTGCACGCACGCCCCGTGCACACGCACATGCACGCTCACGTGCACACTCGTGCATCGTGCACGCACATCGCGCACGCGCACGCGCATCGTGCACCCGGCGGACACTGGCACTATCGCTACCGGTGCAGAGAAGGCCACAGAGTGGCTCTCTCTGCATCGGAGGCTTGTAAAGTGGTATTGCAGGATGCCTCCATATCGAGGCATCACTGCAATACCCTCAGAGCTGCTGGAAGCATTTGTGATCGCTTCCAGCACTCTGTTTGACAACTGACGTACCAGGTACGTCCATTGTCATTAACTGCTTGTTAATGCATGACGTACCTGGTACGTCAGTTGTCATTAAGGGGTTAAAACCCCAACATAAAAAACCCCTATTAAAAATAAACTACTAATAGCCCTTAAAAGGGCCTTTTGTAGGGCATTGCCCTAAGGCAATCAGCTCTTTTGGTGAAAAATATCCACCAAACCTTTTAACATTTCAACCCCCCCCCCCCCCCCCCCCACCCCCAAAAAAAAAAAAAATTCTTAAAAAACTTAAATTACCCATTGCCCTGAAAAGGGCATTTGGATGGGCATTGCCCTTAAAATGGCATTCAGCTCTTTTGCTGCCCAAATAAAAAAACAACAACTAACCTATAAAAACAAAAACCACCCCAAAAAAACAAAAAACTAACTCTAACACCATAAAGATACTCACCGATGATGGTGCTCCATCTTCTTCATCCAGTCGGAGGTCCATCTTCATCCAGGCAGCAGTCCATCTTCATCCATGCGGCGGTCCATCTTCATTCAGGTGATGGTCCATCTTCTTCATCCCGATGATGGCAGCGATGACTTCGGTCCTCCTCTTGCGAGCTTCAACACGGAGGTCCTCTTCATATGGTTTCCAGCCGCACACTGAATAGTGAATGCAAGGTACCTCTTTTATATAGGGGTACCCTTGCATTCCTATTGGCTGATTCAAATCTTCAAATTCAAATCAGCCAATAGAATGAAACCTTTTTCCTTTCATTCTATTGCTGATTTGAATTTGAAGATTCAAATCAGCCAATAGGAATGCAAGGGTACCGCTATATAAAAGGGGTAGCTTGCATTCACTATTCAGTGTGCAGCTGGAAACTGTATAAAGAGAACCTCAGTGTTCAAGCTCACAAGAGGAGGACCAATGTCGTTGCCACCATCACCGGATGAAGGAGATGGACCGCCACCTGGATGAAGACTGTGGAATGTCCGGATTCATCAACATCGGTGAGTACCTTTATGGGCTTAGTGTTGGGTAAGAAAATGATAAAGTGTAGTTAAAAAGGTGAACATGTGTGTTCAGTGTGTTTAATTTATCTTAGAGAAGGGCGGTAAGTTTTTTTTTTATTATGGTAGTTAGGATTTATTTTGTAATTTTGTGTATTTTATTTTGGGTTAAGTTAAGGGGTGTTAGGTTAAGGGGTTTAGATGTTAGTTTAAGACTTTGCAATGTGAGGGGCTGGCAGTTTAGGGATTAATAGTGTAGTTTATGACTTTGCGACGTGTGGGGCTGACAATTTAGGGGCTAATAGTTTATGTATGTAGTTTGCGATGTGGTGGGGATGGGGGTTTAGGGGTTAATAGTTGATTTATTTAGTTTTTGATGTGAGGGATGGCGGTTATTAGGCTAGGAGCTTATAGTAGGAGAATGTGAAAATGCAATGTAGTTTGCGCAAGTAGAGTGCTAGGTTTTTTTCTACTTTTTTGTCTCCATTGATTACTTTGGGGGAATACATGTACGCACCGGTAAAAACAAAAGTTAAGATTTTTGCACTTTTCGGGTTACCGCTAGCGCAAAATATGTTTTTTTGCAACTTGTAATGCAAGCGGGACCCAACAAGCGCAAAAAGCTCCACACTAATGGTGTTTTCACTAACGCATAAAAAAACAAACACCACGCCACTTGTAATCTAGCCCATAGTGTTACCCCTTGACACACAACATACCCACAGTTTAAAAGACAACCAATGTCAACTTGGATATTCTTGGATACTTTAACTCATTTTGTATAAGGCATTCTGACCAAAAACGTTTACCCTACTTTATCAAAACAATTTTAAACCACATGATAAAAATTTAAGTTGTCACTGAAAACATAATCTCTGAATGCAATGCTCATATTACCACAGCTGTTTATTAATAGTAAAGAGAGAATAGTAAATAAGACTCTTTCAACATCCCAATATTCGTACACTCCGAGTCGAAAATCCTTTACAAAAGCTTGCCCTACTGTTATAGGATATTCCTTAGTTAACCAGTCTTAACAATGGCCTAGATTACAAGTGTTGCGGTACAGCTATATCGCTGAAAAATTGGCCTTTGCGAGCGGAATATTCAGCTCACCTGCATTACGGCTATACCGCTAGCGTTTTTAGCCTGTACCGCAACTCTCCATTCCGCACTCAAAAAATGGCTTTTGAGTGTGGAATTTTCAGGTCACCCGTATTACAGGTTGTGCGGTCTGGCTATTATGCTAGTGTTATAGCTTATACTGCCACAATCTATTCCGCTATCAAAGACCAATAGTTATGGATTTTGCAAAACAAAAATGTTTAACAAAACTCATTAGAAAAATGTTACAAAGTACACTAACACCCATAAACTATTTATTAACCACTAATCCGCCACTCCCAACATCGCAAATACTATAATAAACCTATTAACACCTAAACCGCGCCCACCCACATCACGACTCCCTAAATTAAAGTATTAACCCCTAATCTGCTGCCCACCCACATCACCAACACTAAATTAAAGTATAAACCCCTAATCCGCCGCCCCCTGCATCGCCAAGACCTAAATAAAACTATTAATCCCTAATCCGTCGCCCGCCCACATTGCAAATACTAACCTAAACCTATTAACGCCTAAACCGCCAAACACCTACATCGCGACACCTAAATATACCTATTAACCCCTAAACCGCCGCCCTCCATTGCGACAAGCTAAATTAAACTATTAACCCCTAAACCTAACACCCCCTAACCTTAAATTAAACTTACAATATAACTACCTTCAAATAAATAAAAAACTTACCTGTGAAATAAAAAAAAAAACTAAGCTTAAACTATAAATAAACTTAACATTACTATTTAAAAATAATATATATACCAAAAATAAAAAACCTAAATTAAAAAATCCTAACATTACGAAAAGAAAAAAAAACTAACATTACAAAAAAAACAATCTAAAATTACGAAAAAGAAAAAAATCTAAGATTACAAAAATAATAAACGAAATTATCCAAAATATTTTTTTTTTAAAACCTAATTAATACACCTATAAAAACAAAAAAGCCACCCCAAAATAAAAAAAAACCTAATCAAATCAGTCAATAGGATTTTAGTAGCTCTCATCCTCTTGGCTGATTTGAAAATTTCAGCCAATAGGAAGGCAAGGTACCCCAGTTTAAAAGGGGTACCTTGCATTCAATCTTCAGTGTGCGGCGGATGATCGTATGAAGAGGATCTCCACGTCGTTGAAGACTGCCACCGCCGGAAGACCGCTCTGCACCTTAGAAGACCGCTCCTCACCTCTGGGAAAAAGATAGAATATGGCCCCGCGATGGATGAAGATGGATCTGCCTGAATGAAGACTTTGCTCCACCTGGAAGAAGATGGATATCCGGACTTCAGGAACGGTAAGTATATTTTTTGGGGATAGTGTTAGTTTTTTTTGTTTGTTTGGGGGTGTATTTTTTAGATTAGTTTATTTTTTATTTTTTAATGGGTAACAAAAGAGCTGATTGCCCGTTTAAGGGCAATGCCCATACAAATACCCCTTTAGGGGCAATGGGTAGCTTAGGTTTATTTTAGTTAGGTCTTTTTTATTTTGGGGGTTTAAGTGGGTGGGGGTTTGTATTGTTAGGGGGGACTTTGTGAAAGAACTGATTGCTTCAGGGCAATGCCCTACAAAAGGCTCTTTTAAGGGCTATTGGTAGTTTATTGTTAGGTTTTAATATTTTGGGGTGGCTTTTTTGTTTTTATAAGGGTATTAGATTAGGTGTTAGGATTTTTTAATTTAGTAATTTAGGTTGTTTTTTTTTTGGTATATTTTCTTTTTTTTTTATTTCATATTAACATACATTCCATAGATTCGTGTCAATAACTGAACCAAGTGAAATTAACTTATCTGTGACAAATGCATAGCTTAAAGTTTCATGTATACCTTACTATTTTTCTATTTCCGCCTGCCCCCCCCCAAAAAAAAAAACATAAATAAATTCAGCCCTCCTCATCTAATGTTAACTGAATATGAGACTGAATAAATGTACCCCATGTACTAAGGAATTTGTTAATTTCATGTTCGTTGCAAGCTGGTATATCATATTGTTCTATTATTAATTGTTTAATAATAAAATATTTCCATTCTCCAAATTTATGTTTTTGTACATTTTTCTAATTCTTAAGTATTATGCTCCTAGCTGACAATATCACCATATTTATACATTTCCAGTCTTGTCCTGTTTCACTACTCTTAGTCAAAAATAGTGTTTGCTCTGTCTCAAGTTGACTGGATTTTTTTCAGTGCTCTACTCAGCCAATATTCTATTTTTAACTAAAATTGTCTTATTATGGGACAGTTCCACAGCATATGGAGTAGATCAGCAGTGTGAAGACTACATTTTGGGCATTTATTAAATTGCCTATTGCCCCACTCAACTCCTTTTTTAGGAGTGTAATATGTTCTATACATAAGTTTCAAGTGTGCTTCCCTACATGTCGCAGATAATGTTGTTTTATCAGCCCTCTTGATAACATATTTTAAGAGCTCTAAATCTGTATCTATACCATTACTATAACAATTCCATTTTCTATGCAAACCTTCTAGGTTGGTCTGGCCATCTTGAACTAGTACCAATCTATACCACAGGGTTATGGAGAAAATTCCCTGCATGACCATTTTTATCCAAGGATCAATTTTTTCCCAGCCCAATCATATCTATTGTTCCTAATAAGATCATTTGCATAGTGCCTAACCTGTAGAAAAGCAAAAAAAGTCTTTATTATGTAGAGCAAAATCTTGTTTCAACATTTCAAACGTTTTATCTTATTTTCTTTTTAAGCTTAAAATTTGATGCATAAAGTTAAGGCCTTTTTTACCCCAGTTCTTAAATATGGCTGAGTTAATACCTTCTGGAAAGGCTAAATTCCTCTCTATCTACATATAAAGGCTAAATTCCTCTCTATCCACTCTTGATGCCTAGTTTCAGACACAGTATCTGCCATTCCCAGATAGTATAAAATATTGTTTTCTCCAACATAGGTGTGTCCGGTCCACGGCGTCATCCTTACTTGTGGGATATTCTCTTCCCCAACAGGAAATGGCAAAGAGTCCCAGCAAAGCTGGTCACATGATCCCTCCTAGGCTCCGCCCACCCCAGTCATTCTCTTTGCCGTTGCACAGGCAACATCTCCACGGAGATGGTTAAGAGTTTTTTGGTGTTTAATTGTAGTTTTTATTCTTCTATCAAGTGTTTGTTATTTTAAAATAGTGCTGGTATGTACTATTTACTCTGAAACAGAAAAAAGATGAAGATTTCTGTTTGTAAGAGGAAGATGATTTTAGCAGAAGTTACTAAAATCGATTGCTGTTTCCACACAGGACTGTTGAGATGAAGTAACTTCAGTTGGGGGAAACAGTTAGCAGACTTTTCTGCTTAAGGTATGACTGGCCATATTTCTAACAAGACCATGTAATGCTGGAAGGCTGTCATTTCCCCTCATGGGGACCGGTAAGCCATTTTCTTAGTTAAATAAAAGAATAAAGGGCTTCAAAAGGGCTTAAAAAACTGGTAGACATTTTTCTGGGCTAAAACGATTGCTTTACTAGGCATATTATGCAGATTCTAACTATTAATGGTTATTATAATCTTGGGGATTGTTTAAAAAAACGGCAGGCACTGTGTTGGACACCTTTTTCAGATGGGGGCCTTTTCTAGTTATAGACAGAGCCTCATTTTCGCGCCACTAATGCGCAGTTGTTTTTGGAGAGCAAGGCATGCAGATGCATGTGTGAGGAGCTAAGAATCACTGAAAAAGCTTATAGAAGGCGTCATTTGGTATCGTATTCCCCTCTGGGCTTGGTTGGGTCTCAGCAAAGCATATAGCTGGGACTGTATAGGGGTTAAATGTAAAAACGGCTCCGGTTCCGTTAATTTAAGGGTTAAAGCTCTGAAATTTGGTGTGCAATACTTTTAATGCTTTAAGACAGTGTGGTGAAATTTTGGTGAATTTTGAACAATTCCTTCATACTTTTTCACATATTCAGTAATAAAGTGTTTTCAGTTTGAAATTTAAAGTGACAGTAACGGTTTTATTTTAAAACGTTTTTTGTGCTTTGTTAAGTTTAAGCCTGTTTAACATGTCTGTACCATCAGATAAGCTATGTTCTATATGTATGAAAGCCAAGGTGTCTCCCCATTTAAATTTATGTGATAATTGTGCCATAGTGTCCAAACAAAGTAAGTACAGTAATGCCACAGACAATGATATTGCCCAAGATGATTCCTCAAATGAGGGGAGTAAACATGATACTACATCATCCCCTTCTGTGTCTACACCAGTTTTGCCCACACAGGAGGCCCCTAGTACATCTAGTGCGCCAATTCTTATTACCATGCAACAATTAACGGCTGTAATGGATAACTCCATAGCAAATATTTTATCCAAAATGCCTACTTATCAGAGAAAGCGCGATTGCTCTGTTTTAAACACTGAAGAGCAAGAGGACGCTGATGATAACTGTTCTGACATACCCTCACACCAATCTGAAGGGGCCATGAGGGAGGTTTTGTCTGAGGGAGAAATTTCAGATTCAGGAAAAATTTCTCAACAAGCTGAACCTGATGTTGTGACATTTAAATTTAAATTAGAACATCTCCGCGCACTGCTTAAGGAGGTTTTATCTACTCTGGATGATTGTGACAATTTGGTCATTCCAGAAAAGTTATGTAAGATGGACAAGTTCCTAGAGGTTCCGGTGCCCCCCGACGCTTTTCCTATACCCAAGCGGGTGGCGGACATAGTAAATAAGGAGTGGGAAAGGCCCGGCATACCTTTTGTTCCCCCCCCTATATTTAAGAAATTATTTCCTATAGTCAACCCCAGAAAGGACTTATGGCAGACAGTCCCCAAGGTCGAGGGGGCGGTTTCTACTCTAAACAAACGCACTACTATTCCTATCGAAGATAGTTGTGCTTTCAAAGATCCTATGGATAAAAAATTAGAAGGTTTGCTTAAAAAGATTTTTGTTTAGCAGGGTTACCTTCTACGACCAATTTCATGCATTGTTCCTGTCACTACGGCAGCGTGTTTCTGGTTCGAGGAACTAGAAAAGTCGCTCAATAAAGAATCTTCGTATGAGGAGGTTATGGACAGAGTTCAAGCACTTAAATTGGCTAACTCTTTTATTTTAGATGCCGCTTTGCAATTAGCTAGATTAGCGGCGAAAAATTCTGGGTTTGCTATCGTGGCGCGCAGAGCGCTTTGGCTAAAGTCTTGGTCAGCGGATGTGTCTTCCAAGACAAAATTGCTTAACATTCCTTTCAAGGGTAAAACATTATTTGGACCTGATTTGAAAGAGATTATTTCAGACATCACTGGGGGAAAGGGCCACGCCCTCCCACAGGATAGGTCTTTTAAGGCTAAAAATAAGCCTAATTTTCGTCCCTTTCGCAGAAACGGACCAGCCTCTAATTCTACATCCTCTAAGCAAGAGGGTAATACTTCACAACCCAAACCAGCCTGGAGACCAATGCAAGGCTGGAACAAGGGTAAGCAGGCCAAGAAGCCTACCACTGCTACCAAAACAGCATGAAGGGATGGCCCCCGATCCGGGACCGGATCTGGTGGGGGGCAGACTTTCTCTCTTTGCTCAGGCTTGGGCAAGAGATGTTCAGGATCCTTGGGCGCTAGAGATAGTTTCTCAAGGTTATCTCCTGGAATTCAAGGAACTACCCCCAAGGGGAAGGTTCCACAGGTCTCAATTATCTTCAAACCAAATAAAAAGACAGGCATTCTTACATTGTGTAGAAGACCTGTTAAAAATGGGAGTGATTCATCCAGTTCCAATAAGAGAACAAGGGATGGGTTTTTATTCCAACCTGTTCATAGTTCCAAAAAAAGAGGGAACATTCAGACCAATTTTGGATCTCAAGATCCTAAACAAATTTCTCAAGGTTCCATCGTTCAAAATGGAAACTATTCCAACGATCCTACCTACTATCCAGGAAAATCAATTTATGACTACCGTGGATTTAAAGGATGCGTACCTACATATTCCTATCCACAAGGAACATCATCAGTTCCTAAGGTTCGCTTTTCTGGACAAGCATTACCAGTTTGTGGCACTTCCATTCGGATTAGCCACTGCTCCAAGGATTTTCACAAAGGTACTAGGGTCCCTTCTAGCGGTTCTAAGACCAAGGGGCATTGCAGTAGTACCTTACTTGGACGACATCCTGATTCAAGCGTCGTCTCTGTCAAAAGCAAAGGCTCATACGGACATCGTCCTAGCCTTTCTCAGATCTCACGGATGGAAGGTGAACAAAGAAAAAAGTTCTCTGTCCCCGTCAACAAGAGTTCCCTTCTTGGGAACAATAATAGATTCCTTAGAAATGAGGATTTTTCTGACAGAGGTCAGAAAATCAAAAATTCTAAGCTCTTGTCAAGTACTTCATTTTGTTTCTTCGTCCTTCCATAGCGCAGTGCATGGAAGTAATAGGATTGATGGTTGCAGCAATGGACATAGTTCCTTTTGCACAAATTCATGTAAGACCATTACAACTGTGCATGCTCAGACAGTGGAATGGGGATTATACAGACTTGTCTCCGACGATTCAAGTAGATCAAAAGACCAGAGATTCACTCCGTTGGTGGCTGACCCTGGACAATCTGTCACAGGGAATGAGCTTCCGCAGACCAGAGTGGGTCATTGTCACGACCGACGCCAGCCTGGTGGGCTGGGGCGCGGTCTGGGAACCCCTGAAAGCTCAGGGTCTATGGTCTCGGGAAGAATCTCTTCTCCCGATAAACATTCTGGAACTGAGAGCGATATTCAATGCTCTCAAAGCTTGGCCTCAACTAGCAAAGGCCAAATTCATAAGGTTTCAATCAGACAACATGACGACTGTTGCATATATCAATCATCAGGGGGGAACAAGGAGTTCCCTAGCGATGGAAGAAGTGACCAAAATAATTCAATGGGCGGAGGATCACTCCTGCCACTTGTCTGCAATCCACATCCCAGGAGTGGAAAATTGGGAAGCGGATTTTCTGAGTCGTCAGACATTCCATCCGGGGGAGTGGGAACTCCATCCGGAAATCTTTGCCCAAATAATTCAATTGTGGGGCATTCCAGACATGGATCTGATGGCGTCCCGTCAGAACTTCAAGGTTCCTTGCTACGGGTCCAGATCCAGGGATCCAAGGGCGACTCTAGTAGATGCACTAGTAGCACCTTGGACCTTCAACCTAGCTTATGTATTCCCACCGTTTCCTCTCATTCCCAGGCTGGTAGCCAGGATCAATCAAGAGAGGGCCTCGGTGATCTTGATAGCTCCTGCGTGGCCACGCAGGACTTGGTATGCAGACCTGGTGAATATGTCATCGGCTCCACCATGGAAGTTACCTTTGAGACAGGACCTTCTTGTTCAGGGTCCATTCGAACATCCGAATCTGGTTTCTCTCCAACTGACGGCTTGGAGATTGAACGCTTGATTTTATCAAAGCGTGGGTTTTCAGATTCTGTAATAGATACTCTGATTCAGGCTAGAAAGCCTGTAACTAGAAAAATTTACCATAAAATATGGAAAAAATATATCTGTTGGTGTGAATCTAAAGGATTCCCATGGAACAAGATAAAAATTCCTAAGATTCTATCCTTTCTACAAGAAGGTTTGGAGAAAGGATTATCTGCAAGTTCTCTGAAGGGACAGATCTCTGCTTTATCTGTTTTACTTCACAAAAGACTGGCAGCTGTGCCAGATGTTCAAGCATTTGTTCAGGCTCTGGTTAGAATCAAGCCTGTTTACAGACCTTTGACTCCTCCCTGGAGTCTAAATCTAGTTCTTTCAGTTCTTCAAGGGGTTCCGTTTGAACCCTTACATTCCGTAGATATTAAGTTATTATCTTGGAAAGTTTTGTTTTTGGTTGCAATTTCTTCTGCTAGAAGAGTTTCAGAGTTATCTGCTCTGCAGTGTTCTCCGCCCTATCTGGTGTTCCATGCAGATAAGGTGGTTTTGCGTACTAAGCCTGGTTTTCTTCCGAAAGTTGTTTCCAACAAAAATATTAACCAGGAGATAGTTGTACCTTCTTTGTGTCCGAATCCAGTTTCAAAGAAGGAACGTTTGTTACACAATTTGGACGTAGTCCATGCTCTAAAATTCTATTTAGAGGCTACTAAAGATTTCAGACAAACATCTTCCTTGTTTGTTGTTTATTCTGGTAAAAGGAGAGGTCAAAAAGCGACTTCTACCTCTCTTTCCTTTTGGCTTAAAAGCATTATCCGATTGGCTTATGAGACTGCCGGACGGCAGCCTCCTGAAAGAATCACAGCTCACTCCACTAGGGCTGTGGCTTCCACATGGGCCTTCAAGAACGAGGCTTCTGTTGACCAGATATGTAAGGCAGCGACTTGGTCTTCACTGCACACTTTTGCCAAATTTTACAAAATTGATACTTTTGCTTCTTCGGAGGCTATTTTTGGGAGAAAGGTTTTGCAAGCCGTGGTGCCTTCCATTTAGGTGACCTGATTTGCTCCCTCCCTTCATCCGTGTCCTAAAGCTTTGGTATTGGTTCCCACAAGTAAGGATGACGCCGTGGACCGGACACACCTATGTTGGAGAAAACAGAATTTATGCTTACCTGATAAATTACTTTCTCCAACGGTGTGTCCGGTCCACGGCCGCCCTGGTTTTTTAATCAGGTCTGATGAATTATTTTCTCTAACTACAGTCACCACGGTATCATATGGTTTCTCCTATATATATTTTCTCCTGTCCATCGGTCGAATGACTGGGGTGGGCGGAGCCTAGGAGGGATCATGTGACCAGCTTTGCTGGGACTCTTTGCCATTTCCTGTTGGGGAAGAGAATATCCCACAAGTAAGGATGACGCCGTGGACCGGACACACCGTTGGAGAAAGTAATTTATCAGGTAAGCATAAATTCTGTTTTTGTATGTTTAATCTCTACAGATAGCTTCTGCCATGGGATATGTAAAATCTTTTGGGTTAAATAGGGAGAGAATTTTTTTTTCTCCACTTCAGGAATTGTGTAATATGCAGATTCTGATAATCATTCCACTACTATTCTACTTAAAGTTATCCAGTTATAATATTCTAAGTGTGGTAGGGCAAACCCCCATATTCTCTATGTAGGCAGAGTTTTTTAAAGCTATTCTTGGCTTTTTATTATTCCAAATAAATTGCAAAATAGCAGAGTGAAGGGATCTTAAAGTGATGGTAAACTGAGACGGAGTGCTAAATAAAATCAGATGTAAAATAAAAAAATATTATGAGTTTAATTCATGAAAAACGTAGTTTTGGATTTTAAATGATGTATTTCTTTTCTGACCGCTACTGTCCTAATGATCGCTCCGGCAGCTCCGACACATAAACAGTTTTTTTTTGTGCTCATTTTCGTCCAGCCAATCAAATTCCTGGCATTTTGGCATGTTTGTTGAGAAAAAAAAAAACGATCTTCTGCGCAAGCGTTCCTTATTTCTTTGTGAATGTTAGCATTAATTGAATGCATGCGCATTATCATTATTGAACTCACTTATGCCCACAGCGCTTGCGATACGGATCATCTACGGACAATCTTTATTTCATAATAGGAAAAAGTAAGTATTTTATAAACGCTGTTAACAGGGTGAGTTTCCTCGAAATTTGACCATTAATTAAAGGATTCCAAAACTTTACTCTTTTAAGCACAACATGACCATCGATCTCAAATAACAAATGTTTATGAGTCATAACGTACCTACTTTTACAGCACAACAATCTTTCTGAATCTTATAAAATTATAATTTATATTTCGATACTGACGTAAGTAAAGCCGAGCCTCTAAAATGGGCCGTTCACCAACAAACTCAATCGCCAATCCTATAGCGATTTCGTGCATATCATTAAGTGACAATGTTGTCACCATGTGCATGCGCATTGCGATCCGTTGACGCGTGCATGCGCATATGCTATCTCTTATACCACAGGGGACTGCTGGTTTGATGGTCACTGACGAGTCCTGAAAAACGCGCATGCGCATAGCGGCTAAAGTCCGCCATTTTCATAACCTGGGTTTATCGGTACGGATAGGAGGATGCAAAAACAAAGCCAGCGGTGGGGTCGGAAATCAATCGATTTTTTAAATAAGGATTTCTCTACAACAGTAAAACTATGAAACGCAATTACATTTACAAATATATGTGAAATATAATAATATTGCAATTCAAGATACGTTTTTTTTTTAAGGTTTAGTGTCCTTTTAAGAGGGCCGTATTAGAATGATATATAGATTCTTAACAAAATTAATAATAATTTAGTTATGAAAACCAAGTTGAGATAAAGTAAACAGATGGTCCCATTCGGCCGAGTCAAATGCTTTTTCCGCATCAAGGGATATTATGGCTGTATCAGGCTTTTCAGTGGCTGAGGGGACCTTATCTTGATTTTTAAGATAATCTAATACTAAGAAGACTTTCCTGATATTGGAAGCAGAGTTTCTTCCTTTCAGAAACCCTGTTTGATCTATATGTATAAAGTAAAGAAAGAGATATGTTAGTTTAGGACCATCAATGTCCGTCTAGAGGTCCATTAAACATCACTTTGTGCTCAGCCACCAAAACATGCGCTCCAAGTAATAATAACTGCAACCTCCACTCCTGAACCTCAAATAAAAAAGTAAATGATAAACTGTGGTTACATACCTCAACATCAAATATGACGGTGAAATAATATGAGTTGTGTCCGCAAAGGTGAGACCCGGCTGGCCTCTTGAATACTCCGCCAAATGCTATGCGTATATCCAGGAGTTACTCACCACAATGAGGACGCCTGCTTCAGGCTAACAACCAATCCACGGAAAGAAGAGTCAATGACGTTCCTGTGACTTCCTGTGAGGGGGAGGAGGATCTTTCGAGCCGAGTTTCAACAGGCTAAGAAAATAAAGTGCAAGAAAATGAGCTGTCCTGCTGGTGAAGCTTGACATCCATAGAAATAAAGATGGACAGTTCGTAGGTAAAAAGTAAAAACATTTTATTCCAACGTTTAAAATAAGGACAAAGGAACAACAACTGCAGGGAGATCGTAACACCCAACAGCCAATGGGTGCTAAGATCTACCGACTTCCTTTAAAACCAAAAATATACAACCCTATAGGTTATTGGAAAAACGTGACGCCCTACCCTAATTAATAAATGAGTTACTATAGTAATGCTCGAGACGCTGTAGATACAGGACCTATGAAAATAAAAAGACTATGAAGAAATATATACAGAATCATAATCCAGAGCATCTAACAGAGCATATTAATATTATTATCAATGTACACATAAGTTAATAATAAGTTAAACCCAATAATGACAATCAGAAGATAGAAAGCAAAATACATATCATGATATGAGAAAAAGTTAATATGAACATATATACAATTTAATATATCATATGGTATACAAGAACTATATATATATATATATATATATATATATATATATATATAAATGCGAAAATTATCTAAATGTAATGAAAAAGGAGACATAGAGAAGAGCTAAGATGAAATGTTAGACACCACATATCAGAGGGAAATAACTATTCCCAATAATTAATAAGGTCATACCTGGAACTTAGACCTTGGGGGATACGAGTGCCTAACCTAAATATCCAGTACATATCTCTTTTAGCCAAAATTTGCTCAAGATTACCTCCCCTTTTGGGGGGTCTCACTTTCTCAATAGCACACCACCTAAAGGAATGCAACTTGCTGTCATGTTTTTTGGCAAAATGTTGCACAAGCGGAGTAGAAGATCTGCCCAATGAAATAGTGGACAGATGTTCCTGAATTCGGGAATTAACGTCTCTACTGGTGAGCCCAATGTATTGAACATTGCCGAAAGTACATTAAATGAGATAGATTACAAAGGTGGACAAAATGTCACCAGCTGTAATCCTGGTCATGTGACATTCGCTGTGGCCAAAGGCCAGTTCACTAAACTAAAGCAAAATTCTGATTTTGTGATTGAAGCTGGTGAATTGGAGAGAAGGTTATATGCCAGGAAATACCCCATGTTTTATCTTAGTTTATATAAGGAGATCAAGCACAGGTCTTCATAACTGTAAACTTTATTAAGAATGCTATACACACAAACACTATGCAAGAGGAACTTCCTGACTCTACCATTGTGCACATAACAACAGGTTGATATGGTTCATACCAACTGATAATCTCAAAATCACACATTTCCCTTTTTCTTTTCTTTTTAAACAACAGAAAACTTAAAGTACATTTTTTTTAACTGTAGTCTATGTGAAAAAAACTTCAGTCCCTTTTAACATTGTTCAATGAGACGATTAGGTTTTTTGATATATCGACCTGACCTTGTTTGCATTGCATCACTGGCAGGCAAGTCAGTCGAGCTTTGCAAAGTTTCTCTGGCATCTTCATTCTCCAACTGCAATGGAGTGTTCAATGTATCCTCACAGGTTTCCTTCACTGCCGAATTGTTGTGAACTGATGGAATAGCCATCAAATGTCTACGATTCCTACGTAAACATTGCCCATCATTGGTTTGAACTACATACGATCTTGGAGAATATTGCTGAATAACTGTCCCTTCAGTATTCCAGCTGTTTGAACCTTGTACTCGCACAGGAGTTTGTACCTGAAGATTCTCCAAAGGCTTTGCAGCTCGGTCATAGTATTCATTCCTTTTTTCTCTGAGTTTCAATTTGGTTTCTATTACATGTTTTTGTGGGAACCTTTTCCAAGGTTTCACAACTGGTACTCGTGTGACCAGCTGTCTGCCAAACAATAATTCTGCCGGTGACTTCCCACATTTTAAAGGAGTAGCTCTATAACTAAGAAGAGCCAGACATGGATCCTCGTCTGCATCTGTTGCTTTACGAAGTATGTTTTTCACTATTTTTACTCCAGCTTCTGCTAATCCATTTGCTTGTGGATATCCCGGGCTGGATGTTCGATGTTCAAATTCATAGGTACTGGCAAAAACCCTAAACTCTCTACAATTGAATTGAGGACCATTGTCTGATATTACTACTCTTGGAATGCCATGTCTCGCCAAAATTGCTTTTACTTTTTTGATCAATGTACATGCTGACTCATCTTCCAATAATGCTATCTCTGGGTAATTAGAGAAGTAATCCATTACTAAGATATAATGCTGATTTTTGAAAACAAACAAGTACATTCCTAACTTTTCCCAGGGTGCCAACGGGAAGTCCGTATCCAGTATAGGCTCTTTAGGTAACTGAGGTCTGAATTTTTGGCAAGTCCGGCATTGAGTGATCATTTTCTCAATGTTTTCATTCATATTTGGCCAGTACAAAATGTCTCTAGCTCGTCTTTTTGTCTTTTCTATACCTGAATGACCTTCATGTAGTCTTTTCAGTATTTGACTTTGCAAACTCGCTGGTACAATTATCTTTTGTCCTTTCAAAAGTACCCCTTTTATCAAAGAAATTTCATAAATGTATGGTCTATACAGTGATGGCATTAGTGTCTTAGATTTGGCACTAGAAACTGCTTTCTTCACTTGACTTAAAAGAGCATCTGTTTCTGTAGCCTGTTCTATTGCTGCCCACATTGCATGACTAAACGGGGTTGTCTTCAAGATCAGATTGACGTGAACAGTCACCTCTTTCTGCAACTGTAAGTCCTCATTGTTAAATGGTAAGTAAGCTCGTGACAGAGCATCCGCTACCACCAACTCCTTGCCAGGTATAAAATCCAAGGTGAATTCATACCTTTGAAGTCTCAGCAACAAACGTTGAATTCTTGGAGGCGCATCTATCAAGCCCTTTTGGTAGATGTGAATCAAAGGTTTGTGATCAGTTTCTGCTGAAAATACTCTTCCATACAAATAAACATGACATTTTTCACATCCGTAAACTAGTCCCAGTGTTTCCTTTTCAATTTGAGCATATGATTTTTCAGTATCTGTCAATGCCCTAGATGCATAAGCCACAGGCATCCATCCCGAGCCTTGATTTTGAAATAGAACTGCTCCCAATCC
This sequence comes from Bombina bombina, assembly GCF_027579735.1. NCBI lineage: Eukaryota > Metazoa > Chordata > Amphibia > Anura > Bombinatoridae > Bombina > Bombina bombina. The sequence goes on from NC_069500.1 coordinate 435,165,505, forward strand.
ATTTTGTGAAGCATCAGTTGACAACTTTGTTTTTGCTGTTGGATCAAAGAATTGCAGAGTTGGTGCAGTAGTAAGCATGTCCTTCAAAAACTTCCATTCTTTCTGGTGATTCTCTGACCATTCCCAGGCATAGTTTTTTCTGAGTAGTTGTCGAATTAGTACAGTTTTGTCTGGTAAATTAGGTATGAACTTGCCAAGGTAATTCACCATTCCTAGTAAGCGTTGTATATCTTGCTTATTTTCTGGCTGTGGCATTTCTGTAATTGCCTTAATCTTTTTCATGTCTGGTAAAACACCACCTCCTGTGAGTTGTTCTCCCAAATATTGAATTGAAGTTTTTCTGAATTGACACTTTGTCTTATTGAACTTCAAATTATTCTCCTTAGCAACATCTAAAACCATCTTTAGCCTTTCATCATGTTCTTGCTTGGTTTTACCCCAGATCAGAATATCATCAATGAATACGGTTGTGCCTGGTATTCGTTCAAGAAGTTGCTGCATGGTACTATGAAACACTTCTGGTGCTGAACACAAGCCGAAGGGCAATCGTTTGTAACAGTACCTCCCATAAGGAGTATTAAAAGTGCAGAGTTTCATGCTTTCCTCCTCCAGTGGAATTTGCCAAAATCCTGAGGATGCATCCAGTTTACTGAATACAGTTGCTCCACTTAGCTCCCCAAGCAATTCTGGTTTTGTTGGTAAATGGAAGTGTTCTTTTAAGATGCTTTTATTCAGTTTCTTGGGATCAATACAGATTCTAAGACCCCCATCCAGTTTTTCCACCAACACCATAGAATGAACCCATTCAATAGGTGTCTTGATTTTCTTTATAATACCTTTATCCTCCATCCTGGCAAGTTCCCATTTAAGACGATCCCTTAGAGCAACTGGAACATTTCGCATGGCATGCACTACTGGACGAGAACCTTCTTTTAGTTGTATTTTATGTTGCATTGGAAGACATCCTATTCCTTCAAATACTGCAGCATAGTCTGTTAATAAATGTTCTATGTCCTCTTCTTTATTAGTTCCATCAATGGCATTTACCCTTTTAATCAGTCCTAAAGTTTCACACATTTGAAGACCCAGTAGAGCTGGTTTGTTTCCTGGAACTACCAGAATGTTCATTTTATGCGTTTGATTTCCATATTCCAGGAACACACTGCACTTGCCAAGCACTGGGATAAAATCCCCATTATATGTCTTTAGTTTAACTGAGCTTTTCAGAAGTTCTGGTTTGTTCTTCAATTGGTAATACTTGCTCTCAGGCATCAAATTAGCTTGTGCACCTGTATCTACTTTGTAAGCAATATTAGTGCCATTTGTAATAGCTTCAATGACCCACTCCTTATCTGTAGCTTTGGTTAAGTCAAGTATTCCAATAAAGAATTCTTCTGATTCCTCACTTTCTGACTGGTCAACAATGTGAACCGTTTTTTTAGCTTTACACATCTTTTGAAAGTGATTCCTTTTTCCACATTTTCTGCAGATTTGCCCATAAGCCTGACATTGTCTTATGCCATGCTGCTTTCCACATCTGGTACATAGCCAGTCTGATTCAGGCTGAGAATTTGCTGTTTGTGTGATAAAACTTTTTCCTTTCATTTTATTTTCATAATGTGGATGCACTTTGTTTTTCCCCACTGTAACTGACATTACTGATGTTGCTGCTGTACTGTGGCAGAGTGTGCGCACTTGTTCCTGTGCTGCCTCTGAACTTTGACAAATTTCTACTGCCTTTTCCAGTGTTAAATCTTTCTCTCTGAGCAAGCGTTCTTTTTTATATTTCTGCTGCCCATGACTAACTGGTCTCTGATTAATGAGTTACACATTGCTCCATAATTACATGATCTTCTCTTCAGTTTTAAGTTTGTTACATACTCCTCAATAGTCTCTGTTTCATTCTGCATTCTACATCTGAAAAGATACCTTTCATAGGTTTCATTGCGTCTAGGTACACAGTACTGTTCAAATTTGTCTAGAACAACCTGATAAACATCCCTTTCTTCATCTGTAAATGTGAAGGTGTTGTATACATCTATTGCTGCTGATCCTGCTACAGTCAGAAAAAGTGCAATCTTTTGTTCATCATCTTACTCCTGAGCTCCTATAGCTCTAACATATAGCTGGAATCTTTGCTTAAACCTCTGCCATGCATCTTCCATATTACCAGTCATTTTCAATTCTGGTGGAGGATTTAACTTTTCCATCTTAATGTTCTGAATTATGCAGTATTAATATAAAAGTCTGTAGTGCTGTTAGAATCAGTCAGTTGTACAAGTTATGATGCACTTACTCAGTTCATGAGAAGAAGCTGTAGTCACTCTGCCAGAGCCTTGACTCTCACACTTTCAATTTGCTGCAAAGATTTCTAATGGATTCCTCAGAGTCCTTGCTTGTCAGTTCAGATGGAAGCAGGGAACTCCTTATTCTGACACCATGTTTTATCTTAGTTTATATAAGGAGATCAAGCACAGGTCTTCATAACTGTAAACTTTATTCAGAATGCTATACACACACACACTAGGCAAGAGGCACTTCCTGACTCTACCATTGTGCACATAACAACAGGTTGATATGGTTCATACCAACTGATAATCTCAATATCACACACCCCAGAAGGGAAGTGCAAAGGGCCATAAAGGAGGTAGACAGCATTGACAGGGAGCTCCTTATATCTGAGGGATCTTTTAAAAATCAACAAACCCAATTTGAATGATTACATTTTGTCACAGAGTATAGTACTTTTATAACTCCACACCCAATATCCACAGATATGTGCCATAATAAAAAAAAACATTTTCCGCTCTTGGCAGCTGCTGACTATTTGGTTGATGTTGTTAGAAAAGGAGTTAAATGTTCATATAGAAAATGCCGTACCTTAGGTTCTATACTATCTCCTACTCAGCTTAAAGCTACCACCTATCCTTCCAGTTCTTGGCTTACACACGTGGGGATGTTTAGATGTGGGCACAATAGGTGCAAACCTTGTGATTATGCACTTAAAACCAACATATTTAGGTCTTATGTAAAAGGAGAAACTTTTGACATACAATTATGCTTGAATTGCACTTCCACCTTTGTAATCTATCTCATTGAATGCAATTTCTGTAATGTTCAATACATTGGGCTCACCAGTAGAGACGTTAATTCCCAAATTCTGGAACATCTTTCCACTATTTTATTGGGCAGATCTTCTACTCCGCTTGTGCAACATTTTGCCAAAAAACATGACAGCAAGATGCATTCCTTTAGGTGGTGTGCTATTGAGAAAGTGAGACCCCCCAAAAGGGGAGATAATCTTGAGCAAATCTTTGCTAAAAGAGAGATGCACTGGATATTTAGGTTAGGCACTTGTATCCCACAAGGTCTAAATTCCAGGTATGACCTTATTAATTATTGGGAATAGTTATTTCCCTCTGATATGTGATGCCTGGCCTTTTATCTTAGCCCTTCTCTATGTCTCCTTTTTCATCACATTTAGATAATTTTTGCATTTATATTAAGTTCTTGTATACCATATGATATTTTAAATTGTATATATGTTCATATTTTTCTCATATCATGATATGTATTTTGCTTTCTATCTTCTGATTGTCATTATTGGGTTTATAAATGGTTCCAATAGAGAATTTGGAGTTTATAAATATCAGGAATCCATTCTTTAGATTACATTCAGTTAAGGCATATATTTATTGACAGATTTATCGTTATATTAGTATATATTGTAAATTTTGTATATTCTAAGGCACATATATTATTAACTTATGTGTACATTGATAATAATATTAATATGCTCTGTTAGCTGCTCTGCATTATGATTCTGTATATATTTCTTCATAGGTCCTGTATCTACAGCGTCTCAAGTGTTACTATAGTAACTCATTGATTAATTAGGTAATTAGGGTAGGGCGTTACGTTTTCGCAATAACCTATAGGGTTGCATATTTTTGGTTTTAAAGGAAGTCGGTAGATCCTAGCACCCATTGGCTATGACTACGGCGTAAGCCGGAACGCGTAAGCCAGGTGGTGTTATGCTCTCCCTGCAGCTGTTGTTCCTTTGTCCTTGTTTTAAACGTTGGAATAAAAATGTTTGACTTTTTACCTATGAACTGTCCATCATTATTTCTATGGATGATCTATATGTATTACTGAATTTAAAAGGGATTGAAGTCTCTCTGCGATAATGCCTGACAAAATTTTGTAATCCGTGTTCAGAAGAGATATGGGTCTATATGAGTCCATCATAACCGGATCTTTGTTTATTTTAAGTAGTAACGTTGTCCAAGACGATTTCAAATTAAGATACATTGCTCTCTCTTTGATAAAATATAAGTTAAATAAGGAATTCAAGGTAGGTGTTATGCAATCTGCCAATAGTTTATAGTATTCATTTGGTAATAAATCTTGCCCTGGGGACTTATTGTTCTTTAATTTCTTTATCGCCTTTCTAATCTCTTCATCTGAAATTGGTGCAATAATCTTATTCATCTTTTCATTGTCTACTTTAGGGAGTTTAAACCTGGACCAAAAATCTTTTTTATTATCATAATCTAATTTGTTTAAGCTATATACCTTTTGGTAGTAATCCTCAAATAATTTTAGAATATCTTCAGTTTTATCAATTACCATAACCTTCTTATTTATAGTACCTATAGAGTTAGATCTTATTGACTTAGTAACTAGTTTCACTAAAAGTTTCCCTGTCTTGTTTCCAAATCTATAGTACCTCACACTGGATCTAATTTCTTGTTGGGTGGAGAGATTTAATAACCATAAATCCCTAGCTTCCTTAGCTTCTTCATAGCACTGCCAATTCCTTCTAGAGGGATCATCTAAATATCTATTAAATGCTGAAGTTAATCTACTTATAATGTCCTTCTCTCTATTCCTTTGTTTTTTTGTGTTTTTTTTTTACTTATACAAGCTATAATTTCCCCTCTTATGATTGCTTTTAAAGCTTCCCAAAAAATCTCCGGTCTATCTACGTATTCCTGATTAATTGCTGAATACTCTTGCCATTTTGCTGTATGAAAGTTTTGAAACTTTGTATCATTAACCAGATAACTGGGGAATCGAAATCTCTTAAGGGGTAGTTTGGATTTATTGGTTTGAATACTTAGGATAATTGGGACGTGATCTGAAATGGTTATATTTTTTATTAATACCTTTGCATCCATCCCATATAGTTTTTCTGAGAGCAAAAACATGTCGATTCTTGAGAAGGTTTTGTGTGTCTTAGAGACACAAGTATAATCCCTACTCATGGGGTTATTATCTCTCCATGTATCCTTTAAACTTAGATTATGCATACATTTTTTTAAGGAGATTGGCGTCTAATTTATCTCTTCTGGTTTTCTTTAGGGATGTGCCTTGTCTAAACCTATATAGTGGCACCTGAAATACCATATTAAAATCCTCACCTACAACAAGAATACCTTCTGCTTGTTCCAATAATTGAACTTGGAAGTTTAACCACAATTTGGGGGATGCTCATTAGGGCCATAAACATTACATAGGTAAATTGTGTCCCTTCAATTTCCATCTTTAAAATCATGTACCTTTCCTTAGGATCTAAATAACAGGACCTTATTGAGTACTGAATTTTTTTCTTTATTAAAATGGCCACCCCTCTTTTCCTACTTTTACATGGGGTTACAAAAACCTCCCCAACCCAGCCGGTTTTTAATTTACTTAATTCCTCTCCTTTTAGGTGTGTCTCCTGTACGAGGGCTATACCAGTTCCTTAAAATGTTTAAGTATCGCTTTCCTTTTTATTGGGGAAGTGATACCCCCCATGTAACAGGAGGTACACCGAAATTGATTTATCATATTAATTTTAATATTTCAATCAGATGAAGAGAGAGAAGAAAAATAATAATAATAATAATTGTTCCTCAAATTGGGTTCCACGTGATACCCAATTTCCCATAGTTTGACATTCTCATTAGTTATAAAAGCAAGTAAGAAAGAGACAACCGGAAGGCATTATTTGATAGATTTTGCCCTGAACGACTCTGCTTCTTTTATATTTTCCAAAAATGTTACTTCAGAATCAACTTGTACCCTTATCCTAGCGGGGTATATTAAGACTGCATTAATGCCATCTTCAATCATATTAGTGCAAATTGGAACCATTCCTCTCCTCTTATTTAACACTTCACTAGAAAAATCCTGAAATAAAAAAATTATTTTGCCTTCAAAGTGAATCTCTTTCCTTCTCCTATAATATTGTAATATTTTAATCTTGTCTTGAAAGTTGATCAATTTAGCAATTATATGTCTAGGCCTTTCCATATGTTTACTCTCGACTCATGGACAGACATAAATTTAATTAAATCTTTATAAACTGGGGATTCCGGGACTCCTATTATTTTAATGTTATATCTACGATATCTATTTTCTAAATCATCTACTTTCTGTTGTAAAATATATTGTAATTTTTTTTATTGGACTCCATCCTCAATTTAATGTTTACAGTATTATCTAGATCTGATATCCGTTCTGCCTCTGATAATTTTGCGGAAAATTGTCTGACTTCATTAGTTTAGGAAGAAATTTCTGTTTTAATCGGCTCAAATTGGGGTAAAAAAATGTCTGCCATGCTTTTACCAGAGTTTGTAGATCTATTGGATTAGTACTACCATATAGAGGCTCTACTATAGCTTCATTGCTATTTTTATTCTTTTTCTCTTTACTCCTAGAGGCCATTGCTGGTGATTTACTTTATGCAATAAACTTATCCCCCCCACCTCTTCTGTATGATTCCTCACTGACTGATCCTTCCTTATGGCCAGGTATGTTTGTCTCGCTCTGCAGTCTCTACTGTGCATGACTGCATTGGACAAACATACCTGGCCTTTTATTATATATGATGTTACGGGTAAAGTAAAAAAATTACCCAAGCGGCTGTGGGTAAAGCCCAATATACACAATTTTTTTTGCCTATGCCTGGGGAGTTCAAGGAAGGCGCCCGTCGATCCTCTGGCATCCACACCAAGTGAACCTTGGGGAATGAAGTTTACAAGAGTGTCTACGCCCCCCTTGAACTCCCCAGGCAGAGGCAAAAAAGATAGTGAAGATGTGTGAATTACAGTGCATCGTATATATGTTTAATGCAGTGACTCGATGCACTCTGAGAAGATTTATCATGTTACATCGGGCTTTACCCACAGCCGCTTGGGTAATGCTAGGATTACCCAATTTCTTAATTTACCCGCAACATATATATATATATATATATATATATATATACACAAAACACGGAAGGGGACTGCACTCTCAGACTAGACTGGGTACACATCCCATGACCCTGCAACTCTCAGACTGGACTGGGTACACATCCCATGACCCTGCAACATGCACAGCCCTGGGTGCTAAATAGTCCCAGGCAGATGCGGTAACTAACTCTTCCATTTTTGCTTGTGTGTGCTGTATTAATTTGTTTTGTAATTTTGCCTATGGGCCTTGCACCCAGACTTGTCTGGGGTTAACTGCCAGGGACTCTGGGGACAGTGCAACTTCCTGAGAGTGCTATTGAGCACCCAGGGCTGTGCATGTTGCAGCGTCATAGGATGTGTACCCAGTCCAGTCTGAGAGTGCAGTCCCCTTCCATGTTTTGTATATGTCTAGGGTGATTACATAAGTCTTTGCACCCTTCACTTGATCCCAGTTTGTTTGATTGAGAGCTTTCATTGTTTGGCTGTTTAGGGACCCAGATTTTGGGAGAGACCTTGACGTGGTACCTGGGCTTGTCCCATTTAGCCAGATGGGTTAACTAACTCTTCATTTTTTGCTTTTAATCTTAACTGAGTGCTTGTGAGTGCTGGACTTCCTCTATATGCTATAAATAAATATATATATATATATATATATATATATATATATATATATATATATATGTACAAAGTCAATATAAGGATTGCACAATCAAACTATCAATCATTGCCACGGTGCACTGCAAATATCCATCCTAGTGTATCCAAACAGCAGGCACTCACTGGACTTTATAATAAAATGTAAAAAAAATTATTTCATCAGGTTAAAATAGACAAACGTTTCGGCACTGCATTGTGCCTTTGTCAATGTCAAAGTACAAAACAATGATCCTTTTATCCTCTTTAAGAAGAAAAACACTGCACTCACCGGTCTTTTGAGAATAATATAATTTAATCACAATCGCATCACATCAGCTTATAGCTGCATAGTTACCCCCAGACATTTCGGTACCACACTGGCACCTTTCTCAATGGGTTTCTTTCAGTATCACCAAATGTTCCCTAACAACTTAACACACCCGTTCCCTATTTATACCCTAATGTGATAAAAAACAGTTCCGGGTCACATCCCATAGTATCCTCCGCGAAACCTGGATATCAACAACTAGAGTGCATGGCTAATTAGCATAATCACTCCCCCCGTGACGAATAACAACTACGTTACCATGGGGTAAACTTAAAGTGAAACACGGCGGCTTGGCTGAACACGAACCATTTTAAAAAAACTTAACACCTTATCTCTACAATAATACTATTAGAAAAATATTTAAAAAAATTAAAAACGCATATACAGAATAAACCCAGGCAACAAGTACCGGACTAGAAAAAATAAATTAAATTAGAACCTGAATGCCTTTATGCCTGAAGCAGCATGGTAGAAATTTAACAAAGGCGGATGACACACTCATCTATTGAGACCTCATATTGTGACATTTCATAATCATGGAAATTTCGTAGCTGTCCATATTAAACCAAGGGGCAAGATACTTTAATGTACAATTAGGATGAGACCTAGATCATCCAATCATAGCCACATCCGGCTAAAGGAACACATTAAAGTCCAACTGGACATTCAAGCCTCTTGGAGCTACAGTGTCCAATCGATAAATCCATGAATCTTCCACTTGTAGAAGTTTTCTATGCCTATCTCCACCTCAACTCAGTGGTGGCACATAATCGATTATCATAGTCCTTAGACTGGCTGCAGTATGTCCTGCTAGCATAAAATGCCTAACCACAGGTTGATCTGATTCTTTTTTATCAATAGCAACTCTTATAACATGGCGATGATTAGCCATCCTCTCTCTAAATGTAGTTGAGGTCTTTCCTACATAAACCAGGGAACACAGACAAGTCAGAATGTACACCACAAAACTGCTAGTGCAGGTCAATCTATGAAAGAGCTTGTAGCTCCTCCCCATCCAAGGATGATGGAATTGGGAGCCTGTCATCATGCTATTACATGTGGTGCAATCACCACACCTAAAGCAACTCATTTTCCTCTTGGTATCCAACCAGGTGCCTTTTTGATAACACCTCTCTGGATCATTATGAACCAAAATGTCCTTTAGATTAGGATCCTTTCTGTAAACAATGTGCAGTGCATCTGTCTGTGTAAATGGAAGTGATTTATCAGTCTTCACTATGTCCCAATTATTTTGGATCGATTTCTCAAGTATCTTGTGTAGGGGGTAAATGTAGTGATGAGATAAATTTTATTGGTATTATCATTCTCATTCTTTGTTTTAAGTAGGAGTGCCCTTTGATCATATTGTGATGTTTTCTCCTGTATCTTGTCGATGTTCAAGGTTCTATAACCCCTCTCCTTCAGTTTCATCTTCATTTCCATCTCTTGGGTGCCTCTGGTCTCCATGGGGCCTATCTATCAAGCTCCAAAAGGAACTTCACGGCCCGTGTTTCTGGCGAGTCTTCAGACTCGCCAGAAAAACAGCAGTTATGAAGCAGCGGTCACAAAGACCACAGCTCCATAACCTGTCCGCCTGCTCTGAGCAGGCGGACAGACATCGCCGGAAATCAACCCGTCGGGTTGATTGACACCTCCCTCCTGGTGGCCGATTGGCCGCAAATCTGCAAGGGGTGGCTTTGCACCAGCAGCTCTTGTGAGCTGTTGGTGCAATGTTGAATACAGAGATCGTATTGCTCTCCGTATTCAGCGAAGTCTGGCGGATCTGATCCGCACTGTCGGATCAGGTCCGCCAGACTTTAATAAATAGAGGCCCATGAGTGTGTTGTTCCGTGCCACTCGCATGAGCTGTGAGGAGATCACACTCTATTGATGTCTGGGGTGAAAACTGGTTTATAAGAGCAATGAATTCTTATCGATTGGTTTAGAATACAATGATGTTGCAAATCTGAAACCATCATCACATGCATATTTTGTAATGTTCAAGTCTAGAAATGGTATGGTTAAACTATTAGACTCATATTTAAAATGTATAGGTGAATCCAACTTGTTTAAATCACTAATCCACCTCATCAATGTATCTAACACTAACATATACCTTTGACACTGTATATGTAATGACACGACTCAATGATTTTATAAACCATTATAAGAATTAATTATGATACAAAATATGAAATTATAACAGCACATATGTTTATTATTGATATATATAAACTCTACGTAGTACACAAATGTTCCAAGACATCTACATTAAGAAATAAGAAACTTCATAATGGTCTATGATCCTGATTAGACAACAGATCAGGGAGTAATCTGATTCACCAATTCAAATAGATAGGTGTGGTTACATATCATAAAAAGCCGCAAAACCGCGGCGCCCCCGCCTTTGAAAAAGCCGCAGTTGCCGGCGAAACATGTTAGGGTAAAGGGCTCTTGGGACCCTTCAATTTAAATGTTCTAAATGCAGTATAAGTCCTATAATTATTGATGTCTGAGCTGACACTTGTGTATACTCAGACTTTGTTAGTAAGCAATACATTTAAGATACAACTATTGGACAGAAACTGTCAGTTTCATTAGTGCCGTGTATTTAGGTTGTATAACTGATATTCACAACTATACTTTCAGGAGATACTTAGTCCACTTAGGCTGCAGTAATTTTCACATATAATCAAACCTAGATACATCAGAGGATCTTCATATTTGACGGGGTATTTTAAGCTAAGCACTATAATGCCTGCTGGATACCTAGATATGCAGTAACTACTAACGCATATTTATACTTGATTTCAACAGGTTTTGTATACTATAAATGCATGTTATAATTGGGATAGCATATTAGTATGTAGCCCCACAACAGTGAAGATCGATAACTACTACCAATAACTATTAGAGTTTCCTTTTAGATAGGTTGTAATAGATGTGTGCAATACTACAGTGAATTAATCTAATAACTACCTCTAATAATCCCAACAAGGGACCGTTATGAAGTGATTCAGTTTTCTGTTCCTTTTCTATCATTAGTTATGCAATACTACCCTCTAGTGGTCAATAATATAAGTGTAATACAACCTATTATTTATACAGGCTGAATAACAGATACTCTAAAATGCTGCAACATACAGTAGTTTAATTCACAAGATCCTGGGAAATATACATATAACCCAATTATAAACCTATAGTGATCTTATTCAAATATCATAAAAATTTACTCACAAGAGCTTGGGTATATATATAATTCAATCATAAATTCATAGAGGTTCTATACAAACCATAATAATACATTGACTGTTACACACACACTCGGCTAGATCAGTGATTTTCAACCTTTTTTTTGCCGTGGCACACTTTTTTACATTAAAAAATCCTGCGGTACACCACCATCCCAAAATTTTACAAAATCACACATTGTAGCTTAATACAGTATATATATATATATATATATATATATATATATATATATATATATATATATATATACATATATACACACACACACATGTACTGTACTGTGCTGTCATGCCATGCCTCCTACAAACTATACGTGACATTGACATTCATTCACAAACAATCATAATGATTGTCTGTGAATGAATGTCAATATGTCATGGTTGTAAATGATGTCTGCCTGTCTGCCTGATGAGCCTGTCACATCAAAACAAGCAAAATTTAAAAAATATGTCAAACTGTTGTCAGTCTGCCACGGCACACCTGAGGATCTCTCACGGCACACTGGTTGAAAAACACTGGGCTAGATTATGATTATTAGCCGCAAAAAATAGAGCGGAGAGCAAAATTTAACTCCACATCTCACCTCAATACCAGCGCTGCTTACGGTAGCGGTGAGCTGGCTAAAAGTGCTCATGCACGATTTCCCCATAGGAATCAATGGGGGAGAATCGGCTGAAAAAAAGTCTAACACCTGCAAAAAAGCAGCGTTCAGCTTCTAACGCAGCCCCATTGATTCCTATCGGAAAATACTTTTTATGTCTACACCTAACACCCTAACATGAACCCCGAGTCTAAACACCCCTAATCTTACACTTATTAACCCCTAATCTGCCGCCCCCGACATCGTCAGCACCTGCATAATATTATTAACCCCTAATCTGCCGCCCCCAACAATAAAATTATTAACCCCTAAATCTAAGTCTAACCCTAACCTTAACACCCCCCTAACTTAAATATAATTTAAATACATCTAAATAAAATTACTATTATTAACTAAAATATTCCTATTTAAAACTAAATACTTACCTATAAAATAAACCCTAAGCTAGCTACAATATAACTAATAGTTACATTGTAGCCATCTTAGGATTTATTTTTATTTTACAGACAAGTTTGTATTTATTTTAACTAAGTACAATAGTTATTAAATAGTTATTAACTATTTAATAACTTCCTAGTTAAAATAAGTACAAATTTACCTGTAAAATAAACCCTAACCTAAGTTACAATTACACCTAACACTACACTATAATTAAATTAATTACCTAAACTAAGGGGTTAGTGTTAGGTTTTATTAAGGGGGGGTTGGGTGGGTTTTAGAGTAGGGTTGGGTGTGTGGGTGGTGGGTTTTAATGTTGGGGGGGTATGGTATTTTTTTTTTACAGGTAAAAGAGCTGATTACTTTGGGGCAATGCCCTGCAAAAGGCCATTTTAAGGGCTATTTGTAATTTAGTATAGGGTAGGGATTTTTTTTATTTTGGGGGCTTTTTTATTTTATTAGGGGGATTAGATTAGGTGTAATTAGTTTAATTTTTTTTATTATTTTATGTAATTTAGTGTTTGTTTTTTTCGTAATTTAGTTTATTTAATTTAATTGTAATTAATTGTAGTTATTTTAGGTAATTAATTTAATTATAGTGTAGTGTTAGGTGTAATTGTAACTTAGGTTAGGATTTATTTTACAGGTATATTTGTATTTATTTTAACTAGGAAGTTATTAAATAGTTAATAACTATTTAATAACTATTGTACCTAGTTAAAATAAATACAAAGTTGCCTGTAAAATAAAAATAAACCCTAAACTATGTAACTATTAGTTATATTGTAGCTAGCTTAGGGTTTATTTTATAGGTAAGTATTTAGTTTTAAATAGGAATAATTTATTTAATTGTAGTAATTTTATTTCGATTTATTTAAATAATATTTAAGTTAGGGGGTGTTAGGGTTAGACTTAGATTTTGGGGTTAATAAATTTAATATAGTTGCGGCGACGTTGGGGGCGGTAGATTAGGGGTTAATAAATGTAGGTAGGTGTCGGCGATGTTAGGGATGGCAGATTATGGGTTAATAAAATGTAACTAATGTTTGCGAGGCGGAAGTGCGGCGGTTTAGAGGTTAATATATTTATTGAAGTGGCAGCGATGTCCGGTCGGCAGATTAGGGGTTAAAAAATATATTTAAGTGTTTGCGATGTGGGAGGGGCCTCGGTTTAGGGGTTAATAGGTAGTTTATGGGTGTTAGTGTACTTTTTAGCACTTTAGTTAAGAGTTTTATGTTACGGTGTTAGCCCATAAAACTCTTAACTACTGACTTTTAAATGCGGTAGGAGTGTTGACAGGAGAGGGTGTACCGCTCACTTTTTCCAAGACTCGTAATACCAGCGTTAGGCAAATCCCATTAAAAAGATAGGATACGCAATTGACATAAGTGGATTTGCGGTATGCTCGAGTCGCGGAAAAAAAGTGAGCGGTACACCTGTACCTGCCAGACTCGTAATACCAGCGGGCATTAAAAAGCAGCGTTGGGACCTCTCAACTCTGCTTTTTAAGGCTAACGCAAGACTCGTAATCTAGGCGTATGTGATTCACAGTAATGCTTTATCAATGTGCTCATATCTGTAACATTATCACTCAAATTACTTTATAGCTAAATCTATCATTGATATAATAAATAAGACCGGTTTCCTAATTACTCCCTTGTATTGTATTAGGGATCAATTTGAGAGTATTTAGTTTTTAGTGAACATACTAAGTCAGAGTATTGTTTATGACACTTCACAACGACTGAATGAGGGAAATCTGTACAAGAGCCCCCCAGTCTTGGTCATATCGACAAATTAATTTATACAATGTGCCTATCAGACATCAAGCTCTTTTGAGCATTGTACACATCTTATATCTGCAAGTTATTTTAAGTACCTATTTTTAATAAATTCTAATA